>NC_142028.1:128079364-128704135 GCF_982192425.1 Myodes glareolus
ATTTGTGCATCACATGTGTGCCTGGTACCCATGGAGGCCTGGGAAGGGAGCTGAGTCCCCTGGGATTGGAAGGACAGTTGAATTTCTAGTCCTTATGTGGATGCTGGGAACCAAAAGCTGGTCTTCTGCAAGAACAGAAAGCACTCCGAGCTGCTGGGCCGTCTCTCTCCAGTCCGCGGGACACACATCTTCCCTGTCAGATTCTTTTGTGACGGTCTATTTACCTTGCTTCTTCGCTTTCAGACTTATTAAATGCTGTCCTTATCACCAATGCTTCCCAGGACTTTCTCTGCCATTTTGCCAGTTCTGTTCCAAATTATTTTAAAATGTATTTTGTCAAATTCTATAAGAAATTCTTTTAGACTAAAACATAAAACTATACTATTTGTATTATTTGTTGGGGAAAAGTTACATTTTTCCCCCATTATTCTAATATTCTGTTATTGCTTTCATGAAAAACTATGTTGTTTCTGTGTGTCTTCTGTCTTTGTATTTTGCTGTTTATATTTGATTGTGAAGTGGATCTTGATTTTAATTTGTTTTCTGTCCTACATCTACTTGTGAAAGTTATTAATTTAAAAATATTTATCACACAGTCCTGACATGTTGGTTATTAAACTATATTATCACTATATTAAACTATATTATCACTATTGTTGCATTGAGGAAAATATCAATTTTCTGTAATGTGTATGACGTAAGTCTGAGTGTGCACGTGTGTAGGTGCTCTCAGAGGCCAGAAGAGAATATGGGAACCCTGGAGCTGGAGATACAGGTGGTTGTGAGTGGCCTCATGTGGGTGGTAGGACCTGAACTGAAGTCCCCTGCAAGAGAACATCCTTTCTTAACTTCTGAACCATCTCTCCAGCCCGAACGTCAGATTTTAAAGTGAGTAACCACAGCTTCTGTGAGGAAGCTTTCTTTCTACCTCTCAGATGTTCTTGTGCTTTCTTTT
Source organism: Myodes glareolus (assembly GCF_982192425.1). Classification (NCBI taxonomy): domain Eukaryota; kingdom Metazoa; phylum Chordata; class Mammalia; order Rodentia; family Cricetidae; genus Myodes; species Myodes glareolus. The sequence continues at coordinate 128,080,320 of NC_142028.1, forward strand.
TCATGTCTTATCACATCAGCCCGAGTCATCAGTACTATTAAACAGCAATAGCAGCGCCTGCTCCCCTGCCCACCCTACTCCCTAATGGGAAAGTCTCTAACTTTTTCTACTAAAGTTGCTAGCTTGATTTTAAATAGATCTTTACTATGATAAGAAGTGTCATACTGTTCCTATTTAAAAAAATGTTTTGACATCTATTGAAACACATTTTTGGCACACACTAGAAGGATCGTATGGCTCCTATTATTGAATCTATTGACCTGCTGTGTTGTATTAATAAACGTCCTTGTGCTGACCCTGCCTTGCATTGCTGGAGACCCTCCATGGTCACGGTGTTTTACTCTCTTAATAAGCGGCTGAACCTCAGTCTCTGGGACTGTGCTCCTAAGCGATATTAGATCCTGTTTCTTCTTCTTCTTTTTTTAAGAAAACAGTTCTGTATCAGAACTCAAAATCAGAACTGTATTTGCCTTGCAAAATAAATTAGCAGATTTTTTCCACCATTCTTTCTCTGTGTTAAAGAATAATTTATGTAACATGGAAATGCAGTGTTTTGTAAAAATTGGATAGATTTCTCCAGAGACGTTGGGGGGATGAGAATGTCCTTCCAGGAGCGGAGAAGCTCGCTCTCTCTCGAATGTGTTTCTCCTCGTTCACATTCTTCATTGCATGCCCATCTCACCCACATTCCTTGTGTCTGGTGCGTCACTTTATAATTTTGTAGACTGTCATCTGTTTAATTGATAATTTTAAAATAAATTTGTTGTAGAATTATGTGTGCTCCCCCTCAATAAGTTATAATCTTTTTGATTCATTGTTATAATCACTTCCTCATTTCTGATTTCATTTGGGCTCCTTTCTTTTCTTGATTATATTTGCCAGAGCTTGGTCTTTTTTTTATTATTCGCGCTCACAAAGAACCAGCTCTGGGTTTTATTTATTGATCCCTCTGTTTTTTGTGTCTTCTAATTTGTTTATTCCTGCTATCATCTTTCTTTCCAGCTTAATATTTTCCTCAGGGCCTGAGTGCATGCTGGGGGTGGGGTAAGAAACCTGCTCTCCAGTTTCCAGAGCAGTGAGCTTCCTTCACACTGCTTGCTTATGCTTTCATTTTTTTTAAGTTAAAAAGCCTGTGAAGTGGAGTTCATGCCCACTGACAAGCTAAGTGACTGCCAGTGGTCTTAAGATGTACAGTGTGTCACGTGGGGAGGGGGACCTGTAAGGACTGTTGTCAGGAGAGACACTGGAAAATAGTTGACCCAAAGGCAACTTCAATGAATTGATGTGTGTAGAAGAATGTGGAGCCCAGGGGCCGACCTTGGGTGTCATTCCTCAAGTGCCACTGCCTTTTTATTATTGTGCAAGTAAGCGTGCTATATGTGTGGGAGCAGGGTTGCATGCATGCCACCACACAGGTATGGAGGTCAGAGAGCAACTTCACAGAAAGTATTTTGCTATCTGAACCATCTCCCCTGGTCCTAGGAATGGTTTTGTGCCAAACATTCTTCCCGTGTCCTATTGAGCCATCTTGTTAGCTCCATGTGTTTTGTTTGTTTCTTTCTTTGTTTGAGGCATGATCTCTCATTGGCTGGGCTAGGCTAGCGAGTCAGTGAGTGAAGACGCAGTGCGATTGGTAATTAATGGTCCGTCAGACTAGCTTACAAGAGATACAGCTTTAATAAAACAGAAGGAAAAACTCACACCAGAATCCCAACCGTCGCAAACGCTGGAGCCAGGCCAGAGAGAGGGAGGGGAATTGCACCCACCAGGTTTATAGGTAAACTTTTGCCTTAGGGCAACACGCCCCACGGACAGAATATGATTGGCTTGGTGCCCGAGAATTGTCTGTATTCTGTCAATCATGTTTTAAATAAACGCTGATTGGCCAGGCAGGAGGTATAGGTGGGAAAACCAGACAGGAAATGGAAATGATCCAAGGAGAGCAGGAGAATTCTGAGGAGGAGGAAGTTGATTCCTCCCATTCCTGCCCAGATCACCGAAGCAGCAGAATGTGAGCTGCCCCACTGAAAAAGGTACTGAGCCACATGGCTAACATAGATCAGAAAAATGGGTTAGTCAAGATGAGAGAGTTAGCTAATAAGTAGCCTGACCTAAAGGGCCAATCAGCATTATTACGTCTCCAGTAAAATCCAGACACCTTCTTACCACAGGTCAGTTGCACAGCACCAGACACTCACTGCTACACCTCACCTAAAGCATCTGCCCCTTCTTATAGAAGGACTGGGGGTTGAACCCAGAGCCTCACACATGGTAGGTAGACTCTTTACCACTGAGCTATATCCTCTAGAATACTGTCTTAGTTGAGGTTTCTTTCTGTGAAGAGACCCCAAGACCATGGCAACTCTTATAAAGGAAAACATTTAACTGAGGTGGCAGCTGACAGTTTCAGAGGTTCAGTCCGTTGTCATCATGGTGGGAACACGGCAATGGGAGTATAGCAGCATGCAGGCAGACATGGTGCTGGAGAATTCAACAGCTTGATCCAAAGGCAACAGGAAGTGTATTGTCTCTCTGGGTGTGGCTTGAGCATATATGAGACCTGAAAGCTCACCTCCACAGTGACACACTTCCTCCGAAAAACCACACCTACTCCAACAAGGCCACACCTCCTAATAGTGCCACACCTTTTGGGACCATTTTCTTTCAAACCGTCACAGATGCATTTTAAAAACAGGCATGAGGGTGAGACCTGTAATCCTAGACCTGGGGAGGCTGAGAGAGGGCGTTTTGGCTGGGCTCATGACAAGCCAGAGTCATCTGAAAGGAGGTGGCCCGACAGAGGAAATGCCTTCATAAGATCCAGCTCTAGAGTTTTCTTCACTAGTGATTGATGGGGGAGTGCGCAGCCCACTGTGGGTGCTGCCACCCTGGGCAGACGGTCCTGGGTTCTATAAGAAAACAGTCCGAATAAGCTCTGTGGTCTCTCCATCAACTCCTGCCTCCAGGTTCCTCCCTGTTTGAGTTCCTGTCGTCTCCAAGTTGCTCTGCCCACGGGTGTCTCACAGCAGTAGCTTCCCTCCCACATGGGGGCCAGGGTTCCAAGGCTAAAGGAAGCTACACACTTAGCTTGAGGCCAACTGAGGCTAAATAACAAGAACCTGTCTCAAAAAATAAATAAATAAAAACAAAAACAAAAAACAAAAGCTTCCCTAATGTTGCCTTCCACACGGACACAAAATACATGTAGCAGATTGTATTTGTATCATTTCAAATATAAGTGAAATGAAACTATTCTGAGTGTGTGCATGTGTGTGTACTCATGTGAGCATGTGTGTATGTGTGTACTTGTGTTCACGTGTGTGATGGTCGAAGGCTATCTTTCAGTATCTGATTCTTTTCCTCCACCATGTAGATTCCAGGAACTGACATCAGGTCAGCAGTTTGGCAAGCCCTTTACTCACTGGGCCATCTTGCCGGTCTTCAAGATACTATTTCTTTCTCTCTCTCTCTCTCTCTCTCTCTCCCTCTTCTTTCTTTCTTTCTTCTTGAGACAGGATTTCTCTCTGTAGCTTTGGAGCCTGTCCTAGAAATACCTCTTATAGACAGTCTGGCCTCAAACTCACAGAGATCCACCTGCTCTGCTTCCCGAGTGCAGGGATTAAAGGCGGGAGCCACCACTGCCTGGCTAGTATTTCTTTTCAAAAGTAAGGCAATAAAAAAACTAAAGCTGAATAGATGTAAGCGCAGCACTGCCTGTGTGGAGTGAGATTGTGGGTCTAACTCAGAAGCCTGGTCTGAGCTCTGCACCTAACTGAAAAGGCCCCCACCCCGACTTGCTTCTTGTTCAGAGTCCAGTGGCCTCTTCTGAGCTGATGGGGCAGCCGTTGCTGAAGGCAGCGAGCAGGAACAGCCACAACTCCCGCACGGCTTATTGAACCATCGCTCACTTCCTGTCAGACCTTATTGCACCAACATCTCCTAAATGACAGAGCTGGATTCATTAACTGTAAATTCAATCAAACTTGAAAGAGAAAGAAAATAAAAGTGACTTGGAACAAGAGAAATGGAAATACTAAGGAGCGTGGAAGTAGCGGTCCGGGCCTTTTCTGATTCTCCGCCACAGGCAGAAGGCGGTGTCTACCTGCTTCTGCAAGGACCCACTGCCCCCAGCCTGTGGTGAGGCCTTGGGCAAATTTCCTCACCTCACCTTGCAGCAGGTAGAGTTACATCTTCTACACACAAATGCTTGGAGGATGAGATGGGGGAGGTGCTATCCGGAAGGAAGGAAGGAAGGAAGGAAGGAAGGAAGGAAGGAAGGAAGGAAGGAAGGAAGGAAGGAAAGGAAGGAAGTGGTGCTGGCGAGGGGTGCATCAGGTCACAGGTAGAAAAGCTCTGGCAAAAGGACCCCGGGCTTGCCTGCCGCTGTGGAGCGAGAGAGTGGACAGTCCACTGTGTAGTTGGAACTACTCTCTGGAGAGGTTCTCAGATCTCAACTAAGCAGTTTTGATTCACAAGAGAAATGTCTTTTATGTCTTCAGAATCGGCTCTGTGAGTAAAGAACTTGCTCTGCAAGCCTGAGGACCTGCGTTAGGATCCCCCTAGCCACGTGAGTGTGTCTGCAAATGCAGTAGTGCTCCTGAGGTAAGATGGGGGTATAGACCGGAGACTTGAGAAGGCCGGGTAGCCTGGTGTTGGAGAAGGGAACAAGAAACCCTGTTTCAAACAAGGCCTGAGGCAAGGCTGTTCTCTGCCCTCCTCACACGTGCATGGCCCATGTACACCCACACACACCGAACACAAACATACACACAAGAAATGAAAGCCAAGAATGTCTTTTTTGTTAGGGTGTGTGTACAAAAGCAGAGCCATTTGTACTGCAGTAGATATATGCTCCTTTTTATTGTTACATTGTTTTGTTTTGTTTCCCCACCAAGAGAACTGATTTTATGACCTGCTGTTGAACACTTTAGGCAGGGTTCACAGCAGTCTAGAGTGTCGCGGGGACTAGACTCAGTCTTCCTGAGCCCCTGGTCCACCCCTTTCTGGTCTACAGGGTCGGGTGGATGAGCGCCCATCCAGAAGAGGGAGGACAGAAGTGATTGTTTGAGGGGGGAAGCACAGGCAGGCTGCACAGTAAGGCTCCAGGGAAAGGGCTCCCAGAAGCCCTTGCACTCTGCAGGGAGTCTGATAAATAGGGGTTGAGTGAGGGCATTCAGCAAAAAATGCCAACCCAGGGTCTGATCCTGGTTCTGCCACGGTGGGGCCCTGAGCCCTTGAAAGGGATACTTCTCTCTGAGTTTTATTTTTGTGGAGATTGTAGAAGGGTCCCCCTGCCCCCCCCCCCATGATTGAGAAGTGACCCTAGAAGTTCCCTTGGACCTCCTATGGGCCGCTTTGAAGCACTGCCACCTACTGGTCACTTCCTCTCATTACATTTCATCGGTTGGAAGGGCTGTGTAACTCACCCGCATTTCTGACTCTATAGAACAACCTTGTAGGAAAAGGCAATATCCTTAATTTACCTTACGCAGGAGGTAACTGGGGGACGGAGAAGTTAAGTGGCTTGTTCAAGGACACACAGGAATCCCACATGGACGTCCTGGCTTCCAATGCAGGGTTGGATTCAGCTATAAATCAAACAAACAAACCAGTAGTCTGGCTCTGGGCTGAATCGTGGACTCGGTCTGGCCAGAGGGAAGAGGGATGGCAGCTCCCCTCAGGCTCCCAGGAAGCCCACGTGGAGAGGTAATGTCAAAGAATGACGTCATCTGACTGCTTCCTGCAGGAGGTGTCACGTGGGGCCATCTCCTGTCTGACGCCCCTGCTCAGAGCCTGGGAGGTCCTGATGGTTTCCTGGGGAAGTGATCAAATAAGGGTGGGCTAGGGCTGGTGGCAGAGCACTGGCTGTGTGGTCATCGCCGGCCGTACGGCTCAAGGGAGGGAATAGCATAGGCACAAGGGTGCCGGGCACACGGCACTTAGCAAATGATAAACACTCCTAATGGGTGTTGAAACAATCTGGATTCAAGTGATCTTTGTCACTGACTCTTTTAGTGACCGTAGAAATCCCCCCACCCCCTCTCTGCTGGATCTTCTTCTCCCAGGGAGCTGGATTGTTCTGCTGAACTTCCTCTGGCTGCATGGTGACTGTGTGGAAGCCCACGTTCAAGGTCAGAGGGAGACAGGTTTGGCTGGGGCCCATCTGCATCCCTAGTTACAATGGCTCTTTTCTTTATGCTCTTCTTGGAACTATTTTAAATATCAAGGTCAAGCAAGCAGGACTACAAATCAATCCAAACAAAAGGTACATACCCTTGAACTCCAGGGACTTAAAATAGCTTCCTTGACATCTACAGCCAAATGCCCAATACCTGGGATCTCTGTCATCATGGGCTAATAAACCATCCTCGTGGAAACTGACCAGAAGAAAACCCTGAGTCAAAGTGACTGAGATGTCCAGGTGAATCCACAGAGCTGCACAGCCTTCTCTGCAGTCCTGGGACTATGTAGGCTGCATAGCTGGCTGCATTCTCGTGAACATGAATATCTTACTCATTAATAGCAGCAAGACTGGCCTAACCATGTTAGTAATGAGCCTGCTGCTCCGGGAGTAGCCAAGTGTGGCCAGCCTGTATGGAATGCTTCAGAGTTCTACCTTCCACACTGTGGGGAGAGGGAGTGGGCATGGTTACCTAGGAAAGAAAAGGAAAAGAAGATGCATAAAGTACCTACTGTGTGCCTGGCATGAGCTAGATGTTTTAGATCAATTCATTCCCCACAGTTATGCTGTATGGAGGATGTTTTGGTGTGAGAACTTACACATTTATCGAGCTAGAATTACTACCTATTCATCTTGACATGCACAACCCAGCAGTTTTAATATCTGTCAAATCCTCAAGCATTGCTACAGTAGTTCAGGAACATTCTCCTTACCTCCCATAGGAACCCTGGACCCTTTAACAGTTATTCCTCACCATCCCTGCCAGCCTCTGACAGCCGTTCATCTGTGTTTTGTCACACAGATAACCAGGTTTAGCTATTTCACAGGTATGAATTTATATAGCATGTGACTTTTTTAAAGACAGTCATTATGTAGCCCAAGGCGGCCCTAAACTCACTATAAACCTTAGTCTGGCTTTGAACTCATTATCCCCCTCAGTCTCCCAAGTCCTGCGACTACAGGTGGGTGACACGATGCCCAGTCAGTGTAACTGGCTTCTTCCATGCACCATGGTGCTTTTGAAGTGTAGCCATGTCTTGTTCTATTTAGGAAGTTAAAGTCCACTGTGGTTTTTCAATGATCAGTTAAGGCTCTCTACTGGCTGTCCAGCATGAAAAAGCTGCTGGGAACATCCTCCAGGTGTTTCTGTGTGTGCACATGTCTGTAATTCCTTTGACATTGAAAGAGTGGACCTACCGAGCATAGAACTTCTGGGTCATACGTCACTATCTTACTGTTTTCCAAAGTGGCCAGGCCTTTGGAGCCCAGTTTCGTTGCATGTCCACCATACGTCTGTATCCCTGCAACCATGGTCATCACAGCAGACATAGCATGACCCTTGTGAGTCTGTATCCCTGCAACCACAGCAGACACGGCATGACCCTTGTGAGTCTATATCCCTGCAACCACGGCCATCACAGCAGACATGGCATGACCCTGCCCTATGGCTTTGGTTTGTTTGCCTGCTCAGTGCCTTCCATCACTTGTGTGTCTTCCTTCAAATGTGTAGCAGATCTTCGGTAGGGGAAACAACCTTTAAACCTCGAGCTGCAGTGCTTCCTATGTCTTCTGCACGCAGTTCCTTCATCAGACACACGAGTTACAGATACTTCCTCCCATTTTTGGTAGCATCTCTTAATTAAAAATATTTTATTCTTTGAAGTCCAATTGATCTATTTTCTTGGAACTTTTGTGTTATGCTTTAAAAAAACAACTATTTTTATCCAAAGTCACCCATATCTATGCCTGTATTTTCATCTAAGGGCTGATCGTTCCAGCTCTCACATGTCTACGATCCACTTGGAGCTAGTTTTAATCATGGGCAGGGGTAAGCTTACTCATTTGCACATGCAAAGCCTATATCTCAGCTGATTTTTATTTATTTATCAAGAGACATGGCCTCACATTTCCCAGGCTGGCCTCGAACTCACTGTGTAGCCAAGGGTAGCCTTGAACTTCCGATCCTCCTCTCTCTCCCTCCGGAGAGCTGGGACTACGGGTGTACTCCACGCGACTACGGGTGTGCTCCACGGGACTACGGGTGTGCTCCACGGGACTACGGGTGTGCTCCACGGGACTACGGGTGTTCTCCACGGGACTACGGGTGTACTCCCCGGGACTACGGGTGTGCTCCACGGGACTACGGGTGTGCTCCACGGGACTACGGGTGTGCTCCCCGGGACTACGGGTGTGCTCCCCGGGACTACGGGTGTGCTCCATGGGACTACAAGTGTACTCCATGAGACCTGTTTGTGTGTTAAACTCAGGGCTTCATGTGTGCTAGGTAACCACTCTGCCAACTGAGTTGCACCCCTGGTCCCAAACTGTTTGCTGACAAGACTGCTCTGCCCCCTCGAATTGTCTCAGCACACTTGTCAAAACTCAATTGCCAGCCATAGATGTATGGTTTGTTTCTACACACTCGGCTCTGTGCCCTTGGTCTTAGTGCCTGTCTTAGACTGGCACCATTTTCTTCTGTGTACTCGACAGTTTTATGTCAACTTGACACAGGCTAGTCATCAGAGAGGAGAGAGCCTCAATTAAGAAAATGCCACCATAAGATGGGGCTGTAAGAAAGCCTATAAGAATTTTCTTAATTAGTGATTGATGGAGGAAGGCCCAGCCCATTGTGGGTGAGGCCACCTCTGGGCTGCTGGTCCTGGGTGCTACAAGAAAGCAGGGTGAGCAAGCCATAGAGAGCAAGCCAGTAGGCATCACCCTCCATGGTCTCTGCACCAGCTCCTGCCTCCAGGTTCCTTCAGTGATGGTCATGGGTTTCATCTCAGCAACAGTAACCCTAACTAAGACACTTGTTGCTTTTGATGTGGAGAAAATGTTGAAACGGAGTGTCCAACTTTGTCTTTTCTTTTCAAGATAGTATGGTTAGCCCTAGCCCCTTGCATTTCTGTAGAGTGTAGGATCAGTTTGCTGATTTCTGAAGAGAAACTGGCTAGAACTTTGCAGTTTCACGGATATCTCAGCAATGTTAAATCTTCCACAAGAACAGGATGCTTTTGCATGTCTTTAGCTCTCCGTTATTTTCTTTCAGTGATGCTTTGTAGTTTTGAGGGGCAAAGTCTTGCACTTCTGTTGCTAAATGTATTAAATACTCTTTTTGAAGTGACCTTAATGTGAATTTATGTTTCTTTTATTTATTTGTTTGTTTTTATTGCTAGTGTCAAAAATACATTCAATTCTTGTATCTTGTGTCCAGCAGCATGGCTGTTGGTGCTACTGTCTGGAGGAGAGTGAGTCAGATGGAGTAGGTGTGGCTTCTGATCCTCGCATTCTTCCATTCTTACCCTTTCTCCTCTCCAAGGGAATTCGCTTGTTAAAAATAAAAAAAGGCTCTAACCACCTCTGCTTATGGTCCCAAGGATGGGCCAAGCCATCTTTTCCCAGCTTCTCCCCCTGAGAGGACATGGCTGAGCGGGAGGCAAACACTTCTGTCCTCACTGCTCAGCACCTGGATGCAGCTGTGCCCGGAGCCAGTTTTTCTACTCAGCTGGGGTTTTTCCAACCACACTGGCCATGTGGTTGGTGGAATCCTCACCTATGCAGTAGTAAAAGGCTAGCGAGGAGTGGGAATTTGAAGGGACCCCCCCCCCCCGTGATTCCCCAAAGCTTCTCTCCAGGGTGTCACCCTTAACGCTTTTAGACACTCACACTACCTGTGTGGGGTGTGAGAAGCTTCTAGAAACAAGTGGAGCATGGAGTAAGGAAGGAACAGAGGGACAGAAACCTAAGTCCTTGGGCACATGCAGGTGTGGAGAGAGAATCAGGAAAATCAGACACAAAGCCACAAAGCTACCCTAGCTCTTACTTCTTAGAGAGGCCCAGTGAGCTTTGATCTGGCCCTTCCTAGGCTAGGGCACTCTCTCCTGGCTGGTTTGGGGGCCCATTCCAGGTTCAAAGGTCCAAAGACTAATCATGACAACTCTGGAGATGCCCCTGCCCAATAACCTCACGCAGTTCCCACTAAATCTCTGAGGGCCGCAGGACAGAGACAATCGTGGCCATTGGATAGTTGGATAAACTGAGGTGAGACAGTGTGCAGGGTCTTATTTAAAGATCCTCAGCTCCTAAAAGGCTAAGTGGACCTGGGTCTCAAGCCTCCACATCTGATATTCTCTCCATAAACCAGGGAGGCGGTGGGGCCTCCTTGGGATTTGCCTGGGGCCTGAGATTTCCCATAATCCAATTAATAAATTGTCCAAGATGGAGGGCCAGCTCCCAATTAGTTCTCCTGCCTCCCTGGTGCCTTTCAGAGCTTCATAGGTAGCAACTCCCTGGAAAGAGAAAAGCCCCCACCTTGTTCTCCCTCCTTGGGAATCGGGGGTCTGGAAATTAGCTGATTCTTGATAAGCCCTAATTATAAATTAGGTCTTATTATCTGTGGCTCCTGGAACTACGCTGGTGAATTAAAACTCTAGGAAAAGAAATATTTCAATTAACCATGTGAACTCAGGTAATTGCCTGCTGAGGCGAAGCCCTCACAGAACGAGCAACAGTGCAGTTATGAGGACATCAGAAGGCAGAGGCAGAGACCAAGCACAGGTGTGTGATGTAAGGTTGAAGGAAGGGATGGCCTCTCCAAAAGACTGTTTCCCAGGTTATTATCCCGGAAGTGACAAGGCTGTTGGTCTTGTGATCAAAGGTATGGGTGCTCTGTCTCCTAACTGATACCCCAGAGTCTTTGCTTCGGTTTCCTCACTTGAACAGGAACTGCTTGTATGTAGTGATGGATCCTGCTAGAACGTGTGGGGCACGCATCAGGTATCAGGAGTTGAGCACCTGAGAGAGGGGGAAGAGTGAGAGATGTCTTGAGCCGACCAGGAGTCTAGAGGGAGCAGCCTCCATCCTCCCACCCATTCGTCTGTCTGTCCGTCCCACAAATATTTCACGGGTGCTTACGGAGGGCTGGATGCTGAGCAGGGCAGCACAAGTACAAAGACTAAGGTGAAGGGCGGGCCCAGAGGCTACTGGGGCAAGAGCTCCTGCAGGAAGAGCATCACACCTCTCTTACAGCTCCTTGCTCCCCGCAGAGTCCACACATATAACCGTCCTTGGGGATGCATTGGACGGGGGAGGGGTGGCAAGGCTGCTATGCCCCAGAGACCTGTGGACAGAGGCCAGTGTAGGAGTGAGTGTTTCTGGGAAATGTCCCTCCTCCCTTCCCACTGTTGCCTCATGCAGCCGCCACTCCCAAACTCTCACCTTCTAGCAGGAATTCTGGAAACAACCATTAGGATAAAATTATTTATTTATTTATTTATTTATTTATTTATTTATTTATTTTGGTTTTTCAAGACAGGGTTTCTCTGTAGTTTTGGAGTCTGTCCTGAAACTAACATCATAGACCAGGTTGGCCTTGAACTCACAGAGATCTGCCTGCCTCTGCCTCCTGATTGCTGGGTCTAAAGTCGTGCGCCATCACTGCCCAGTCCAAGATGAAAGATTCTGCTTGAATCTGCCTTGTGTAGAGCAGGGGCTGGAGGGTCCAAGGCAGCACTGAGGCAGCCCTTTGGAGTCGACAGAGAGGGTCTCGGGACTCATTCTTCCGGGACTCTGGTGCCAGTCACTGTTATTCCATTGGCTCACTTTAAGAGCTAACCACGCCCATCCCAGCCACTTTTGACCCCTCCCCTCGCCGCCATCTTCCTCTCTCTCTGGTGTGTATGTGTGTGTGTGTGGATGCGTGCGTGTGCATATGTGTGTTTGTTTCGTCTCGTATGTATGTGTGTCTTTGTTTTCTCTCTGTTTTCTCTCCTTTAAGCAATAAATGTCTCCCTCTTCTTTAAATAATACTATGTCCTATGAGCCTTTTATCCGCCGTAACCGCCCGCCTGACTCCCCGGCCGCATGGCACTGCAGGGACTCACGGCCATCCTTGCAGGACTCCGTGAGCCACCCGGGACTTTCCATCATCATATTTATCATAAAAGAACAAAATTGGTGCCGCGGACTCGAGAGATTCACCCGCCAAAGGCCAGAGTTCCACGGGACCCTGACCACCAACTTCCGGGACTGAATTGGAACCGAGGTCTCAACACCGACCCACCTGTTACAACAAACACCGTCTTCACTTGGTGAGTCGCTCCTTGTTCTGCTACAGAAGGTTGCTTTCCTTTGCTGGAATCGTGTTTGGACGACCCCGGGGGTTGGTCCGCCTGCGTTAGCACTGCATCCCGTGCTGTGCATCCGTCTGGGGACCGGGTCCTCAGTTTCTTTATCTTTTTTCATTTTCACTTCTTTTCTTTACTTTATCTCTCCTCTCGTCATACCGCCGCCCGGCCTCTGGTTTATCCAGCTAGGCCCATAGCTCCCCACCCGTGAATCAAGGACGCTTGTTCACGTGGTCTTGGGTGCGTTCATTGCGTGAGTTTTCACGATTCAGACTCTGGATAACAATCGTCCATGGCAGACAGTCGCGGGCTTTTCCATCCCAGCCGTGACCTGGTGCAGTTTTTTTTTTTCGGTTCCAGACTTTTGCTCCCCTCTGCGGCTTATGGTTCAGCATGGCAGCTCAACAACAAACTGTAACTTTTCCCTTGCAACACGTGGCCGCCGCCATGTTCATTGGGGTCAGGTGACTTTATCGCTAGCTTCACTGAGAGCCAGATCACGCGACCAGGCCCTCCCACTGTTATGTATGTCCCGCTTTCCCCTCCTCAGTGTTCACTGAAATCTCTCCTTAGCTGTGATTACAGGTGTTTTGCATAGTGACGTGCTTTCTGATAGGGCCCATCAGAAACATACACTTCGCCTAATTCCTGTTCTCTATGTAAAATGATTGTTCATTTCACCTTGTTTCAGACTACAAAATCATAAACTGGTATGTACTTTTAATCTTAATGTTACAAACAGTTTTTTTTCTTTCTGTCTGTCTTTTTACAAATGTGGATCTTACCTATTAAGAGTCAATACAGTCAAACTCAAACCCAATCTTCCACACAGATTCTATACTACAACTATACCTAATAATCAGCCCTCAACTGCTCAGAGATCTGGGAAATGCAATATTTAAATGTTTAATTATTTAAAAAACTTTTCATAACCAAAAGAGACAGGTTGGCTCCTACCAAATACTCTGTTTCCTCCAAGAAGACAAAAGACAGATGGTCATGTCACTGACCACCGTCCATCTGCAGTTTGCTTCAACTGCCAAGCGCTGACCATTGGACAAAAACTGCCTATCACCTAAACTGGAGACCTCCAAACGTGGACAGGATCACTGGAATCGACAGTCTAGCTGCACAAGTAAGGTAGACCTGTCTTTCTAAAGATTTCTTGGTCCACAGAGTCTTTAAAAGCCTGACAGGCTCTACATTAAACAACAAAGGTCAAATGCAACCTTCAGCGACCAGGGAGGACCAAAGAGTAGCTCTGGGTGCCAACCAAGTAAGTTCTCTGTCATTTTTTAATCAGTAACTCAAGTAAAATCTTATCCTTCTCAAAGATCTTTGACAGTCTGATAGCTGAGAGGTTTTGCCAGGTTGTCTCACCAAATAAAAATACTTTTCATTATAATTTCTGTTTTTACAAACCCAATGTATATGTCTAAAACTTCTGTTTTTCTTATAAGTTCCAGGGAGCCAAATTAAAAAACCCATCATAAACAAGGTCAGATACAAACTTCTCAATTCCCTGGTCCTAAAAAATTTTTTCTCAATTTAACTTTGTCCTCTGTTCTGCCAACACCCTAACCAGGTACAAGGGACACCAGACATTTCCATGCCACAGACACCTGTCCTGTCGGAAACAGAGACCAGCTATGCCAGAATGTGACCAACACCCAGCTTCTCTCGGATCTTTCTCACCCCCACAAAAGACGATGCCCACAAATCAGCTGGAAGCAGTCTTGAGAATTCGCCCAATTCCTTCAACCTGTAATGTCTAACCTTCTTTTTCTTCTTTTTCTTCTTTTTATTATAAAAAGGATCCGGGAATGTTATTCCATTGGCTCACTTTAAGAGCTAACCACGCCCATCCCAGCCACTTTTGAACCCTCCCCTCGCCGCCATCTTCCTCTCTCTCTGGTGTGTATGTGTGTGTGTGTGGATGCGTGCGTGTGCATATGTGTGTTTGTTTCGTCTCGTATGTATGTGTGTCTTTGTTTTCTCTCTGTTTTCTCTCCTTTAAGCAATAAATGTCTCCCTCTTCTTTAAATAATACTATGTCCTATGAGCCTTTTATCCGCCGTAACCGCCCGCCTGACTCCCCGGCCGCATGGCACTGCAGGGACTCACGGCCATCCTTGCAGGACTCCGTGAGCCGCCCAGGACTTCCCATCATCATATTTATCATAAAAGAACAAAAGTCACCTTAGTTCACGCCTCCCGTGAGCCGCCTCCGTGAAGTACTGATAGAAACATCCGCCAGACTTTGCAGGAGCAGCAGCAATCTGAGGTGGAAGTAGGTCAAAGGAGGCCCACTTTTATTGTTCATAAGGATATATGAAAACCCAGAAACAACATGTTGCCAGGCCTCCAGGAACTCTTGACTGAAAACGAACAATATGGCTAGACCATGTAAGATAAGCCTGCCGTTTGCTACCAGAAGTTTTCATTAGAATTCCATAAGTGGCCGAACAAACTCCCCTGAAGTGTCTTCCTTGCGACTCAGGCCCAAAGATGCTCCTTGTTGGTCCACCCACAAAAGCCTTGTGCCTTGTCAACACAAACCCTTTTTATCCGCCTGAATACCAACAGCAATGGGGTAGCCTCTTCCCTCAAAACAGAATCGAGTCTATTTCCAGAATGCTGTGATCACCCTAAAGCTGCTTTGTGTAAGGGGCTAAAATTAAACCCCCATTCTGACCGTGGGCAGAGCAATAGCAGCTGCGTTTGTGTCCAGAGCCAGGGTTATTGCTGGGTAGGAGTCGTAAGAACCTTCCTTTCCATGAGAGGAAACTTTCTTCCTCGTATTTGCTGGCGCATCCAAACATTTAATTATAAAAGCTCCTCCAAGGCGATAGATGTTTAAAATTAAGATGAATACACTCATTTTGGCCAATAGCACAGACGGCTATTACTCTGAAAGCCCCAATTCATTACTGGATATTGTAACGGAACGCTAACACTTGCACAACAGCCTGGAGATCTGTCTCGCATGCACAGTCAGCAAGCCCTGCCCGGGCCCTTGTACCCACGGAGGGAAGCAAGCAAAGCCCAAGCGCATACCTCTGGATGACTGCCTTTCCAGCGGAAACACTGATGGGCCTTTAATTACAGCAGTTCCTTTGATGGTGCAGCTCAATCCCTGCCTCAGGCCAGGCTAGTGAACACGGAGATGACTGAGCTGCAGAGGATAGTCCGGAGTTTCCTGTTTGTCCAAGTATCAAAACCGCCAGGATGTGCTCTGACTGCTATACCCCCTGCATCCACTAGGCGGCACCTGCCATTTCCCACCCGTGCCCCACTGCTTGGGACAATTCTGCCAACATCAAAGTCCACCAAAACATTAGGTTAGACACAGTGGCAACACCGAGTAGCCCTCTGGTGGATCACACCATCCTGCATGTGAAGTCCTCCTTTAGCTCTTGCTTCTCCTGGGAGATACTCTCAAATTGAGTCAGAAAGCAACATTGCTTCAAGTTTAGCTCTTGAGACTCCTCCTGCCCTCTGCTCTGTTCTCTTTCTGTTGTGACACAGCCCGGAAATTCCCACTGTGACGTTGTCACTCAGACCGTTCAGTCATCAGTGGAAACACAAGTCAGACAAACTTTTCGTTTTATGCTTTACTCTGCACCAGAAGTTCCATTATAGCAACAGAAGACGAAGTAACCCAGCACGGTGACGATGGCCACTATCTACTTCCTGGTTTTCCCGGGTGGACTGCCTGGGTTTTGCACCATTCCATCCCGAACCATTCTTCTCTGTACCCAGTGTTTGACACAGGTGTTGTGCATGGGAGACAAGAATAAGGATTTGTTGTGGAATGAATGAACGAGCACATGCCATGCCTAATTCCAGATAGCTCACACAGACCTATGTGGGGCTGAGAAAATACCATGACCAAAAGTGGCTTAGGGAAGAGGAACCTTTCAGCTTAGAACCTGGTTACAATCCACCACGGCAGGGTGAGGGAAGTCAAGGCAAGGACTTCAAGCACTTGATCCTATGACATCCACAGTCTTAGCTGAGAACGAAGCGAAACATTTGTACTTATCCACTTCCTTGTGCTCACCTGGGTTTCATCTGTTCAGGACCCTCTTCCTGGGAATGGTGCCGCCCACTGTAGGCAGGGTCTTCCAACATCAACTAACAGACACGCCCACAAGCCAAACCAATGTAGACAACCCCTTATTGGGACACTCTTTCAGGTGATTCTAGACTGTAGAGTTGGCAATTAAAGGTAACCATCACACCAGTGTAAGGTTTGCTCATTGTCCCCTGACTCCCAGACAGGAGGTTTTAAAGAATTAGCTCACGTGCTAGTGGATAGCTGGAGGTTCAAAATCTGCAGACTAGATCAATGGACTGGAGACTCCGGAAAGAGCCGATACCTCAGTCCGAGTTCAAAGCAGTTTGCTAGCAGAGTTCTCTCTTCCTCGGAGTAGCCCCTCCCCAGCCCCATGAAGACCGGCACAGTGGGGATAATCTTCTCTAGTCAACCATTGTAAATGTTGACTTCATCTAAAAAAGCCTCCACAGGAAACAGCTAGAAGAACATTTGACTAAATCTCTGGATGCTATAGCACAACCAAGCTGATATTTATATATCACTAGCCAATTACAGAGGTGGCCAGGAAGTGAGGACAGCATTGGGAGCAAAGAGCCTTCTCAGCTTGGCCTGCAGGACTCCAGTCTGGCCTGCGGCTCAGCAGGTCTTCTGGAAGGAGGTGTTTGCTGACAGACAGCAGGGTCCCTGTCTTTCATCCCCGAGCGCCATAAGCTCCCCAGGCACAGACTACAAAGCAGTGGACAGAAAGTCATCAGTGGCCAGGGATCAAAAATCGTAGCAGTGGCCACTGACTCCCACAACAGGAGCTCCAGAGCCATGAGGGGGACTCGGGAAAACTGCTGGACTCCTGAGAGGAGACCTCACTGAGGTGCCAAAAGTGGCATAAAGCATGTGGCCCGCAAAGGACTCTCATGAGGAAGATGGAAATGATTTGGTGCCCCCAGCCCAGAGCAGCTACCAAGGACCAAGTGAAGTGAGGGTTCCCCCACTGAGAGTGAAGAAAGAGGCTACCAAGGAACCACTGTGGCGAGAATTCCAAACAGGAATTAATGCAGCGATCCAAAGCTATTGTAGATGTGTATGTTGCGAGTGGAGGGCTCATCGCTTTGTGCTCAAAGGCCCTAAAAGATTGACTCCGGGGAACAGTGCCTCCTCCACTGGAGGCAAGGCCCTTTCTCTCTGTAGGGAGGCAGTGGCAGCAGACACTCACTGAATCCCCCGCAATAAGCCCTCTTTGCAAAATTCATGTGATTTTTTTTAATTTACATTTATTGGGGATCAGTGGTGGCACACACCTTTAATCCCAGCACTCAGGAGGCAGGTGGATCTCTGTGAGTTCTAGGCCAGCCTGGTCTACAGAGAAAGTTCCAGGACAGCCAGGAAACTTGTTTCAGAAAACCAAAAATAAAAAATAAAAATAAATTTACATTTATTTATTTAGTTATAGGAGTTAAGGGTGGACTTAGGGTCTCACACAGTATAAGCATTTGTTCTGCTATTGAGCCACATCTATACCCTGGTACCATGTTCTTGGGAGACAATGGAAGTATCTAAAAATGCCATGCCCAGGAAAACCCAAATGGCCTCTTATTGAATTGTATTTTTGTCGCTGTTCCCTCATAACCATGCTGTCCTGTCCTGTCTGGCTTAGGGCTCAAAGGCCCAGGAGGCTCCGTGCACAAACTGGGCCTCGTCAATGATGAAACAACCCTTTCTTCTCTCACTGTCTGGAAAAGTTTGCTACTTTCTAGTCATCACAGGACCTAGACTGGTCTGGCACCACAGAGCCCCTGCCTGCTACAGTGCCTGGTACCCGGCAATGCTGGACTTACCCAACACCTCTTCATCAATGGCACATCACCCCACTTAATGTCACCTTATGAGATAAGTGCAGTTGTCACCCCACTGGGAGAGCAAAAAGTCGTCCAGGAAGCTTAGAAATGTCACATGAGGCCACCAGTGGGAAGAGGCCGGCATAGAAAGCCTAAACTTCCTCTTCTGGAACTGTCTAAGAAGCCCTTCTGAGCTCAAAAGAGCTCTTCCCTATGCTGGGATCTTGTAAGGCTGCCATTGCCTTCCTGCTGCATGGACACACTCCCAGCTCAGGGCGACCAATGCAGATCTGTTCCTCTGCAGCCTAGAGTGGACATGATCTCAAAGCCCTTGGTTGGTGAGAGAACTCAGTGACACTGAGTGGCTGAGAGTGGCTGGGGTCTAGCCAGAGAGAGCCGGGGTGGAGCATTTGCCATGCCAACAAGCAGAGAGATTGCTGGGGAGGCTGAGGATTGCTGAGGATTGCTGGGGAGGCTGAGGCAGAAGGGTTGCAAGTTCCAGGCCTACCTGAGTGGCAGAGTGATTTTAAAGTGACCTGGGTCACTTAGTGACCCTGTCTCGCAAGTTTAGAAGGAGTTTGGGTGCAGTTCAGCAGGAAGGGTGCTTGCCCCGCACACCAGGGTCCCTGGCTTCTATCCCAGCATCAGAAAAAGAAGGAAAAGAAAAAAAAATCTTCATGCTCCCTGACACACCTCAAAATGTTTTATGCACTTACAGGACTGAGGCCCGAGTCTTTTTTTCTTGGATCACATTGCTGTCGCCTGCTCTTTTTGTGGTGGGACCTGTGGCTTCAGGAAACAGTGAAAACGCAGCCAGCACCGGAGAAAGCAGCTGCTAGGCCAGGCTCGAAGCAGTGAGAATGGTCAGCCTGCTTTAGTGTCTGTATCCAAGTGGACAAGAAGGGCTGGTATTACACAGAGTACTCGGAATACAGAGTCCTGCCCATTTGCAAGATCTCAGGGTGTGAAATGCTTCACAGACCTCAGACGACTTAAAAGTTTCCCAGTCTGCAACCAAAAGTAGTAAGGAAAAGAGCCCTTCCTTGGCGAGTGAATTAAGTCATGGCAACTCTTGTTGCACAGTCTTCTTTGAGTTTCTCACAACAAATTTCAAACCTTGGCTATCAAAATAGAACAAATAGCAAGGAACATGGCTACTTATTTTAAAAACTATTTAGTGTGTGTGCATGTGTGCGCATGCGAGAGAGAGAGAGAGAAAGAGAGAGAGAGAGATCTGCTTGTGTGAAGATCAGAGGACAACTTGTAAGAATTGGTTCCCTCATTCTACACCACGACTTCTGGAAATGAAACCTGGGTCGTCCATCTTGGCAGCTGGGACCACAGGGGCTTCCAGGATGGTTTGTCTGGGTAAGTGACGATGAGTTGGTCACCTTTGGATGATCCAGTGACTACAGCTGCCTTGCCAGGTTGGGGAGCACTGAGAAATGCTGTGGATTATTTCATTTAAGCTCATGAGAGCCTGTTAGGAGCTAATCATTACTCTCTGTACCCAGACATTAAAGGTTTAAGTCAGGGAGGGGGTGAGGGGAAGGTGCAGCAGCCAAGAGCTCACAATGCTCTTGTTCGACCTGAGTTCAGTTCCCAGCACTTGTGCAGGGTATATTCCACTACCTGTAACCCCAGGAGAACTGAAGCGCTGGTCTCCTTGGGCTCTCACCCGTATGTGCACAGAGACACATGGGCACAGTACCATGGTGTGCTTGTGGAGGTCAGAGGTCAGTTCTCTTCTCCCACGAGTCCCAGGGATGGAACTCTGGTCCTTAGATATGATGGTAAGCGCTTTCACCAACTGAGCCACCTCTGGGTCCCACCTTTTCTTCTGTTTCACACTGAACCCTAGCAGTTGGCCATCCCTCTAGGGATTTTTCTGTTTTTTCTCACTGTGCAAGGCTCCTAGACATGCACACCTGCCTCGACTCTTTCACTTGGGTACCAGGGATCAAACGCAGGTCCGCCTGCTTGTCTGGCAGCCCCTTTAGCAGCTGAGACCTCTCCCCAGCCCCCAAACACTGATTTTTTAAAAGCAAGAAATAGCTTAATTGTTGTTTTTCTACCCTGTCTCACATGTGTTCTCTCCTCCCTCTGCGATCTGACCAGGTGTTTTACTGAAGTGTTGTTGTTGTTGCTGTGACGAATACCTAAACTAGGAACTTTAAAAAAGAAATGTGTTTACTTAGCTCAAAACTTTAGATACCAGGAAGTCCAGGTTACACCACGGCATGGTGGGGAAGCAGTAAGGGTGCAACCACGTACTGAGCAGACAGAGCTTTACAGAGACTCACTCTGGAGAGGACTTGCCAGGGTCTTATGAGGACTTTGTGAATGTCTTCTGAATGGTGTCCCAGTGACTCAATCACTCTCTACTAGGCCCGCCTCTGAAAGAAGCCATTGTTTCAGCATCACAACAGGGTCAGGCTCTGAGAAGTGACAAAAAGGAAAATGTTCTATGTTCCAAGTGTTGCTCTTGTTTGAATTGTGTTGCATGAAGTCTACTGATCCAAAAGCTTTTCAGAATTTCCTCTCCCTGGGACAAACACCTTAAACCCACAAGGTAGTTAGTTCTAGGAGAAATGGAGTCATTTGCTTCTATATAGAGCAGAGAACACACATTCGTGTACACCGGAGAATACAGCAGAAAGCTGAGGAGAGAGATCCCGGTGGCCGGCCTTACTGGGCTTTGAACTCACTGCATAGTCTTAAATTAAGCTCCCTTCTCTGAATCTCTGCCTTCGCATTTGCTGATCAGTCTGCAGGTAGATGTAAACTGGCAAGGCACAGACAGAGCCGTGTGTGTGTGTGTGTGTGTGTGTGTGTGTGTGTGTGTGTGTGTGTGTGTGATGAGTTTGCACAAAGATTTTGGAACCAGATTTGTGTTCTTCTGTGTGCCTGTGAGCTATGGGGTCCCCTCTCCTGCATGACCCCGTTCCTCGCCTCTGTAGGGAATTACTGAGATCTGAAGCAGTAAAGCCAAGCACTGGGAACCCTGAGCCAGTGGTGTTCAGTGGCGTTACTATGTCCAGCTAGTGGGTCTCCTGAAACGGATCATCCCTGATCAGCCATCAGCTCCTTTTGATGGAGTGAAAATGCTTCTACTCCAGCCTAATTTCACGGGTTCCCTCTTTACTTCTACAGTGGCATTTGCAAGGGAGTTATTTACAGTGCAAAGAAACGGGATGGTTGCCTCCTAAAAATGGTTTCACAAATTCCCTTCGCTTCCTGTTAAGATATTAGCGCCTAGTAATTGTCGTTCTACATAAATGTAGAGAGGCTGCAAAAGCGCGCCCCATAGTAATTGTGAGTTGTCTTGACGCTAATTACATAGGGGAGCCTGTTTAATTGCCAGTTAAATTGACTGTGTGTGTTTTTCTAATCTGTGTTTCCGGGCAAGTTGGATGACATCAGCTCCTCATTGGGCTAAGTGTGAATCTGGAAGACCCCAAGAGGCCTCCCATGAGAAGGGCCCCTGAGGATGGATGGAGGGTGGCTGGGGTATGGACTGACAGCTTGTAGGCCTGAAGATGTGAATCCAACCTGGGGTCCCAGAGAAGAGGAGGAATGTAAGACTCCTCTTAAGACAGATGGGAGCTGTGGACTGCACAGAGCAGAAAGGACAGCTTGGGTTTGTCCCCTGGACTGTCCTCCCTGATCCTTGAGACCAAAATACTGGATGCAAATAATATTTACGCTAACCAGCTAAGCTTCCTGCTAGTTCCGTCCTTGGTTCTGCTACAGCCTGGTACATTAGCCTGAAGGATCTATTTTACTTTAAAATGGTAATTTCTCAACCTGCCTCAAAGAAGCTCAGGCGCCAAGGCCCATCTAACCTGTCTGACATTGCCTTGTACCCTCGACCACCTGCCTGGGGAAAAACTCCCACAGAGGCCAGTTTCCCCAGTCTCCTCTGGGTGGGAGGAGTTTTCCTTTACTGGGGCCTTTATTCTCCTTCCTGCTTCTGTTGGGAGGAGGCTTTGCCTTTTTGATCGCGGTTGCCCACTGGTATAAATACCCGACTTGAGTTTAATAAAGTTGCCATTTACTCTTGGTAAATGAGCAAAGGTCTCTTTTTTGTGTGTGTCTGTTTTTAACCCTCAGGACAATCGTCCATTCTCGTGGGCCCGAGTTCGGGAAGGCACGTGCCTGGGTCGGGTGTGGATATCCACTGGAAGTACGGGCTCTAACACTGGACCAGACTCAGCACCCTTCAGGCCTTCACACAGCCTGGCTTCCCTCTGGCATGGGAGTCACATATCTTGCTCCTCATTCTTCTGATCTCAACTAGCCCGCTGCCCAGCCCCTATGACGATGAGGGTGACATACTAACCGCACAGCCTCGAGGAGCAGAGCCTCCCTCTGCCCAGCCCCTGGGCCCTCCAGTCTTAGGGTTTTCTAGTTTCTCTCTTGTACTGGAACAAATCAAGACCAGATAGACTGTGAGTTCTCAAACACAGATCATGCCATGAAGGGGGGTCCTGAAAGGCTGGAGGTGAAAGCCATAGAGAAGAGTGGAGAGGAGGGAGAAGGCAAGAAAGAGGGGGGCAGAGAAGACCAGGTGGAGCAGTGAGAGATGAAGCAAGGAGAAAAGGGAGGGGGATGACAATCACCATAGCAACTAATAGAGTGTATGGTTGTATATGTGTGTGTGTGCTTGTGTGAGTTGAGAACTGTATGTGTTGTATATGTGTGTACTTGTGTGTGCTGAGGTCAGAGACTGGTGTCAAATGTCTTGTTTCATCTCTTCCCACCACATGCTTTTGAGGCAGACTTCCCATTGAACCTGGAGCACATGGGTTTGGTTGCATTAAGTAGCAAGTGAGCTCCAAAGAGACCCCTGTCTCTGCCTCCCCGGTGCTGGGACTACAGCACACAGCATCATGTCTGGCCTTTTATATGAGTGCTAGGGGTTGAAATTGGGTCCCCAGTGTTTTACACAGCAAGTACATGCTGACTGAGCCATCTCTCCGGACCCCATGTGATGCCTGTTCACAGCAGAGCTTCCTCGCTGCCATCCCTGCTGCCCTGGGGGCAGGTACCACAGCTGAATAGATAGAATGAGGACTCTTATAGACCGAGCAACTTGGGCTCAGGATCCCAAAGCAGCTGACACAGGAGTCCACGCATTCCAGTGTGAAGCTGAGCTGCCAGGCACAGGAGGAAAGAGAGAGAGACAGAGAGGAGCTCCCCCCCACCCGACACCCTATGTTTAAAAACCTCTCTAGTCTTCCACACACGCTCTCTCCTTAGCTCAAAAGCTAAATTAGAGTGGATTGCACTCTCCTCACTTTAGTAATTTAGATAAAAGTAAGATTTTGTCTGAGAGTAGAAGCAATTATAGCGCGGGTTTTGTGATTAACTTGATTAACACTGTTTCACTTGAAAAGTGCACCCCCCTTCGCTGGCGCTCTGTAATCAAAGCCCCGTCTTTCAACTGTGCTACAGCTGCTCTTTCCCCGCCCCCCAAAAGGGTTTTGACATAAATACTTATTAGGGAGGACTCTAGGCTTGGGCTGAGCAGTTGAGTGGAGAAGAGCGAAGGGCACCCTCTGTGTTAGCATCCATAGCCCATTAGAAGGCTGTCGCCCGCCACCCTGCCTACTGACAACGATCCCAATTATGCAGCAATGAAATATATGTACACGATACAGGAGACTTTATGCATTTTTATTTTTTTCACAGAGAAAACTCTAATTAGAGATTTTATTTCTTTAAGGGGAAATGATATGTGGTTGCAAAAAGGATTATCTAGGGTTATCGCTGGGTGACCACAAAAGTTTCTGTGCCCCAGCCCAATCCTGAGCCAGGGCTGAGCTGCCTGATGCCTTTGGAGATGCTGAGTTCTGTATTGTGGATCTTGGGGACTGGAGCCCATGTGGAAGTTGGATAACTGGCTGTAGTTACCTCCTCAGGCCAGTCCTCTGAGCTCCACCATTCTGCTCCTCAATCCTCTCCAGGCTGTCCTGGGCATGGTTATGGGAAAGCTCGCTGCTGAATCTAGAAGCCCTGTCCTGGCAAACCTCTTTTACCCAAGCCCATCAATCAGTCTACAGGCAGATAAAGAAATGAGTTCCAGAGAGATCTCGCCTGCCCTCCTTGGCTATGCAGTCTCAGAGATTAAGGAGGCTCTACTCTGAAGGATATGGAGAGAGGTCACTCAGCCACTCCACAGAGGGGACACAGAAGCTCATAGAGGGAACTGAGTTAGGCTCCAGTCCTCTGGATTCACCCAATGGTCCCCAGGGTCATGCTTGAATTTTGAACTCAGCCTGGGTGAGAACAAGCCAGTGAAGGATCTCCTTCAGCTTCTAGAGCCTCTCTGGGATCCTCTAACACTGCTCTGTGTACGGAAGTCCAGGACATGGTCCCTCCTCTCTACACCTCTGTAGCATGCTGAGCGCTTGCTATGGAAGTCAAGTTCATGTCACTGATGAACTTGGAGCAGTCTGTATCCTTTTCCAACCATTTGCCACCCACACACATGATACAGTCTGGATATCTAGAGCCCTTGGTGCCTCTTCCGGCCCTGAGTTTATTGGCCCTGTTTTCTCGGGACAGACAAATACCAAGTGATTGTGTGCTGAGGAAACAGGGTGACACTGGGTCTTGTAAGCCAGGCGTCCCTTCTGTCAGCTGGGTGCTGTCGAGGAGACACAATGACATACAGACTTTCAAGGCCTGAAGTTTAAGGTTATGGTGTGGGAGGTCCTTCTGTCTATGTGCTGTTTTTATTGGTTAATGAATAAAGAGACTGGCTTGGCCTATCGCATGGGAGGAAGAAGGCAGAGTTAGAGAGAAGCTATAGAGCCACCGAAGACAGACGCTGAGAACTTTACCCGATAAGCCACAGCCACGTGGCGATATACAGATTAATAGAAATGGGTTAAAGTAATATAAGAGTTAGCTAATAAGAAGCTAGAGCTAATGGGCCCAGCAGTGATTTAACTAATACAGTTTCTGTCTGATTATTTTGGGTTTAAGCTAGTCAGGCTGACAGGACCAACAAGCGGCCTTCTCCCACAAGATTAAAGGGATTTGGAGGCTGAAGTATAACTCAGTTGGTAGAGTGTTTGCCCAGTGTTCATGAAGCCCAGGGTTCCTTCTCCGAGCACCGCATAAACCAGGGGTGGCAGCACACACTGGTACCTCAGATAACCAGCACTTGGGAGCTGGAGACAAAATCAGAAGTTCAAGGTTATCTTCAAGTCCAAGACCAGCCTGGGCTGCTCGAGACCCTGTCTTTATTTAAAAAGTAAGAATGGGAAAAGGAAGACAGGGAGGGAGGGAAAGAGGGCGGGAGGAAGGAAGGGATGTTTGGAAAGACAGCCTGGTAGGACATGTGGTCACTGCAATGGCAGGTGGCGGGCAGGCTGCACACACCGGCACTGGCCACCTCCGCAGTTGGTGTGTCTAGCGCTCGCTGTGGGCAGATGCTGGCTCTGAGTGTGCCAGCTGGGTGTGCGCACACGGATGTGACTGCAAGCGCCAGCAGGGGCTGGGCTACGGCTGGCAGAGAACAGAATAGGAACTCAAACCCAGGCCTACCTGGCACTCAGCCCCCCGAAACTGCAGCAGTCTGAAGCACACCCCACCCCAAGTGCAGCAATCCTCCATTGCACCTCATCCTCACAATCGAGGGGGACCAGAGGCTGCTGGAGGCTGTCTTCCTCTTCAGTACCTCACCAGCCTGGTGGGGCTGCCAGCGTCCATCCTGCCTCATGCCCGCCTCCTGTCCAGCCCTCCTCTGGCCTTCTGATTTCCCATCCTGTGTGCCCCCCCATGCCTCCTTCCTGTCTCTCCCGGGGCGGGCTTGGGCCTGGCAGCACTCCAGAATGGCTTAATCAGAACAAATCCTGAGAAAGCACATGTATTATTTATTCCTGCAAAGGTTAAATAATTTGATGAGTTTCTTAGGACGCTGTTGGAATGCTGATGGCCTCTTAGAAAAAAAATACACACAAACAAACATACAAAACACCTCTCTCTCTCCCTCTCCTTCTCTCTCTCTCCGTCTCTATCCCTCCCCCATCACACACACACACCACACACGCGCGCACGCACACACACGCAAACACACACACACACACACACACACACACACACGGCAGCTATTATTACTTGCCCAGTAATCTCTTGAAGGAGACCAAAGTATGGCCCTGGTGACACTGGCCCTGAGGCCAGGAGAGGATACAAATCTTCGGGTTCAATGACTGGAGAGGACAGCCTTCATGTCTTCTCTGCCTTGATGCACTATTCAGAGCTGACTGTGCCGCACAATCTGTAAATGCTCATGGGAACACCATTGATTAGGGACCCAGTCCTTGCCTTCCAAGGTGCATGGCAAGTTGTCAAGGTCATGGAAAGAAAGTCCTGCCTGTGGCGTTCAAGTGATCATGTCTCTCTGACTTGGCTGTCAGGGTCAATCCGTTTACCTCTACTGAGAGATCAGGAAATTTATCTGAGGTGCCATCTCCTCTTACGTCCTCTCACTTCCTCTTCCTCACCATAATGGCTGCCCTAGCATCTAGCCCTTCCTGTGCCCAGTCCAAGGCTGAATATATTTCTGTCTCATGAAATCCCCTCCCCATGCATTTCAGCCTTCATCCCAGAGATCAGAAATCCCATAGAGACTTCTTGAGCTACCAAAGAGCACAGAGCTATGTGGAATCAGGCCTACTGGGGCCTGTCTGGGTTCTGGCTATGGGTTCATTCTGTTGCCACACAGACAGCAAGGGGACAGAGCTGGGCTAAAAGGCTGGTTCTGAATGCATAGCCATGGGATCCTGAAGAAGTTACTCACAGCACATGCCTGTTTCTGGACAGGAGTGACCACATACCAGCCTCTAGGGAGGTGTTCATGGGGTGGAAGTCACAGTAACTGGGGTCTCATTTGCCACCCTTGCTGCCCCTGCCCACCCTAACTCACTGGGGTCAGGCACCCCACTTGGTGAATGCTTCTTTGCACGTTGACCTCATCCCTTCCTCAGTCTCCAGACATCCCACTTTATAGTGTTTTAGTTCTGAGTACCCCTAGGAAGGTAGCAGAACTGGGGTGCAGTGCAAAAGGCACAGCTTTGGATGGGATATCTGGGGATATGAACTTGACTCCAGACTCTATCCCTCTGCTAGGTGAAGGATATTCTTACCTCAGTTTCTCAGTCTGTAAAATAGGAATAACCCAAGACTAGCTTTCACAAGGCGGACCATAGGTATAAAGCTCAGCTCCTGGGAAATCAGAAGGGCACGACATGGGGCAGGGTCTTGAAAAAACATTCTGGATTGTGAGAGGTAGTTTCTTAGATCATAAAGTAGGAAGGCCCTGGAGCCAGACACTAGTTTTACCTCTTCCATGGCTCAGTTTCCTTATCTGGAAAAATGAGGTTCATTATGGAAACTCTCCTGGGAGCGGTTGTTACTCCATAGCTACAAATCCTTTCAATAGCAAGGAAAATGGTAGAAATAAGATACCGGGAACCACTGGAAGTCAAGGAATGGGGCTTCATATCTGGGGGCAACCTCTTGTCTCCTTAGGTGTGCTTTCATGATTGGCAGCAATTTTTATGAATTGATCCCCCAGTACTGGTGTGAACCCCAGGCATCATCTGGGGTCAGTCAATGGCTATTGCCCACCCCGATCACCTTTCTCCTCACTCTGGCCAAGCTCTGTCCCCAGGCCACATACCCCAGGCTTCTGTGGGAGAATTCTATGTGAGAGGCTCCGGCAAGCCGCTCGCCTGTTTTAATTACTGTTTCCTTAATTGAGTCACAAGTGGTGTTTGTGTTCCCATCAGACCCATGAGGACCTCGTTTATGTGAATGACTCTCAGTGGAGAGACAGCTCTGAGCTTTCAGATGTTCTGTTTGTACCAATGTTAACAAAGTAGTGAGCGTTAGCTGCAGCCCTGTGATCCCACCGTCCTGGTGCTAGACAAAAGGAGTTGGTGCATCACAGGACCCTGGTCCCTCTCAGGGCAGCTTCTTCCCTAGTATGCAAACTGGGTGCTGCTGAGCAGATCATGCATGCTAGAGAGCTTGGCTCAGCTCGACAACTGAAGGTGGATGATACAGAGACTTCCAGCTCCTTCCTTTTGTCCACTTCCGTTAGCAGCCATCCAGAGAGACTTCTTGAGGACTAAGGGTGAATACAAGCAGTCAGAGAACAGGCCCCAAGTTCGTAGAAGGTTTTGTCCTCAAGCTGCCCACACAGAATAACTAGGGTGTACCTTGTGTGCTCAGTCTGAGATGCTTCCAGGAGGAGAGGTCACATGATCAGACCGTTAGCCCAGTATGGACGATGGAGGAGGGACAAAGACAGCTGTCACATGCCTGCCCTCAGCATGTCAAACTCGGACCCGCTCGGTCACTGTGCCAGAGGACGCCTGGCACAAGCCCTGGATTTTCTCAGGAGCTTCCCACTTCTTTCTTTCTTCCATTTTTTTACGTTTATGAAAAGATAATTCAGGAGACATTATTTCAATCAGACCCCCACACAGTTTGGGAATACTAATGCTTCCTCTATTAAAAAGGTGTGGAATAATTAGGATGCTGATGAAGACTGGGGACACACAGTTCTCGGGTGCTGGATGTTTCTGTCCTCTCTATATCCCCAGGTGACAAATTAACCAGGAACAGAGCAATGACTGCTAACACTTAGTGCTCAACTGACAATGGAAGCCAGGCTCTGAAGACTGCGAAAGAGTTTCTAGGTCCTGCTATGGAAGGGTTTGGGAAAGACGAGAGTCAGGAGAGGGAGGAGAGACACTCCAGACCGGTCCATGTCAGAGAAGAGTTCGGGCAAGTCTGTGGGGACAGAAATGTGTGACATTGGGATGTCATCACCACTTATTTGGGGAGTGTGAAAAAGTGAACAAGGTAGAACCCTAAACATGTAAAAATCATTGGTAACTAACTTGTCTGAACACTTTTCAGCAAGGCGCTGTGCCAAGGTCTTTAAGAGAATGGATGCATTTAACAGCTCCACGTGCCACCTGCCTCCCTTACCACCCGAGGGAGGTACCAGTCTTGTCCCCTTTCTAAAGATGGAGAAGCTGAGACACAGAGGGAGTAAGTGGCCTGACAGGAGGCAGAAGAGAAACCGGAACTCAACACTGCTAACATCAGAATCAAGAAGACTCTGGGATCTTCAAACACGGAGTTTGGGTGCTCCCTAAGAAGGGCCTTGATACGCAGATGCTGTATATAGAAGTGCTCCCACCCCATGAAGTCCTGACCTCAGATCCTGAGTGTGAGAGCCCCTGTGAAGTTCTGACCTCAGATCATGAATGTGAGAGCCCCCGTGAAGTCCTGACCTCAGATCATGAGTGTGAGTGCCCCCCATGAAGTCCTGACCGCAGATCATGAGTGTGTGTGCCCCCCATGAAGTCCTGACCTCAGATCATGAGTGTGAGTGCTCCCTGTGAAGTCCTGACCTCAGATCATGAGTGTGAGTGTGCTTAGAGACAAAACCTTGGAAGGTGATCAAATTCAGATGCTGTAATTAGGCTGAATCCTAATCCGAGATAGTTGTTCCAAGTCTTGTTTTGTTTTGTTAAAGGTGGGGAGGTGGGGAGATAGCTCAGTAGGTAAATGCACCTGCCTCCTAGACCTGAGTTTGACCCTCAGTACCTACATGGGAGAAGAAGAAAAACAAGTTTTGAAGTTGTCTTGAAACCCTTCTGTTGTATGACGTCTTTTTGTACACTGTGAAGATGTGTCTCTGCCAAGACACCTTCTGATTGGTTTAATAAAGAGCTGAGTGGACAATAGCTGGCAGAAAGGAAAGGCAGGGCTTCTAGGGAGAGACAGAAACTCTGGATTAGAATCTGGCAGGGGAAATTTGCCGGCTGGACAAAGAGGAAGTAAGACACACAATACTGAGCAGAGACAGCAAGCCACATGGTAGAATGTAGATTAATATAAATGGATTAATTTAAGTTATAAGAGCTAACTGGGAACAAGCCTAAAGTAAGGCCAAGCTTTCATAATTAATGGGAAGTCTCTGTGTCATTATTTGGGAGCTAACGGTGCAAAGAAAGTCCAATTATACCCTTCATAGATGTGCTGTGGCATGTGCACCCCAACATAAATAAACAATAAATAAAAGTAAGAGAGGCATTGACAAAGACACACATTCAGGGGAAGATGGGATAAAGACTTAGGGAGAACATAGCCCATAAGCTGAAGGATGCCCAAGGCTACATAGCACTCTGGAAGAAGGCAGGCCCACTAAAATTGGATTCACCCTTCAGAATACAAGATGATACCTTCTGTTGTTGTTTAAGCCAGTTAGCTTGTGGTACTTTGTTAGTCAACCCCAGATAACAGTTCAGTAGACAAACAAGATAGGTCTCAGTGGCTTTGGTAATAGAAGATCATTGCAGATTTATGAGATTGGTGAGTCGCGGGAGACTAGTATCTTCAAAAGATTACTCCTGCTCCAGAATCAAGCCAGGATCCGGGGGGGCAGAAGGGCTCCTGTCACCAGGTGAGAGATGATGTGCTCCGGCCAGGGGGTGTGAGGGTGAAGTGGGCAGAACAGGAACCCTGGAATGCCCAATGAGGACGACACAGTTGCCTTTGAGGACTGCAGAAATAATGGCATCAAAAAGCTTCGCTCACTTGGCCCTAGGGAAGATGGAAAAGCTGAGTTAATGCTGAAGAGGAGGAAGAGGAGGAGAAGGAGAGGAAGAGAGGAGGGAGAAGAATAACAAGGAGGAGGAGAGTGGTGACAAGGAGGAGGTAGCAGCAGAATTCAGGAACGAAGCAACTTTTTCCAAAGAGGGTGGTGTTATTTCCTCCCAGCCAAGATACCAGAGTCTTGGCCAGGGATCTTTAGATAACACTCTTAAAGAGGAAATGAGAAATTCCCTCAAAGAAATGGAGGGAAACAAACAAAAAGTTGGAAGAATCCCTTAAAAAAAAACCAAGAAAAAGCAATCAAACATATGAAAGACACTATTTAAAACTTGAAAAGTAAAATAGAGACAATAAAGAAAACACAAGCTGAGGGAATTATAGAAACAGAAATCATGAGAAAAAACGACCAGGAACCTCAAACATAAGCTTGAACAGCAGAATACAAGAGATGAAAAAGAGAATCTCAGGCACTGAAGATACAATAGAGGAAGTAGACTCATCAGCCAAAGAAAATATTAAATCTAACAAAAGCTAACCCAAAATATCCAGGAAATATGGGACACCATGAAAAGGCCAAAACTAAGAGTAATAGGTATAGAAGGAGAAGTCAACTCAAAAGCACAGAAAATATATTTAACAAAAATCATAGAAGAAAAACTTTCCCAACCTAAAGAAAGATATGCCTATGAAAATACAAGAAGTTTACAGACAGCAAACAGACTGGGTCAAAAAAAATAGTCCCCTTGCCACATAATAATCTAAACACTAAACACGCAGAATAAAGAGAGAATATTAAGAGCTGCAAAGGAAAAAAAATCCGAGAAGCATATAAAGGCAAACCTATCAGAATTACACCTGACTTCTCACTGGAGACAATGAAAGCCAGAAGGTCATGGACAAGTGTTATGCAGACATTAAGAAACCATGGATGCCAGCCCAGACGACTATACCCAGCAAATCTGTCAATCACCATAGAAGGACAAAACAAGATATTCCACTACAAAACCAGATTTAACAAATACCTAGCCACAAACCCAGCCCTACACAAAATACTAGAAAGAAAATTAAAATTCGAAGAAGTTCGCTACACCAACAAAAACACAACTGATGGTCTCATAACAACAAATACCAAAGAAGGAAAAAACATACATATTAACATCACCAACAATAAACTAAATTAACAGGAGATAGCAATCATTGGTCATTAATATCCCTTAATATAAATGGATTCAACTCACCTATAAAAAGGCATAGGATAACAGATTGGATACAAAAACAGAATCTATCCTTCTTCTACATAGAAGAAACACACTTCAACCTCAAAGACAGACATTGTCTCAGAGTAAAGAGTTGGGAAAAAAATATTCCAATCAAATGGACTTAAGAAAGAAGCCAGTGTAGCTATCCTAATATCTATTGAAACAGACTTAAAGCTAAAATCAATCAAGAGAGACAAAGAAGGTCATTACATATTAGTCACAAGAAATATCCATCAAGAGTAAATCTCAATGCTGAACATCTATGCTCCAAATGCAAGGGCACCCACATATGTAAAAGAAACACTTCTAAAGCTTAAACCATACATTAAACCCACACACTAATAGTGGGAGACTTCAACACTCCCCTCTCACCACTGGACAGGTCAGTCAGACAAAAAATTAAAAGAGAAATAAAAGAACTAATAGATATTATGACTCAAATGGATTTAACAGGCATCTAGAGAATATTTCATTCAAACAGAACAGAATATACTGTCTTCTCAGAACCTCATGGAACCTTCTCAAAAATTGACCACATACTTGGTAACAAAACAAACCTCAACAAATACAGAAAAATTGGAATAACCCCATGTATCTTATTAGATCACCATGGTGTAAAACTAGAATTCAACAGCAATATTAATTCCAGAAAACCCATAAACACATGGAAATTAAACAATGCTACCCAAATAATCAATGGGTCAAAGAAGAAATAAAGGGAGAAATTAAAAACTTCCTAAAATTCAATGAAAATAACCACACAACATACCCAAATTTGTGGGACACAGTGAAAGCAGTATTAAGAGGAAATGCTAAATGCCTACATAAAGAAGTTGGAAAAACTCACATTAGTGAATTAACATAACATTTATAAACTTTAGAACAAAAAGACACAGACTCACCCAAGAGTCACAGCAGGAAATAATCAAACTGAGAGCTGAAATCAGCAAAATAGAAACAAAGAAAACAATTCAAAGAATCAATGAGACAAAGAATTGGTCCTTTGAGAAAATAAACAAAATAGACAAAACTTTATCCAAACTAACCAAATTGCAGAGAAAGAATATCCAAATTAACAAAATCAGAAATGAAAAGGGACATAACCACAGATACAGAGGAAATACAGAGAATCATCAGGTCATATTTCAAAAACCTGTACTTCACAAAATTGGAAAACTTAAAGGAAATGGACAACATTAAAGGAAATGGATAAATATCACTTACCAAAATTAAATTAAGACCAAATAAGCAAATTAAACAAACCTATAACTGCTGAAGAAATAGAAATAGTCATCGAAATGAACTCAAGAAAGTGGTCACCTAAAGACCATATAAACCAATAAAAAAGAATAGAGTACAGACCTAAACAGAGAACTCTCAACAGAGGAATCTAAAATGACTGAAAGACACTTAAGGAAATGCTCAACATCCTTAGTCATCAGAGAAATGCAAATCAAAACAACTCTGAGATTCCATTTTACACCTGTAAGAATGGCCAAGATCAAAAACACTGATGACAACATATGCTGGAGAGGTTGTAGGGAAAAGGGAACACTTCTGCATTCCTGGAGGGAGTGCAAGCTGGTACAGCCCCTTTGGATGTTAGTGTGACGATTTCTCAGAAAATTAGGAAACAACCTTCCTTAAGACCCAGTAATACTGCTTTTGGATATATACCCAAAGGATATTCAATTGTGTCACATGGACATGTGCTCAACTATGTTCATAACAGCTTTGTTTGCCATAGTCAGAACCTGGAAACAACCTAAATGCCCCTCGACCAAAGAATAGCTAAAGAAAATGTGGTATATTTACACAATGGAGTACTACACAGCAGAAAAAAAATGACATCTTGAATTTTGCAGGCAAATGGATGGAGCTAGAAAACATCATCTTGAATGACATAACCCAGACACAGAAAGACAATGATCACATATAAACATAAAGCAAAGAAAACTAGCCTACATACCACAATCCCAGAGAAGACCCTAAGAGAGACATACATGGGGAGTAGGAAGAGACAAGATCTCCTGAGTAAATTGGGAGCATGGCGACCTTGGAGAGGGTTAAAGGGGAGGGGAGAAGCAGGGAGGGGAGCAGAGAAAAATGTAGCGCTCAATAAAAATCAATTTAAAAAATCAGAAGTGGCACCAGTGTAATAGCAATCAGTGTCTTGGTACCCAGAGTCACATGTAGGCTGTTACTATGCCTGATTACCATTCTGTGAAGCCAGACCACGATGTCACACAGCCAGCTGTCCACCCATCTATTTGCTGTGTCATCCAGCCAATGCAAAAGCCCTTCCTCGACTGAAACGTTATGGGGTAAGCTAGACAGAAAAACAAATTGTACAAGTCCTTGGCTCATGACTTCAGGGTTCAGCAAGGGAAAGAAGCAAGGGATCTGATCCCGGTCAGGGTGGATACCAGGGGTCTAAGTATAGTAAGTCTCTGAGGAAGGAATGAGCTTATCCTGGCAGTGGAGATGAACTCTGGGTCACTGCTTTCATCTTAAGTCAGAAAACAGGAAGTCAGTCCTGTCCGTTGGTGCTCACCTGGGCTCTGTAGTCTCTATAACCTCTCCTTTTGAGCTCACTTCTCTCTGAATGCCTCTAACACAAACACATATGTGTGAAATCTTAGAAGTGAAGGCTGTTTCTACACAAGTGCAAAACTCCAAAGGATTCATGGAAGCTGTGACCTGGAGGCCATTCTTCCTGGCTGGAGTGACATAGATGTCAGGAGAATGAGGACCAGAGTTGTCCACACTGCAGGCTTCTCTAGCTTCCTCTGTGCGGAGGGTTTCAGATTTTCTCTCAATAAGAATCACTGCTGGGGCTTTCTTTCGGACCAGGCGGCCGTAGCAGTGAGCAACGCAGCCATGGCCAAGATTAAGGCTCGGGACCTGCGCGGCAAGAAGAAGGAGGAGCTGCTGAAACAACTGGACGATTTGAAGGTGGAGCTATCCCAGCTTCGCGTTGCCAAGGTGACAGGCGGCGCCGCGTCCAAGCTCTCCAAGACACGAGTTGTCCGCAAATCCATCGCCCGTGTCCTCACCGTCATTAACCAGACTCAAAAGGAAAACCTCAGGAAATTCTACAAGGGCAAGAAGTACAAGCCTCTGGACCTGCGACCCAAGAAAACGAGAGCCATGCGCCGCCGGCTCACCAAGCACGAGGAGAAGCTGAAGACAAAGAAGCAGCAGCGGAAGGAGAGGCTGTACCCGCTACGCAAGTATGCGGTCAAGGCCTAATGGAAGGGCAATAAAGTGCAAGACTGGCTAAAAAAAAAAAAAAAAAAAAAAAAAAAAAAAAAAAAAAAAAGAATCACTGCTGGGCAAACACAAATAAACTTAACAGATTTAACTGACAGAGTCAAACAAGCAGAGGGTAGGGTTTCTCTTAATGAAAATAAACTACCTGCATATGAAAAAGATTTCAACCTGAAGCTCCAATAAGTCACCAGAGAATTGGAGCAGATTCACAGAGCTGGGGGAGAAGCCAGGAGCCGGGCCCTTCACTTGGCAGCTGCTGATGCTGGAAGGTGAACCCACGGTTTTGAGGAGCAGTGGTGAGAGCGTGGTCAGTGAGGGAGTCCACAGTCCTGAGGGGCAGTGGTTATTGTGTCGTCAGTGAGGGAGCCCGCAGTCCTGAGGAGCAGTGGTGAGAGCCTGGTCAGTGGGGGAGAAACTGCAGGAACCATCCTGATTCCTCAGAGAGGCAGATACCAGCCAAGGGCGAGAGCAGGAGAGCTGCCTCAGATCTACTGTTGAGGTGTCTCTCTGATTCCCTGTATTAGTGGAAAGTTTCCCCCTCCTGCATGTTTTGTAGTACAGAAATAGAACCAGATTCTCACTGGTGCTCTGTCATTGAGCTGCAACTACAGTTGGAGGAGACACATCAGCCTGGAAGCTGATACAATCCCAGGTTTAAGAGGCATGTTCCGAACATTGTTGAGCAAATGTCCTTGTGGTATGACTAATATCCTCTGGGTATATGCCCAGGAGTGGTATAGCTGGGTCATGAGCAAACTGATTCCCCATTTTCTGAGAAACTGCCATACTGATTTATAAAGTGGCTGTACAAGTTTGTATACCCACCAGCAGTGGAGGAGTAATCACCTGACTCCACATCCTCTCCAACATAAGCTGTCCTCAGTACTTTTGATCTTAGCCATTCTGACAGGTGTGAGATGGTATCTCAGAGTCATTTTGATTTGTATTTCCCTGATGATTAAGGATGTTGAACATTTCCTTAAATGTCTTTTGGCCATTTGAGATTCCTCTGCTGAGAATTCTCTGTTTAGCTTTGCATCTGTTTCAATTGTATTATTTTGTATTTTGATGTCTAATTTCTCGATTTCTTTATAAATTTTGGAGATGCGTCAGTCCTCTGTCAGATGTAGAGTTGGTGAAGATCTTTTTCCATTCTTCAGGTTGTCATTTTATCCTATTTACTGTGACCTTTGTCTTACAGAAATTTCTCAATTTCAGGAGGTCCCAGTGTCTGTGCTCTCAGTGTCTGTACTTCTGGTATTATATTTAGAAAGTGGTCTCCTGTGCCAATGCATTCAAGGCTACTTTCCACTTTTTCTTCTTATTCGTATAGTTAGAACCTGGAAACAACCTAGATGTCACTTAATTAAAGAATGAATAAAAAAATATGGTACATTTACACAATGGAGTATTACTCAGCTGTAAAAAACAATGATGTCATAAAATTTGCAGGCAAATGGAACTAGAAGTTAAGTAACCCAGACTCAGAAAGACAAACAAGGTATGTACTCACTCATAAGTGAATATTATACTTAAAGCAAGGGATAACAAGACAACAATCCACAGCTCCAGAGAAGCAAGGTAACAAGAAGGACCCTAAAAGGGGCACATGGATTGTTGCCCAGGGAAGGGGAATTAGATGGATTATCTCCTGGGTAACCTGGAGGCAAAGGAGGGTGGTAAAGGGGAGGGGATGAGAGATGAGAACATGAGAGAATAAGATGGTCAAGTGGGGAGAGGGACAGAGTGGAAAAGCAATAAAAGAGAGATCTTGATAGAGAGAGCTACTATGGGGTTAAGGAGAAACCTAGTGCTATGGAAATTTCCAAGAATGCACAAAGATGACCCCAGCTAAGACTTCTAGCAATAGTGGAAAAGAAGTCTGAAAAGGCTTTCCCCTATAATCAGATTGGTGAATACCCTAACTGTCATGTTAGAGCCTTCCTCCAACAACTGACAGAACCAGATGCAGAGATCCACAACCAAGAACCAGACCAAGCTCCAGGAATCCTAATGAAGAGAGGAAGGAGGGAATATATGAGCAAGGAATGTTAAGATCATGATGGAGAAATCTACAAAGACAACTGAATCAAGCTTGTGGAAAGTCATGAACCCTAGACCAACATCTGTAAAACTTCCATGGGACCAAACTAGGCCCTCCATATGTAGGAGACAGTGGTGAAGCTTGGACTATCTGGGAGGCAGGTGGTAGTAGGACCAGGTTCTATCCATGGTTCATGAGCTAGCTTATTGGAGCCCATTACCTATGGTGGGATGCCTTGCTCAGTCTTAATGCGAGGGGGGGGATCTTGGTCCTGCCCCAACTTAATGTGCCAGACTTTGTTGACTTCTGATGGGAACTTTTACCTTTTGGGAGAAGTGAATGAGGGATGGACTGGGGGACAGAGGAGGCAGGAGGAAGGATGGGGAAGAAAAGTGGATGTAATATAAAAGAAAATTTAGGGAATAAAATTTTTAAAAAGCCATGTTCCAGAAGCTGGAAAGAAGCTCAGTTGGTAAAGTGAACACCTGCATAAAAATCTGTGTAAAAATCCACAGCACTGGCCAAGGAGCATGAGCAGTAGCAGAGTGGGCTGGACCAGGCAGCCAGGAGAAGAAGCATAAGCAGCAGTGCAGAGGGCTGGGTCAGACCACTGTGGGGAGAAGCATGAGTGGCAACATGGAAGGTCACTAAGAGAGCCATGGCCTCCAGAAATTATCTGAGCACCAGAGCCTCAGCCTCAACCCCACCAACACCAAGAGGAATGACCATCTGAGCCTTGAGGCCCATAGGTACCTGGAGGAGCAATCACTGAAGACTCTCCTCTGCCTACACCTGAAGGAGCAATCAACAGAGCCACAAACCCCAACTATACCAATAGAGAAAAAGGGACCCCCTGCAAGACAGGCTTTATTACCTTTTCCAATTGGAAGAAGAGATAGGCAGACAACAGGATAAGAACACACTCAACAACATAAAGAGCAATACTCTACCACCAGAAGCTAGTGGTTCTACAGCAGCAAGACCTGAGCATCTCAATGCAGGTGGAGCAGGAAAAAAATGACTTTAAAAATAACTTTATGAAGATGATCGAAGGTCCTAAAGACAAAATTAAATAGAGGAAGAGACAACCAAAGAATTGGAAGAAATCAACAAATCCCTTTAAAAGACAGACAGACAGACAGACAGACAGACAGACAGACAGAAAGAAAGAAAGAAAGAAAGAAAGAAAGAAAGAAAGAAAGAAAGGACTATCAAACAGGTAAAAGAAATAGTTCAAAACTTGAAAACTGAAATAGAGGCAATTAAAAAAAACACAAACTGAGGGAAATTTGGAAATGGAAAATCTGGGCAAATCAGGAACTACAGATGCAAGCATAAACAATATAATACAAGAGATGGAAGACAGAATCTCAGGCCTTGAAGATACAATAGAGGAAATAGATTCATTGAGCAAAGAAAATGCCAAATCCAACAAATTTTCATAACAGAAAATATCCAGGAAATGCGGTGAGGTGGGAAGTCCTTCTATCTATATGTGTTTTATCAATCAATTAATACATCTGTTTTGGCCAGTGGCTTAGCAGAATAGAGTTAGGCAGGAAAACTAAACTAAATGCTGGGAGAAAGAAGGCAGAGTCGGTGAGAAGCCATGCAGCCACTGTTGAGAAGAGATACACCTAAGACAGATGCCGGATGCCAGACAGAATTTTACCAGAGGATGAGAACCTGTGGAATCCTCCCAGTCTATGGTGGTTTGATGGACCAAAATCCCCTGAAAAGTCACTGTGAATACCCCAAAAATTAATTTTTCCAACAAAAGTCAGAAGCAGTTTGGAGAGAACTATGCCCAAATTCCCTAAATGATTGTTTATAAATGTTTGTTTACTTTTAAAGGGGGATATGCTATAGATATGGATACTTTGCATTGGTATAAATCTTTGCCTATTGATATAAATTTAAAGTCAATTTTGTTATATGTATATTTCTATTCTTTTTTAAGGTATTGTGTTTGTGCAGCTCATCTAAAAATATCATGTATAATTAAGAAATACAGGTTAATAGATAGTCATCTATAATAGTCAATGTTATTTGTAGTCATGTTAGTTAGGTTTTCTAAATATATAGAGATATATTTCAGTTAGATAGATAATCTTTAAATCTTTCAGAGACTAACAGAATATGACATTTAAGATGTTTTAAGAGCTTAAGATTTTTCATGACAATGAGACACATCTGCTCCTGGCAGTACCAGTCTACTTCAAGGGGAAGATGGGCATCAAAGAGTCTCCTTATGGAACTGGTTAGCTATTTGGGCAAGAAAAGGACCTTGCCTGAACTCTTTGACTGGACTTTCAGGACCAACAGAAAAATGACTGCTGAAGCTGCCTAAAGAAAGGGAGATGGTCCTTCAGGGTTCCTGCTTTATGAAATAACAAAAAGAGTCTGCTAGACATTCTACAGGATACAGAAGAAAGTCATTGACAAAATGCCAATATAGGCAGAACTGTCTTTGAAATTTTCTGCTCCATGGAAAAGTCTGCTGGATACTATGGCCTGTGGGCTGAAGATGGATGCCCCAATGTTACAGAAGAACTTGGGTGGCTGTCCAGGCAGTGAGATGTCTCTGTCAATTCTAGAGTTTTGGAAGTTGCTTACAGTGTACTTCCTGTTGACTTAGGTAATATTGTATCCTTCTGAAGTCTTTGATGAAGTTGAAGAATAGATAGTTATAGTTAAAGTTCTATTTATTTATAATAAAAGATAAATTAGGTATAAATATTGTAACTATAATTTTTGTTTGAAAACTACTTTGTTATATGTAATTTTGCTATGTTAAAGTTAAAACATTCCTTTTTATTTTGACAGAAAAAGGGAAATGGTGTGGGAAGTCCTTCTGTATATGTGTTGCTTTTATTGGCTAATGAATAAAGAATCTGTATTAGCCTGTGATGGGGAGAGCAGAGCTAGGCAGGAAAAACTAAACTGAATGTTGGGAAAAAAAAGACAGAGTAAGAGAAGCCATGTAGCCTATGACAGAGACAGATGTGATGGAACCTTGCCAGTAAGCCACAGCCATGTGACAATACACAGATTAATAGAGATGGATTAGTTTAGGATACAAGAGCATGCTAGAAATATGCTTAAGCTATTGGCCAAACAGTACTAAAAATAATATAGTTTCTGAGCAAGTGATTTCAGGGCTAGGCAGCCAAGAATGAACAAGCAACCTCCTACAACAATACAAGACATGATGAAAAGACCAAACTTACAAATAATAGGAATTGAAAACAGAGAAGTTTAGCTCAAAGACACAAAAAAATATATGCAACAAAATTATAGAAGAAAAGTAAAGAAGGACATGCCTATGTCCTTACAAGAAGCTTACAGAACACAAAATAGACTGGACCAAAAAAAGTCCCCTTGACACATAATATTCAAAACATTAGACATAGAATAAAGAAAGAATAATAAAAGCTACAAGGAAAAAGGTCAAGTAACATATAAAGACTTATCAGAATTACACCTACCTTCTCAATAGAAACAATGAAAACCAAAAGGTCAGACATAATACAGACACTAAGAGACAATAAATGCCAGCACAGACTACTATATCCAGCAAAGTTTTCAATCAGCATTGACAGAGAAAACAAGATATTACATGACAAAACCAGTTTACACACTCAGCCCTACATAAGTACTAGAAAGAAAATTCTAACCCAAGAAAATTAGCTACACTAACTAAAACAGAGGCAGTAGATAACCCCACACTGGAAAATCCCAAAGAAGAGAAACACACACAGCACCAGCAAGAACAACAAAAACAAAAATAACAGGAACTAGCAATCACTGGTCATTAATATTCCTTAATATCAATGGACTGAAATTGCCCTTAAAAAGACACGGGCTAACAGATTGGATACAAAAACAGAATCCATTCTTCTGCTGCATACAAGAAATACACCTCAACTACAAAGACAGACACTACTTCAGAGTAAAGGCTTGAGAAAAGATTTTCCAATCAAATGGACCTAAGAAACAAGCTGGTGTAGCTAGCCTAATATCTAACAAAATAGACTTCAAACTAAAATTAGTCAACAGAGATGAAGAAGGTAATTTTATATTCATCACAGCAAAAATCCATCAAGATTAAGTCTCAATTCTGAACATTTGTGATCCAAATACAAGGACACCTTCATTTGTAAAAGAAACATTACTAAAGCTTAAATCACACATCAAGTCCCACACACTAATAGTGAGAGACTTCAACACCCTATTCTCACCACTGGACATAACTGACAGACAGAAACTTAACAGAGAAAAAAAGGAACTAACAAACGTTATGACTCAAATGGGCTTATCAGACATCGATGAAGCATTCCACACAAACACCTCAACACCTCATGGATTCTTCTCTAAAATCAACCATGTACTCAGTAATAAAGCAAATCTCAATAGATACAAAAAATTGGAATAACCCCCTGTGTCTTATTGGACCTTCTTGGTTTAAAATTAAAGTTCAACAGCAACACTAATTGCAGAAAACCCACAAACTCACAGAAACTGAACAATGCTCAACTGAATCACCAATGGATCAAAAAAAATAAGGGAAGAAATTAAAGACTTCCTAAAATTCAATGAAAATGATTGCGCAACATACTCAAACCTATGGGACACTATGAAAGCATTGCTAAGAGGAAAGTTCATAGTACTAAATGCCTACATAAAGAAGATGGAAAAATCCAACACTAGCAAATTAACAGAACACCTGAAAAATCTAGAATAAAAAGAAAAAAAACTCACCTAAGAGGATGAGACTACAGGATGTAATCAAATTGAGAGCTGAAATCAATAAAATAGAAACAAAGAAATCAATACAAAGAATCAATGAATTAAAGAGTTGGTTCTTTGAGAAAAATCAACAAGATAGACAAACCTTTATCCAAACTAACTAAATGGCAGAGAGAGAATATCCAAATTAACAAAAACAGAAATGAAAAGGGGGACATAACAACAAACATAGAGGAAATCCAGAAAATCGCCAAGTCATATTTCTAAAACCTGTGCTCCACAACATTGGAATACTAAAAGCAAATGGACAATTTTCTGAATAAGTATCACTTACCAAAATTAAATCAAGACCAGATAAGCAAATTAAATAGACCTATAACTGCTAAGGAAATAGAAGCAGTCATCAAAATCTCCCAAGCAAAAAAACAACCAGCACCAACTTGTCTTTCATTTAATATTTTTCCCCAACTGAGGGATCAGGGACTCTTCCTAGCTCTGGGAAGCAAGACTAACAGAGCTCTGTTTGTGCAGAATCTAAAAGATTCTGAGGTCAATGTTTAAAGTGTTTGATGACAAGAAATAAAAAGGCAGCCTGTGGAAGGGGAGACACAGTACTGATGGGTTGCCACAGTTTGCTACATGACAAAGTAGCCCATGGAAGCTGAGGAAATGTAGCTATGGGGCTTGCTGCCTCTGCTTCAGCAACTGAGACAAACTTATCATAAAAAAAAAGAAAAAAAGGGAATTGATTGGTGATGGGATAATAATATATTGGTATTTGTGAGTTATTGTTTTTAGAAAATTGTATTGGTGTTGATTTTTGTACATTGATATATTGAATATTGTATATGAGTATGCTTCTACCTCTATTTGTATTGATATATATACATATATTTACATTCCTACCTCTGATTAAGATATTTATGTAATGACATACATTGTTTACATTTGGAGGTCATTGTCCTCACTCATTGTACAGTTGTTCATTCTCTTAGTCGTCAAGTTAGATAGATAGAAATCAATAGTCATATATGTTCATTATATTTATATTTAGGCTAATCATGTTATTTAGGTGCATAGAGATCATACTTAGTATAGATAATATAATCTTCAACCTCTTCGAAGAGCTGTAGAAAATGGCCTTTAATCTAACTCATAGTTCTATAGTAATTAGACACAATCACTCCTGACATCACCACTCTACTCCCGAGAGAACATTGAGCACCAAAGACACTCCACTTGGAGCTTGTCTTCTTCCTGGCAAAACTGGCCTTTGGGCAAAGAAAAAGCCCAAACCTCGACCACTGTAATTTCTTTACAGAATTCCAGAATATCCGTAAATGGATAAAAGCAGGATTATCTTATCTTGCCAAGACAGGGTGAGAGAGTCCTAAAAGGTTTCTTGCCTTTAAAAAATGGCATGTCAGTTACATCAGGCCTTAGCCAAAGTTGGTTGACTCAACATTGCAAACGAGACTTTGGGTGATTGCCCAGGTAATCAGTTGTCTCTTCCATTTGTTGCACATTTCGGAAGTTTCCCACTTGTACTTCCGGGCTGCTTGAGTAAAATTATTTCCCTTCTCAGATCTTTGATGGAGTTGAAGATTAGATAGTTGTAGTTACCATCTACATTATTTAGACTCCTTGAAATAGAATGTTTAGTAAAACTTTTGTTATATGTTTCTTGCTTAATATTGTTTGTTGTTTGTAACTTTATATTTATTATTTGCTTCTATTGTATATAGTTGTATTTGGTTTCGTTCTGTCTTACTTTTGAAAAAAGGGGGAGATGGTAGGGGAGTTCAGCCAATCACATTCTGTCTGTGGGGCGTGTTTCCCTAATGCAGAAGTTTACCTATAAACCTGGAGCGTGCATTTCCCTGCCCTCTCTCGCTCTGGCCTGGATCCAGCGTTCCGGACGGGTGGGATTCTGTGTAAGTTTTTCCTTCTGTTTTATTAAAGCTGTATCTTTTGTAAGATAGTCTGGGGACTTTTCATTACCGATCGCACTGCGTCTTCATTCCTCTGTCCCTCCGAATCCGTCCATTTCCTTTGCTGTCACCCTCTTCCTGCACTGTTGGCTTATGTTCCCCATATTGTCTCTTTATGGTTAGGACATAGTTATTGCAGCTCAGCTTGGTAACCTCTAGATGTTTCTTTCTTTCCATAGCTTCAAAGAAGTCCTCCATGGACCCTGCTGGAGTCTCACATCTTAAATAAATTAATCACCATTTCTAGGAAGAAGGCAAAATATGGCCAAAATATGGTATGTTACAACTTCAATGCTGAGGTTTAACTGCTGTGTTAACTGCTGTGTATAGTAGCAAACACTCTCCTAAAAACGCATGGATAGAAAAAGGCATATTCTGCAATTAGAAGGAAGAA
Source organism: Myodes glareolus (assembly GCF_982192425.1). NCBI lineage: Eukaryota > Metazoa > Chordata > Mammalia > Rodentia > Cricetidae > Myodes > Myodes glareolus. The sequence goes on from NC_142028.1 coordinate 128,124,876, forward strand.
AAGATCCCAAAGGGCAGATGCCACCCCATGCAAGGCACTTAGTCTGGACTTCACAGGTAGTAAGTGTGCAGTAAGGGGCAGCTTCCAGAGGTGGCAGTGCTCAGTAAACCCTAGGGGAAATCACCTACTCCATTTGTCATCTTCATTGGTACTCTTGTTTTAGGGACAGGGTCTCTTGCAGTCCAGCTTGGTCTCCAATTATTTAAGTACTCAGACTGGCCATGAACTCCTGATCATTCTGCCTCTGCCTTCCAAGTGTTGGGATTACAGGCACACATCACCACAACGGCTTGACTCTTCATTCTTGATCTTAACACAATATTATGTCTAGCAGGAAATCCACATGTTCTTAAGCCTGGATTAACTCTTCTTGAGTGATATCAAAACTATCAGCAAATAAATTCTCACATGACAGGAGTTTCCAGTGTTTTCATGATACCCTTCCAACTCAGAATTGGATTCCTTTGCATTTTAAACTCATTTGGGAGATCAAATTAGGCCTCCTTTCTTCCTGATCTGAGCCAGTAGCTATCAAAGCAATTGCTCTCCAAGTCTGCAATTAGTGTCATTTAACCAGGCCTTAAAGCCTAACCATTTGCCAACTCTAGGATGAGGAGTCTCTTTGTAAATCAACATTACAGAAGGGGATAAAGCTGTGGCCAGTAGAACACAGCTACAAATCACATTCTTTGGAGTCCATTGTCATCTGTTTTCCCGTGTCTTCTGGACTGAACCAAAGGGCAGGCACAATGGTCCACACCTTCAGTTCCAGCTTTCAGAAGGCAGAGGCAGGCAGATCTCTGTTAGTATTAGGACAACTTACTCTACAAGTTCCAGACCAGATGGGTCTACATGGTGAAACCCTGCTTGGTAATAATAATGATTATAATGCAATAATAATAGAAAATATTGTACCAAATATTTTTTGGTTTTGTTTTTTGAGACAGAACCTCATGTAGCCCAGACTGACCTCAAACTCACCATATAGCCATGAAGCATTTTGAACTTCTGATCCTCCTATCTCTACCTCATAAACACTGTTATTACAGGCATGTACCATGATGCCTGGTTTACATGTGTCTAGAGATCGAACCCAGGGCTTTGTGTGTGCTAGGTAAGCACTCTACTAACTGAGCTACATCACCAACAAGGGCCAAACAGAACCTGAGTAGGGTGGCTTCCTCCCTCCTCTATTCCTTCCAACAAATAAATAAATCTCAGAAAATGATAGAGACCCATGTCTTCACCCTCTAGAATGAACAGACACTAACATTTTGTTCTGCTTCATGCTTTATTTATTTACTTATTTAAATGATATGTGCACATGAGTCTGTGTATGTGCACATGAGTGCAATGCTCACAGAATCCAGAAGAGGGCATCAAATCCCCTGAGGCTGGAGTTATTAGTGGCTATGGGTTGCCTGACCTGGGTGCTGGGATCTGAACTCAGGTCCTCTGTAAAAGCTATGCCTGCTCTTAACCACTGAACCATTTCCCCCGCTTCTGCAATTTCTTTTTAAAATGATGTTATACCTGTTGTTTGAATGGAAGCTCCTTTGCACCTATCTCTTCCAACACCCAGGCAGTCACTGTTATAAGTTCAGCACACTCCTTTCCCATTCTTCCTCACTGGTTTTAATACATAATTAGGTGTCAGTAAACAATGAAGAGGAATTCTGGTGGGATTTCACATTGTATGCAAATGTCTTCACACTATATATATTCTGATGAAAATTATTCCTGTCACTCTCTGTCTATCTTAGTCACTGTTCTGCTGTTGGAACGAAGCACCATGACCGAGCAAGGAAGAATTTAACTGGGGACTTACCATGACGGTGGTGTGCAGGGCAGCATGTGGGCAGGCACTGGAGCACTAGTCCAGAGCTACATCCTGTCAGAGAGACAGAGAGACTCAGCAAGAGCTCACCCTTGCTGTGTCACTCCCTGGTGGTTAAATGTTCAAATACCAGAGCCTTTGGGGCCCATATTTATTCAGGCCTCCATGCCGTCCTCCATAGGGCCAGTCCGTGTTCTTTACACACAGGCACATGTGGCCATTTTTGAGGGCTATGTAGCGTTTTACCAAATATTTAGATACTCTGTTATCTGTTCTTTAGTTATTGAAATCATTTCTGATTTGTTGATATCCAAACAATGCTGAGTTTGGGCTACATTAAAAACGAGTCTGCAGTGCATTAGTGCTCCCCTGGCAGAGAAGAGCTTAAGGTGTGTGTCTTTTAGAAACTACAGCATGAGGAGCCTGCTGCGTGCACTTCCACAAGACTATGCAGTTGGTTGACATGTTCTCACTTGTTATCATTCGTGACATCCTAATCTTCCCCAATAGCCCCACAACGACAGAGCAGATTTTGCTGTTTGGAAAGTTGAGTCCTAGAAGAGAAATGGCCCTGGGTCAGTGTGTGTGTGTGTGTGTGTGTGTGTGTGTGTGTGTGTGTGTGTATGTGTGTGTATACATGTATGCCTGTGCTAGTACACATGTGTGTTATGCATATGAATGCTAGAGGTTGTATCTGATGTCTTCTATAACGACTGCTTTATTTATTAAGGAGGATCTCTCTTGTTGAATGGAGATCTCTACCATGTTGTCTTGTTAGCCTGCTTGCCCTGGGGATCCTGTCTCTGCCTCTTGTTTCTTTCTCCCAGGCAGTGAACTACAGGTGGGCGGATATACTCTCCTAGGATGTTAAGTGGCCACTGGAGTCTGAACCCAGATCTTCACAATGTGAAGCAAACATTTTATCCTCTGTGCCAGTGCGCTACCCGTCAGATTTTTCTCTACCTGGCACAGTTAACTTGCCGTGAGCCGCAATCCCCAAGGGTCCGTTTTGTTTGCCTCCCAGAAAGAGTCTTGACTGGCAGCCTGAAGGCACTCCTAGGGATGCCGTGGGATGAAGGGGAATCCTGACTGGGACACAGAAAGAGAACGCAGAACTGGCAACTGCAGCTGAGTCTGGTCCACAGATGTTCAGTTTGGCTTGGCTAATGTTTTCAAAGAATCGAGCCAACTTTTAACAATTGACATTTCACATTTTAAAAATGCTGATTTCTGGCTTGTCTTGAAAAGAGCGGGAAGGCTGACAGGCCCAGATCTGAATTGTCGCATGGCAACAATCAGCTAATCTAAGAGCAAAGGTACCTTTGGTTGGGTCCTGCACTCTCTGATGTGCCTCAATCCCCACCCTCCCTATTGTCCCCAGACTCTGAGACAAATGTAGGCACCATAGTCTACTTTGCTTACAGGGTTGTTCTCCCTGTAGCAGTGCAAACTGGGGGTAGGACCTTGCAACCTTCCTCCATTGACACACTTCTGCTCTGCACCATCTGGGCATGCTACGTCGTGAGTGGAATTAGGTTATTATTTTCATTAGATCATCACTTCCTAACCAAGAGAACATGCAGAAGGCATGGCACTGACCTTCTGGAAATAATCACCAGGCACTCCCTAGGTGCTGGTTGGTGGTACCTGCCTGTATGGGGCACTATTTAAAGGTCTTTACATGTAGCAATTCAGAGGAGTTTCACAACAGCCTGGGGAAGTGGGCACGCCTGAGCTGGCGATGGCTCAGTTGGTGAAGGGCTACAACACAAGCTTGAAGAGCCGTGTTAGGATTCCAGCATAGAGGTAAATGTTGGGCATGACAAAGACAAGGTTATCTCAGCTTGAGAAAGGTGGAGACAGGCTGATCCCTAGAGCTCTTTGCCCAGTCAGCCAATCAGATCCATGAGCTCCAGGTTCAGGATATAGGTACAGTGATTGAAGAAGATATTTGACAGAAACTTCTGGCTTCTACATGCACAGGAGCACATATGAGCTCACTCACAAACACATATATAAACCACACATAAATATGTGCACACTCAGAAATAGACATTATTCTCAGTCTCATTATATATTAAAAAACAGAGGCACAAGAAGATGAAGCAACAACCCCTCATCAGACAAAGGTCTGATCTCCAGAATATACAAAGAACTCAAGAAACTAGACACTAAAACTCTAATTAACCCAATTAAAAAATGGGGTACTGATCTGAACAGAGAATTCACAACAGATGAACTTTGAATGGCCAGAAGACACTTAAGGTCATGCTCAACCTCCTTAGCGATCAGGGAAATGCAAATCAAAACCACTTTGAGATACCATCTTACACCTGTCAGAATAGCTAAAGTCAAAAACACCAATGATAGCCTATGCTGGAGAGGAAGTGGAATGAGGGGAACACTCATCCATTGTTGGTGGGAATGCAAACTTGTGCAGCCACTGTGGAAATCAGTGTGGCGGTTTCTCAGGAAACTGGGAGTCAACCTCCCTCAAGACCCAGCAATTCCACTCTTGGGAATATACCCAAGAGATGCTCTATCATACCACAAAAGCATTTGTTCAACTATGTTCATAGCAGCACTATTTGTAGTAGCCAGAACCTGGAAACAGCCTAGGTGCCCCTCAATAGAAGAATGGTTAAAGAAGGTGTGGAACATATATACACTAGAGTTTTACTCAGCGGTAAAAAACAATGACATCTTGAATTTTGCATGCAAATGGATGGACATAGAAAACGCTTTACTGAGTGAGGTAAGCCAGACCCAAAAAGAGGAACACGGTATGTATTCACTCATAAGTGGATTCTAACCATAATTAAAGGTCTTTGAGCCTATTATTCGTGATCCTAGAGAAGCTAAATAAAAAGACGAACCTGATGAAGATTATTTAGCTATCCGCCAGGAGGTAGGAAATAGTCAAGAGTCCCAGGTAACCTTGGGTGCATGGGGGGGTGGGAGGGTTGTTGCAAGGGGAGAGGGTTAGAGAGAAGGGAGTAGGGGAGGAATGGAGAAAGCTCGGTTGACCGGGATGGGGGGAAGGGAGGAAGGATGAATATGGGATCAGGGAAGAATATATTTCAACTAAGGGAGTCATTTTAGGGTTTACAGGAAACTTGATTATATATGGGATCCCAGGTCCAAGGAGAGATCCCCAGATTTTTCTCTGGACAGAGGAGAGTGTGCCTGAACCGGCCTTGGCCCATAACCATACTGATGAATATTTTGCTTATCACCATAGATCCTTCATCTGGCGTTGGATGGCGATACAGATGGAGACCCACATTGGAGCACCGGACTGAGCCCCCCAAGATCCAAATGAGGAGCAGAAGGAGGAAGAAAATGACGAAGGACTGCGAGGGATGCTATCACCCGCTGATACAAGGGGTCGGATCTAATGAGAGTTTACCAAGGCCAGTTGGACTGCGACTGAACGAGCACGTGATCCAACCAGATTCTCTGAATGTGGCCGGATTCTCTGAATGTGGCTGGCCTGGAGTCTTTCTGAGAAGCCATTGACAATGACACTGGGACTAGTTTCCTCTGCATATACTGGATTTTTTGGGATCCAGTCTGTTTGGATACTCACCTTCCTGGACCTGGAGGGAGGGGGGAGGAACTTGAACTTCCCACAGGGCAGGAAACCCTGACTGCCCTTAGGGACAAAGAGGGAGGAGGAGAGGGGGGGGAGTGGGAGGGTGTTGGGAAGAGGGGCATAAGTGGAAACTTTTATAATTTAATAAAATTACTTTCAAAAAAAAAAAAAAAGAAGAAGATGAAGCAACTTGTCCAAGACTGACTCAGGGGAATCTGACTCTACATAGACTGAGCCACAGTCTACACTGGCCTCCACTGTGCTCTACCAAGATTGCTGATGTGTGTGTGTGTGTGTGTGTGTGTGTGTGTGTGTGTGTGTGTGTGTTCTCAACAGGCACACTATGTACCCATTCATGCATTGCTGTAGTATTATGGCTGTTGAAAGTGGGTTCACAAAGGACTGGAGAGAAAGGACTGGGGCATTATGAGGTTGGTGACATAACCTGCTCTGAGAAGCAGAATGACTGGGTCATTGTCCTGATATGCACGGACAATCAAACCCTCCATCTCCGTGGGCTTCAGAGCTTCCACATCTAAGTTCTCCAGCTCTGCAGTTCTCAGTGTCTGTCTTTCTGTCTCTCTGTACATAATTTTAGTATTTTTAGTTAGGTGTAAGTGTGTGTGCCTGTACGGGTATGTGCACATAAGTGCAGATGTCCAAGAAGGCTAGAAGCAACCAACCTCTTAGAGCTGGAGTTTCAAATAATTAAGAGCTGCCTGGCATGGATGCTGGGGACCAAACCCGGGTTCTCTGGAAGAGGAGCACTATCTAAACTGCTAAGTCATCTCTCCAGCCCCACTTTCTCTTTTTCTGCAAGCCATCTCCCTGAGACAGCAACAGCCAAGTCTGCTGGAGCTTGGTTCAAATCCAAGGTGTGGATTTGTCCCGCCTTGACCAGAGGTCAAAGAGTTCAAGCTTATTCTTGTTCTTTCAAGGTTATTGACAGGAGGTTTGACCCAGGGTGTGGCTACTAATAAGATGTTTTGACCTAGGATGTGGTTACTTGATGCTTTTGGTATTTGAGAAGATGATCATCTTGTTTCTTGCATTTTGGTAAAAAAGGTCTTCTGTCTTCCCCCTCTTTCGATTGGGTTATATAAAGCCTATAAAAAATAAATGTGGGTGGATTCAGTATTCACTGGATTGCCCTTGCGACTCCAGCCTGTGTCTCTATTTCTTTTGTAACTGTTTTGTTCCTAACATTTCTAATCCACATGCCCTTACCCTGGAACATATGAACCTGTCGAGGGTGGACCCCGACACATATCTGAGCCATGTGCTTTCTGGAAATGCAAGGGAATGCTGTCCAAAGCTTGGTATTCATTGTGAAAACTTCTGTCACCAAACATCCATGGTGCTGGAGCCAAAGCAGCCACGGGACTCCCCTGACTTCCCAGCAACCCGCTGGAGTCCTCTGAGAAACTCTCCAGTGATGAGAACTTTAAGATTGGAGGAAGATAACAATGGTCTTACCTTCTGAAGACCTGAGCTCTGTTCCTCATGACCTTGTGCCCACTGACGTTCCATTTTCTGTGCAGCTTGTCTTCCGTGAGCATCGCTTTTCTCTCCTCCTTGCCAGAATCACTCCAAAGTGCTGTGGGGAAGGAAGAGATGGCTGGGATCCGATGTGCAGAAGCTGTGGCTGGGACCTCATAGAGTTCAGCACAGAGTGGGGATGTGGGAGAGAAGTGGACGAGACATTGGACTGGGAAGAACTGCCGCCCTGTGGCCACACTGTAATCTCTGGAACCTGGGAACATGCGCAAATAGGAGCAGTTACACGGCAGAAGGGGAATTGCAGACACAATTTAAAATTGCAGTCAAATCTAGAAAATTGTTCACTGTAACCACAAATGGACACTTTTTCCGTCTGGAGTTGGAAGACTGGCAGGGAAAGGTACCAAAAGCAAGAGGCGGGTTGACCATTGCTGGAAGATCCACCTAGAGAGTAGTACAAAGTAAGTCGTGCAGACTCAGGCAATGAAGGGAGGCCCTGACTGAAAGCCAACAGGAAAGTGGGGCTTTGATCCTATATCCACGAAAAGCTGGATCTGGCCAATGACCGGAGTTTAGAAGCAGAGCTGTCCTTGGCACTTCCAGGTACGGCCCAGGGAGCTCACGTCACAGAAAACATAAGCAGGGGATCCAAGCGACTACTGCCGTACACATATTCCTGACCCACAAACCTGGGAGACAAAAAGTGGGGCTTCCTACAAGCCACCAGGGTGTGGCAATGTATTATAGCCACAACAGGAAATAACTCAGGACTTCCTGCACAGTTGGGAGGCCAATTAAAGAATGGGTGGTAGATGTTCTTATACAGTCCCGCGTTGTGTGTCCAGAAAGGACGACACTGGGCACAGTTTGATGCAAGTGATGTTTCAGAATCAGGTTTGCAGATGGAGGAGGGAGACTCCCTCTAGGTAGTTGGGATGTTTCCGATTGATAGAGTCTCCAACCTACTGCCAAGAACATTTGGGGCTTAAAAATGACCTTGCTCCTCATTAGGACCTTGGGAGCTCGGTCCAGTGCTCCAATGTGGGTCTCTGTCTCTATCTCCATCCATCACCAGTTAAAGGTTCTATGGTGATATGCAAGATATTCATCAGTGTGGCTCTGGGAGAAGACCAGTTCAGGTGTCCTCTCCTCTGCTGCTCAAGGAACAATCTGGGGACATCTCCTTGAACACCTGGGAGCCCCTCTAGAGTCAGGTCTCTTGCCCACCCTAAAATGGCTCCTTTAATTAAGATATATACTTTCCTGCTCCCACATTCACCCCTCCTTCATCCGAACCTTCCCATTCCCTTAAGCTCTCCCCATCCTCCCCTTCTCCCTTCTCTCTACCCATCTCCCCTTATCCCCACCTCACCTCCACCCTGTGCTCCCAACCCCAACCCGGCAATTTTGTCAACTTCCAATATCCAGGAGGATAACTATATGTTTTTCTTTAGGTTCACCTTCTTATTTAGCTTCTCTAGGATCACGAATTATAGGCTCAATCCTTTATTTATGGCTAGAATCCACTTATGAGTGAGTACATACCATATTCCTCTTTTTGGATCTGGGTTACCTCACTCGGTAAGTGTTTTCTATTTCCATCCATTTGCATGCAAATTCAAGATGTTATTATTTTTTACCGCTGAGTAGAACTCTAAAGTGTATATGGAGGGAGAACATGAGCAAGGAAGTCAGGACCGCTAGGGGTGTGTTCACCCACTGAGACGGTGGGACTGATCTAATGGGAGATCACCAAGGCCAGTTGGAATGGGACAGATGGAGCATGTGATCAAACCGGACTCTCTGAATGTGGCTGGCAATGAAGGCTGACTGAGAAGCCAAGGACAATGGCGCTGGGCTTTGATTCTACTGCATGGACGGGCTTTGTGGGAGCCTTGTCTGTTTGGATGCTCACCTTCCTGGACCTGGGGGGAACGGGGAGGACCTTGGACTTCCCATAGGGTAGGGAACCTTGACTGCTCTTTGGCCTGGAGAAGGAGGGGGAGGAGGAGTGGGGGAAGGGGAGGAGAGGGAAGTGTGAGGAAGGGAGGAGGAGGAAATTTTTAATAATAAAAAAAGTAAAAAAAAAAGAAAATTAAAAAAATGACCTTGCTAAGGAGAGAGGAGATATGATGAGGGAAAAACAGCTGTAGCATTCCAGAAGTGTCCTCTGGAGAATCAATCCTCACCTCAATGGAAATGGTATATGATTATTATGATGAAATAGGATTATTATGATGATATAGGATTATTATGCTAGCCTCTCACTCTCTCCCATTGCATATTTCTTCACATCTACAAAATCAAAACTGGTAATGTAAATGACCAAAGAAAGAGATTGAAAGATGAAATTCTTTCTCCCCAGCTAGTGATTGCCCTATGCCGCTCTACTGCTGGTGGCTGCTTGGTCACCCTTCTATCCCACAAGCCTAGGCTGTGAAGGTACACCGTCAGTCACTTCAGCATTGCCAGGATCACAATCCCTGAGAAAAAATGGAATGAAAAAAATCTTCTGTCTTGCCTCGTGGTTTCAGAGGGCTCAATCCAAAGCTGGGTGGCCCCATGCACATAGGCAGAATCCTGTGGTGGCAGGTGTAATGTGTGGTCCACAGTGAGGCAGGCCAAGGAGAAGCATCCATTCTTCTGGTTTAGTCCCCCTCCTTTATTCCATTCTATCATGTCCCCCACCCAAGGGAAGGGGCCCCCTTACTTTCAGAGTGGGTCTTTCTCCTCAGTTAACCCCCCACTGGAAACTCCTCCCCAGAGGCCTGCCTCACCATCTTCTAGCAATTCTGCATCCAGTCAAGCTGATAATAAAGAATAACCATTTTGGAGAACAACGGATAATAGACATCTCTGATGACTAAGCAAAGAGCATCTCTGCACGCTTACTGTATGCCTTGCAGTCAGTGAGTAAAGGGAAGGATCGGAGCCCTTAGAAAACCTCCACAGAGCTAGGTGTTATTCCTTGTTCCCAACTGGATCTTGCCATGACCAGCGAGTGCTGGAGAGATGTCAAAATATTGTTAAAGGAGAAAGCAGTGCCGACACCCACCCTGTCTCTGAGGAGTCACACTTCCCTTGAGTCTCTTTAACTCTCCAGCAGGTTTTCCCAGGGTTCACACCTTTAGCTGCAGCTACAGCCTGACATGTTGGTGTTCCAAGAGCGACAATCTGAAAAATTCTAACATAATACTTGTCTATGAGCTCTGAAGTTTGCCTCCCAGAAACTGATTCATTAGAAATAGCTGTAGATGTGTGCAATGATGCATGCCAAAGCCATTTGTCCCGAGGCTGGAAACAACCAATGTCCATGAACAGAACATTTGTTATAGATGGCCATGTATTCACAGTCTGACTTGCTCAGTAATCCTTCAGAACAACGCAGATCCAAGCATGTTGTTCTAGAAAGAGTCCACTTACAGTATTGGAGAGAATCCTGCAATGATACCGAGGTTATGTAAATTAGGTAAATGTCTAGACTAGTGTACTAAGTGTTTTCCACAATCACCCTTTTCCTTTAGATTTGATATTCTAAATTTAAGCAATGAAATTAGATTGCTGTTAAAATCAGGATTTACAATAACCAGTTCGAAAGCACCCTTCCTTCAGCACATCGAGTGGTCGCCTATCCCGGGAGACTGCCTCTGCTACCCCGGTTACCATTTTCCTGGAGCCGGTCCCACAGTGTGCTGTTGGGCCTCCCTCTAAGCAGTGGTCATGCCTCTGGGGTCGTTTTCTTCCTTCTTGTCCATTGCAGAGTTGGAGTCCTTCATGGTGCTGTCCACATCACAGTCATGTGTGCCCATGTGGCAGAGCACATGCTAACCACTGAGGACTGCATAGGAAGAGCTGTCGCTCTGTAGCTCACTAGAGCTGGCCACATCGCAGCCCCTGCAGCTGAGATGTGAAAGTGGGCTAGCCCGGGAGATGGAAGAAGGATAGGATTTGTTTCTCTTTCTGTCTTTCCACAATCAAATTGGTCCAAGGGTCTGTGACTTTCCCAGGCATCGTGGTCAGGCCACATGAACAAACCCAGTACAGGGCCCAGCATTCGCCAATACATTAAAACATTATGGTTGGTATAGGTTTGTTTCCCCCCTGTTTCTGTGATAAAATATCCTGACCAAAGCAACCTATAGAGGAAAATATTTATTTCAGCTCACAGTTCAAGGCAGAGACAAGAAGACAGCAGGAGCTTGAAGCAGCTGTCACATCCCATCCATAATCGGGAAGAAGGCAGGGATGGGTGCACGGTGCTGCTCAGTTCCCGTTCTCCTCTGCACAACCTAAGATTCAGGCGAGGAATGGCACCTCTCACAGTGGGTGGGTCTTCCCACCCTTGGTTAATGCAATCGTTTAATGTAGGCATGGCCAGGGGTTACTCTCCAAGGCAATTACAGATTCTCTCAAGTTGACAAAGAATACTAACTGTTGAAGTCAGTCAGAAAGAAATAAAAACAGAAAAGAAAAATCTATTGAATTCTTTACTTGCAAATGATAACTTTTACTTTTCACAGTTAAAATGCATTCAGTACGCACCACGTGCAAGACAACAGAGTTTGAAAGGCTGTGAGACCATTCTTTACAGTTGGAAGTGAACACATGTCAGATTAGACATGACTAAATGACTTAAACCAATTAAGCATGGGCAGAACCAACATTGTGGAGTGTACCAGTTATTTTGTGTTCTTGTGATGAAAATACCGTGACCAGAAGGAGCTGGAGTCCAGAATAGTGTGGAAAGCGTGGCAGCAGGGGCCTGGAGCATGGAGCAGCTGATCACGATCACACACACCCAGGAAGGAGAAAGAAAGATCAGAAAGCGGGAAGAGTGACACACTTCAAGGCCATCTCAGTGGCAAACTTTCCCCAAGGCTGCATCTCCTAATGGTACCATAACCTCCCCAAATAGCACCTTCAACTGGGGACCAAGTGTTAAATACATGTGCCTATGGGGACATTTCTCACCAAACCCCACACGGAGAGCAGTTTTAAACAGCGGTGGCTGTGAAGTGCTGACCGCTGGGGGCAGGCTTTGCATTCTGAGTGTTGTCTCAGTAGCCACACACCTGTGCAGATGGAGCTGCTGTTATTTCAGTGTACTTAAGAATAGGATCTCAACAAGGTGACTTTCTTTAGTCTGGGTCATATGGTCTCAGAGCAAACTGAGTTATGATTTCAAAGCACTGTTGACTGAGCCTAAGGCTCAGACCGGAATATTGAACTTATTAGGAAATCTAAAACTCGTGGCATGTAGAAGTAGGAACTCAAACAGTAGCATTGCAGCTCTGCCTGCCTCGTGAGGTAAAACAGAGTGGGACCTGAGCAAGCAGCAGACGCCTGCTCTCTGAGCACAGCTAAAGCACGTGGTGAGCGCCTCCGGGAACCTGTGAACGCAATGGTCACCGTAAAGCACATCATTACTAGAATGCACAAAGGGGACCGTAGACAGGCAAACCATGAGCTTCTAGGTCTTCCTCTCTCATTTTTCATGACTGGCAGCCTTCCAGGCAAGTGTTACTCCATCAGCTGGAATCTCTAAGTGACAATCGTGTGATGACATCTGGGAAAGCCCAACAATGGAAATACAGCGTGAGTGAGAAGCATCTGTGTCTGGGGCACACTTAGATGAGTGAGGGCTATTGTGTTATCAGAGATTAGAGTTTGCTGTCCTGGTTGCTGCTCAACAATGCCCAGGGGGCCTCTCAACATCTGCAGGATCCTCATTCTCAGAGCTTGCTTCCCCCACCTCCTGATGTCACCCCACAGTTCCTGTCTACAGAAGGCTCTGACCTCTGGTTTGGGTTTGAAGGAAGGTCATTCTCCTGCAGCCTCACTAAGGACCTCATGTCGAGGATGAAGGCTCTGGTCATCTGAAGTCATCTGCATCGTCTGAGCTGGTCAACTCCAGAGTTTTGTTTGGATTCTATGCAGTGTTGTCTGTCTTTTTTTAAAAAAATTATTGTCCATTTTCGTGTGTTAGCATGTCTGCATATTTACATGTGTGTGGGTTTACATGACACACATGTGCATGCATGTAAATGTCTAAGGCTGATGGTAGGAATCGCCCTATGCGTTTTACTAGTGTCAGTAGCCAGCTTGCTCTCGGGGACCCCGTCTCTGCCTCCTCAGGCTGGAGTTGCAGGTGAGCTGCCAGGCCTACCCAATGAGAGTCTAACTGCCCTTCAAGTTTGCGGAGCCATTTCCATAGCACAGAATCTCAGAGATAACTAATATTCAGGCAAGATTTTGAAGAATTCTGAGAATTTGAAGGACACCATTCAACTTGGTAGTGTTATAAATGGGAGAAGGAGGAATCACTTCCTCATGCCTTTGAAACTTATCAATGAAAGAAAGAGAAAGACAAGGAATAGTGGGATCTCTGGAAGAGAAAAAAACACAAATGAGAAGTCCCCAGACTAAGTACGTCTTTGGGGAACAAAATAGACCCAATTAAAAGCTAGATTCCTCAAAGAATGCAAGTCTCCCAAACAAAACATAATTGAGCAAAAAGAGGAGACTTTCTCCCATAAATAACCCGCCATAATTAGACCCTATCAACAGCTCCTATTAAAGAAGCATCAGGCAGCTGAGTACTGGAAGTCTAGGAAAATTGAGTTTTTAATTAAATCCTCATTAGACTTACTGGTACCCAGATCCTTAACTTCCCATTTCCCAAGTCTTGCATGTCAAAGTATCAGAAAACATCTCAGTTCTGTGTAATCATATGAGATGAATTTCACATCTGCTGGACCTTAGCAGAGACTGAGGAAGAGACAGTATTTTTAAATGTAGCATCTCAACCTCCAGAGGAACCTTCTGAGTCTTGATGTTGCAGAAATATCTCAGCCATGGTGGAGCATGTTTTTAATCCCAGCACTTGGGAGGCAAAGGCAGGCTGATCTCTGTGAGTTCAAAGTAAGACTGGTCTATGGAGTGAGTTCCAGGACAGGCAGAACTGTTACAGAGAAACTCTACTTCAAAAAAAAATTCAAAATTAAAAGAAAGAGAAATGAGAAAGGAAAGGAGGTAAGGAGAAAGGGAAGGAGGGAAGGAGGGAGGGAGGGAGGGAGCAAGGGAGGGAGGGAGGGAGCAAGGGAGGGAGAGAGGGAGGGAGGAAAGAAGGAAGGAAGAAAAAGGAAGGAGGGAAGAGGGAAGGAAGAAAAAGGAAGGAGGGAAGAGGGAAGGAAGAAAAAGGAAGGAAGGAAAAGGAAGAAAGGAAGGAAGGAAGGAAGGAAGGAAGGAAGGAAGGAAGGAAGGAAGGAAGGAGCATCTTTTCTTAATAGCACTGCTGGGCTCCACATCTGCCTTGGGTCTCTAAAGTGTGCAGATGTGATTCAGCCTCTTACACCTGGCATTTCAGAAGGAATTAATTCCCCTGCTCTCTCTTCTCCATCCTTTCAACATGGCACCAGCTTCCCCGGCGTCGTCCTCTCTCTCTCTCTCTCTCTCTCTCTCTCTCTCTCTCTCTCTCTCTCTCTCTCCCTCTCTCTCTCTCTCTCTCTCTCTCTCTCTCTCTCTCTCTCTCTCTCTCTCTCTCTCTCTCTCTCTCTCTCTCACTCCTCTTCCTCTCTGTCTCCTCTCATTCCTGTTCTCCCATTCTCTGACCACCGAAATATCTCACTAGATTATTCTTTTCCAGGTCACCACCATGTTTCCCTCTTTGAGACCCTCTCAGTGGCATTTGGTCTGTGGTCCTGTTTCCCCTTCTAGGAATAAAACTTGCTCCCTTGTGTCTGAGAGCCCATAGGATGCTGGTTTTCTTCCAGACTCATTGCCTACTGCCCCTCCATCTCCACTCCTCCTCCTCTCCCATCATGATGACCACTTTGACCCTGGGTTCTGCCCCTTCTATGGATTTCCCATATACTTCATGTATCTTCTCTCTGCCAGAGACCCTAATTCTGTTTTTCCAGCCCTGGCCTGTCTCCACAGCTCCAGATCTTTACAGAATCTTCTAGAATAGCCTTGCTGGTCTACTTCATCCCTCTCCCATTAGAAATCTAATGTCATAGCTCAGTGAGTTCTTCCTTCCAATCATTTGCTCAAATCAAAGTTTAGACATCTTCCAAGACTCTCCCTCATCCTCCTCTGTGCTTTCTTGATGCAGAGGTGGCACACATTCCCTCCAAAGTGCCAGGGAGTAGATATTGTAGACAGCACTTTCTTCCGTCTGAATGAGTGCTGGCCTGCTGGTAGAGTGGACACATGGTGTGCTTTCTCAGCAAGTTAACAGAGCCTTAGATGGTGTTGTTTCAAGCATCTCAACTCTTTGTTGATAGAGGCACATAATGTGAACTTCATACCTGTAAGATGTACCTGAAAGCCATGCTCCTATCACTCAGCCAGAGGCCCCAATATAAGCAAGTTCATGTATCTTTTACAGAGATGATGGACAGATGGCCAACCATGTGCAAAAGAAAGCTTTTTTATGTACAGTTCTAAGACCTGTCGTAGGTGTATTTTCTTCTTTTATCCTTACTAATATGTTACAACTTCAGAGAAACATGCTAGTTCTCCTTGGTGCAAACTTTGTTTTTTTCTTTCTCTTTTATTATTTAAATTTTTAAATGTATATGCAATAACTGAGACCTAAGAAATCAGTTTAAAAATAATGTCATGTATATTCATGCCACCCTGCTTAAGAAATGAAACTTTGTCAGCACAGCTAACTCTCTTCGTAAATGTCTTCCATCCCCGCCCCCTCTCACAGACAACCTCTGAGGTGGCGTTTCACTTGTATTTTAATAACTAAAACTTGCCTGAAGATCAGAGAGTAAGGCAGCCCCACTGGTCAGCCTAAAGACCAGGCAGTGGTAACACACACCTTTAAACCCAGTAGCCACACTAGGGCAGTACATGCCTTTAATCCCAGTCCTGGAGAGGAATATAAAACAGGAGGAGGCAGTTCACACTCTCAGTCTTATTCTGAGATTCCTGGAGGCAGGATCACCATTTTGGACTAAGGTCAAGGTAAGAGCCAATGGCTGGCTGCCCTGTTTTTCTGATCTTCAGATTTAATACTAATTTCTGTCCCTGAGTTTTAGTTATTGTACATTATTTAGTGCTCAACATAGGGCTTGAAACCATGACCCTGAGATTAAGAGTCTCTGTCATTTCTAGAACTTTGGATGTTGCTTACAATGTACTTCTAGTTTACTTAGGTAAAATTATATACTTCTGTAGTCTTTGATGGATGTAAAGACAGATAGTTATAATTATAGTTTTTTTAGTTATAATAAAAGATAAATTAGATATGAAACTTTAGACTCACAAAGAAATATTGTTATTGTGATTCTTGCTTGATACCCATTTAGTTATATGTAATTTTCCTATGTTAAAATTAAAACCTTCCTTTTTATTTAGACAGAAAGGGGGAGATGATGTGGGATTCCCCTCTGTATGCTGTGAATATGTTTTATTACCATTGGTTAATAAAGAAGCTCTTTGGCCTATGGCAGAGCAGAATATAGCAAGGCAGAAAATCTAAGCAAAGATAGAGGAGGGAAGTAGGTGGAGCCAGGCAGATGCCATGTAGCTGCTGAAGGAGAAAGATGCCAGACTCTACTGGTAAACCACAGCCTCATGGCAATACACAGATTAATAGAAATAGGTTAATTTAAGATGTAATAGCTAGCTAGAAGTATGTCTGAGCCATTGGCCAAACAGTGTTGTAATTAATATAGTTTTGTGTGATTACTCAGGTCTTGGTGGCCAGGAAATGAAAGCATAGTCTTTATTTATAAATCTCTCCTCTGAATTAGATAAACTATTCCAAAATATTGCTTTGTACAGAGTGGGATACTAGTGACATAAACCCCAAACTCAAAGTGCTACCAGCCTCCTTCTTCTAGGTCAGTGGTTTTCAACCTGTGGGTCACAACCCCTTTAGGGTCACCTATCAAATATTTACTTTACAATTCAAAACAATAGCAGAATCACAGCATGAAGCAGCGATGGAAGTTACTTTATGGTTGAGGAGGTGCATTAAAGGCCACAGCATTAGGAAGGTTGAGAAGCACCGCTCTAGATGTGACAGGTGCACACGGCCTGGAAGGACAGGAGGTGGCGGCCTGGAGCAAGGCGCTTTCGGGATTGATGTAAACTTACGGCTCATGGCAGTTTGACTTTGCATTCTGATAGCTAATGAACTGAACACCTGTTGGTGTGTTTGTTGTCCATCTAATGCTTTTCCTGTATTGCACCCTTTCTGTGTTTCCTATGCTCTTCTGAGTTGTCTTAGCGGCTTACAGATGTTTTAAATGTTCTGTGTGCTAACTCGTGCCTGTGCGCACTGCTCCATCTCTTTATAGTATTTTTGTTGGAGACAAATTTAACTTCTTTTTATGGTGCTGGGGATTGAACCCAAAGCCCCATGCTTACTGGGCAGGTGCTCTGCCACCGAGCTACATTCCCAGTTCGAGTTTCAGTTTTTAATCAGTTCTTCCACAGACCGTACTTTAAAGATAATGCTATTAGAGAGTCTTTCCTTGCTGTGAACTTATAAGAATAACCTATAGTTTCTCCTAACAGTCCTAATTGTGCTGTCCTTTACATTAAGGATCTTAATCTTCCAGGAGTTTAATTTTGTATGTGGTGTGAGGTCAGGCTCTGACTTTCTCCATCAGTCCTGCTGATCTACAGTCTGCTTTGTTCCACAGTAAATTCCTACATTATCATTGCTTTCCTTCTGGGCTCTCAATTTTGTTTCATTAATTCATTTTTCTACGCCTGTCAAAAACTTCAATTTCAGCAGCTAGAACTACATTTGAAAAACAGATACCTACAGGTCCAATCCCTCCACCTTCTTTTCATTCTTTTCATTATTCTTAGTCATAGCAGTGTGTGTTTGTATATGGTGGGGGAGGGAGGGCAGGAGTGAGGAAGGAAGGGACAGAGGGAGGGAGGGAACAAGGGAGGTGAGAGAGAACACCATGGAACACGTGTGGAGATCAGAGGAGAACTCAAGGTCACCTGTTTTCCCCTTTTATCACGTGAGTAATGGGACTCGACCTCGGGTCTTCAAGCTTGGCAGTGAGTGCCTGCACGCACTAAACTGTCTCTGCACTTCATCTTCTTTACACTACCTTAATTAATACATCTCTGTCCTCTTCCCTATGCATTTTAGAATCAGATTTTAAAACTCCACAAAATACTTTATAAGGATTTTGATTGGAGGCATATTAAAATTGTAACTTCATTTGCAGGAAATTTGCAAATATCCTGATATTAGGTCTTTGTATACCACTTGCTTTATTTAGGATTGTCTCTGTTTCTTTTACTAAAGAACCAGATTTCACAAATGTGATGCTCATGTTTGGTTAAATGCATTCCTATGTTTCTTGTGTCCTTTAAACTAGAGATGAGATCCCCCTTTTCTATTGTCTGTGGCTGATGCAGGGATGGGGAATAACTACAGCATTCATCTTTTCTATCACCTGTGGCTGATGCAGGGATGGGGAATAACTACACATTCTTTATACTGAGAACCTTGCAGAACCTATTCTTCACTCAAAGGCTCCCTTGAGTTCTGGATGGATGATAATTTACTCTGTAAATACTGGTTTTTCCATTGATCTTTTCCAAACATTTTTTTCTTTTATTTCTTTCTAAAATTTAGTTACTTATTTACAGAGAGAGAGAGAGAGAGAGAGAGAGAGAGAGAGAGAGAGAGAGAGAGAGAGAAGCTACAGGGATAGAATTCAAGTCATGAGGCTTGATGGCAAACTCCCTTTTCTGCTGAGCTATCTCTCTGCCCCACCCATTTATTTGTTTGTTTGTTTGCTTACTCGTTTATTATTTTTACTTTTTCTCACTGAATTGGCTGATTTCTTCCATACAGAAGCCTTGCTAGTGGATCCTGTGCTTTCCGCAGCTGAAATAGTTCACTTCTTGATGTCGTGTAATCAAATATGCTTGTTGCATCCTTCCTCCCTTCCTGGGTTTGGCATGGTCTTTCTTTGCCTTCTTCCTCAACTGCCTTCACAGCAAAGAGTGCAGAATATACCCGCTGACCTCTGACCTGCTAAGATGCCCATGCAGCTTCCTTTCCCTCCAGACATCTTTGCACCTCTGCACCCTCACTTTGCAGGAGTTGCCGTGGTTTTGCATCTTTGTTTCCCATCTAAGAAAGTGTGAAACGATACATGCCTTGTGATGTGAAGGTCCACTCTGCTTCAAGACGCTTGTCATCTCTACAATGAGTTCCTCACCTCTCCTCATCTATGACTTTCTGGAATAATTTGTAGAAGGCTGAAATTGTTTTTTGACAGTTTTCTAGAACTCATTTCTAAAATTTACAGGCATAATTGTTTTCACTAAAAAACAATGACTTTTGAGGGCCTGGTGGCATAAACCTGTAATCCCAGTTGCTCGGAAGGCTGAGGCCAAAGGATTACAGAAGAAGCCTGCCTGAGCTTCAGAAGGAGTCCCCTGCCAGCCTAGGCAACCTAGTGAGCCCTTGTCTCAAAATGAAACATGACAAGAAGGTTGGAGATCTAGCTCAGTGGCAGACTGTTTGCTTCACGTGCACAAGACCCTAAGTCCATTCCCCACTTAGTGAAAACCAGGAAAGCAGAACAGGGCATTAACATTGTCCATGTTTCCCACTTCTTCTTGACTCAGTCATGAGCAGCACAGAGTTAGAAACTGTCTATTTTGCTTACACATTCAATTTCCTTGTGTACATCTGTCTATAGTTTCCTTCCATCTGTGGCTGTTCTGCTTTTCGTTTGTAATAATCTACATTTGTATTTTCTCTTTTAATTATATCAATCTGGCCAGAGATTTTTTTTTTTGTACATTTAATATCTTCGATCTTTCACTGTGTAATTATTTCCCATTTTACTCATTCCTGCCATTACCCCTCCCTTTTTTTATTTCTGTGTGATCATCAAAGCTTCTGCATGTTTCAGCAGGCCCATTGATGTCATCTAGCCACGGTTTTCTTCTTACTCGCACTAGTGAGAGTCTATGGAGAGTCCTTATTCCTTATTATTTATACGTGTGTGATGTCTGGATTGTGTGTTGCCAGAAGGGGCAGAAGATGACATCAGATCCCTTGATCCTAAGTTACAGGTGGCTGTGAACGGCCTGCTGTGGCCGCTGGGGAATGAACTCCATCCTGTGGAAGAGTATTAAGAGGCATCTCTATATCCCTGTTAAGTCAGTGCTATTTGTTCTTTTGTGTCTACGTGTGACTGTGTGACTATATATGCATGTGTGTGCTCGGAGGCCAGAGGAGGAGTGGGATCCCTGAAGCTGGAGGTACAGGGATTTGTGGACTGCCCGCCCTGTCATGTGGGAGCTGGGATCTGAACTCAGGTCCTCACAACTGTGAATCTAGTGCTTTGAATCACTGAGCCACCTCAGCCCACAGCTGAGAATCTTAAATCTGTATACTTGTTTCTTTCACAAAATTTGTGAAAAATTTCAACCATCAGTTCTTCAGTTCCTTTAGTCCAATTCTCTCTTCTATTTCTGACTATACATGTGTTATATCTGATATAGCTACATAGGCGCTTATAGGGGCCCATTTTAGACCAATTTTTATTAAATTTGACTGATTTTGCGTGTGTGCATATGTGAAAGCCAGGAGACAACTTGTGGGAGTCTATTTTCTTTTTCTACCATGCAAGTGCCAAAGATTGAGCTCAGGTCTTCAGGCTTGTGGCTAGTGCATCTACCTGCTGAGTCATTTGCCAGCTCTGTATTCAATAGTTTCATAGCTTTATAGACACCTTGTGTCGTGTGTGGCACACTTGGTGTCTATCAGCATCAGCATCAGCATCAGGTATCTAGTGTCTACCAATGTTGACAGGGTGTTTGAGGTTGAAGTCTGTCCTTTTGCAGAGTCCATGTGTTCTTGCCTGTTCATGCCTCAGGACCTCATCCAAAACGCACCTCACAACTGGCAGTCAGCGTCCTTGGGCTCCACAGCTGCACATCACAGTTGGGCCTCAGCATCCTCGGGCTCCACAGCTGCACCTCACAGCTGGGCCTCAGCATCCTCGGGCTCCACAGCTGCACATCACAGCTGGGCCTCAGCATCCTCGGGCTCCACAGCTGCACATCACAGCTGGGCCTCAGCATCCTCGGGCTCCACAGCTGCACATCACAGCTGGGCCTCAGCATCCTCGGGCTCCACAGCTGCACCTCACAGCTGGCTGTCAGTGTTGTCAGACTCCACTGGACTGTGGCAGCTTCTCAGACTGTCCTTGTTCTGCAGGACACTGGCATTTTAGAAAGTACCAGTCAGATGTTTTGTAGGATGCCCTGCTGAGAGTAACCTGGTTTTTCCCTCCTTAAATGGGGGCTGTGGGTAGAAACATTATATCACATCATGGTGAGGGAAGTGCAATCAGCGTGACTTACTGTTAGCTACCCCTGCTGACCTTAATATCGTAGCCCATGAATGTCTGTCAGATTCTACCCCTACTTTACTGGTTGCTTTCTGTGAGGTCCTCATTCACAGGCTCACTTATAAGGGAAAGCTTCTCACCTCCATGAGAGTGGACCAGTGTTAAGAATTCTTCTGCATGGGAGATTTCTCTGCTCCAGTTGAGTTACTTACCCATTCATTAATCACTAATGCAAATAAGAGACTGCTCATTCATTTCCTGGACACCCAGACCCGAATAATCACACAGAAACTATATTAATTACAACACTGCTTGGCCAATAGCTTAGGCATTTTTCTAGATAGCTCTTATATCTTAAATTAATCCATTTCTATTAATCTGTGTATTACAAGGCTGTGGCTTACTGGGCGAGGTGCTGGCATTAGCCTCCTTTGGCAACTACAAGGCATCTCGTTGACTCCACCAACTCTCTCTATTTATTTCTGTTTGGATTTCCAGCCTGGCTTTATTCTGCCCAGACATAGGCTGAAGCAGCTTCTTTATTAACGAATGGTAATAAAACATATTCATAGCATTCATAGAGGAATCCCACATCATCTCTCCTGTTATGTCTAAATAAAAAGGAAGGTTTTAACTTTAACATAGTAAAATTGCATCTAGAATATAGTTATCAGGCAAAAATTATAATTACAATATTTAGTTCATTTAAATTTGGCAGATTAAGAAAAATACTCTATCATCTATTCTATCTTTGTGAGCCTAAAGTTTTATATTTAATTTATCTTTTATCATAACTAAGGAAAACTATAACTATAACTATCTGTACTCAACTCTTCAAAGATCCCAGAAAGATATCATTATCTAAGTAAACAGGAAGTGCACTGTAAGCAGCTTCCAAAGTTCTAGAATTGACAGAGACATCTTGCTGCCTGGACAGTCACCCAAATTTCTTCTGTACTGTTGGGACATCCATCTTCAGCCTAAGGTCCATAGTATTCAGCAGACTTTTCCATGAAGCAGGAAATTTGTGCTGCAGAATGTCTGGAAAACTTTTTAAGGCAAATTCAGCAGTCATTTTTCTGTGGGTCCTGCTTGTCCAGTTTACACAACATATCATCAAGCAGTCCAGGCAAGAGCAGTTTCTTGTCACATTGAAGGCAAATTTCTCAATGAATTTCTTCAATGCCTATCATCCTCTCTGAAGTAATTAGTGCTGCCAGGAGCAAACTTTCTCATGGTCAAAAAAATGGTCTAAGTTCTTAAAACATTTTAAATGCCTTATTCTGTAGGTTTTTGAAGCATTGAAGATTATCAATATAGCTGAAATATATCTCTATATATCTAGGAAATCTAACAAACATCACTAAAAGTTTGACTATTAAAAATGACTATATTAATCTGTAATTTTCAGTATACATTAGATTTTTAAAAGAGCTCCATAAAATAATACCTTTAAAAAAGAAGAGAATACATATACACAGTGTTACAAATCAACCTTAAATTTATATCAATAGGCCAAAGCCCATACCAATGTGAAGTATTCATCTCTATCATATCTCCCCTATTTTTAGAAATTAACATTGACCATTAATCATTCATAACCAACCCTTTTAAAATGAAAATAAACATTTATCAACATTCATTTTGGAAATTTGGCCATGGTTTTCTCCAAACTGCTTCCTGCTGTTTGTTGGGTGAAATACTCTTAGGATTTATGGAGACCTTTCAGGGTGTCTTGTTCCATCAAACTATATTAACCTGGAAGGAATCCACAGGTTCTCATCTTCTGTGGAAACAAAAGCAGAACCTATTTTCCAAAGGGTCATATTCTTAGACTTAAATTTTGAAGTTAAGATACCTTTAAAATATATATGTTGGTTTAGTAGTCCCCAGAATCAAATATCTCTCTGCAGTAAAGAAATTTAAAGAAAACATAATAATATAATCCAGACTCTCTGTGTATTTTCCATCTTTACGTCGCTTTTTTTACTCCTTAATATATAACTGTCTGTACTCTTTTATATTACTTTTACTGTCTCTTTAAAGACTTTCTTTCTTTTTATAACTGTCTATATTCTTTTTCCTCTCTCTCCCAAGCCTATGTACATTTTTAAATACACTGTGTCTCATTCAGAGGTCTTTTCTGTCTGAATCTGTACTGTTGTGTATCTGAAATCCTTTTCTGACAAGGAACATTTTAAAATGGTAGACAGAGTGGTTGCAGCAGCCCTGGATGCTGGCTTTACCTATCTTGGCTTTTCAAAAATGGTGGAGGTACATTTACTGACAGTTCTGGGACTGCTAGGTGGGAGCCATGTTCACCATCTCAACTCTAGAAAGCACCATGCAGCACATAAACTTTTTGTGTCTTAGTAAAAGCTAAATCTTCCATTCAGTGTGCTTCATGGCCTGGAAATGTCTCCATGTATGGTAGCAGGAATCTTCTATACTTTCCTGACTGTGCACACCTAACAGACCTGATTCAGTTGCTTGCCCAGGAGTGGGTACTGAGTGGCAGGCAAGCTCACAGCTACTTTGCTTCTAACCTTGAGTGGACACACAAGCACCCAAACCCAAAGTGTATGGCAGTCTATGCAGGTTAGTTCCAGGTTGGGTGCCATTTTGCAAATGGAAACTGTTCATTTCCCAGCCACCCAGACCTGAATAATCATACAGAAACTATATTAATTACAACACTGTTTGGCCAATAGCTTAGACATATTTCTATATAGCTCTTAAATCTTAAGTTAATCCATTTCTATTAATCTGTGTACTGTCATGAGGTTGTGGCTTACTGGGCAAGGTGCTGGTATCTGTCTCCTTCAGAAGCTACATGGCATATCTTTGACTCCACCTACTCTCTCTCTCTCTCTCTCTCTCTCTCTCTCTCTCTCTATATATATATATATATATATATATATATATATATATATATATATATTTCCATCCTGGCTTTATTCCGCCCTGCCATAGATCAAAGTTTCTTTATTAATCAAAGGTAATAAAACATATTCACAGCATATAGAGGGGAATCTAACATCACGTTAATACTAGAATGAAATAGCAAATTTATTGGATACTTTGAGTTATACTGTAATGTTACTTTATTTTGTTGCTCATATTATTCCATTGTTGCCCTATGGGAGCTCTTTCAGTTGGCTTCTGCATACTTTTGACCTTGCTGTCACCATTATTATAAGAATTGCTTTAATTTTAATTTTAATTTTTTGGCAGCATTAGGGATTTGACCTGAGGCCTAACACAGGCTACACATGCACTCTACCACTGAGCTATATTCCCCAGTCCTGGTTTTAGTTCTGAGCATTAAAGATATTCCAGCATCAGATGATACCAGTCAGAGTGTTGGGCATCTTCCTCAATCACTCCCCACTGTATTTCTTGAGTTAAAGTCTGTTATTGAACCTAGAGCTTAGAGAGTCAGCAACACTAGCTGTGCAGTGAGCCCCAGAGATCCTTCCATCTCCACCTTCCCAGTGCTGGGATTATAGTCATATATTAACAAGTCAGGCGTGTGTATATGTACATGTGTGCATGTGTCTATGTGTCTGTGTATATGTGTCTATATACACAGGTCTTCAAGCTTATGTGTCAAGTACTTTGCCAACTAAATAATCTCGCTTATCCTCAATATTTATTTCCTATACATCAGATAAGACTTATATGTTAAATTTTGGAGAATTTTATATCTTGTTGATTGTTTTCATTATAATGATTCTGAAAAATTTCTGGATGAGAATGTGAAGAATTTTCAGTACCATGTGAATCATTTTGACTTAGCATACTGTCAACTTAAAAATCTCAAGAATATTAGTGAAAGTAGGATCAGTGGTATAGTAGTAAAAACTTAATGAGGGCCACTGCAGCATTCATGAGGATATTCTGCCTAGAAGTGTTTTTCATTTAGGTTTTTTCCAGTGTATCACTGAGGCTGAAAAAGGGAAGATTTTTTTACCTAAAATAGCACAGTTGGATCCATCATCATTTAAGAAAAAGATGCAATAAAGGAGACAGTAACTTCAAAACCCTTTTTAACTCTACTAATACACATTTGTTTTTGCTCCATCAGTGAAAGAGTCTTAATTTCAGAGGAGGAATGTACTCATAGAACATTTTATAAGTTCACAGACTCTCAGGGGAAAAATTGTATTCAGTTCAAAGCACTGCCCAAAGGCATGGTCCAGAGTGAACCCATAAAAACATTACCAGTATAGTCACTATCACCAACCCAGCAACTAGTCCCCCTCACCCCAGTGAGAGCACCCTATTCCTGGACTGTGGTCACTGCCACCTGCAACCACGCTGGATGTCTACAAAGTCCTCAGTTCTTTCTATCACTAATTTTTAATTCAAAGTGAGTTGATGTATCCAGATATCAAGGAGCCTATCTAAACTCTAAAGCTGCAAGGGAGGCTGAGAGAGTGAGTATCTGCCACTCATTTTTAAAAGATGAATTGTGTCTCACAGAAATGAAACTCTCAGCTACCGAGTTGGGCACACCTGCCTCATCATGCTTTGCTTTAATGCACTGGGGAGATTCTCTGTCTTTTAAAATCTTGTGATATCCCCTTGTCTAGCAAGTCTATCACTATAGGTGTTTAATATCTTAGTTGACTTGGCATTTTTAGCAATGAAATATTTTTAAAGGATAAAATTTTTAGTATACATTACTTCATACTTAATAAACTCTAGTTGAATATAAAATATAACTTTTATGTATACTGGGAACTATTGTGGGATATTTTGATTATATTCTGATGCTCCCAAGATTGCCAATAAAGTTTTCTTTGAATCAGAAGGTGGAACTAGCTACGA
The DNA here is from genome assembly GCF_982192425.1 of Myodes glareolus. NCBI lineage: Eukaryota > Metazoa > Chordata > Mammalia > Rodentia > Cricetidae > Myodes > Myodes glareolus. The sequence goes on from NC_142028.1 coordinate 128,151,004, forward strand.
ATTGACCAAAATTAGCCATCGAGGTTTTGAAGGACCAAAGACAGATAAAAAGACACAGGAAATAGCAAGATAGGACCTTGAGTCTCAGCCCTTTGGGATTGAGAAATAAGAGAAAAGGTCACTGGTTGCTTCTCGAATGTTTCTCTAATCATTCAGGTTCTTTCCCCAGTATCTGGCTATCAAGTTTTATTGATAAAGAATAATTAAACTTTTAATCTGGAATTCAATTGGGACATGAGATTACAAGGTAACCACTCACCCTGGCCCAAATCCCACAGGTGGACAGGCAATAGATTCTACTAAGTCACTGGCTTCTGTCCCTCAAGAAGCCCTGTGCCCTCGCTTCCTTCCACATGGACTTCTTCTTTATGTCCCTCTGTGTATGCTTTCCAGGTAGCTGGCTTCCTCTTCCCATGGGTTGTGGACTTCCGCTGGACACCTTCCTTGGGTTGCTGCCATACCAGGTCAGCTACCTCAACACCTTCTCAGGCTTTTACTGCTGTTGCCACTGCCACACACTCTCAACCCCAAGGTACAGGCAAATAACTACAGCTGCCCTCAGGCATGCTGTGCAGCAACAATCAGCCTCATACTTCACTGTTGCCAACAACACATTTGGTGAGCCACCTAGGAATTCATAAGGGGGAGAATTAGTGTTGTTTTTTTTTAAAAAAAAACTTTTTCCCACGTCAAAAATGTGGAGCCATATTATGATACAGGAAGTTAGGACTCTGTATGGTTTCACAATGGAAGGTTTAGAAATGGAACAATTAATTGAAGGGACAATGAAGTTAGTTGTGATAGACATGATATCAATTACAATCTTTATCAGTTCAGTACTTCATGTTGTATCCTTTAAAAAGTTGTTTGATATCAGTGCCAAACATGAAAAACTTGACTGATATGATCCAATTATTTAAAATATATATTAATGAAACTAAGAAAAAAATTATAAAAAGATATAGGAGTTCAGAACAGAACCCACTACAGTATTACATTATGAAACTGAAGAAGAATGGCCCAAGGTTATTAGAAAACCAACCTTAATTTATCTAGTTACCATTCAAGAGCAACCACCAAATGATCTATATCCCCAAGACTATTCAAAAGTTAACTGAGATTCTGTAGAAATGTTACATTTGAAGACATTTAAGGAAGCAATAGTTTCCTATGGTATACCTTCATCTTTTTTGAAGCTTATGTTAAATTCGTGGGCCACTCAAAACAGAATTATTACACAAAACTGAAAAGATGTTATTTACAGCAGTATTGTAAATTTATCCTCAGTTACAATGGAAAACATGGTGAAGAGAGGGAGCTAGGATAGTAGAAGAATGAAGTAGGGCTAGAAGTATGAAAATTTTCATTAAAAAGCTTCTCAGTGAGGGCCAGTTTGCTGACATGCAAAGACAGATTACACTTGATGATGATACCATTGTTCTAGGTCATACAACAGCTTTGAATGCTTGGGGCAGGGTTGAATAATCAAGAAAGAGGACTGAGCCATTTACCAAAATTATACAAGGTCCACAAGAAACCTTCACTGATTTTTTTTTCAAATATTGGCTTCAGCTACAAATAAAATGATATCAGATACAGAAGTTATATGGATGTTAATTGAATCTTTGACTTTTCAAAATGCTATTTCAGAATTCAAAAGAATATTAGTTCTATAAAGACAAGATCAGCACCAATAGAAGGATGAATTAGAAATACAACAGATATTGGATCTCGTGCTTATGATAATACTTGTATAGAAGTGATTTTTAAATTTTTAAGAAAAAAGTTATATGGTTTAATTGTCACAAACCAGGTCATCAGAAAAGGGATTGTAAGCAAATGTTCCAAGAAACAATGGTTTTTTTTTTCTAGAGATAATCCAAAAGGAAGGCCCCAACCTTCGGGAATTTGCAGAAGGTGTGTCAAAGGTCAGCATTGAACTATTGAATACAGATTAACATGGTCCAGGCAACATAACCCTTTGCCATCCGGACATGCCTTAGGAGCCTCTTGAAGGCCCACATGTCAAATTTTGTTCAATCATTCTCTGTCAACATTATGGAAACTGCTCTACAAAGTAATTAAAAGACTTAATGCCTATTGTTTTGTTTTGTTTTTTAAAAAAAAGTACTCTTCTGGGTGGCAGAACAGCTTCAATAGATAAAACAAAATTTTCAGGAGAGACCATTAAAAAAAAAGAATTCTGGGACCTTTATAAAAGATCAAAGACTTGAGTTAAAAATACAAATAGATGGCATTGAAATCAAGGGTTTGGTAGACACAGGGGCAGATGTAATAATAATTTCACCAAAATCTTGTCATCCAAATTGGCCTCTTTAAATATTCAGCTTCTAGAGATTGGAACTTTACCTCAGATAAAACAAAGTACAAAATGGGTTGAGTGTATAGGGCCAGAAGGATAGAGGAAAATTAAATCCATATGTAGCTAATATAGTAATAAATTTATGGGGACATAATTTGTTACAGCAATGGAAAACCCAGATTAACATCCCTCCAATCTCAGAAACAAACCATAAAATAAAGAATGCTTCTGAGAGAAATATCAAAAATGCAGTATCAGTAACAATGACCACCTATCCAGGTCGTACATGAGTAGGACATAACAGCTACTGCTCTTTCAAAGGTGCCAGCTGCCCTACCTTTAAAATAGTTAAGTGACAAATCGGTCAGACAAAAGGTGGGTTAATGGCTTTGACATCAAAAAAACTACAGACATTGGAACAGCTGTTGTAGGAGCAACTAAATGCCCAACATACTGAAGAATTGACTAATCCTTGAAATTCTCCAATTGTCATTAAAATGTTGTCTGTAAAATAGATAATGTTAACAGACCAAAGAGCCATAAATAAGATGATTAAACCAATGGGCTCTTTACAGCTGCAATCCCATTGCCTTCTTTATTGCCTAAAGGATCATCTATTATAGTGTTTTATTTTAAGACTGCCTTCTTACTATATCTTTACAAGAACAGAGAAAAATTGTCTTTATCTACTTATAATTCCCAGCCTGTTAAAAGATATCAATGAAAAATTCTTCCACAATAATAGTTTCTGAATTTATTCTGAAAGGAAAATTGAGACTTAATCAACCACCTGGAATAGACCCAGAAGAAATTGTGGTACCTTTTATTAATGCTGAAGTTTCCTCATTATGGACAGAAAATGAACATTGGCAAAGAGGTTGTAGTAATATTTTGAGAGAGATTAGCAACAAATATCACTAAAGCAAGAGACTTCAGTTTATAAAGAGAACTAACTGGATCCTCTCTCACATTGTAAAAGGAAAACCAATTATCTGGAGATCCTACATGCTATTCTGAGGCAAACAAATTAGGAAAAGCAAGTTATAAGTCAGGAAAATTGAGTAAAGTGCCTCAAAGTCCTTATATGTCTCTTAAAAAGTCAGAATTATATGTTATTCTCATGGTCTTATTAGATTTTCCAGAACATCGCACTGTAGATGACAACTCTCAATATATAGAAAGAGTTGTTTTTACATATTGAAACTACAGAACTTCTTCAAGATGGTACAGAATTAACTTTGTTAGTTTTCAATTATAAGAAATAATAAAAAAATAGAAATCATCCCTTGTATATAACATATGTCAGATCCCATATGGGTCTATCAGGTTTTCTAGCACAAAATAATGATAAAATTGACCAGTTATTGGTAGGAAATGTACTAGAAGCCTCAAAATTTCATAAGAAATTTTGTTAACATCAAAGGTTTGAAGAAATGTTTTTCTGTATCTTGGCAACAAGACAAGGGATATAAGGAAATACCCTACTTGTTCCTTGTATAGCCAAACTCTACCACTTACAAGAAGTAACACAAAGAGTACTCAAAGTAATGAAATTTGACAAATGGATGTGTTTCATTTTTCAGAGTTTAAAAAATAAATATATGTATACTATACCATAGATACATACTTAATATTTCAATGGAAACTTCCTTGAATTTTTAAAAAGCTGATTCTGTAATTATACATTTTTGGGGAAGTTACAGCGCTCATGGGGATACCAGAACAAATTAAGGCTGACAATGCTTTAGCATATGTCTGTAGTAAAATGAGACTTTTTGCATATTACAATATAAAGTTTATTTATAAAATAAATATTTATTTATTTATAAAAGTATAACACAATCCTACAGGGCAAGTAGTTATAGAAAGATCTAATCACATTTTAAAAGATAAGCTTAATAAACAAAAGAGGGTAATAAATAGCTCTAGAGATAGATTTCACAGTGTTTTATTGACTTTAAATTTTTAAAATGCTAATTAAAATGGAACATGGCTGTGGAGAGACATTGGTAATAGAATGAACTGCTGAATTAAATCAGCCTGTACACTTTAAAGATGTGTTGACTTCAAAATGGAAACAAGAGTATATGTTATTTTGGGGAAGAGGTTTTGCTTTTGTTTCCACAGAAGAAGAAAAATTATGGATATCATCAAAAATTATAAAGATTAGATTTGAACAGAAGAGAACTCCTGATTAGAAGAGGCAATATTTCAAACAGTGTGGGTATTTAATCTAAACTAACTCATAAGACTAACAGATTCCTTTCATTTGATCAGATATAACCTGCCAAAACGGGAAACTGCCCACAGCTAGGGTTCCGGAGGGATTTTGCTTTTATCTTTCCAGGAGAATAAAGGCATGCAACCAAGGAATGTGAAGACCACTAGACAAATGAGACATCGAAAGAAAAAGGATGAATCATCTCGAGTAAATGTCCCAAGAAAAAGAGCAAATTTGCCTAGTGCTATAGGACATTTCCAACAAAATAAAATCTCATAAATCTTCTCAAATGTTGTTTCTGTTCTTCTCTGCAGAAATATAAGGCAAATGGCCTTTTTGTAGTCCCAGTTCAATTAAAAATTAAATCTGACTTTTGGAGTTGGAACATGGCTCTTTCCTCTAAACCTGTGTATGCTTGTTAAAGGAAAATCGAAAATCTCTGTATATCAGAAGAGCCACCTAAATATGAAATACCAAAATTTAGGAACTATTTCTATTGTCTCTAGTCTCATAATCCTTTGGTTTTACTTTGACTCTTTAAAACTTTTCTTAAGATATAAATATTATCTCAAAGTTTATAAGATTAATATATATTTAAACTTTGTATTGTGATACTAATGAACATATAGAGCACGATTTTTAGCAAAAATCTTCATCTAGTTCCTGTATATGATTTCTGGCTTGAGTCTGAATCAGGTTTCTAGGTATTAAGTTTATGTACCCTGGATGTGCTTTGCAAATTGTGGTCTTTTAACCTCTCTGAGATCTGTTACATATAACATTTAAAATGTTTAAATTTTTTACAGTTAACTGTGACCATTCCTAAGAGCAACCTTTGAAGTCTCCAAAATGATAGTAGGGCCCCACAATGATTAAACAACTGGGTTATGGTAATGCCACTAATGTTGACAAACTTCACCAAAGATCAGCTTTGGAATACAAAGCTCAGGGCAATTTCAAGGCAGCTAGATGGGATGGTTCAGCCTCATAGACTGCTTCAGCCAGGATTTCAGATAAGCCTGGAATTAACACATCACAGAGAGAATGAACAACAGCTAGCTCTCCCAGGATTTGTCATTTATTTCAATTTTCTCAGTGTCATCTAAAGAGGCCATTGCCCCAGAAAGAAGGTAGCAGTCTAGAAAGCATGACAACAACATTTTCAAAAGCTGGGGTGGATGGTTTTTAGTTGTTCAGTGGATTATGGATGTTTGCCATCATTTAGGGAGTTGATTACAAGTTGTTATGGAGAAAACTAAGTGAAGAAGATTAAATTCAGGGATATCATTCTGAAAAAGAGCAATACAGAGTGATGGCATAAAAGAGTAGATTATTGGATCTACTTTTAAATTAAAAATGCAACTACTAGCCTTAAATATTTTTGCATTGGTATGGATTTTTATATATTAATAAAAATTTAAGACTATTTTTGTTACACTATATTTATGTTTCTACTCTTGTTTAAGGCATTTTTGCATATTGATATAAAATTTAAGATTATTTTTGTTAGAACATACTCTACATATTTTTCTACTCTTGTTTAAGATATTATACCTATGCAGTTCTGCTGCGGGAGCTCTTTCCGCTCCTTCAGCCAATCGCTGCTGAGTTACCAGCCCATTGGGGTGTGGTCTCTCTCTCTTTAAAAAAGCAGCGGCTGTCCTCCATTCCCTCTTTGGCTTCCGGCTCCGCTTCCGACTCCTAGACTCCTTTCCTGTTCACGCGGAGGGACTGTTGTCTGGGACGGTAATCTGTAAATTTTTTCCCCTTTGAATAAATAACCATTCTATTAATCATAATTCCAAACTGGTGTGGGACTGTTTGTGACTTACGCCTTCATCTGGCGCCCAACGTGGGGCTCGAACCCATGATCCTGAGATTAAGAGTCTCATGCTCTACCGAGTGAGCTAGCCGGGCTGGCAGCAAGCAGTTGAGTGGGGGGGGAGGGGAGGTTCTACAACCAAACCCCCAGACGTGGATAACTGAATCCACAGAAAGCTTGAGAAAGCTTGGGAGAGAATAGAGTAAAACATGTTTTCTTGGTAGCAGCAATTTCTCAGGTCTGTTCTGCTTGCCAGAGGCAAGCAAGGCTCTCATCTAAGAGAGGCTTCCTGACTCAGCTTTAGCTGCAAAACCTTGCAGCTCTTTTAAGAGGTCCTGCCACGAAATACTTAAACGGTGTTGATGAAAAGCTGAATGCATGCTTATTGGTTGTCAGTCATAGCAGGAAAAAAGCTGTGTCATTTAAAAATGCCGGCTTTCTGGGCTGTCCTGCCAGGGCAAACTCTGACTCTTTCAGGCAGGCAGTCCAACTGAGTGTGGTCTGTGAGCAGAATGATGCTGCTTGCTTGCTGACAAGGACCTTGAAACGCCATAGAGTTGTGGCAGTGAACACAGTTGCAGCCGGTACCTCAGCCACAAGGCTGGAAAGCTAAGGAATGGGCTGGATCTAACTGTCAAAGCCACGGCTTTAGTCTTACCCATTGAAGACTCGTGTGGTCAGAAAAAGAGAGATATATAGTAAAGAGAGATTCAAAGAGGAAGAAAACCTCTAAATGGTTTACAGTGTGTTAAAAATATATGCAGGCTAAAAGTTAAAGTTCTTAAAGTAAAGAAAGAGAGTAGTTGGGTGTGGTGGTACACACCTTTAATCCCAACACTTCAGAGGCAGAGGTAAATTGAACTCTGAGACTTTAAGGGGCAGAAGTAGTTGACCTCTGTGACTTCAAGGTGTGGTAGCACACACCTTTAATCCCAATGCCTGGGAGGCAGAGACAGACAGATCTCTGTGAGTTCAAGGTGTTGTAGTATACACCTTTGAGCCCAGCACTGGGGAGGCAGAGACAGAGGATCTCTGTGAGTTCAAGGACATCCTGGTCTACAGAGTTATTCCAGGACAAAGATATATACAGAGAACCTGTCTCAAAAAGCCAAAAGTTAAAAGTAAAAATAGAAGAAATAGAGGTTAAAATAAAGATGGAAAATATACAAATAATCTTGATACTGTATGCTATTATGCTCTCTTTGAATTGTTTGAATGCTGAGGAAGGAGCAACAGCTGCTAAAAGACTTTTGTTTATAAATGCTGCTGAACTAACCCAAGATAGGTATTTTAAAAATACCTTGGCTTCAAAATTGAAGTCAAAAGTTATGTTACTTTGGAGAAGAGATTTTGTTTTTGTTTCCACAGAAAATGAGAAGCTGCGGATTCATTCTGAATTAAGGAAAATCCAGTTTGAACAAGGAAGGCCACCTGAGAAATCTCCGATAGGAACAAATGGCCCAGAAGACAGAATTCTACATCCAGAACAGATTCAAGACTGCTGCCTGAGATGATCGAGACTCACAGGATACTCCAGTCATGACTTGATTATAACTCTAAGTTTTCTTTAGGTCCCCATAAGACTATCAGCGCCCCAAACCAACAGGAAGTAGCCTGAAATACTACGCCCATATTCCCAACAAATGGACTATGGGTATTTTCCTTTGTTTAAAGAAAAAGAGGGAAATGGTGTGGGAGAATTGTCTGTATTCTGTCAATCATGTATTTTAATAAAACGCTGATTGGCCAGGCAGGAAGTATAGGTGGGTCAACCAGACAGGAAGTGGAGGCAGGGCAATGAGAATAGGAGAAGGCTAGGGAGGAGGAAACTTCTTCAGCCATTCCTGCACAGACCACTGAAGAGGCAGCATGTAACTTGCCCAGCTGAGAAAGGTACTGAGCCATGTGGCTAATGTAGATAAGGATAATGGGGTAACATAAGTTACAAGGACTAATAAGTAGCCTGACCTAATGGGCCAATCAGTTTATAATTTTATGGAGTCCTGTGTGTAATTTCCTTTGGGGCTTGCAGGCTGTGGGGTACCGGGCAGGACAGAAGCCCCAACAAGCCGGCCCCTCATACTACACAGTTCATTTAATAATGCAATGTAAATTTCTAATATTTGAAAGTTATTTTTGCAAACTATTTAGGATAATAAACAATGTGTGTTAGTAATTAGTCACCTATCAAAATCACACTTGCATTCATGTTAAGCATGTTTTCAAGGTCAAACAGATTTTTAGATAGACAGATGGTCTTCAAACACTTCAGCGACCTACAGAATATGGCATTTAAGGTGTTTTAATGATGTAAGGCTTTTCATGACAATAAGACACATCTGTTTCTTGCAGCACCAATCTACTTCAGAGAAGATGATGGGCATCAAAGAACCTCCATATAGAGTTTGTTTACTTTGTGGCAAAAGTTAGCTGCTGGGCAAGAAACTGTCATTGCCTCAACTGCTGACAGTATACTGTCCAAATTATATAAGCAGGACACACAAAAAAGTGACTGTTGAACTTTGCCAAGAAGGCAAGACAAGCCTTCAAAATTCCAGCTTCACAGAAAAGTCTGTCAGATATTTTAGGCCTGAAATTCCAAGATGGATGTCCTAATATTACAGAGGAACCTTGGCAGACTATCTAGGCAGCCAGGTGTTTCTGTCATTTCTATAGTTTTGAAGTTGCTCTGCATTTCCACTTTACTCAATATTATATCCTTCTCAGGTTTCTGATAGAGGTAAAGACTAGATAGTTATAGTTACAGATTTTCTTTTTTTATTTTATTTTTCCATTCAATTATGTATACTTCTTTCCCTCTTCCCAATCCCCTCCTGCTCCCCCACACCCCCTCCTCTCTCTCCCGTTCTGCTTGAGAGAAGGCAGGGAACTCTGCCCTGTGTGAAGTCCAAGGCTCTCCCCCCTATATCCAGGCCTATGGAGCTGTGCATCCATATAGACTAGGGTCCCAAAAAGCCAGAACATGCCATAAAAACAAGTCCAAGTGCCTTTATCAATGGTTTCTCAGTCAGCCCCCATTGTCAGCCACAATCAGAGAGTCCGGTTTGATCATATGCTCATTCAGACCTGGTCCAATTGGATTTGGTGAGCTCCCATTAGAACAGGCACGCTGCCTCAGTTGGTGGACCAACCCCTCACAGTCCTGACTTCCTTGCTCATCTTCTTCCTCCTTCTACCTTTCAACTGGACCTTGGGAGCTCAATCCATTGCTCTGATGAGGGTCTCTGTCTCTATCTCCATTGGTTGCCAAACGAAGATTCTATGGTGATATTCGAGATAAACATCAGTATGATAGTGGGGCAAGGACAGTTCAGGCACCCTCTCCTCTGCTGTCCAAGGACCTAGCTGGGGACATCCCCATGGACATCTGGGATCCCCTCTAGATCCAAGTCTCTTGCCAATCCTAAAATGGATCCCTTAATGTATGTATCTTCTTCCCTGCTCCTATATCCACTTTGTTACCAAATTCAGAAAAGAAAACTCACAAAAGAGGTGCAATGTGTATAACATTAAAAGACATAAAAGCTTAAATTATATGTAAAAAATGCTTTAAGGTCTAAAAATTCAGTTTTGGTTTCGTAATACAAGTTAGGATATAAAATGAATTAGGTACAAAACTTTGGACTCAACAAGATAGGATAGATAAAGGAATATTTTCTCTGAATTTGCCAAATGCAAATGGACTGGACATTGTGCATGTGATTCTTTCCTGGTAATTGTTCTTATTGTATAGAGCTTTATTGTGTTAGAGTAAAAACATTCCCCTTTTTTAGACAAAAGGGGGAAATGCTGTGAGATATTTTGATCACATTCTGTATTCTGACACTCCTGAGACTGCCAATAAAGTTTGCTTTGAATCAAAGGGCGGAGCTATCTACTAAATTAGTAGATACAAAATTAGTCATAGAGGTTTGCAGGACCAAGGAATGATAGTCATACACTGAAAGGCAAGCACACAAATAAAAACTGCCTTCCAATCTGTTACCAACAAAGACTTTAAAAGCAAAGGAAAGGTGTGAAACCCCAGGTAAAGTCGCTTTTAGACATTTAAAGTTCCAAACAATTAGTGGATTGTCAAGGGAACTCAAGGCAAATGAGCTTATTGGCTAGCCAAGGCAAGACTGAGCACCAGATGGAGAAAGGGGACACTGGGCCATGAAAATCACACTGGGCCAGGCAGGATGACTCAGTGGGTAAAGCATATGTTGCATAAACTTGAGGACCAGTGTGTGGGTTTCCAGCAACCACACAAAAATGCCAAGTAGGTGTGGTGGATTACCTACAATCCCAGTGCTCAAGAGGCAGAGATGGGGCACTGGGGCAAAATACTCATCTGAACTAGCTGAACCAGAGAGAGCAAAGTTCAACAAAAGACTCTGCGTTGGTAAATAGAGTGAAGAGCTATCAAGGAAGACATCAGATTTCAACTTCTGGTCTCCACGTACACATGCACCACACCTATGCAAGCAGCACACAAGCACATACACATGTGAAAAATGATAAAGAAAGAAATAAAGAAAAGATAATTGTCACAACTCTCAACAGATGCCATATTTTCTTCCTAGAATGTCCCCTGTGGGCATTTCTTTAAGATAAGACAGAAGGATGATCATCATCATGACTTTTTCAAGGCCAAATGAGGAAACATCTCTGTAGTCAGTCCCTGTACCTCTCCCCCTGCCAATAATTTCTGAGGAAACAATGACTTGGTAAGAGATACCTGGCATCCACATTTCTCCCTGAGTGTGGATTCTTTAAACACCATATTGTATAAGGAGAAAGAAATGTGCAGAGTGTCTTATTGAGGGATATTTGTTTACACTGTGAGGATGTGTCCATGTTTTGTCTCCCCTGCCTAAGGCACCTGATTAACAGTTTAATGAAGAGCTGAATGGCCAATAGCTAGGCAGGAGTGAATAGGTAGAACTTCCAGTGAAAGGGGAACTCAGGGTCAGAATCTAGGCATGAGGGAGACACCAATTAGACACAAAAGGAGTCGAATATACAGAATAGAGAAGTTAAAAACTTCACAGAAGAATTTAGATGAATAGAAATGTGTTAAGTTAAAAGAGCTAGTTGTGAATGAGCCTAAGCTAAGGCCAAGCTTTTATAATTAATAAGTTTGCGTGTCATTGTTTGGGAACTGTGGCCCACATAAAATCTGACTACTCTGCCAGTCAGGTGCAGCATCTTTGTTCTTGCTGCATCTCTTTTTTTTGTTGTTGCTGCTAGCCTCAGATTGTGCCTGTGCAGTGGAGTTCCAGAAGTTTGATTTAGATTTCTATCTGCCAGTTCCTAAGCATGTGACCATGGGAAAGTTACTTAAATTCTTGAAGTCAAATAGTATCTGGCAGGTACTTGATGTGATTGTTGGCAACTCAGGGCCAGCAAGAAAGTTTGGTGGGTAAGGGTGCTTGTGACCAAACCTGAAGAGGTGAGGTGAATCCTCAGATATGTATGTGTGTGTGTGTGTGTGTGTGTGTGTGTGTGTGTGTGTGTGAGAGAGAGAGAGAGAGAGAGAGAGAGAGAGAGAGAGAGAGAATAGACCTCATCTTCCAACCTCCACAAGAATGCCATGGCATCCCAAAACAAATGTGCACACAAACAAACAAATGTAAAGAAATTCCAACCTCAAGAACAGCATTTCAAGTAACTTTCACTTTGCTAAACACAGAGGCCATCCCCCTGCCTCCTAGTGCAACTCCTAGCAGTAAGACGGAGGGTACAGAGGGTTCAGTTCTTGTTCTCTTTTTTTCTACCAATGAGGAGAGAACCAGGTGAGCAGAAAAGTCAAGATTCCCGGGTTTTAGGTCCCCCTTAAACACAGTGTTTTCTCTCTACCCTGTGAATAGATCTTTTCTACTCCTGCCTACATCAGCAGTAGCTGCTCCCAAATCTGCAGGGTCAAAGGTGACTCTTTAGTCAAAATTTACTAAATGTTTGATTCTGCATGCCTGAGAATTTAAATCACACAACCCCACCCCCACCCCTAAAGCATTCATATATTTCTTGCGAATAAGCAAAACACTCTCTTTCCCTTGAAATTCTGCATGCTCAGCAGGGTATTTTTGGGCACTGAGGTGGATTGTAATGCAAATGTCCTTGATTTTCTTGGAATTCTCTTTCTCCTGTGAATTTCAGTGAGTGACAGGTCCCCATGGAATAAAGGCACTCCTCACTGAGGAATATTCCCCCTTCCCTGGTCATATGTGCTCGGTGGTGGAACTTCCATTAGATGTGATTTGTTTAATAAATCAGCATGGTGTTATGTTCTGAAGAACAGATTTATGAAATGAAGAGGGGACCTGGGCAGGATTCAGATGGGGTCAGGGTCAGGCTCAGGCTCAAGATACAGAGCGTGGAAACTAGGGCCACGGTACTGAGAACCTGGGGCCAGAAGAGTGTAAATAGTAATCAAATGTCTCCAGACATCATTGTGGTGCTGCTCCAGAGCCTGCTATGTGTGAAGAAAGGATGGGAGAGAGCCGCTACCCAGAGAGACCTGGCACTCAGGCTGTCTGGAGAAGGAACTCCTCTTACCTCCAGCAGGACATTTATGCAGAATGGGAAGTTGAACCAGGTCACTGGTGAGGTTCCTTCTGCACATGGGCACTGTGATTCAGTGCTTGCCCCTGTCCCTGTCACTCCTCAGTGAAGCACTCCTTCATGATTCCCTATGGCCCTAAGTGTCATGGCTCCACACCTGGCCCAGCCTCATTGATCTGGTTCCTGTCACCTCTTGTGCCATTCCAACAATCTGCCTGTTCTCAAATTCCACTTGGAGCTCCTGTAACCATCTTAATATGCTCTGCTTCTTCCTTGACTCTTTGCCTGTTATCTGATCTTCATTTGTTCAACTCATGTCTATCTTTCCTGGGGACAAATTTCAGAAGACTGATGTCGGAAGTGTAATGGATTAAGTAAAACGTTGCAGATCCCCAGTGACTGCAGTGGCAGAAATGTTGCAGGTCCCTGAGTGGCAGAAGTGGGATGTGTGGCAGTGGGCAGAGAACAGCGGGTTCCAAGAGCAGCCAGGCCCCGGAAGGAACTACACAGGTCCCTGAGTGCCTGTAGCAGGCCATGAGGAGAGGCAGAAAGATGGGTATGGCATGAGACCAAGCAACAGGTCTCTGAAGGCGGCTGGCCCCAGGCAGGAAGCCATGAGGCAAGCAAGAGACTGATGGATAGGCATGCCATGCAGAGTGAGGTTGGATATTTATTTATTTAGTGGGTGATGGAGGGGAAAGGAGAAAAGGGGAGAAGAGCAGAGAGTGAGTGGGAGAGAGAGAGAGAAGAGGGAGAGAGAGAGAGAGAGAGAGAGAGAGAGAGAGAGAGAGACAGAAGAAGAGAAGCAGGGAAGCAGGGAAGTGGGGAAAAGTGGGGAGAGAAAAGTGGGGAGAGACAGAAGCTGCCTCTTTAAGGGGGAGACAGAAAAGGAAAGGGACTCAGGCTGGAAGTTGAAGATCAGCTTGCCTCAGTGGATGGAAAAGGGAGAGGGCATGACTTGTCTCTTAAAGGGACAGGACAGATCATTACATTCCCATCTCTTTTTTAATAAAACGGTGGGAGGTTAGGCACCACAAGTTAAAAGAATTGGGGTGGTGGATTCTCAAGACTGCTTCTTGCTTATTTGTTGGCATCATCTTGTGGGGGGAACCTGAGAAAGCTGGGTGCTGGTCACATCCTGGTGTAGCTGGTCTGTTTGTTCCTGTCCAGTGTTTGTGGTAAGGAAACGTCTGGTGTCTCTTATATCTGTTTAAGGTATTGGCAGAACATAGGACAAAGTTAAGTTTAGGGGGAAAAATTTAGGATTATGAAATTGAGGGGGTGTATCTGACCTATTTAAGGTGAATCCTTCAATTTGGCTCCCTGGAACTCACAAGAATTTTTTGGATTTGTGAAAACATAAGTTTTAAACAGCAGCAGAATGGCTGTGACAAATATTTTTGCCTAATAAAAAGTGCCTTTAAGACAGGGGGAAAGAAATTTGATAGCATACACTTGTCCTCACACCTTTATAACTTGCAGGTACACACCTTAATAATTTGTATTTGTAATTTACTGAAATTTGTTTGGTGAGGCTGTCTTTTTAAACTAACAAAACCTCGCAGCTGTCAAACTGCATCAGAGATATTTGAGAAGGATGAAATTTACTAGAGTTACTAATTAAAAAATGACAGAGAACTTACTTGGTTGGCACCTAGAGCTACTCCTCAGGGTCCTCCATGGTTGCTAAAGGTTTTATTTGCTTTTTGCTGTTTAGTACAGGGCATGCCAGGCTCCAGAAGATTCTGTGGGCTATGAAATCTTTAGGAAGACAAGCCTACCTTGACCTGAGCAGCTAGGCTGTCAATTCCAGTGATTCTGTCCATGTCTGGTGATCTTTAGTTTTGATGAAAGACAGTTTTGCCTAGTGGTCAGAACTTGGCAGTTGAAGTGAACTGTGGATGGACATTGTTCTGTTCCCATCTGTCTTCTGTCTTCTTTGGAGGAAGTAGAGTGCTGCTAGGAGCCAAACTGTCTCTTTTTCTTATGAAAAGTTTTTTTAATAATTAAATATTTAAATAAGGACAGATCATTACAGGAAGTCCTTCTGTTTATGTGTTGCTTTCATTGGTTAAGAATAAAGTTGTTTTGGCCAGTGGCTTAGCAGAATACAGCTAAGCAGGAAAACTAAACCGAATGCTGAGAGAAAGAAGGCAGAGTCAATGAGAAGCCATGTAGCTACCTACATGAGAAAGATACACCAAAGAACCTTGCTAGTAAGCCACAGCCATGTGGTGAGACACAGATTAATAGAAATAGGCTAATATAAGATATAAGTTAGCCAGAAATATGCCTAACCTATTGGCCAAACAGTATTGTGATTAATACAGGTTTCTGTGTGATTATTTCAGGTCTAAGCTGCTGGGAACAAATGAGGTCTCCACCAGCAACTTAGCACCCAAAATGTGATAGCTAAATCAGTGTAAAACCTGAGAGAGCTTAGAAAGGAATTCTAGGTACACACACAAAAAACAAAGTTTAGCCACATTGTAGTGGGGGGGGGGCTCTGTTTGCTGGGCACGGCTCCTTTAAGAGAAGTTTTCCTGATTCAACAGTAGGAGAAAGAAAGAAAGAAAGAAAGAAAGAAAGAAAGAAAGAAAGAAAGAAAGAAAGAAAGAAAGAAAGAAAAACCACATGGTTTCAAAATGGCAACATCCTGGTTCATGCTGCCAGCATGAACTCTGGCTCTTTCAGCAAGCCAAGCACATAAGTGGGGTCTGTGAGGAGCATGTTACAAACTGCTTAATGGTGACACAGACCCGCTGTGACCCTGGATCTGGGGCAGAGAGAATGGCTCTCAGAGGCAGTGAACATGCCTCTGCTATATTGGACTAGGCTGAACAAGCAGGCAGAACCACAGAGCTGGTCTTAGCCAGGTCTGCTTAGCATTTTTTTTAAACAAAGCATTCCTTGTCAAAACATAATTACAGATATGCACTAAAGACCTAGATTCAGACAGATATAGACCTCTAAATGAATCACAGTGTTGGATAAATGTACACAGGCTTGGGAGAAAGAATATAAAGAATATAGACAGTTATAAAAGGAAGTAAATTGTTTTTTAAAAAAAATAAAGTCTTTAAAGAGACAGAGTACAGACAGTCATAGACTAATAGAGTAAAAGCAGATAGGTCATGCAAAGTTGGACTATACCCCAAAGAGCCTGGATTATATATATTATTGTGCTTTCTTTGATATTTTTGACTGTGAAAGAACTAAGTGCAGAGAGACATTTCATTGTGTGGGCTGCCAAGATAAACCTATATATATATATATATATATATATATATATATATATATATATAGTATCTTGACTTCAAAATTTGGTTCTAAAGATTTGTTGCTTTGGAAAAGAGGTTCTACTTTTGTTTCCACAGAGGATGAGAACCTCTGGATTTCTTCCAGACTGATGTGGTTTGATGAACCAAGACCCCCTGAAAGGTTGTTGTGAACACCCCCAAAAATTACTTTGCCCAACAAAAAGTAGGAAACAGTTTGGAGAGAATTATGCCCATATTCCCAAATATTGCTTATAAACATTTGTTTACCTTTAAAGGGGGATATGATAATAGAGATGAATACTTTGCATTGGTATGGATATTGGTTTATTGATACAAATTTTAGGTCAATTTTGCTATATGTATATTTCTGCTCTTAAGGTATTGTGTTTGTGGAGCTCATTTAAAAATGTAATATATAATTAAGAAATTTAGGTTAATAGATAGTCATCTATAATAGTCAAGCTTGTAGTTGTGTTAGTTAGGTTTTCTAGATATACAGAGATACATTTCAGATGGATTGTTATTCTTAAGACCTCTCAAAGACTAACAGAATATGGCATTTAAAATGTCTTAAGAACTTAGAACTTTTCATGGCAATAAGAGACATCTGCTCCTGGCAGCGCCAGTCTACTGCAAGAGAATGATGGGCTTCGAAGAGATTTCTTACGGAGTTGATTAGTCATTTGGGCAAGAAACTGCTCTTGCCTGGACTGCTTGATGTTGTGCTGTATAAACTGGACATGCAACACTCACAGAAAAATACTGCTAGACTTGCCTAAGGTGAGATGGTCCTTCGGGGTTCTTGCTTCATGAAAGAGTCTGCAAGGACACAGAAAAAAGTGACTGACAAACTGCCAATATCGACAGAACAGTCGTTGAAATTTCCTGCTTCATGGAAAAATCTGCCGGACACTATGGACCTGTAGGCTTAAGATGGATGCCCCAATGTTACAGAAGAACTCTGGCTGATTGTCCAGTCATCAAGATGTCTCTGTCAATTCTAGAGTTTTAGAAGTTGCTTACAATACACTTCTTGTTTACTTACGTAATATTATATCCTTCTGGAATCTTTGATGGAGTTAAAGAAAGACAGTTTTATAACTATAAAAGATAGATTAGATATAAAGCTTTAGATCCACAAAGTTTGCATAGATGATAGAGTATTTTTCTTAATTTGTCAAATGTAAATGGAATAAGTATTGTAACTATAATTCTTGTTTGTTAATTTGTATGTAATCTTGCTATGTTAAAGGTAAAACCTTTCTTTTCATTTAGACAGAAAATGGAAATGGTATGGGAAGTACTTCTATATATGTGTTGCTTTTATTTGTTAATGAATAAAGCTGTGTTGGCCAGTGACTTAGTAGAATAGAACTAGGTGGGAAAACTAAACTGAATGTTGGGAGAAAAAAGGCAGAGTCAATGAGAAACTATGCAGCCACCTACTGGAGAAAGATGCACTGAAATCTTGCTGGTAAGTTACAGCTATATGGTGAAACACAGATTAATAGAAATAGGTTAATTTAAGATATAAGAGTTAACTAGAAATATGCTTAACCTATTGGCCAAACAGTATTGCAATTAATACAGATATCTGAATGATTATTTTGGGTCTGAGTTGCTGGGAAAAAATGAGGTCTCTGCCAACAGAAGACCACAAAATAACAAATATTTTAATGTTAAAATAAGTTGACACTGTACCTACATAATCTTCCTATAAAATTTAACTATCTCTAGGTTGCTTATGATAACCAATACAGTGCAAATGTCATGTAAAGGGCTATACAGGGCTAGGAATACATGTGAATTAGAAGACTTTCCTAGCATGAACTAGGCCTTGTATCAGGTGTGGTGATGCATGCCTGTGTCCCAATATTTGGAAGACAGATGGAAGGGGCATCAGAAGTTCAATGTGATTTTTGGCTACATATTTGAGTTTGAGGTCAGCATGAGATCCTATCCAAAAAAAGAAAAAGGAGAAAAGAGAAACAATGGTACAAGAAGGGGTATGAACATGGTTAGCAGTGTCATAATTCCTTCCCAAATATACTCTATAGTTGCTTGAATCTAAAATGGAACCCTGTGGATTTAGAAGCCAACTGTACAACCAAGAATGTGAAAAATTAAGAACCAAGAAAATTAAATCCAAGAAAAAGGTTAATTTGCCTAGCGAGAAAATGATTACAAGTGTTAATGACAGAACTAGAGCTAAGCTTACATTATAACAATAAATGCCAATAGTATTACCTTCTGAAAAAGGACTTTCTGATTGATTCAGTCAACAGAACCCAGCTTTATTGTGTTTTAAACACAGATATTGAAAACCAGCAGTCCTGAATAAATAAAAGACAGAGCCAAGGCATGGTGGTCAGAAAAACTGACAGCTTAACCTATATATAACAGGACAAAATTTGGGCCAAAGGACTTGGGACAAAATGAAGCACTTGATGATCATAGGTTGCAATTCATCATGAAGATGACAGAGGTGTGAATGCCACTTGGGATGGAGAGACATCTCAGAGGCTGTGTGTTCACTACACAGTGTAAGGGCCTGAGTTAAAATCCTCTCATCCAAGTAAAGATGGATGCAGTGGTATGCATCTCCAATCCCAGGGCTCCGACAAGGGTGGGGAGGCAAAGGCTGGACAGTCCCTCAAAGGTGAGCTAGCCTGGTGTACACAGCAAAGAAAAACTAAAGAGATCTTGTTTCAAACAAGGTGGAAGATGAAGACAGATAGCTGTTTGTCCTCTAACTTCTGCATGTGACCCAGGGCACACACATGTGCATATACTCGTGTACTTTTACAGATCAATCATCTCTGTCTGTCTGTCTGTTCATCTGTCTGTCTGTCTCTGTCTCTGTCTGCCTCTGTCTCTCTCTGTCTCTGTCTCTCTCTCTCTATTTCTCTCTCTCCTCCCATCTCTCACCCCTTTATGAAGCAGAAACAAAAAGATATGCAAAAGAACCATAATCAAGCCTACAATCAATGGAGGTAAACTAAATAACATCCTTACTTCAAGGAAAGTAAGGGGAACTTGGGAAGATGAGGCAGAGAGATTGATGCGAGTTCTGGGCCATGCTATAAAGTTAGATTTTTCTCAATTTCATCAATGATAATAAATGAGATAAATCTTATGTATTCATCCAAATATGTGCCCTGATAATTGAAAATACATCTTTTTCTCAATCAGACATGAAACTGTAGACAGAAGTTTTTGTCCCACCTGGTCCCACAGCCATTCAGTCCCAAAGAAACACACAGAGGCTTTTGTTAATTATAAACTGTTTGGCCTCTTAGCTCAGGCTAATTATTAACTAGCTCTTACAACTTAAATTAGCCTATATTTCTTGTATGTGTTTAGCCATGTGGCTTGGTACCTTCTCTCAGTGAAACATTTTCATCTTGTTTCCTCTGCTTCTGGATAATCACTGCTTCTCTGCCTTTTCTCTTCCCAAAATTCTCTTAGTTTGGTTACCCCACCTAAACTTCTTGCCTGGCTAATGGCCTATCAGCATTTTATTAAACCAATACAAGTGATAAATCTTTACAGTGTTCAAAAACATTATCCCACAGTATGAAACGTTCACAAAAATCAACAACACAATAGGCCATACTGGAAATCTTAATAAAATACAGAAAAAAATACAAGTAAAACATACAAATAGTTAGCATAATATAAAAATAAGGAGTATCAGGAGTATTCAAAGTCAGCTTCTGGTACATATGGAGTTCAAGTCCACCCTAGACGATACAAAATTTAATCTCAAAAACAAAGGCCAGTAAGATGGCTTCAGGACAAAAGCAGTTTAACCCTAACAACTTGATTCAAACTCCAAACCCCCAAGATGGAAGAAAAGAACTGATTCCTACAAGTTGTCCTCTGGGCTCTTCCTGTGCATCCTAACATGCATCTCACAGCCCATGGCTGCATTCTTCACAGTTTGGTCCAGGAGACCTGATGAGAGCCATGGGGAAATGAAGAAAGAGGAGGCACTGGCAGGAGAGCTGAGGGTGGGTGGGCTGTGTGTGTTCTGATGGAGATGCAGCTAACACCACATAACAGCCTGGAACCCCAGCGCATGTATTACTCATAGGATAGGAGGAGGAGCTAATGAGTCTCAGTGGCAGCAGGCCAGGTTGCAGTCATTCAGGAGGAGGAAGCTGCACATGGGCCAGAGGAGGGTTTCCTTGTCCTTTCCATGGGTCTGAGGCACTGGGATCCTTGTCAACAGTACACTCTCACTCAGAACATCACCCTCATTCACATTCACCCAGGCCTTCTGCTTCCCACACCCCACAAAAAAAAGTAAAATATTTTAGATATAAATTTAAAAATTTAAAACACCATAAAGAAAATATAAGAATAAGTGACAGGGAAGATGTACCCAGTGAAACCAAAGAAATGTGGGAAAATTCTTTCCATAATTATGAACACATAATAAGCTTAGATAATGTGGCAGTTTGAATGTAGCTGGCCCACATAAGCACATGAGAGGCACTATTGGGAGCCGTGGCCTCGTTGGAGGAAGTGCGTCACTGTGGGGCGGGCTTTAGGAAGTGCGTCACTGTGGGGCGGGCTTTGAGGTCTCTTTTCCTTAATCTTCACTCATTGTCACAGTCCACTTCCTGTTGCCTGCAAGATGGAGGACTCTCAGCTACTTCTCCAGCACCATGTCTGCCTGAGCTCCACCATACTTCCAGATGCCATGCTCTCTGCCATGATGATGATGGACTGAACTTCTGAGCTTTAAGCAAGCAAACACAATTAAATGCTTTCTTTCTAAGAGTTGTCGTGGTCGTGGTGTCTTCACAGCAACAGAGACGCTAACTAAGGCAGATGGGTAGACAGTGTTCAAGGGGAAATAGGATCGATGAGCACGACACAGTGGAGACAGCTGGAGCAGTCCGTTCCCAGATCAGAGACCCTTATAGAACGGTTAGCCCACCGTAAACTCCAGAATCAGAGTTTCAAAATCAGAAAATTTCAGTGTTGCTTAAACAGTTTAAAGCAACAGAAAATAAAGTAAACTTCCGAATCGGGGGAATGGAAGTGATGGTAAAATTGGTAGATAAACCTGAAAAACACTGTGTAAAAAATAAGGCTCTTGGCCAATCTCATGTCTCAGTGATTTCACAAATATAATAAAATTTTATTAATAAATCCAATAGCATATTTTAAATAACATGTAACAATGCAAGGATAGTTCAATATTATGGAGTTTATATATATCAAAATATCAATAAAATTAATAGTCAAATTTATAGTTGGTTAATAATAAAAGTCATGTGGTCCTCTCCTTAGGCATTTTACATGTCTTTTTAATATAGTTCTTAAATAATAAATTTTGTCCAATCATAGCAAAAAAATATGACAATACTTCTTTTTTTCTGGAACTAGATAACTCCATTATAAAAAAAAAAAGAAGCATGTGAGAACATTCAGAAAAAATCAAAGAAAAACTTAAACCAATACCCAGGGAAGCTACTTTTCTTGGATATAAAAGAGATTAGCATCACATAACCTGACACATACATCCATAGAACAGAGCAAAGAGATCAGGAACAAACTTGCTATACATGGAAATATAGGAATATTCCATGTGTGCAAAATTATTAAATTGGAAATTGCAATTTCTTAAATGTGGATTTAAGAAAAGTAATATGTGAGAGCTAGATAGTATATAGGGGTGGGGGAATCACTGGATCCTTAATCTTCCTCTGATGAATTAATCACTAACTAAAGCAATGGATGAAATGATTCTAAAGTATAATTCATTTAAGATTTGTAGTTTTTATTTTTATTTATAAGCAATGAATGGAATGGCTTCAAAGCATGATTTATTCAAAATTTTAATTTTAATTTTTATTTATTTTAATATGTATTTATTTTATATACTGGCCATAGTTTCCCTTCCCTCCTCTCATCCTGGTCTCTTCCCCATCTCCACTCTGTTCCCACCCCTGCCCCAATCCATCCCTCCTCTGTTTGTGTTTAGGAAAGAGCCGGTCTCCCACGAGTACTAACAAGGCAGGGCATACTGTAGGAAGACTAAGCACCTCCCCATGTATTAAGGCTGGGCAAGGCCTTATGAGGAGTAGGTTCCCTAAAGCCTGTAAAAGAGTTTGAGACAGTCCCTGTTCCCACTGCTAAGAGGCCCACAGGAGGACCAAGTTATAGAACTGTAACATACATACAGAGTGCCTAGGTCAGTCCCATGCAGGTTGCCTGGTTGTAGGTTTGGTTTCTGTGAGCCTGTATGAGCTCCAGTTAGTTGATTCTGTGAGTTTTCTTCTGGTGTCCTTGACCACCTAGCTCGTACAATCCTTTCTTCTCCTCTTCTGCAGGATTCCCCCAGCTCCACCCAATGTTTGGCTGTAGGTCTGCATCTGTTTCCATCAGTTGCTGGGTGAATGAAGCCTCTATGATTGACAAGTGGGCTAGTCACCAATCTGGTCACAGGAGATGGCCAGTTTAGGCTGCATGTCTGCTAGAAGTCTTAGCCGGGGTCATCCTTGTAAATTCCTAGGAAGTGTGTGTGTGTGTGTGTGTGTGTGTGTGTGTGTGTGTGTGTCCATCCATGTGCACATGAGAATAGTTGTTAGAGGAGGCCAGAAGAGGGTTTTAGATCCCCTCAAGCTGGAGTTACAGGCAGCTATGAGCCATTGGACATGAATGTTAGGAACTAAACTTGGGTTCTACACAAGTGCCACACATGCTCTTAACTCCTGAGCCGTTTCTCCAGACCCTAAAGACATAATTCATAATGGATGGAGAAAGAACAAGTCAGAAGCCAACACTGAGAGAGTCACAGCTTCAACCTCTACAATAAACTTGGTACTGAAAGGAAAAGCTTTAAGCCCACACTTACCATTGCAGTGGGTTTTATTCTGTGCCAAGTATTTGATAGAAAATACAAGAAATAAAAAAAATGTTAAATAATAACACAAAGAAATAATAAGAAACTCTAAAATGTAAATCATTTCATACGACAGTAGCCTAGAATTTCCCAAAGTCAATAAAGATAAGCATAAGAGATGCTCTCGATTTAAAGAGAGGCAGCAAAGCTGAAATATCTGAACCTTGATTGGATCTTGGTTGGGGGTGAATGAAGTGAATGAAGCACAGGTATTAGATGACGATAGTCACACTCAGCTTTCCAGCACTACAGCAAAATGTTGGAGATAGTTAACCCACAAAGGAAAGGGGTTACTTTGATTCACAGTCTTGGATATTTCAGTCATGGCCACATGAACGATCGTCCTCTTGTGTCCATAAAAGCACATCACTTAGGAGAGAAGTCATTCAATAAATGGTCAAGATGTGATAGGGAACGGAGGAGACCAGGATTCTCAGTCCTTTTAAAGGTGTACTCCTACCTGTTGAAGATTCTGCCACCTCTTTGCTTCACTAAGCCTTTAAGTCATGGGACTTTAGGGAATATTTCAGGCACAAATTGTACAATGATTATATATAATCATGGTTTATGTTCTTGGCAAAATCCTATTTGGTTATAAGAGAATGTTTAGATTCTCAGACACCAAGAGCTGAATCATTACCTCTGCTAATATCTTCCAAGTGCCTTGGACAGCAGACACAGACACAGACACACACACACACACACACACACACACACACACACACACACCACGGGGGGAATGAGGAAAGGGAAGGGGAAAAGAGGGGGAGGGAGAGCAAGAAAGAGAGAGGGAAAAAGAAAGGGAGAGGAGAGGGGGGGAAGAAAAGGGAAGAGAGAGAAGAGGGAGGGGGAGAGAATAGAGAGAGGAGAGGGAAAGCATTCTTACTGGTCAGTAATGAGAATTAAATACAAACACATATGACATACTGCAGAACAATGGGCTTGGTGTATGGCAAGATTTCAGTAGCCATGAAATCTGAGACTTGGGCAGAATTTGTGCAGCTGCAGCTGTATACTTGTATCTGTATTTTCCTGTGCCTATCCAACCACTGTTAACACTGGCCATCTAGTTAACTCTGCCTAGCCAACTCATGGTTTGTTGTCTATCAGTCAGCCTGTTCATCTAAACCTAAATCATTCTTTCTCTTTCTCTTCCTCCCTTCCCTCTCTCTTTCCTTCCCCTCCCTCCCTCATTTTGATGAATAAATGCATAGAACTTTTGAACATTTATATGGGTTATGATTCTCACACATCTATCTACCTCAAGTCTAGCAGTGACTAATGCAGCCATAGTTACAAAGACGCAATGCTCTATTAGTGACCCAGAAAATTAAACACAGATCAGAGAAAACCATACAGAAATACGACTAATGAAGGAAAATCACTCTTCACCTTACATAAGTTCCCAAAACAAAGGTCATAGGTAAGCAGAGATGGCAGGACCAGGGGGCGCTGGAGAAGAGTTGATTGAAGGGGAAATGAGGAGTCAGACATGACCACCTCGAGTACTTTGCTGAGAACAGGGGCTTCCTCTGCTTGGCCACAGGCATGCTTTAAAGTTTGAATACAAGGGATGGACAGGCAGACAGTGACGTCCTTCCCAATAGGAGTCCATTTAAAAATAAACACAAACAAAAACCTATGGAAAGAATTGGAGCAAATATTTGATGTGTTATTTATGAACTGAACATTGGTCAAGTGGAAGAATAAAACCTTAACAAGATTAAAAATTGATGTACAAAGAACCACGCGATGACTTGTAAAAGCCCTTAGCTGGGAAGGGAAATGAAAAGCTATTTCATAAAAGATTGAAGCTCTGAGTCCGTGGGCTTGGAGACCAAGCAGCAGGCTCT
Source organism: Myodes glareolus (assembly GCF_982192425.1). NCBI lineage: Eukaryota > Metazoa > Chordata > Mammalia > Rodentia > Cricetidae > Myodes > Myodes glareolus. The sequence continues at coordinate 128,175,990 of NC_142028.1, forward strand.
CCAGCACTGTGACTGTTCCGTACAGTGGGCTGTGGTGGGAAGGCCTCGTGGGGAGCAGGCACATTCTGTGCCACTGCCCAAAAACCTGGGGGCCACCAAAGTGGGCTCAAGGTCACAGGACCAGAGTCTCTCAAATCGGAAGATGCTTGTTACTGTGTCCTCGGTGCCTTCAGAACCCTTGTCATTCCCAACAAGACCCAATCTGTCTTCCTTCTAAAAAAATGATGAGAGCATTTATCATTCTTTTATTTCTGACACCACCAAAAAATTATACCACCACATGTCTGCTAGAATTTGGAAAATATTACAAAGAACAAAGGAATTTTTTTTTAAAAAAAAATCACTCATGGGGCAGCAGGGCAATGGTGGCACACTTCTTTAATCCTGGCACTCAGGAGGCAGACTCTTGAGTTTGAGGCCAGTCTCATATACAGAGCTAGTGCCAAGACAGCCAGGACTACATAGAGAAACCCTGTCTCAAAAAAAATTGTCACTTTGCCACATGGCAGTAGTTACATACTTTTACAAAACATAATATTTCATATTATATTGATACTGAGTTTTCCTTGCCTGATAATATGATAAAAGTTTGCTTGTGTAAATGAACATGTTCTATAATATCATTTAAGCTCAAGCTTTGATCCCCTTTCATTAGATATTCAATTTGTTCCTGATTTTATTTATTATAAATAATACTATAATAAACATATTTTTTTACATATTCTGGTTATTATATATTATATTTTTTTCCTTACCTGGGAGTCATACTGTCTTGTGACTTCCCATTTATGAAACCAATGGTCTATTTTTCTTCTAAGAGAAACATGGCGTCACTTAAGAGTCTAGCCCAAAAGGTCATTGTCCCACCTCTGACCAAGCCAAAGTCATTGTTTGACAAAGACGGTAGCAAAATGACAGCCTTGAAAGAGGGATCTGTTGGGGAAAGCTCAAAGGTCTTCAGATGCCGAATGACTTCTAGTTGTTCTGGGAAGTTATTCCATAATGTTCTGTTGTAGACATGAAAAGTACTGATAAGGCACGCTCTTACCAGAGGGAGAGGGTAGAAAAGGAAAGAAGAGGGACCTGTGAGGGCAGGCCTCAGTATCCTGGCTCTGGGAAGGAACCTTGGGCAGAACGGATTGTGGGTAACTAAGTGGCTCAAGAACCAGTTTAACAAGTCAAGGTCGGAGACCTTCCTGGTGTCAACATGGAAATCCAAGACAGAGGGAAGGTGCAAGAGAAACCTTCTGTGTCTAGATATTTGCAGGGAATACGGGGGAGGCATTAACAGTCAGTGTTTCTATTGCTATGATGAAACACCATATCCAAAAGTAACTTGAGGAAGACAGGCTTTATTTGGAGTACATTATACTCCACTGAGGGAGGGCTAGGCAGTAACTTACACAGGACAGGAAGCTGGAGACAGGAGCTGATGCAGAGGCCATGGACGGGATGCTGCTTACTGGCTTGCTCCCCATAGCTTCCCCAGGTTGCTTTCTTACAGAATCCAGGAAAACCAGGCCAGAGGTGGCTCCACCCACAATGGGCTGGGCCCTTCCACCTCAGTCACTAAGAAAATGCCCTACGGGCTTCCCTACAGCCTGATCTTATGGAGGCATTTTCTCCAGCTTATACCTAATTGCCATAAAAAACGATCCAGTGCAGGTATTGAGTGTATTGTCCCCACATGGCCCACAGTGAAGCAAAAAGGGGTCCCTATGACATGAAGGCTGCAAGATGAAACACTGAATCAAAAGATTAAACGACTTTGGAATAAAAAAACAAAACAAACAAGCAAACAAACAAACAAGCAAAACAAACAACGTAATGCCAGTGAGACCTCTCGAAGCAGGAGCCTGGTTAGCAGAAGAAAATGCCCAAACTTCCTAAACCCACATACAAACGTTCAGGTGTTGGGTCCTGGATTTGTTATAATTTTAAAAATTGTGGGAGAGAGACACCATTATGCAACAGGGCTCATGTGGAGAGTTCTATTGGGGGAGAGAAGTGGGAAAAAGGAGAGGGGGAGGCCTGCTTCTGGTGACAGGATTGGCAGAGGAGAGGAAGAGAGAGACAGAGACAGAGAGACAGAGAGAGGAGGCCTATGGAACCCTCCTTTTATGAGGGGACATATTGCATGTGTCCTAGCAATGTAGTAGATGATGTTGTCAGGACCCTGCGCAGGCCAGAGTTCTGTCTGAGTGCATCCTGTCAGGTCGCCAAGGGATAGGCTAGCCTAATGCCAGAATGCTAACAGGGCTGACCAGTCAGTGTGCCTTGTCCTCCTCTTCCTGAGTTTCACTCACCGTGCCTAGCTGCTAAGGTGCCTGGTCTGAACCCTCAAACTCCACACTGCCAGTGGAGACTCAGGCACCTTCCTTGAGGAAGGGACATCAGCAGTCCCTTGAGCAGCCCCATGCCAGCTAGAGAGCTGTGTGATCTTCACTTTCAATTAACACTTTGTTGTTTCGTTTCGAGACAAGTTCTGCATGTGTAGCACAGGACAGCCTCAATCTCAGGCTGTCAGGGTCTCTGGGTGCTGGGATCTCAGGTGTGCTCATAATACACCTGGCTAGAAAGATTATTACCTGATGCTCAAGGCTTTCAGTCCGTGATCTATCCCTGTGTTCTAGGGAAGGTCGACAATTCCATTCTTCCATGAGTTTTCATTTAGCTGGGGTGGGAAGCTAGGAGTGCTGTGTTGGGCTGAATAGTAGTCTGAGGTTTGGTCTGACACAGCGAGAGAGTGTCCAGGGCCAGTTAGCGACACTGACTGTTGACCTAGAATGAGGGTATGTGATGCAGTCCTAACCCTAAAGCCAAGGAACAATAAGGCCACCCAGCCATTGCATAACAGTCCCATGAGTACCAAAGACTGAACTGACTATTCAATTCTGCCTTCTGTGACTCGATCTGTGTGTTCCCTTAATTTCCCATTGTCCCTTAAGAGGTGTGGTTTCTAGGCTCTGTTTTAGCCCTGGGCAGTTAATTACTGGGCCCTATAAAAATGAATCCAAGTGTTAAGAGAGGGCTTAATTCACTAAGAGTTTAACGAACATCCACAGCATTCATGCACACCACTACAAACCAGGAGTGAAAAACTATTTCTGTGGCAGGCATGAGTTCGCCATCATCCTAATTCCACCACAAGGACTCTAATCAACATCCCCAGTCCCTATCTACACTGCGGCTGGAACTGTCAGATGAGTTGTACCCTCCTGGCTGTGCAGGCTTCCCTGCTCCTGACACTATCCACTCTAGTTGGAATAGAGGTTCGTGGTAGAGCTCCAGTCTGTGACGGGATGAAAAGCAAGGCTAGTCCCCCACCACACACTGGGAACGCACTCAGTCATCCCTGGTCAGCGGTGCCCTGCGCCAGTTCTCCTTCCTCCAATGCTACCTGTCTGGTGTGCTGGCATGCAGATGAACCTTGACCAAGCTAAGACCTTGGGGAGCTTACGTCCCAGAGAGGGGAAGTGGAGGAGGCAGGCGGACAGGACGTTTAATGAATCATGCAGTGAGTAGCAGGAATGTGGAGAAAGAGTACCCTTGAGCGGTGGCAGAGAGGCCACAGGGCTGGGAGGGGCCTGGGCCAAGGCAGAGCGGGCTCATGACAGCTGAGCAAAGACTGAGAGACACAGAGTGGGGACCAGGGACGATTCATGCAGTGGTAACAAGAAGCGTGTTTGTGTGTGCTCAAATAGCAATGAAGAGGTTCATGACAAGGTGGTAAAACAGAATTAAGGATGAGGAAGCCATATGTAGTCCATGGAACGGCCTGGGTACATCTCTTGGGGAGATAGGCAGCCTTTGCTGAGAGTGAGGTGAGCCACCCTTCCCTCTGGACTATGCTGGATGATGAATAGAGACTAGACTCTATAAATGGATCAAGAATGGAAGCAGGGGACCAAGTCAAGCGAATGGAGCCCAGAGATCGGTATGACTGGGCCAAAGGCACCAGGAAAGAGGAGACAGAAGCAGGAAGAGCCCAGTTCTCCTGCTGCCACCACCCAGCTCACCCCCACTTGTCCCCAACACAGTGTCGCAGCCTTCCGATCTGCAGTCCATGGTGGACTGGGTCAGAGGAGTCTGAAGCCAATCTCCAAGCCCCCGAGTGTGGTTTTCCTGAAGAAACACCGAGAGCAGTTCAGTGATTACAGCCTTAATTTTGCTCTGATTCAACACAGCTCTCCCCTCTGGCATGATTAGTCAGGTACTATTACCATTTTGTAATGAGATTAATGAGAGAATTCATTCAGAAGTCATTATCTTACCTAATAATGACCTTACTGATTACTGTATCTCCTTCAACTCGGTTACTGATTTTGATGAAAATATAATAAATATAGTTTGCTGCACCTGGAAATTTGTTCTCTGCCTGGAATAGTTCTGGGGTGAGGACTTATTTTTAAGAATTTCTTGAAAGTGATTAAATATTTTGGTTCTCCTGAGGCGGTATTTCTGTGTTTTCACAGATGACATTTTTGAAATGTATGAAATATTTGATGATAAAATATTTAATAAGCCCGGCGTTCGTATTTTTCAGACATCTGTTTCTACTTTGAATCTGTCTGAATGTGATTTTACATGAAATTTCTATTTGCATGTTGTGTTGGTTTAAGCAGGGGCTTGTGCTCTGCATGACATATGCAGCTCATAAAATAATGAATGCCTGCGCCTCGCCGTCCAGAAGACAGTGTGCCTGCATTGTGGTCTGCATATTAAAATGTATCTAAGCAAGGCATTAAATAAAAACAGCCTTTCCCACAGCCCTGTGCCATGCAGCTCGGCTAATTGAACACCTACTAGGTCCCACTGTGCTGGGACAGCTATCCCGGAGATTTGGCTGCAGAAAGTCTCACAAAGCACCTACTGTGTGCCTGATGCCCCGGAGTCATGTTTTCTTTAGGAGATAAAGAGGCACAAGGACGCCTGGCATCGCCTCAAGCTTGGGTAGCAATGTCACCTTGAGCAAGTACCTCAACCTTTCTGTGCCTCAGTTTCCGGACCTGTAAAATGAGTCAAATCCTTATTCCTCAGTTCTTTGGGAGAATGAAAAATGAAATTAGAAAACGGGATGGTGAGATGACTCAGTGGTTAGTTAAGAGCATGTCTCGCTCTTGCAGAGGACCTGAGTTCAGTTTCCCAAAACTGCGAGCTATCCAGCGCCCTCTTCTGGACACTGTGGGTAGCTGTACTCACGCATCTGCCATACCCTCAAGCATAATTAAAAATGCATCTTTAATTTTAAAATGAGAAAATGAATCCTACTGGTAAAAGGATTTGCCTACCGACACAAGCTGTGCAGGTATGAATGGAGGAGTCCCAGCCCCGTTGACTTCAAGCCCCACTGTGGTGTTGTGACAGCCCGGCTTTAGCACTGCCTTTTCATCCCGGCTGTGCTGAGAACACAGAGTCAGCTTCCATTTGGGGACTTGATATAAACTCTTAAGCAATTTTCATAAATCTAAATAGCTTTTCTATAGTTATTCTTTTCTCCGAGTTCATCTTAATCCATGTGTCACCTGCAAAGATGGATGAGTAATTTAGAGTCTTGATTGATGTGGGTTTTGCCTTATGCCTTTCCTCGAAGTTAATGGGAGCCATGCGGTCCCAGATCCATGAATCAGCCCAGCTGGAAGCATGCCAGCGGAGGGAACGGAGAACAAAAGCCCAGTGGGGTGCTGGGAGGCAGTCCCACTCACGGTTGGGGCAAGGGTAATAGAGCCCCACATGCAAATAGTGCTGAAGTTGGAATCACAGCTGCTTCCCGCTGGGCCATCATTCTAAATGGGGCTCTAGACAGCTGTTTCTCTTTGGATCTTAGAGTCTTCACTTTTAAGATGGTTTGAGTTGCTGAGGAGATGGTTCAGTGGGTAAAGCATTTGCCTAGAAAACATGAGGGCTCGAGTTCAGATCCCGGAAACCCTTATAAAACGTCAGGTGACATGACCCACCTCTAATCCCAGAGTTGTGAAATGGGAGCCCAAAGAGAAGGGGCTCTCCCAGCCCACCGGGCAGCTAACCTGGGCTTTACAAGACGCTCCCGGCCAGTTAGAGGCCATCTCAAACAAGGATGGAAGGAACTTTACGGTTGACCCCTTACGTTGTCCTCTGACATGAGTGTCACGCGTGTGCACCCACACCCACACATGTCCGTATTGTCCAAAGACGCTCAGGCAGTCATTTGTGCTAAAGCCATGTGCTGACAGCGTGGGGGAAGGTGCAGTAAAGGAGCAAAGCGAAAGTGAGGGCTAAGAAAGTCATTCTGTGGGAGAGATATCCGTCTTATCCCTTGTCGATAGGCAAAGCGTGCAATGGCGGATGTGATGTCACAGACAGTATGGCAAGTGTAGGAGAGACTCACATACAGGGAGAGGCCAGGTAGAACCTGGTGCAGGAAGTAAAAAAAAAATAAACAAACAAACAAAAACAATGAAGGGGACATGATCACGCTAAAGGTGTGGACCTAGACCAGTAGAAATTAAACTGAGCAGCGTATTGTCTGAATCCTGGTCCAAATGCAATGTGGGATTTTGTGAAAACCCAGGTAAGGAGTAGACAGTAGGTCAACCGCCTAGGGCACAAGTTCCTGTGGGAAGTTGAGAGGTTGCTGGAATTGGTGAAATGGACCATAGTCGCTTTTCCATCAAAGTAGACAGCGCCCCCCAGTGGAAACCAAGAAGTACACACTCGGATTGGGTTTTCTGCACAACTTCTATTAACCCAGTCACTCCACTCTTTTGAAATGCTTTGGGCTTTGGACACAATGATTTAAGGACAATCATTTGAAAGGTTACTAATTAAAACAGCATCCAGAACCACACACACACATACAGAAAGGGGGGGGGGGGTGGGCTCTGGCAGTGACTCTGTAGTTCCTGCTCCCGGGGGCACTGTCTTAGTTATGAAAGAGCTGATGGCCGTGTGTGATGAGCACATCTGTAATTCAAGCATTGGGGAAGCTGAGGCAGGAGAATCACAAGTTGAAGGCCACCTTGGCCACCTAGTGAGTCCCAAACCTCAATAATGAAAGTGATAGAGTTGACGATGAAGATAAAGATGAAAGAGATGGGGCAGACTTATGGATGGGGAGGGAGGGAAGAAGGGAAACTGAGTCTGAACAGGAGACAATGACGGCGTAAGGTAGGTGGCCCAGAGCCTGGAGCCTTTTCACTGCAGTCTTGGGAAGACACTGGGCTGCTGCTAGCCCCTGCTATAGTGCTGTGTCTGAAGGAGTCTAGAGCTAGTGACTGAAGTCACGTGTTCAGAGCTAAAGAGGCTTAGCTTTGGAATTCCCTGCCCCCTGCTATCTGAGTGACCTCTCTAAGGACTCTCAGGGACTGTCTTCCTCTGCTGTCACACAGCCAAAACAATTCTCTTCCTCCCGGCAGATTTCCTTCCTGGGCAGAATTTCAGTTCCTCTTGCCTTTCGTTTCCACAGGGCTGACACATGAAGAGAGGACACTCTGGGTCTCTAGCCCCTTGGCTTCCTCTTCCACTGAGGCTTGGAGGGACCTTAGCATCATTAATCTTGGATCCCAGTGAAAGGAAGTATTTAACTGCCAGTTACTTAACAGTCTGTGGGGCATGGATAGCCCCATCTTGCCTCTCCGAGACTTCTGGTGGAGTGTCCCAGGTCTTCACTCACTCAGGAAGGTAGAAAGGGTTGTTAGGTTGGTGTTCAACCACAAATATAGAGCTGGGCTCTCCAAATGTTTTATCAATAAAAAGTGAATGCCCTTTTCTGCTCACCAGACTCCTGGGCCGTATTTCTCAGTTGGTCCTCATTTTAGAGGAGAGAAAGATTTTTGTCAAACCCTTAAAAGTCTACCAAGGGCATGGTTGGAAGAAAATCTCCCTCGATTTCTGGACCTAAGTCTGCAGATGCTCGAGTCCCTCATACAAGCTGATGTGCCATTTGCATATATCCTACACACATCCTCCAGTAAACCTTAAATCATCTCCAGGTTACTTATTATCTCTAATACAATGTAAATGCTATGCAAATCGTTTCTCTACTGTATTACACAGAGATTAATGACAGGAAGCCTATTCACACTCCACACAGGGGTGATTTTCTTTTTAGAATTTCAATCCTTGATTGGTTGAATTTTTAGGTGCATAACTATCAGATAGGGAGGGTGTCCCCTGTTTCAGAATAGCCATCAAAGCCGGAAGTAGTGCTTACCCACACCTATAACTCCAGCCATGGGGAAATAGAGGCAAGAGGGTCAGGAGTTCAAGACCATCCTCAACCACATGATAAGTTCAAGTCCAACCCAACTTCATGATACTCTGTCTCAAAAAAAAAAAAGAAAAAAACAAATAAATAATAGGCACCAACAAAAGACTATTATAGTATTCAGGAGGCAAAGGAAGGTGGATCTCTGTGAGTTCAAGGCCAGCCTGATCCACATAGTGAGTTCTAAGTCAGGGCTACATAGTGTCTCAAAAGAAGAGTTGAGATGAGGAAAGAGATGTTAGGGCTTTTCAAATAGGAACATGTTCGTGAATGAAGCTGTGACCCTGGGAATGGTTCCTAGTTCCTTGTACCCTGATTCCTGTACCAGGCTTCCTCAGTATGCCTTGCCATGTGTCCTTCTTTGATGTACTTTCTCTGTCATCAGAATGCTGAAGTCTTCACCTTCATCTGTCTGGGCTGCCCTTTCTATGGTCCCAGCTGTATTCACATCCATATCGCCATGTAGGTTCCTTCTCTCTCATTGTCAGGAAAGAGTCTACCACTTCTTTTGTGGGTGTCACCAGGTGAGTCTGTCCTGGTTCATCTTGTATTCTTACTGAGGCCATTTTAAGTTCAACTGGAAGTTGATGTCCTTGGTGGAGAATCCCATGGATTACCCAAATCAAGTGTGGGTAACTTAATCTCTTGGGTCAAGAAGCCCCAGCAAACTTATCTAAGCTTCTGTTAAGCTGCCTGCGTATGCAAACCTCCTCCTCCAGCTAATCACTTCTCTTGGCTTCTGTTAAACTGCTTGCTTTCGTGACCCTACCCCTACCACCATTGCCTCGTAACTGCCAAGCGAGATGCCAGTATGTTTTTGCCTTCAAAAAAACCTTTGCTCTGGACACTCAGTGTTATACCTGGATACCTGAATACCCGAGTGCAGTCCCTGTTGGTTGGAATAAAGACTTTCAATACTGAATACCTGAGTGATCATCTCTGATGAACTTCTCATAACTTTGTGCGCCCCTGGTGCTGGGTTGGGGTACATGAGACCCTGTCTCCAAAACAACAACAAAACAAAACACAAAGTGCAGTTTTAAAAGTAAAGAAGTTTGCACGGGGCTAGGGTAATAGTCCCACCCTCTCCCAATCTAGATCTCAATGCTAAAATAATGGACTTTCTGGAAAATTCAGAGTACTGACCTCAGATGATTGGCCAATAGCATTTCTACTTCTACAATATCGAACTAATCTATAAAGATTCAAAGAGAATTTTTTAAATGCAGACACTAATTATTTTATGATCGCTGAGTCTTCAACAGCATGGTGAAGTTTGTGTCTAATCATCCAGGCGCCCTGATCTTCAGGTCGACACTCAGAGCAACCGCATTGGAGGACATCCAGCCCAAACTGACTACACCATCCAGTCCTCGGCTCTGGTGCCCCTGCCAGCCTTCAAGGACAGAAAGATTGAGATTTGCTGTCCCTCAATGCCTAGTATAAGTTGTGTCTTCTAAAGGTGCAGTGAATCCTAATCATACTGGATCAAGCAAGTTTAGTCCATAAACTTCTTGTTAGGAGAGTTTTACTCTGTCAGAAATTACAGCTTTTCATCCCAGTCTATAATATGCATTCAAGTACTGCAATTCAATGGAATTGTGGGTTTTCTGGGAATTGTGTCTATCCTCCATGGAGTCACTGCTTCATAAAACATGCTTGACAAAAGAAAAGAGGAAACTCCTTGTTACAGTGATTAGTGTCTTATATCTGTGTTTTCCAGGGAAGCCAAATCAAGATAAACACTTGGTGTGTTTGCATAAGTCTCAGAGCAGCAGAAATCTCTCATTGGAGAAATATGCTCAGGAGTGCAGCTCCCAGAGCGCGATGTACAATATACAGCCTTCAGAGTTCTCTTCAGCCTTACAGATTGGCACCTTTTAACCATCTGGAGTGAATCTCCCATCTCTCAAGGCCGTCTCTAGAAAGAACTAGTTTCAACCTGAGTGACATCAGATCTTCCCCGACGTGTAGTCAAGATGACAGTGTTCCTCTGAGTTGCCGGCTCCTAAAACCCCATTCTTCTTCATCCAAACACAGCACTGAGGAAGAAAACAGAATTCAAGTATTTGTTTGCTTTCCTGTTGCTGTAACAAAATGCCTGGCGTGAGTATCCTGTGCTCGGGAAGGTTTCCTGGGCTCACAGTTGGGAGACACAGGCCACGGCGGCCAGGAAGCTGCAGAAGTAAGTTTTAAGAAGCCTTGTAGCAGTCTAGCAGTTTAATTCAAGAGAAAGGGCTGCATCCTAGTAAAAGCAATTGCTACATTTTTATCTCCCCCATCCCATCTCATGTTCTCCAGGTCCACGGTGGCCTTGAAAATCAGCAGCACAAATTCCCAGCAAACCCATCTGTCGCTGCCACCTCGACCCGCAAGGACAACCTGACACCGGAGCTCATCTTGCTGGCAGTTTATTCAGGACCTTGAACAATGGCTTCTCTCTTGCTTCTCTCTCCCCGGGCAAACCTCTCCCAGCCCTTATATAGCCTATGGTCGCCTATCCCAGAGTGCCACGTGGACATCGACCATAGGCTCAAGCATATGCAAGCGACACACGATCATAGCGAGTTACGGGCCATAACCATAAAAGGGGTTGTTTGTCACAGAGAGCGCTCACTTTCAGGCTCGCGGAGGGTGGCAATCGGTGCCATCTTAAAGGCGGGGCTCCACGCAGCTCTCTATACCCATCAACTTGACAGCCGTGAGAGACAAAGCAGGAAAACTGTCATCATTCCACCTGTCTGGTGCCTGGACAACCGTCTGACTTGGCTCGAAATGCCCCCTACATCAGTGGTTCTCAATTGTGGGTCGAGACCCTAATGTGGTGGAACAACCCTTTCACACGAATCACATGTCAGATATCATTTATATTATGACTTATACCAGCAGCAAAATTAGTTATGAAGTAGCAACAAAATAATTTTACAGCCGAGGTTCACCACAACATAGGAACTGTGTTAAAGGGTAGCAGCATTATAAAGGTTGAAAATCACTGCCCTAGATGTTTGTTGAAAACATTTAGAGGCACAATAAAAGAACTTCTGGAGGCATCACAATCCCTGACTTCAAACTATACTACAAAGCTACAGTACTGAAAACAGTCTGGTATGGGCATAAAAACAGATAGGAGGACCAAAGGAACCAAATCAAAGACCCAGATATTAATTCACACACCTACAAACACCTGATTTTTGACAAAGAGACAAAAAAATATATAAAAGAGGAAAAAGAAAGCATATTTAACAAATGGTACTGGCATAACTGGATATCAACATGGAGAAGAATAAAAATAGATCCATATCTATTACATTGCACAATACTCAAGTCCAAATGGATCAAAAACCTCAACATAAGGCCAACCACACTGAACCTCATAGACGAGAAAGTGGGAAGTATACTTGAACGCATTGGCACAGGAGACCACTTCCTAAATATAACCTCAGTAGCACAGACACTGAAATAAATGGGATCTCCTGAAACTGAAAAGCTTCTGTAAAGCAAAGGACACTGTCAACAAGACAAAATGACAGCCTACAGAATGGGAAATGATCTTTACTAACCCCACATCGGATGAAGGACTGGTCTCCAAAATATACAAAGAACTCAAGAAATTGGTCATCAAAAGAACACATAATCCAATAAAAAATGGAATGCAGACTTAAACAGAGAACTCTCAACAGAGGAATCTAAAATGGCTGAAAGACACTTAAGGAAATGTTCAACATCTTTGGTCATCAGAGAAATGCAAATCAAAACAACTCTGAGATTCCATCTTACACCTGTAAGAATGGTCAAGATCAAAAACACTGGTGACAACTTATCCTGGAGTGAATGTGGGGTAAAGGGAACACTTTTCCATTTCTGGTGGGAAGTGCAAACTGGTACAGCCCCTTTGGATATCAGTTGGTGATTTCTCAGAAAATTAGGAAACAACCTTCCTCAAGACCCAATAATACCACTTTTGGGTATATACCCAAAGATGTACCACAAGGACATGTGCTCAACTATGATCATAGAAGCTTTGTTTGTCATAGCCAGAACCTGCAAACAACCTAAATGCCCTTCAACTGAAGAATGGATAAGGAAAATGTGGTACAATTACACAATGGAGTACTACACAGCAGAAAAAAATAATGACATCGTGAAATTTGTGGACAACTGAGTGGAGCTAGAAAACATCATATTGAGTAAGGTAACCCAAACCCAGAAAGACAAATATCACATGTACTCACTCACAAGTGGCTTTTAGACATAAAGAAAAACCAGCCTACAGTTCACAATCCCAGAGAGCCTAGACAACAATAAGTTCCTTAAAAGAGACTTACATAGATATAATCTACATGGGAAGTGAAAAAAGGCAAGATCTCCTGAGTAAATTGAGAATATGTGTTTGGTCAAAAGTGAGACCCCAGTCCTTTAATGTCCCGCCCATATCCGCGAATCCCCACTCCCCAATACAGGTGCGGGTGCACGCCTCCTGTATCTAACCGCGAGCTTGGAACAATGTTCTAGGAGTTAAAGCAGACACACACAGAGAGACCTGGATCATTTGCCCAAAAGGTAAATGTCAACTTTATTCAGCAAAATTCCAGGTTTAAATACTTGGGGGCCAAAGGACGAGAACCACCTCCCACCCAGGAGTGAGATCGGGGTGTTGGGCGCCCGGCACCAGTGACAGGAGATGCCAGGCAGGGGGTGCCTAGCAGCCGTAGTGTCAGATGCAGCAGGCGCTGCTGGCTGCAAGAACCTTTGCTTGCAGGTAGAATTACCATGCCAATAGAGGATAAGGCTCTCTACTCTCTATGCTAATTCTCCTAGCTGGTGGAGCGAGCAGAGGAGATGACAGGAAGCTAGACTGTTTGGGTAAACAGTCCTGCATAGCGCCTCAAGGAGCCGGGAAAAGCCTGGGATCCAACACTTTAACACCCCTATATCCAAAGAGGCTGGAATTTAATATTGAGTTGGAGGTGTCACCCCAGTCTGCCAGGCACTTGGACTCCAACTCCCAGCCTGCCAGGCACTGGTCCCTCTCCGGGGAGGGTCGGGACCACTCCCACAGTGTATTTAGGGTTGCGCTGGAAAGAGGAACATGTGGTTTGGGGTTTGTGTGTGTGCTCCCTCTGTCTTCCCCGGCCATGCTCTCAGCCACCTGGGAGTGTGCCCTGTATTAAACACGGGCATTTGATTTGGCTTAATCTGGTTTGATTGGAGTTCTTTGGAGAGTTTCTTCTTAACAATATGGGGACCATGGGAGAGGGTAAAAGAGGAGGGGAGAGGGAAAGAGGGGACTGGAGAAAAATATATAGCTCAATAAAAATAATTAAAAATAAAGAAAACATTTAGAGGCAACTGATTAAATCTGTAACTTCCTGGGGTGGTTGATCACTGGAACAAACAAGAAGCTAAGCAAAAGTTTGAAAGAAAAGAAGGTACATAAGGCCACAGGGGCTTTTAAAGGTCTGAGTTCATCTTGGGAATATAGCAGCTCAGGCACACATGCAGGGCTATGCTCGTGTCTGGGACTGCACCATTGTTCAGGCTCCACACAAATAAAGAGAAGTAAAGGCTAAGGTAGGGTTGTCAGCCTAGGGATGTCCGAGGGTAGAGAAAATGAACCAACCACACAGCTGAATCCTCGGAAGAATGAACTACTAAGGTGAGCGAACTGAGACTTTGAAACCACATAAAGTGAGGGACACAGACCCGAAAGAAGTTCCATGGTTGTGAAATATTATTTTCAATTTCAAGTACTTAGCAAAATATTATGATTCCTCAAAACAGAATATGAACATATGACCCACATCAACGGAGCACATAGCAGATACTCCCTGAGAGGGCCTTTCCAGATAATTATTTATATTATTACTGTAAGTATGTTCAGTGAGCTAAAGGAAACCATATCAAAGAATCAAAGAAATGTATAAGAATGATGTCTTCCCTGGAAGAGAAGTTGTATCAGTTCATACTTACATAAATTATATTAGCTTACATCACTGAAGTAAAGTATAGAAATTATTTTTTAGAAAAGAACCTGTAGACATCCTGTAGTTAAGAAAATAATCAGTAAAATGAAAATTTTACTAGAGGGACTTAGCAGCATAACTCATCACGCAGAAGAAAGCAAGCACACCCACCAAGGGCCAGAGGGACAGCCATGTAACAGTGCTTGTCACTGAGCCTGCGGACCCGAGTTTGATCCCTGGGACTCAATAGAAGGAGAGAACTGAGTCCAGAAAGTTGCCCTCTGACCTCCACAGGGGTGGAATGGCAAACACATAAAAAATAATTTAATGTAATTAAGTCTACACGAAAACTTGTACCCAAATGTTCATAGCTCATTAACAATTCTCAAAAAGTACAAGGGATTGAATTTGTAAGCTAATGAAAGGGTGAATAACATGTAACCAACCTGCACACTGGAATTTTAATTTACCAAGAAAAGGAATAGAGTAACAAATCTGTACTTAAGATGTACATTGTACTGGGTGGAAAAACCCAGTCATGTTCTGTATGATCCTGTTTGTATGACATTTGCTCAGAGCAGCTGTCTCAGTTACTTTCCTATTGCTGTGATAAGACATTGTGATCAAGGCAACTAATAGAAGAAAGAGTTTATTTGGGGCTTACAGTTTCAGAGGGTTAGAGTCTGTGTCTTTGTTAGGGTTTCTATTGCTGTGAAGAGACACCATGACCCAAAGGCAACTTGGGAAGAAAAGGGTTTATTGACTTATACTGCAGCACTGAAGGAAGTCAGGACAGGAACTCAAATTGGACGGGATCCTGCAGGCAGAAGCTGATGCAGAGGTCATGGAGGGGCGCTGCTTACTGGCTTACTTCTCATGGCTTGCTCAGCCCAGCTTCTTATAAAACCCAGGAACAGCAGCGTAGGAATGACATCACCCATCATGAACTGGGCCCTCCACCACTGAGTACTAATTGAAAAAAAAGTCTTACAGCTGGATCTCAAGGAGGCATTTCCTCAGCTGAGGCTCCTTCCTCTCTGATGACTCCAGCTTGTGCTGAGTGGACACATAAAACCAGCCAGCACAGTCTGTGACCATCATGGTGAGGACATGGTAGAAGGCAGGTCCATATAGAGAGAACTCAGATGAGTGATTATCAGGTAAGGAGGAGGCGTAATGGGAAAGGACTCCTAACTGTAATTGAGGCCGAAAATGTTCTACAGTTAGTCAGCTATGATAGCTTCACAGTCTCACGAGCTTATTTTAAACTGTGGAATCATTCACTGTAGTGAGTCTTTCTCTGTTCCAGCAGTCAGCTCTCAAATAGTGACAGGGAGACTTGTTATTAATTGTGAAAGATAGCCTTAGCTTAGGCTTCTCCCATTAGCTCTTGTAACTTAAATTAAACCATTTAGATTAACCTATATTTGCCTTATGGATTTTTACCTTTTTTCGTCGGTATGTCTGACTCCCTGCACGTCTCCTTGGCATCTCCTACGCCCCCGTTATCTCCTCCTCCTTTCTCTCCCCAGAAACCCCAGCTAGACTCTCCTGCCTAGCTGTTGACCATTCAGTTTTTGTTACAGCAATTGCAACAATACATTTTCACACAATGAACAAATACCCCACAATAATTCACTTCTAAAGGGTGAGCTTTATGGTATGTGAACTAAAGCACAGGAACAAACATGTGGAGGAAGCTAATCTCAAAGTCAGAAAAACCAATGACGATGTATACTAACTTCATTCAAATCTGACAAAATGGATCAATTGGAAAAAAAAAACTTTAAATTAAGTATCTTTAGGGTACTCATGAGAAACTTAAACTACCAACTGTCAAAAATGAGCAAGAGTTTGTTAACTTAATAATAATGAAAATAAAGCAATAACAATTGAATATGGAAAAATCAAGTATAAATCTTAAAAACAAAATTGTATAGTAATTTAAACTGTAAACAAGAGGACAAAGTCTAGGCCAGGGAAGATTGCCCCAGCAGTGAGGGCCTGCTGCACAAACATGAAGACCTAAATTGGATCCCCAGATACACACCTCTTAAAAACTGGATGCAGTGGTGTGTTCCTGTAATCCCAGTGATGGGGAGCAGAGACAAGAGGATTCCTGTAGTTCAGTCAGAGCAACAAACAACTAGCACCAACTGCGGGAGGGGACGCAGCCAAGGGAACTCTCCCTCACTGCTGGTGGACCGCAAGCTGATGAGGTCACTATGGAAACCAGGATGGAGGATTCTCAGAAAGCTAAAAAGTAATCTACTATAAGGCCTGGCTATATGACACCTTGGCCTTTGCCTCAGTGACTCAGGATCTTGCTCCACAGATACCTGACCAGCCATATGACTGCTTCATTCGCAGTAGATAGGAAATGGAAACAATCTAAATGTCTTTCGGGTGATGAATTGATCAAGAAAATGCAGTACATATACATTATAAAATATTATTTAAATGTAAGGAAAAATGAAATTATGAACTTTGCAGGTAAATGTAACTAGGAAAAATTGTATTGAGATAAGTTAAATCCAGAAGACAAATGTCCCATGTTCTCTCTCGGTGGAAGTTCCTGGTTCCAAACCTTCAGATATGAGTACCTAGCCTGGATAAACTGAAGAAACCATGAAAGTTAAAAAGGATACTTGTCAGGATATGGGGGTGGAGGTGGGAGCAATGGAGAGGACAAGTGACCTGATAGGGGAAATGGAAAACAGAGCCTCTTTAGAAAATGGAGAGGGAGGCAAATACAGGAGGGTAAAATAACAATAAGAGTGTCCGAAAAATCCATAAGGAAACATACTATTGACCATTTACTTAAAAAACTGTATAATACACATAATTCTATGTATAAATATGTATATATAGTCTTAATTAATTTTTCCATCAGACCTGATAATGGTCTTTTCAAGAGCCAAAGATCACCTAACAAATAAATACCACACAGCAGGATTGAAAAACTTGCCTTTGAATGATTGGCCAGGACTGTTCATAGACTCCTAAAACATACAACCTACTTATACAGTCCTCGGTTACCTACCATACATGGAAGGTAAGTCCCTATTGTACAGATAGCATACACTTCAGAAATAGGACCCAGAGACACCCGAGCTGGAACTGTCCTGAATGCTCCCCTCACTGAATGACCTGCAGCATGGAGCCATGACTGGGTGCAACAGTGGCGCTCATACCCTTGCTGCAACCAACAGCTCCCTAACTGTGCTTTAAGTCCTGTTCAACAAGAAGGAAAACATGCCTGGAACTGGAAACCTAGTCAACTACTCAGTGCTATTTAAGGGAAATCTACAGCCATTACTTTACCAAACCAGCATCATTCCTAACAACAGTCTAAACATTTGTCCTCTTACACACAGATAAGTGTGGTCACCTAAAATTCAATCCTGTGTTGAATCCACTTCTGTATCTCATGCTTTTTTATTGCATCTTCATGGCATTTTATGCTGATTAAATTGTTACTATTTCATAAAAGTGGGTTTTTTCTCATTTGATTGGCTGGTTGCTTTTTGTTTGTTTGTTTCTGTTTGTCTTATTTAGTATTCCATCCATGTCTTACTTGGTTCATAACTAACTTATAAAGAAGGATCTTAACTTTTTTTTTAAATGCTAACATTATAACAAATGGTCCGAACAGTGTTCGGACACCATAGAAAAGTGTGTTTGAAATATTAAATTCGAAGGAAATTATTCTTAACAAACAATTCAATGAGCCTTAAGTTATTCAAGAGTAGATTAAAAAAACAATTACATATGCTGGGATTAAAAACTATTTTAGGACCATGAAATAGTGTCAATTTAATTCCTAAGAATAGACTATTAAGAAATAACTTCAGACAGTGGAACAAAAGTGTTTAGCATATCGTAAGATGGCAAAGTGAAAAAGAATCCACTAATTTAATAGGTTAAAAAATAAAAACCTAAAGGCTGTGTGTATGTGAATTTATATGGAATTGATTAATAGATG
Organism: Myodes glareolus; assembly: GCF_982192425.1. Lineage (NCBI taxonomy): Eukaryota > Metazoa > Chordata > Mammalia > Rodentia > Cricetidae > Myodes > Myodes glareolus. Next base: position 128,194,183 of record NC_142028.1, read on the forward strand.
AACTGATAATTAGGTGAAGTGATGTTGCATTTCAACATAGCCACAATCTGAATATTCATCTCCTATTGGATTTGCATCTCCTCTCATGTATTACTTACACTTTTTCTCATTTGTTGCATATTCCTTATAGAATTAATTGCTGTTTCAGTGACATTTTGGCTATTTTTTACTGATTATTAAAGCAATATGTGCTCATTGTAGAAAATCAAAAAAATCTGTAAGATCAGAGAGAAGGAAACAAAACTCAACTGTAATGCCATCACTTGGAGAGCTCCATAACTTCATCCTCACAAGAGTCATCTCTGTCTGGGTGGTTCAGAGGCAAAGGTGGTGCTACTATATAAAATACCAGCAGAAAGTCCATAAACGATGCCATAATTCTATCCAATTCTCAGGATCTCTCTGTTGATTTGTCTTTTTTCTTTAATGGCTAATACTGTATCAAATGGATTTTTAAAATTATATTACATTTTATTTCTTTTAATGATGTGGGATTCCCCACTGTATGCTGTGAATATGTCTTATTGCCATTGGTTAATAATGAAGCTAATTTGGCCAGTGGCTTAGCAGAATAGAGAAAGGCAGAAATTCCAGGCAGATAGAGGAGGAAAGAAGGCAGAGTCAGGGAGATGCCATGTAGCCCACAGAAGGAGACAGGCACCAGACTGAACTTTACCTGGTAAGCCATAACCTTGTAGCAATTCACAGAATAATACAAATGAGTTAATAAGAAGCCTAAACTAACAAGTCAAGCGATGATTTAATTAATACAGTTTATGTGATTATTTTGGGTCTGGGCAGCTGGAAACAAATGAGAAGTCTCCACCAACATTTTATGAACTAGTGTGTGTAGATGTGTGGCCAAGCATATACCATGGCACCAGTGTGGGGATCAAAAGACAGGTCTAAAGAAATCATTCTTACCTTCTAACTTGTGGGTTCTTGCTGTGGGACAATGATCTTGTACCCTGTCACTTGTATTGCTTTAATAACATGCTGATTGGCCAAAAGCCAGGCAGCAAGTATAGGCAGGGCCACCAGGCAGGATTTAGAAGCAAAGAGACCAGAACAGAAGAAGTCCTCTGGGAAGAGGAAAGCTCAGTCTGCAGTCATCATCCAGACACAAAGGAAGCAAGATGAGAACACCTCACTGATAAAAGGTACCAAGCCACATGGCTAAGACAGTCAAGAATTATGGTTTAATATAAGGTATAAGAGTTAGTAAAAAGCATGAGCTAAAAGGCCAACCAGTTTATGATTAATGTAAACCTCTGTGTGTTTCTTTGGAACTGAAAGACTGCAGGACTGGGCGAGACAGAAACCTCTGTCAACAAATGGCACCAATGTGGACAATTACATCCACATAAAACCCGAGTTTGGGAAATAATTGTAAACACAAAAAGAAGAGAGTTAAGCATGGCTTCATGGTAGCAGCATTTTCTCAGGTAGGCTCTGTTTGCTAGAGGAAAGTGTGTCTCATTTAAGAGAGGCTTTCTAATTCAGCTTTAGCTGAAAAATCTTGCAGTTCTTTAAAGAGCCTCCCTCCTGCCACAAAAAGGTGGTTATAAATAGCTGACAGCATTCTTCTTGGTGATGGCAAGGACCTTGAAACTCCATAGAGTTGTGGCAATAAACATGGCTCCCTCCAGTACCTCCACCAGGAAGCTAGATTCTCAGGAAGCTAAGGAATGGGGTGGATCCAGCTGTCAAAGCCACGGTTTTAATCACTTAGCAATTTAAAGATTCATGTAGTCAGAAAATACAGTAAAGACAGATTCGGACAATGAAAACCTCTAAACAGTTTACAGTGTGTTAAAAATATATGTAGGCTTGGTAGAGAAAAGTAAAAGGATAAAGTCCTTTAAAAAATAAAGAGAAAGAGAATAGATGGGTGTGGTGGCATACACTTTTAATCCCAGCACATAGGAGGTAGAAGTAGATAGATCTCTGTGAGTTTAAGGACAGCCTGGTCTACAGTGCTGCGGGAGTACCTTCTGCTGCTTCAGTCAATAGTCGCTGAAGCACGAGCCCACAGTGTTGTGGGAGCGCCTTCCGCTCCGTCAGCCAATAGCCGTTGAAATACCAGCCCACTGGGGCGTTGGTGCGGGAGAATTGTCTGTATTCTGTCAATCATATTTTAATAAAATGCTGATTGGTCAGGCAGGCAGTATAGGCGGGAAAGCCAGACAGGACGTAGGGGTGGAGCAAAGAGACTGGGAGTATTCTGGGACACAGGAAGCCCTCAGCCACTCCTGCACAGACCACTGAAGAGACAGCATGTAACTTGCCCAGCTGAGAAAGGTACGGAGCCATTATGGCTAACATAGATGAGAATAATGGGTTAATATAAGTTATAAGAGTTAATAAGAAGGCTGACCTAATGGGCCAATCAGTTTATAACCTTATGGAATCCTGTGTGTGATTTTCTCTTTGGGGCATGCCGACTGTGGGGTATCAGGCGGGACAGATACCCCAACAAGTCGGCCCTCATGTTACAGGGCGTGGTATATTTCTCTTTAAAAGAAGAGCGGCAAGCTCGGCTGGGCCTCTTGGTTCCAGCGCTTGGTTCTGGCTCCTGCTCCCGGCTCCTGCTCCAGCGACTAGGCTCCCTTCCTGACGGTTTATGGTGTATGTAAGTTTTACCCCCCAAAATAAATACCCCCTTAAAACCTAATTGGTGTGGGATTGATTCGCCATTATTTGGCGTCCGGATGTGGGCCCTTTTTCCCACCTCGTGGCACGGGCCTAGCAGCCTGAGCACACACAGCACCTTGGCAGCCCCACAGCCTTTACAGTAAAGCCTGCACTGGATCCCAGTTCCATTCAATAGAATCGGGCCGGGGACTTTCTGGCTTCTGCAAACACCGTGGAAGTCGGGCAAGTGGCAACTCTACCCCCACTCAGGCAGTGTATTCCCTGCAGCCCCGGCTGAGTTTGGCTTGTGCTGCTAGCCTGAAAGTAACCTCTGGATTTGAGTGTATATATATTTCAGAATCTTTCTGGGTCGGCGCCATTGTCACGTGGATTCAGGTGCGCCCCTACCACTTGCTGGCAGGCAAGGGTCATTACAGGTAAGATTTTTCTTTTCCGTTGAAAACAAATAAATAAATACAATTTCTTTTGATTGAACATGTCAGAAAATATTACTATCCAAAAATTCAATGGCCTTTTTAATTGCGCCATGGAGGATATCCTCCATGAGGTTTCTAATATTCCTCTTACTTGGTTATTTCTGGGACTTGTCGCTTTTCTGGTGTTTGGATATTTTATAAGGATGATGCAGTCCTTCAAGATTGAATCAGCAATGCTGAGGGCAGAGATTAAAACCTTAAGGACAATTCAGACTGACACCAACCTCCTCAAAAAAGAGTTTTCAGTTTTCAAGGAGGAGACTAGATCAGAGTTTGGAGTTTTCAAGCAGGAGACTAGATCAGAGTTTGGAGTTCTCAAGGAGGAGACTAGATCTTTGTCTGATATGACTTGGTCGACTGACCAAAATATCAAGAAGGTACAGTCTGATATTGCTTCTTTAGAAGGGAGCTTCACTGCTCTGGAGGAGAGGACAACCAAAATGACTCGTAACCTCCAGTCCATGACTGTAAGTGCTGAAATATTAGCTGAGAGGATTATAACCACTGAATGTGAAAATCGGACTTTATCAAAAGGGTATGATAGATTAATTGACAGGATTTCCATGCAAGAAGGCACAGTACATGCCATGAGGATTATGTCCAAGGAGGATATGGTATCTCTAACGGACAAGCTCCACGCCTTAGAATTATCAATGAAGGCGATTGTGTCCAAGCAGGAAACAGTGTCTCTGACGGACAAACTCCATGCCTTAGAATCGTTAATGAAGGCTTTGGAGCATAATACTGGACAGGAGATTCAGGACTTCCAGAAGGCAATGGTGAGCAGATTTAATAAAATTGAGGAAATCATAGACTCTGATGAACAGGAGCAAAAGGTAGAAAGGCAACATTCACCTCAAAAACTCTTAGTCTACATAGAGTTATACCTGCCTTTCCAGTAATAACATCATGAAAGATAACCGGCTCCAAAAACCCTAAGGTCATTAAAGAACATACATGGGAGCCTATATGTATGAATGATCTGAAAGAATTTAAACAAGCAATTGTAAATTATGGACTACATTCATCCTTTGTTAAAATCCTGGGCTCTGAGCAGCAGGGCCACCCTTCAAGATTGGAATCAATCAACGTCAGCTGTCCTCGAGAATGGACCTTTATGGCATTTCAAATGCCTATTCAAACAAGAGGCCAGACTTTTACAACAACAAGAATCAGAGGTTTCACTAGATCAAATTCTAGGGGAAGGACTTTACTCTGATCCTCAGGAACAAGCTCTTTATGATGAAAACATTTTATCCATATGTGCTACAGCAGCTCTAAGGGCCTGGGACAGGGTTCAAGACTCAGGTCAGAGAGTAGAATAGTATATCAGGGTCAAACAGGGTCAGAGAGAAGCCTTTAGTGACTTCTTACAAAGACTAACTAAGGCTGTACAAATAAGGATACCTGATCCAGAAGCAAGAAATATAGTAATTGAGTCTTTGGCTTATGAGAATGCCAACATAGAATGCAAAAGGATCCTGGGGCCTTTAAAGATCAGATCAGTGCCTTTGGATGAATGGGTTTTACATACAATGAATGTTGATACATTTGATTGTGGCAATGAAACATGGGTACAAGAAGCAATTTCCAAAGGTAAAAGGAGACATCAGATTACAAAATGCTTTCATTGTGGCAAAATGGGACACATGAAAAGGGACTGCAGACAATGGAATTTCAGGAATAATGCCTCTTCTAGGAATAACAGGAATAGGAGGACTCAGCCTTCAGGTTTATGTAGGAGATGTGGAAAGGGCAGGCATTGGATGAATGAGTGTAGGTCAACAAGAGATAAACAGGGCAACCCGTTGCCATCGGGAAACTCAATAGGGGGCCTCTCGAAGGCCCCCATGGCAAATGTGGTCCAGTCATTTCTGATCACTGCAGAGAACATGCCTCTTCAGGGAAATTAGAATGCCCCATGCCTGCTGTTAAAAGCAATAATGGCCTGAAGGATGAGTTAAATGTGGTGAATGAATCAAGAAATCTATGAGGACAAAGTAAACGTATATTCTGGCAGACTTCTATAAATGAACAAAAACCACAGCTAAGAGTGTGTGTGAAAGGCAAATTTATTACTGGCTTACTGGACACAGGTGCGGATGTAAGTATCATTACTCCAGAATCTTGGCATCCACATTGGCCTCTTCAGGAGGTAGATATTCAGTTCTTAGGAATTGGAACCCTATCTGGAGTAAGACAAAGCATGAGATGGGTCAATTGTATAGGTCCAGATGGACAAATAGGAAAACTAAGACCATATGTAGCAAATATTGCAGTGAATTTATGGGGCTGTGACCTATTGCAGCAATGGAATACCCAAATTAACATTCCTGCTGCTTCCAGAGCCTATATTTCTGAGGACAATATTACAAGATATTACAGATGGCAGAAACCAGTCATTAGAGCTAAACAAGAACACAACACAATTGATGGCCCTTAAGAGGTACCAACAGCCATGCCTCTACAATGGTTGACTGAGAAACCAATATGGACTAAACAATGGCCTTTAGCTGAGGAAAAGTTACAGGCTTTAGAACAGCTGGTACAAGAGCAATTAGATGCTGGACATATAGAAGACTCTACCAGCCCTTGGAACTCTCCTGTATTTGTTGTTAAGAAAAAATCTGGTAAATGGAGAATGGTGACAGATCTTAGAGCTATCAACAAGGTTATTCAACCTATGGGTTATTCAACCTCTACAATCTGGAATTCCTCTGCCCTCCCTGTTACCAAAGGGATGGCCTCTTATAGTTATTGATCTGAAAGATTGTTTCTTCACTATACCATTACAAGAAAAAGATAGAGAAAAGTTTGCCTTCACAGTGCCTACTTATAATAACTCTCAGCCTACAAGGAGGTACCAGTGGACCATCCTCCCACAGGGAATGTTAAACTCTCCCACCCTGTGCCAATATTTTGTAAGCCAACCATTGAAAATTATATGCAAACAATTTCCTAGGTCCATAATATACCACTATATGGATGATATCCTGATATCTGATCAAAACAAAGACACCTTAGAAAGGCTGTTTGAAGAAGTAAAAATAGTATTACCTAAATGGGAATTGCAAATTGCTCCTGAAAAAATTCAGAGAGGAGATTCTGTTAATTATTTAGGTTTTAAAATAGGTTTACAAAGAATTAAGACTCAAAAGGCACAAATCAGGAGAAACCGGTTACGAACTCTTAATGACTTTCAAAGATTATTAGGAGACATTTCCAGTCTACGACCAGCTGTTGGGATAACACCTGATCTAATAATTCATTTAAACAAAACCTTAGTTGGTGACAAAGATTTGAATAGTCCCAGAGAGTTAACAGCTGAAGCAGAAAAGGAACTGACGATGGTTGAGGAAAAATTACAGGAGGCACATGTAGATAGGGTGGATCCAAATCTTAGTTGCATTCTAGTCATATTGCCTTCCAGAATTTCTCCTATGGGAATTTTAATGCAGAGGGAAGCATTAAAATACTATTTTAATCCATACTATTGATACTATTGATACATACTATGGATCCATAGATCCATACTATTTTAGAATGGATCTTTTTATCACACAAACCAAGTAAAAAAATTGAAAATGTATGTAGAAAAGGTCTCTGAATTAATTATAAAAGGTAAACTGAGATTTTGTCAACTAGCAGGTATAGACCCAGCAGAAATTATAGTGCCTTTTACTACTGATGAAATAAAAAAGTTATGGGAAGACAATGAACCATGGCAAAGAGCTTGTGCTAATTTTTTGGGAGAAATCAATAACAATTACCCAAAAAGTAAGAGACTTAACTTTATAAAGAGAATTTCTTGGATCCTTCCTCGAGTTGTCCGTGATGCTCCAATAACCAGAGCCAGTACATGTTATACTGATGCTAATAAATCAGGGAAATCAGGTTACAAATCAGAAGAATTGAGTAAAGTGGAACAAAGTCCTTATGATTCTGTCCAGAAGGCAGAATTATATGCCATCCTTATGGTGCTTAGGGATTTTACAGAACCTCTTAATATAATTACTGACTCACAATATGCAGAAAGAGTTATTTTGCATATTGAAACTGCTGAATTTATACCTGATGATACAGAACTGACCTCATTGTTTATCCAGGTACAAGACATGATCAGGAACAGGCTCTGCCCAATGTATATAACACATATCCAATCCCATAGGGGTCTGCCCGGTCCTCTAGCACAAGGTAATGCAGATATTGATTAATTATTGATTGGTAGTGTGCTGCAGGCATCTGAATTTCATAAAAAACATCATGTCAATAGCAAAAGCTTGAAAAAAGAGTTTTCTATTACATGGCAACAAGCTAAGGAGATTGTAAAGAAATGCCCTACTTGCTCTTTTTATAACCAAACAGGGACTAATCCAAAGGGTATTAAAAGGAATGAAATTTGGCAGATGGATGTGTTCCACTTTGCAGAATTTGGAAAATTAAAATATGTACATCACACCATTGACACTTATTCAGGCTTTCAGTGGGCAACTGCTTTAAGCTCAGAAAAAGCTGACTCAGTAATCACACATTTATTAGAAGTTATGGCCATTATGGGTATACCTGCACAAATAAAAACAGATAATGGTCCAGCTTCTGTCTCTAGGAAAATGAAACGGTTTTTTGCTTATTATAATATTAAGCATGTTACAGGTATAGCATATAATCCTACAGCTCAAGCAGTTATAGAAAGATCAAATCGAACTATAAAAGATATGTTGAACAAACAGAAAGGGGTAGAAAATACCCCCAGGAATAGGTTACATAATGCTTTATTAACCTTGAATTTTCTTAACGCTAATGAGAAGGGAACAACAGCAACAAAAAGACATTGGATAATGAAAAGTCTGCTGAACTAAATCAACCAGTTTATATCAAGGATGTGCTGACCTCTCAATGGAAGCCAGGAGATGTGCTACGTTGGGGAAGGGGTTTTGCTCTTGTTTCCACAGGAGAAGAAAAATTGTGGATACCTTCAAAATTAATAAAGGTTAGATCTGAAGAGAAGAAACCTCTTGGAAAGGAGAAATGATAGCATCTACAATGATGATGACCATACAGGTGGTAAGAAAAACATAGAATGGGGGCAGGTTTCTGTTTTTATCTCCACAGGAAAACATTCGTCTTTGAAAAATTCAAAGGACCCTGGATGTTTGAATACTGACAGATGGAAAAATAACTACCCAATATGGATTATCAAGAAAACTGAATAGGTTCTGTGAGTATGAAGCTCTGGAATATACTAAATCATATTTCTGAATTTATAGAGCTGGTTTTGGAGTTGGACTCTTGGCTCGGTCCCTCTCTAATTCCAAGCCTGTTGTTAGGAGAAAAACCCAGAGTTTCTGGAGTTTCTGTCTTATGTCAAGAGCTATGATATGAGACAGAAAGAAATATGAGTTTAGAAAACATCTTTGCTTTTCTTCATATCTATCATACTTTTCATTGAATGTCTATCATACCTTTCATTGAATATATGTTTGTGCATGTCTATATAATTAATGTTTAAGTTTTCCACAATGAACAATGAGTCTTTTCTGCACTGACATTTGAAGTTTCCAGGAAGAAGATGGGACCCCCATAACAACAACTCCACTCAGTTGATATGACGTCATGATACTGATAGTGCTACTACAAGTCCTGTTCTGGGTATCAGCTGCACAGATGATTCCAACTTGGTTAGCTGAAATGGTGCACATCTTGTACAACATTCTGGCCAGACCTCCACAAAATACTCAGAGACTGTTTGCAATTTTAAAAGACATTGACTTTGAAATTTAACCATCATTTTACTTTCACAGGATCCTCCAGAAAGAACCATACCCCCATGACAGCTGGAAGTAATTCTAGAGGACGATGTCCCCTCTCTCAGCAAAGTTTGTCCTCAGGTTTAGGAACAATATTTAGGGATTGATTATAATTAGTATATGGTTGAGAGTTGGGAAAGGAATTTTATAAGCTCAGGGATCTTTTTGAAAAAAAAGGGAGGGAAAATTGGATAGATAATAATGGTATTTGTGAGTTATTGTTTATAGATAATTACATCGGCATATATTGAATATTGTATGTATGCATGCTTCTACCTGTTTAAAACATTTTTTATGTATTGATATATATTGTATTGATATATGTATACCATATTGCAGTGTACATTTCTACCTCTGATTAAGATACTCATGTATTGTTTATGTATTGATATTTATTGTTTACATTTGGAGGTCATTGTCCTCATTTATTGCACAGTTGTTTATTCTCTTAGTCTTTAAGTTAGATACATGTTAAGAATTGTAGATCAATAGTCATCTATGTCTGTTATATTTATGGTTAGACTAATCAGGTTCTTTAGATACATAGAGATTATATATAAATAGTCTTCAACCTCTTTGAAGAGCTGTAGAAAATGGCATTTAATTTAATCTTAGAGTTCTGTGTAGTGAGACACAGTCACTCCTGGCAACACTGACCTATTCCCGAGAGATTGTTGAGCACCAAAGACACTCCACTTGGAGCTTGTCTTCTTGACAAAACTGGCCTCTGGGCAAGGAACTGCCCATACCTCAACTACTGACAAATACACGGTATCCGGAAATGGATAAACAGAACTGTCAAATCTTGCCAAGACAGGGTAAGACGGTTTTGAAAAATCTCTTGCCTGTTAAAATCCAGGAATGGATAAAATCCGGAAATGGATAAACAGAATTGTTAAATCTTGCCAAGACAGGGTAAGATGGTTTTGAAAAATCTCTTGCCTGTTAAAAATAATCTGTCAGTTATTCTAGGCCTTAGTCAAAGTTGGTTGCTTCAACTCTGCAAACAGGTCTTTGGTGATTGCCCAGGTAGCCAGTTGTCTCTGTGATTTGTTGCATGTTTTGGAAGTTCTTTGATTGCACTTCCTAATTACTCAGGTAACATTATTTCCCTTCTCGGATCTTCTATGGGGTTGAAGACTAGATAAATGTAACTACTTTCCTCTCATGACTTGGCCAAGTTATTTATTATACAAGACTTTAGCTAGTTGGAATAGGATATTTGTACTTACTGTATATAATTTCGTAGTAGGCTTAGAACTCTCTTACTTAAACAAAAGGGGGAGGTGCTGCGGGAGTACCTTCCACTGCTTCAGCCAATAGTCGCTGAAGCACGAGCCCACAGTGTTGTGGGGGCACCTTCTGCTCCGTCAGCCAATAGCCGCTGAAATACCAGCCCACTGGGGTGTGGTATATTTCTCTTTAAAAGAAGAGCGACAAGCTCGGCTGGGCCTCTTGGTTCTGGCTCTTGGTTCCGGCTCCTGCTCCCGGCTCCTGCTCCAGTGACTAGGCTCCCTTCCTGACGGCTTATGGTGTATGTAAGTTTTACCCCCCAAAATAAATACCCCCTTAAAACATAATTGGTGTGGGATTGATTCGCCATTACTACAGAGTGAGTTTCAGGACAGCCAAAGATACAGAAAGAAACCCTGTCTCAAAAAAACAAAAATTAAAAAGAAAAAGAAAAATGTAGAGTTTAAAATAAAGCCATGGAAAGATGGGAAATACACAGAGAATATGAATAATGTATGTTATTGCACTGTCTTTGAATGGTTTGATGGCTGAGGAAGAAACAACAGCTGCTAAGACATTTGATTACAAATGCTGCTGGATTAATCCAAACATATATATTTTGAAAATGCCTTGACTTCAAATTTTAAGTCAAAAGATATGATACTTTGGAGAAGATGTTTTGTTTCTGTTTCCACAAGTAGTGAGAGGCTGTGGATTTATTCTGGGTTAAGGAAAATCAGATTTGATCAAGGAAGACCACCTGAGAAATCTTCAATAGGAGCAAATGACCCAGCTATCTGAATTCTACATCCAGAACAGATTCAAGACTGCTGCCTGAGATGATCAAGCCTCACAGAATACTCCAGTCAGGATTTGATCATAATTCTAAATTTTTTTTAGGTCCCAATCAGCAGGAAGTAGTCCAGAAAACTATGCCCACATTTCCAAAAAAAATGGATTATGTTTAGAGTGTTAGTTACAAGTTGATATGAATAATGGTCAGGGAAAAATCTAAACAAAGGAAATTAGATTCGGAGTACTTGTCTTGGGAAAAAAACCCAAAAACAAAAGGGGGAAGTGCTATGGGACAATGGTCTTATACCCTGTCACTTGTATTGCTTTAATAAAATGCTGATTGGCCAATAACCAGGCAGTAAGTATAGGCAGGGCCACCAGGTAGGAAGTAGAGGCAGGGAGACCAGAACAGAAGAATTCTGGGAAGAGGAAAGAATCAATCTGTAGTTATCAATGAGACACAGAGGAAGCAAGATGAGAACACCTCGCTAAAAAAAGGTACCAAGCCACATGGCTAATACAGACAAGAATTATGGGTTAATGTAAGTTATAAGAGTTAATATGAAGCCTGAGCTAATAGGCCAACAAGTTTATAACTAATGTTATGTTATTAGTTATATAACCTCTTTGTATTTCTTTGGACTGAAAGACTGCAGGACCAGGTGGGACAGAAACCTCTGTTTCTGTTGAAACAGTTGAATAGAACTGAACAGGAGACCTGAGACTTGGGGAAGCATCTACACCTGCTGTGTGTATGTCACTGGTCTGTGAACAGTCATAAACATAACTCTCTGCCTTGATTAGTTTCTTTTCTTCCTGGAAGTAAGTCTCAAGCACAGGATGCTGGTATCATGAGCTCTTATTATGTCTAACTTAATTCTGCCATTTCTAAAAAGAGGACACTGAGGCCTAGTGAGGTCGAGGAATTTACATGAAGCCTCACAGCCTCTGCATAGCCTGAGACATGGTTCTCCCATCCCCCAGGAACCAACCCATGGTCATATGTTTTCAGGATCCTTTAGGATGGCAAGCCATTCCAGACACCAGGAACCCTATGCTCTCTGAGGCCATCCATTTGTCACTATTTCCCATTAAATTGAAGAATAGGAGTTTTCCAATGATCAAATTCTTCAAAAGCTACTGTTAGGAAGTCCTGAAGCTTCACCCTGGGGCAAAGCATTTACTGAGCTGTAATATCTGTAGAGCCTTTGTAGGCTCTTGAAAGTCTAGACTTGCAAAAGAATGCTTGTTTTTATTATAAATTAAAATTTTTTAAATAATTAAATTAAAGATAATAAGATAAAACAAAACTAACACTTCTTAATAGAACACAACAATAGAAAAGAGCCCAGAAAAAGGAACCTGAAGCAAACACAGATGCGGGGAGCCACTGGCTTACATACTCAGGAATCCTTAAAACCCTTAAGATGGAAGCCATAGGGATGCTCAAGGGACTTATAAGGTAAAAAAGAAACAGACACACACACACACATATAAATAAATAAATAAATAAATAAATAAGATAAAAGAATTTAAAGCCCTGATATGAAAGAGAAAAGAGGTGCCACTGAGTTTGTTTTCTTTGGCCATGTTTTCTGGGCATGCAGCCTACCCTTAACCCCTTAGGAGGAATTCGTTCCCCCAGTGAGACTCCATTGGAGAAAACTAAGTCTTCATTCACAGTTGGTTAACAGTTGGAGACGGCTTCTGGGCTAGGGAAGGGGACATGTTCCCACTTCTCTCGGCTCTGGACCTCATCTTGTACAGACCCTTGCGGGCCCTATGCATACTGCTTCAATCTCTGCGGGTTCATTTCGGCAATCATAACCCTACGACAGGTTCTATGTGTGCATAGTTTCTTTGATCAGAGCTACACTTAATAGCTAAAGATGCAGAGTACTGTGTACTTGAAATGTGCTAAGAATAGACTTAAAGCATTCCTACCACAAATAAATGCTAAAGGCATGGGGTAAGGTGTTCACAACTTTGATTTGGGCATTCTGACATGTGTGTATATCCCAAAACAGCATGTTGTGTACCATAAATATATATAATTTTGTCAATTCAAAAATAAATAATTGATCCTTTTCACAGGAGAATGGAAATTGTTCTGATTCTCTGACTATAACTTTTGGCTTGGTGTTGAAAAGAAACAGCAAGAGGAAGCATTCTGAGAATGTTCCTAACCATGGGCGGGGAAGTTTCTGACTGTTCAACACAGGGTATGATGGACTATGGTTTTCTGTTGTTGCTTTTATAATGTTTTTTATAAGGTTGAGAAAGTTCCCTCTACCCATTTGTTGGGTGTATTTATATCGAGCACCTTGCTTCTGTTCATTTATTACACAGCACCCATGGAGGACCTGCTGCATACGCCAAGTGAATGGAGGACCTGCTGCATACGCCAAGTGAATGGAGGACCTGCTGCATACGCCAAGTGAATGGAGGACCTGCTGCATACGCCAAGTGAATGAAGCATATACTCAGGGATAAGCACAGGTGCATCTTATTTTCTAGAGCACAGGAAGTGAAGGAGATGGCACTGTCCTGGCTTCCCTTCTAGTTCTATGATAAAACACTCCAACCAAAAGCAACTTGGGAGAGGAAGGGTTTACACTTCCAGATCATAGTCCGTCACTGAAGGAAGCCAAGGCAGGAACTTGAAGTAGACACTGTAGAGGAATGCTGCTGGTTGACTTGCTCTCTGCCTTGCGTACACAATCATGCTTTCTTATCCTGCCCAGAACCACCTTTCTAGGGAATGGTACTGCCCACAGTAGGCTGGTTGGGCTCTCTTACATCTTCAATTATTAATTAAGATAATCTCCCACAGGCCAATACGCTCAATTCTTCAACCGAGTCTATCCTTTCATGTGATTCTAGGTTGTGTCATTAATAAGCAAAGCTAACTTGGACCTAGGCCTTCACAACACCAATGGTAAGTGGTATAGGGAGAACAAATAGAAGAACCTACTCTTCTGTGGAGGAAAAAGGAGGTGTCTTGATTTGGGTGCCCTGAAAACAGAACAGGAAGCAACGATTCAAGAATGGAGAATTGCTTGATCCTTCAGCAATTTCAGTACTCGAGCGTGAGGAGAGAGGGGCACCAGACACATGAGAAGGCAAGCCAGGGAAGGCACCAGCTGAGCTGGGTATACTTGAGAGCTCACTTTGAGAACACCAAAAATTGTACAAAATGCATCTCAAAACTGACCTTTGGGGCTAGAGAGATGGTTCAGTGGTTAAGAGCACTGATTGCTCTTCCAGAGGGCCCAGGTTCAATTCCCAACACCCACATGGCAGCTCAAAACTGTGTGTAACTCCAGTTCCAGGGGACTCAACACCAATGGCAAACCATCAATGCACATAAAATAAAACTAATAATTTTTTTAAAGTAGGTAATTTTTATTTAAAAAGAAAGAAAGAAAGAAAAGAAGGAAAGGAAGAAAGAAAGAAAGAAAGAAAGAAAGAAAGAAAGAAAGAAAGAAAGAAAGAAAGAAAGAAAGAACTGTCCTTTGACAGAATGGAAAGTAGAGACAAAAAAGTCTAAGCTCCACCAGGAATCTGGTGGAAGCCCTTCTCAAAGGGCAATGCATATGGGATAGTGTGCATGGGTTCAGTTCTTAGCAGCAGGTACGGTGAACTTGAGGTGGGCATGGACACGGAGGGCCCAGGGCACCCCCTGCTGGGGAGTTAGGGTGGGAATGGACACTGGGGGCATCCCCTGCTGGGGTCAGCACCAACAGGACTTCAGAGAAGATAATCTGTAGCAGCATCTCTATGAGTCTAAGGTCAAAGCTCACAGTGCAGGAGCCTTGTTGTATTGCAGCTTCCAAATTTAAACATCCCATCCTGGAAGGAAGAGGGAGTCTCATGAGATTCCAGAAATAAACTTCACAAGTCCCTCCCTCATGGTTATAAAAGCAGTGATTACTGCAGAGAGGGGACTCTCCAGACTGTCATCCAGTGCACTCATGGAGTGTAGTCTTCCTGAGTTATGGTCCATGCTGGGGGGAGGGATTCTCGGTGATGCTGTCTTTGAGTAGTCCATCCTCCTGTATGGAATCCCACAGAACCCACGGTTTGCCAAGGTAAACTTAGGTTGGGTCCTCGCTTTGGTTTGTTCTCAGGGCCCCATCTAGGGTAAATAGACATTGGTTTGCCTTGATGACAATTGGCGGGTGTGTTCTTTTTCTCTGTCCATTAGATTTGTAGAACAGAAATGGCACAGTGTAAAATGAACATGTTTTTTGGCAAGTGTTACAGACTTCTCAGGTGGGGAAGAGCCCCAGAGTTGGGGAACCAACCACTCTGAGAGGTTTGGGTGCCCCCCTTTATTTATTTTTATTTATTTATTATATATTCAGTGTTCTGTCTGCATGTGTCCCTGCAGGCCAGAAGGGGGCACCAAATTTCATTACAGATGGTTGTGAGCATGTGGTTGCTGGGAATTGAACTCAGGACCTTTGCAAGAGCAGGCAAAGCTCTTAAACACTGAGCCATCTCTCCAGCCCACCCCCCCCACTTTGTTGAGAGGTTAAAGGTGTCCCTGTGTCTCTTCTACAGCAGGGACTAAATCTGTCTCTGTAATTGTTGGTTGGCTGAGTGAGAGTAGACCCCCCCACCTTCCTCTGCTCTCTTTGGTATGACAGGCACAGAGAGACTGTTGCATGGGGGTGGTAGATAGTCTACGTTTCTGAAAAATAAAAACTTACTGATGGGGGAGAAGCCACAGGGAAGTGGAAGCATGTTGCATGGAGGAGTGGGCTGTGTCCCGCTGCCTGGCTAGCTTAAGCCCCGAAATAACCACACAGAAATTGTATTAATTAGATTACTGCCTGACCCATTAGCTCTACCCTCTTATTGGCTAACTCTCACATCTTGATTTAACCCATTTCTAATAATCTGTATGTCACCACGAGGTCATGGCTTATAGGGAAAGATTCAGCATTTCTGACCTGGTGGCCCTCCCTGTCTGTCTCCCTCCTCCCAACCTTCAGTTCTGTCTTCCCGCCTATCTAAGTGCTGCCCTATCAAAAAGCCAAGGCAGTTTCTTTATTCAACCAATGAAAGCAACACATAGAAAGAAGAACCTCCTACACCAGAAACTGTCTATTGTTAGGGATTAAAAAGCCTTTTAAGGAAAAAAAACTCAAACTGGGATTTTTATTTCTGCTTCTCTTTTTATGTCTCTCCAAGAGGCCACAACCTCAATGTCTGTCTCCCTAGGAAAAGCCACACAAAAAGTCTTGCTGTGTCCTCAAATGACTGAGAACTCTCCAGTGTCTCCTCTTACAGGGACACCAGTCCCATTGGGTTAGGACTCCGCCCCTAAGGTGTCATCTCCAAGAGCTCCTAAAGTCCCATTTCCAGTAGTTATGTCACAGGTGGTAGATTCAGCAGAGGCATTTGGGGAGGCACACACTCAGGTCACATCACGGGACTTGGGCCCTTTGCCCCAAGGCAGTGGGGAAGTCTCCAGAGTGAAGTAGGCTGGAAGTAGGGAGGTGTGGGCCAATATCCAGACTGGTGGGTGTGGCAGAGTTCTGACTCTCCCAGCCGGTTCTTAGCACAAGTGAGACAGGAAAGGCCTTTGAAAGGCAGCTGGCTGGACCAGGTGTAAGCCAAGAGGACAAGGGAGGCCACGGGCTCTTTGTGGTATCGTTCATGTGGGCAGGGAATCCAGAAAGAGAGGATGACCTTTATGAGGTCACTTTGGTCATGTGGAGGAGGAGTCTCAGCCTAAGGAAGAGAAGTCCCACAAGATGACCCCACCAGTGTCCATCACCCCTAACAGCCAAGTGGATATAGCATCCTTAAACACCATACTAGGTACTCAAGAATAGTTTGTTGATTGAAAGAGGGATGGACTGTTGTTCCACATGGACACCTTGCTTGGGTGGCTGATGTTAGGTGCCCCTTGCCTAGGATAGGGCTTATCTGGGGAAATGGTAAAGCATTATTCTTGGATGCATCTGAGAGACTGCTTCCAGAACACATGGATGATTGTGTGTGGTGGTCCATTTTGACTGTCCTCTTGATTTGAAAAACTAATGGCCTGGGCATTAGTAAGGCTCACTCATGGGTGTGTCAGTAAGGGCCTTTCCAGAGACAATTAGCTTAAGGGTAAAGACGCCTCCTGTATATGGGCAGATCTACTCCATGGGTTAGGGTTCCAGACGAACAAAAGAGAAAAGGGAGAGAGCTAAATGTAAGATTCCCTTCTTTGTTTTCTGGCCCACTGAGATGTGAGCAAGCAGCCGCCTCCTCGGCCTCAGGCTGCTCCCCAGCTAGACCTTCCCGAGAAGAACAGGCACTGAAGGAACTTCAGCTGACAGGGCCAGACTCTCGTCGTTCCTGAAAGCACACAGAGCTTTCTAGCCAATGGTTTCCTGTCTGACAGTCCAGAGTAAGCAGCATGAAAGAAGTGACCTCTGCCAGGGAGATACACGGGCATGCAGCTGCTTGCAAAGTAGGTCAGTGTGTCAAATGCCAAACAAAGCCTGGGAAGGAGTCAAGTGGGAGGGAATATTCTTGCTTGTTCCCAGGGCAAAGGAGGAGGCAGGGGATGGTGCTAGGGGAACTGGTGGGAAAGGCTCTTGCTATCACTGCTCCCTGTGGTCTCAGGTTGCTGTCTTCAGGCCTCCTCTATTGCTTTGGTTTGACAGCCAATTTCTCTCACCTGTCAGTCAGATTCTCCCAGTGCCCCACTTCTGAATGAAGAAGCTGCTCTACCTTCCTTAGGTGCTGCTTTCTCTAAGTGCCTTCCCCAACTGGAAACTATGCCTGAGTCTTCTGGAGCCTCCCTACTGAGCACCTGCAATTCCTCATCGGAGGCAGACAAGCAGAGTCCAGGGATTCTGCATCCAGACTCTGGACTCTGTGAGACTAGGTTCTCTCTATGGTCTTTGCAGCAATTAGAACTCAGACAAATTACTAAACTCCTGGGTCTCGGTTTCCTCCCCTGCTAGTGTTAGTCAGTCTCAATCTGAGAAGTGTTTATATATATTCATATATATTTGCATAGGCATAAACAGAAATAGGAGCATATTCAATATAACAAATACAATTTGAATTTGTATCAATATACAGGAATCTATACCAATGTAAATTGTAAGTAATAGCTCACAAGTATTCACTCTATTACTCACTATCATTATTAATTAGTGTGAGTAAGCTCACACTAATCTACCCTTTATCCCATTCAGTTTTCTTTTTTTCCCAAAGAAGATCTCTGAACCTATATAATTTTGACCCCAACCCCCAACCCTATACCAGTTATAATCAACCCCTAGTTGATGTCCCTAACCCTGAAGACATGGAAGAGAGGACATCATCTTCTAGGATTACATCCAACTGTCATGGGGCTGATGTTCTTTCTATGGGATCCTGTTAAACTAAAATAATGGTTAAGTTTCAAAATTACTGTCTGGTATAATTGCAAATAGCCTCTGAGAAGTTGGTAGAATATATATATAATGAAATTTTACCCTGTAGAGGATATGGTACCCTAAGTCAGATTTCACTTTGTTTGATGATTCTTTCAGGATTGCTATCTCTTTTTCCTTAGGTATCTAAATGTCCAAGGTCTCTTGACTTTTTGAAGATGAGTGTTTTCCTGAAAAGACAAGAGCAGAACCCTGCCCCAACCCTTATGAGGTTTCCTTACCACCTGTATAGTTGTCACTTCTGTGAATGAGCAGTCATTTCTCTGTCTCTAGAGGTTTCTCATTTTCAAAACAAATCTTTATTAACTTTGATGGTATCCATAGCTTTTATTCTTCTGTGGAAACAAGAGCAAAATCCATTCCCCAGTGTAGCACATCTCCTGGTTTCCATTCTGAGGTCATCAGCTGATTTAATTCAGAAGTTTTTTTCTACTATCCAACGTATCTCTGCTGCCGTTGTTCCTTTCTCATTAGCATTAAGAAAATTCAAGGTTAATAAAGCATTATGGAATCTATTTCTAGGGTTTTTTCTGTCCCTTTCTGTTTGTTTAACATACCCTTTATAGTTTGATTTGATCTTTCTATAACTTCCTGATCTGTAGGATTGTTTGGTATACCTGTAATATACTTTATATTATAATAAGCGAAAACCTGTTTTTTGTCTTAGAGACATAAGCTGGACCATTATTTGTCTTTATTTGTGCAGGTATACCCATGATGGCCATAACTTCTAATAAATGCATGATTACTGAATCAGCCTTTTCTGAGCTCAAAGCAGTTGCCCATTGTAAACCTGAATAAGTGTCAATGGCATGGTTTAATTTTCCAAATTCTGTAAAGTGCAATACTTCCATCTGCCATATTTCATTCCTTTGAGCACCCTTTGAGTTACTCCCTGAAGGTAGTGGTGTTTGGTTATAGAAAGAGCAAGTAGGACATTTCCTTATAGTCTCCTTAGTTTGTTGCCATGTAATAAAAAAATTCTTTCTTTAAACCTTTGCTATTGACATGATGTTTTTTATGAAATTCTGAGGCCTTCAGCCCATTTCCAAATAATAAGCAATCATTTTCTGCATTATCTTGTGCTAGAGGACCTGACAGACCCATATGGGATCAGATGTGTGTTATATATATATATATATATATATGTGTGTGTGTGTGTATATATATGTATATGTATATTTTATACTGATACCAATAACTCAAGCCTATTCTTGCTTATATCTTGATCTTGAATGAATAATAAAGTCAATTCTGTGTTATCTGGTATAAATTCAGCAGTTTCAATATGCAAAACAACTCTTTCTGCATGTTGTAAATTAGTAACTATATTGAGAGGTTTTTTTAAATCCCTTAGTACTATAAAAATAGCATATAATTCTGACTTTTGGGTAGAATTATAAGGTCTTTGTTTCTCTTTACTTGACTTTCCTGATTTATTTCTATTAGTATAGAATATACAGGTCCCAGTTATTGGTGTGTCACATACAGTGTGGGGAAGGATCCAAGTAGCCCTCTTTATAGGCTAATTCCATCCTTTTTGGAATAATTGATATTAATCTCTCCTACAAAAAATTAGCACAAGCTCTTTGCCAGGGTTTATTGTCTTCCCATTATTTTTTAATTTCATCAGTATTGAAAGGCACTATAATCTCTGTTGGGTTTATTCCTGCTAGTTGACAAAGTCTCAGTTTTCCTTCTATAATTAATTCAGAGACTTTTTCCACATAAATTTTTAATTTTTTTACTTGGTTTATATGTTTAAAAATCCATTATAAGATAATAACTTCCCTCTGCATTAAAATTCCTGTAGGGGAAGTTCTAAAAGGCTGTATGACTAGAATGTAATTAAGATTTTGATCTACCCGATCCACATGTGCCTTCTGTAATTTCTCTTCAACCAAAGTTAATTCTTTCTCAGCTTCAGCTGTTAATTCCCTGGGACTATTTAAGTCTTTGTCACCATCTAAGGTTTTGTTTAAATGAACTATTAGATCAGGTGTTATTCCAGAAGTGGGTTGTAGATTGGAAATGTTTCCTAGCAATTTTTGAAAGTCATAAAGAGTCAACAACTGGCCTCTCCTAATATGTGCTTTTTGTGTTCTAATTTTCTGTAAACCTAATTTATAACCTAGATAATTGATAGAATCTCTTCTTTGCATTTTTTCAGGAGCAGTTTGTAATCTCCATTTAGGCAAAACTTTCTTTACTTCTTCAAACATTTTTCTAAAGTATCTGCATTTGAATCAGATAGCAAAATGTCACCTATGTAATGGTAAATTATAGATTTAGGAAATTGTTTATGTATTATTTCCAATAGCTGACATACAAAATATTGGCACAAAGTGGGTTTTTGAGCATTTCCTGTGGGAGGATAATCCACTGATATCTCCTAGTAGGCTGAGAATTATTATAAGTAGGCACTGTTAAGGTAAGTTTTTCCTCTGTCCTTTTACTGTAAGAATAGAGTGAAGAAACAATCATTTAAATCAATAACTATAAAAGGTCATCCTTTAGGTAATAGGGAAGACAAAGGAATTACAGATTATAGAGGGCCCATAAATTACCTTATTGACAGCTCTTATATCTGTCACCACTCTCCATTTTTCATATTTCTTTTTAACCACAAATACAGGAGAATTCCAACGACTGGTTGATTCTTCAATATGGTGAGCTTCTTGCTGCTCCTGTATCAGCTGTTCTAAAGCCTGCAGTTTGTCTTCTATTAAAGGTCATTTTTTAACCCATATTGATTCCTCAGCTAACCATTTTAAAGGTAGGACCATTGGTACCTCTGAAGGTTTGCTAATTGTTTTGTGTTCTTGTACAGCCTGAATGGCTGGTGACCTTTTTTTTTATATAGAACTTTATAATATCCTTCCCAGATATGTGAGTTTCTGGGACTACAGGAATGTAAGTCTGGATATTACATTGCTGCAACAGGTCATGACCCCATAAATTCACTGTGATATTAGCCACGTACAGCCTCAGCTTTCTCTCTGTCCTATGCATTCGACCCATCATGCTTTGCTTCACTAGAGATAGGGTTCCAATTCCTAGGAATTGAACCTCTGCCTCTTGAAGAGACCAATTCAGATGCCGAGATTCTGAAGTAATCATAGTCACATCCACAAGTCAAGTAATTCCTCAATTACAATGTCGTTTATAAACACTCTTAGCTTTGGTCTTTGATCATTTATAGAAGTCTGCCAAAATATACATTTCCTATTTTCTATTTGAATTTTTGATTCATCCTCCATGTTTAATCCATCATCCAGAACAGTATGATTTTTTATAACAGGCAATGGATTTTTAATTTTCCTGGTGAGACATGTTCTCCACAGTGACTGGGAATGACTGTGTTGTATGGAGAGTGGGGCCCTTTGTTGCCTCCTGCCCAGCTAGCTTATACCCAAAATGATCAGACAGAAACTGTATTAAATCACTGCCTGACCCATTATCTCTAGCCTCTTATTGGCTAACTCTCACATTTTGATTTAACCCATTTCTATTAAATCTGGGTATCAGCACGAGGTCGTGGCTTACCGGGAAAGAGTCAGCATGTCTGATTCTGGCAGCTCCGTGGCGATTCTCTCTTTCTGCCTTCTTCCTCCCAGAATTCAGTTCTATTCCCACGCCTACCTAAGTTCTGCCCTATAACCATGACCAAAGCAGTTTCTTTGTTAACAAATGAAAGCAACACAAATACATAAGAACCTCCTACACCATGACTGAATCACATTTGACCTGGGGATCTCTGAGAGACCCCCCCAAAGAGTTTGCTAGTTGTATCAGGTTGCTTTGTCTGTCTTTTGTTGGTCTACATACACAGGGCCAGAGTCAGCCTTTGCCATATCGTCTACATAATCCACAAGATTGAGACCTTCTATTTTTGCCATGCCCAGTGGAGACATTATTTATATGAATGACTTGTCTATAATTCTTTCCCAGATGTCCTATTCTACCACAATTAAAACATTTGCCATGTCAATGTCTCCTTGTACCTTTGGAAATTGCTTCTCCTATCTAAGCCTCAGTTTATAGTCAAATGTCTCAATTTCATTGTATGCAGAATCCATTCATCCATTGGTGCTGATCTAACCTTTAAAGGCCCAAGGATCTTTTTGCATTCTAAGTTGGCATTTTCAAAAGCCAGAGAGTCAATAAGTACTCATCTAGCATCAGGGTCTGTTATTCCTATTTGTACAGCCTTAGTTAATCTTTGTAAAAAGTCACTAAAGGGTTCTCTTTGGCCTTGTTTAAGCCTAGTATATGATTAAATTCTTTTTCTGGATTCTTGAATCCTGTCTCAAGCATGTAAGGCTGCTGTGTAATATATGGACAAGATGTGTTCATCATAAAGAGTTGGATCCTGTGGATCAGCATAAGTACCCTCACCAAGAATTTGATCTTGTGAAGCCTGAAATTCTTTTGCTCTTCCATGTTGTTCTAAATTTTTTGCCTCTTCTTGCTAGTAACATTTTCACAGTAGTTGTGGCCCGTCTTCCAGGACTGCTTAAACTAATTGAAGCCAGTTGTGTGGAGAAGCCTTATTGTTTGAAGTCCATGTTTTCACCATCTCCCTAACAAATGGTGAATGAAAGTCACGAGATACTACTGCTTGCTTAATTTCCTTTGGATAATTCATACCTATAGGTTTCTATTTACATTCTCTGAATCCTTTTTAACATATTTTGATTATCAAACTCAACAGTATGAATTCTTTCAGATAACTTCTCATCACCCTTTGACATGGATTAAATTTTGTCTGTCAAATCAATGTTATCCTTTTCAGTGGTATTAATTTTTTCAGCTAACTTTTGACTTTCAATGGTATAGATACTGCCAGCTAGCTGTTCATTATTATTAGACTGTATCATTTCTAAAACTGCCTCATTCTTGTCATTTTTAAGGATATAATATGAAAAACAAAGCTAAGTCCAAATATCAGATAAATAGATGCATCAGAAAAAAACATATAAGCCTTGCAGAATACCATCCACAATATAAGCAAAAAAGGTTATTAAATTCCTTGATGGTGATATTGTCTAACATTACATAACTTTCAAATTTATTGATTTATTTATTAGTCAAATGAACTTATCTCTGTTATGAGATTTCAGTAAATTGTTGTAGGTGTAGTAATCTTTACTGGTCGGTAGGTATCAAGGTTGCAGGCATATGGTTGAGAGACACGACCAGAGGCTGAGTGAACAGTCCCACTCAGTTCTGCATTGGTGCCTGCTTAAATACTGGCAAATATGAGTGACAAATTAAGAACAATTAAATTGATTCCATACAGAGAGAGAGAGTTTTTTGGTGGCCAGAATATCAAGAAACCCAGAGCTTGCAAGCAGGGAACACAAATTAGAAGCTGGAAACATAAACCGGAAGCTGCACAAATCACCACCCAGCAGGAAAACCAGTGCGGGGAGGATAAGCATGTGCAAGTCCAGGGAACTGCAAAGTTGCCATGCAGCAGGCCCACCAAAGGAGTAGCTCCACTGCAGTGGGATTTTGGCAAGAAAATGCTTAATAGGTAAAATCCAGCCAGGTGGGTGGGAGTGGGAGGCCTCTGGGTATGGACCTTTTGAGCTGGTCTCCGTAGGTGTGGCTCAAGATCCACATGGGCGTCAGATGTAATAAACACCACAAAGTTGTCCCGCACTAGCTCAGAGTTGAGTTTGATAAGGGATTATTTAGTGGTAGACTCACAGATCAACAGTAGAGTAGGGAACAGGAACTGAATCCAGAGTGGAAAGAGAGAGAGCGCACGAGTGACTATGCAAGCTTTATACCTTCAGTTATAGGAGAAGAGGCCACGCCCAAGAGGGCTGGTATCTTAAAGGAGTTCTCGCAGCCCTCATCTGTCATCTTTTGATAGCCTCTGGTGAAGGTCACTTGATTGAAGTTGATAAAGCAAGGGTTATCTTGTGCGCGCGTGCGCGCGTGCACGCACGGGCACACACACACACACACACACACACACACACACACACACAGCTTCTCTGGAAATCTCTGACTAATCCACCCAGAATCCCAACTGCTGTGTTTTGAGTGAGTCCCTAACAGTTCAGGAGCTCGAAGCTTGGTCCTCATCGAGTGGATGTTGCGAAGTGATGGGATGTAAGGGAAAGTGTTTCATGGGAACACTGCCACAGAAGGGACTAACATAGTTACAGTGAGACCCTGCTTAGTTCCCATGAGGGTTAACATGATTGTCATCTCAGCAGGATCACCCAGGAGACATATGATTTGGGGTGTGTCTTTGAGGGATTCTAGATTCATTTCCTTGAAGAAGGAAAGGCCCGTCTGAATTGGGCAGCATCATGCCTTGGGCTGGGGTCTCAGACTGCACAAAGGAGAAAGTGAGCTGAGTGCCAGTATCCACACCTCAGCTTCCTGGTCATGGATGCAAGGGAGCCCATGCCCCACACTCCTGCTGCTGTGACTTCCCTGCTGGGATGGACTGTAAGCAGAGATGAACCCTCTCTTCTCTAAGCTGTTGTCAGGAATTTTGTCACCACAGCAAGTAGCCAATTCAAGTCTTCTGTTTTGACATCTCTGCTAGAAATAGCACTCAGGGCATGAATTCATGGTTGTTCCAGTACAGAGCCAAGGAACCCACTGTATGGAGCTTCTAGGAAACGGATCCCCAAGAAGAAAGCTAAGTTTGAAAGGCTGGATCTGCACCAGAACTTGGGAGTGTTTGGAGCATAAACATCTCCGAGATATACACTCTCAGATCTCAGGGCTAACCAAGCAGAAGAGGCCACATACAATCTGGGAAATCAGTGGTGGCCAAGACGGCAGGCAGAGCCAGAGATAATTGGAACCTCCATCAAATGATATCACCTCATCTTGCAGCCCTGGCAAATCTTAGTAAGAGTTTGAAGCCACTTTGACATCCCTGGTTGAGTTCCAGGCAAAAGCTGCCACTGTTATTTAACCCATTGTATTCACCAGGAGTAACCACAATGACAAGAATGAGTTGAGGTTGTATGGGTGTCATTGAGGCTAATTTTTGTCACATGAACATTTTTGGGGCCTATGATAATTGGAGGTTTTGATAAAATCAGTCATTTCAATTCAGATGTTTCTTTGCACTGAATGGGTCTTTCACTGTACAAATTTCATATGTTGCTGGGTCTCCTCTTCCTCATTTTGATTCCATGTTTTTTCCCTGGACTGAATTTGCCAGAAATTGGTATACTTTACTAGTCCCTTTGAAGGGAAGAGCCTTGGCCTTATTTGCTAGTCGTATTTGGGAATATGTGTGTGTGTTTGTTTTTGCTGTGCTGGTCTCTGACCTACGCCCTTCAGCTTTGGTCTGAACTCCAATGGCATTCTTCCCCTTTTCTTTTGGGTCACTTTTTCCTTTCTGTCCTTTACAAAGTTTCCTGCTTTTCTCCTTTCAATGGTAAATAACACCGTCTAAAGTTGTGACCTTCTCTGTGATTCTGATTATGTCTGCATCCAGAAAATTCACTCCATTTAGTTTTTTACTTAATTAAAATAGAATATATTTATATCATTTTCCTCCGCCCTTTCTTACCTCCAACCTCTCCCATGTTTCTCACCCCCTTCCAGTTTATGTTCTCTTGCTCTCTTTTCTTTAGTTATTATTGATAAACTATAGAAGTGAAACAAATATATTTTAAAAGACAAGAGAGATGTTTTAGAAGAAAAAGAACAATTATATTTTAATTCAACCATTAATTTTATGACAGACATTAGGGAGTTTATCATTATGATTCTATCATTTAAAATCTTTATATTAACAAGTACTTGGAAATTATTACAGCAGTCTAGCCTATGCTGATCCACACTGACTGTTTTCATTCATGGGAAATTTGTGAGAGAAGCAGTTACTTCGTTATGAATGGATTGCATCGTTAGCAAAGTTGAATGGCTCATGTACTTGGTGGCCAGACATGTTTGAACTGTGTTTTCCTCCTTTGCCTTTCATCCTTATTCTTATCAGCCTATGAAACCTCTTTCTCATAATAGCACAAATATTTTGATCATTGTGTTATTAGATTTTAATTTAATTTTTTATAACATTTTCAAAAATTTGTTCCACCCAACATAGCAGCAATCTTTTTATTTTTCATGGTTTTCCTCCTACATATACTTAGGAAGATCTTACACAGTGAAGGTCAGATTGCCTCACATTTATAATTATTTATTTCCACTTGAGTCTTGTAAGCATCCGTGTTCCTGCCTGGGTATCCAAGCACTGCAGCCTCCCCTTTGTGTGCTGTCACCTTCTGCTCGCTCGCTCTCCCTCCACCTCCCGTCTCAGCAGCAAGATAGCAAGATAGCAAGAACGTCTCAACAATGGCAGTGCTGCCCTCTGGCCTGACCGGCTCCATTCTCTGGTCGTGACTTGCCATGCAGATGGTGGACGTGCTGAGAAGCGCTGAGAAGCACATGTTTACAGGTTTGTCAAGTGTTGAAAGAAGCCCGCAGACTGCACGCTCTGTATGTTCCTGCATACAGAGGACTCGCGAAAGCCAGCAAGTCCCGCCTCCTCCCCAGCCCAGAGCCCTTCGCATGCTACTCCTGTGTCCCTGACAGACTGTGACCCATGGAATGCATCATGCTTGCTCAAAAGGTCCTTGGATGCCCAAGAGACTATAGAGGTTGCCAAGGATAAACCTTGGAGGAGTTTGGTGCACAACTTTCCTCCCTGTACACTCTGAAGTTGGGGTTCATTGGTTCCTCCCCACGCCCTTCACTCAGCCTGTGTTTTGGCCAGGATGGTCCTGGTTCTACAGAAGCAACAATTTCTGGATCTTCATAATACTCAGAAAACTTACTCCTTGTTCATGGGTACCCACTGTGGCCCCAGTGAAGTGACTGTATGACACACATTTTCTTCCTGTGGCTTCTGACTCAGCATGAGTCCCTTTGTGAATTCTGTGGCAAGGGAAGGAACGACTTTTGTGGCAGCACCCTGAATATTATTGCTGCTCTCTGAGAAAGGCCTGCGGCAGAGTGGTTACCTGTCCCGAACTAACATAAGAAAACAGGAAAATTTCCCGTATGTCAAAAGAAAGAGGGGACCTGGTCACCAGTAATGTCTATTGCACTCGACTCAGTGATCCTAACATTGCCTACTTCATGTTCCTCCACTTAGGACATTTTACAAGTTATTCATTGAGGCAAGTGTATTAGTCAGCAATTAGAACAATAACACTGCCTAACAAGCCACTCTAAACTCAATGCTTTATGTTAATCAGAACTCATGCTTTCCCTGCCTTGGGACTCTGCCTGTTGGTTGTCTTCCCTGAGTTCTGAGTACAGGTTAGTCTGGAATGGCTGGAGGGGTTCAGTTGGATCAACAATCCATGAACTGGATATTCTAATGATAGATCAGAGGGACCAAGGAGCCCAGTCAGATATTAGTTGTGCCTGTAAGTCCTGCTCCACACACATCATATCTATTAATATTCCCTTGGCCAAAGCAAGACACCAGGCCTTGCCCAAAGTAAGGGAAAGTCCATGAAGCATAAAAATGTATTTCTATTAAAGGGGGAAGCAAAGATCTGGGCATAAAGACCTCATCACCTATGAGTGGGGTCAGGAAGATGGTTTGCCAGAGGACAGTTTGAATCCACCCTGCCATGCATGGATTGTGCGCCCTCAGGTGGGCTCTCTTAGGTCTCCCACCACTAAAGGGTATGCTCGCGCTGACAGCTCTGTATCCACTGCAGCAGTGCTTCTCAGCCTCCCAACCGCCACAGCCTTTTTGTAGAGTTTCTCATGTTGTCGTGACGCCACCATATAATCATTTTCGTTACTGCTCCATAATTGCAATTTTGCTGCCATTATAAATTGTAATGTAGATATCTGGGTTTCCCAATGGCCTCAGGCCACCCTTATGAAAGGATCATTCGACCCCCAAAGGGATCTCGACCCACAGGTTGAGAACCATTTCACTGCAGACTGGTCCCATCTCTCCACTTCCGCAGAGCCTGGGGTGTGGGGTTTTCCCCAACCAAAGACTAGAGGAGAGTGAGAGGCAAAGTCCTCTGGAGAAGTCACCAACATCACAGATGTCTAAATGCTTCTTAGTTAAGGGCTTTAAATGAGCTGAGGGCTCGGGATTGCAGCTTCCCCAGGCATCTACCGAAAGCACATTGACAGACTGTCCGCCCTTCCTGAGGCTCTAAGGAGCAAGAAGCTGAGTGGGGGGATTCCCTGCATTAGGTAGGGTTTTGTAGAGAAAAAGAGCCAATGTCTGACAAGAGACACTGACCATGCTGCTATGAGAAATGTTCACTTGAAAGATAGTTGCCATCTTTCTAAGTTTTGACTTTATTTTTTAAGATAAAGCCAAAGAGAAACAAACCTCATACTAGGGACCTTTCCCTGAGGTGACTTATTCCTTCCTGCCTTCGGTGACCCTTAACAGACAGGGTCACACCAAGCCAAACTCTTCTACTGGTAATAAATGTTAACTTCGTGGGAAGTCAGCCTTGTTTCTCTGACCCTGATAGCCTGAGTGTCCACAGGTCATTTGAAGGCCACGGGAGTCCCCAGGCCCTACCTGCCCTAACCGCCCGTCACCTCTCTGGAAATGACTCCGTAGCTTAAGATACACAGGAGTTTGTTGCTGTTGATTTTAAAGTCTGGTCAAATTTATACCATTGGCCAGCTTAAAAGCCAGGTGGCCTAGTCTCAGGATCTGTGGTCTATGACCAAGTATTTCCATTGCTGGTTTCTAGAGAGTCACTAATGTTTGGTTTAATCTTAAGAAAAGCTGTTCCCCCAACGCAAAAAAATCTTCAATCAAACCAGATTAGATCAGGTGGAATGAGACAGTATGGCGGGGAGAGGCACCCACGCAAACCCTGGAGACCACGTGTTCCTTTTTCCAATGTGAGCATAAATAACCTGTGGAAGTGGTGCTGACCCTCCCCTGGGAGGGTCGTCAGCACTTGGAAGGCTGGGAGTTGGAATCCAAACACTTAGCAGGCTGGGAATTGGAGTCCAACTCAATATTACAACCAACCTGTGTGTTAAGCACATGTTCATCTGAAGGCACTCTGTCCTCTATGGTCAGCCCAGAGCTGAACACATAACTTCCAGAACTCCCAAGATCATTGCAATGTCCCAGCTCCCTGTGCCTTCCTTAGGTAAAGAGTCTTCCTGTGAAAAGGCCATTCTGTGTGTTTGTTTTTACTCTGTACTTACGTGTGCAGGTGGAGGTCAGAGGAAAGCCATGGATTTCGTTCCCCAGGTGCCTCCTCCTTTTCTGTTAGAGACAAGCTCCCTTACAGACCTGGAACTCAGCAAGGAGGTCACTTGTGTGAGTTGGCCCTGGGATCTATTGTCTCAGTCACTCCAGGACTAAGATTACAAGTCTGTGCCCCCACCCTGCTTCTTCACATAGGTTCTGGGGCTCGAACTCATTGAGTTCGAGTTGCTCTGGCTGCAGGAGCAACTACTGCAGTTTTACCTACTGGTCCATCAACCCAAGCCCTAAAAGGGTGACTTTAAATGGAATGTTCATTTGTCCTAACTAGCTATACAATGCAAAGCCCCAAACTGCATGCTTAACTGTGGCTCTATTTTGTTTTTGAGTGACTCCGGCCATTTTATGTCAACAGAAAATGAGCCAGAGGTCATCTTGGCTAAGAGTAAACAAAAATCTGCTCTTGGTTTTGAAAAAGGGAAGGGGTGAAAGTCTCCCTTCCTGCCTTGCCGAGCGTAGCTTGGCCAGTGCTTTCTGTTAGAAGACTCGCTCCTGTTTTATGGATTTCTAAAGAGCCACAGTTTGAACTTAATTCTTCTTCACGTTAAGACAAGAACCAAAGTTAGTATTGAAAATGTCACATGTAGCCAGGGGCCTCGGTAGGTCACAGAGGTCTGGGAAACCCACACTGGAAAGTAATAAAATGGACACTGAATGGCTTCAAGATCAGAGACTTGCCCTGGGAGCTCAAGAATAGAAAAACTGAAATGATACCATGAATAAATCTCCAGAAAGTTGATAGTTGAGCCTTAAAGGAAGGAAGTCAGTCCATGGGCTGAGTTACGCTGGTCCTATTCTGAGGGTCTCTTAGAGGACTTGAACTTTGAGCAGCCAGTGAATTGTGTGCATGGAGTTGGCCCTTCAACAGGATCACATCATTTAAATCAGCATCCCTCAGCCACCTTATTACCAACTGGGACTCCGTGCGGGGAGCCATGTCTCAGAGGGGTAAGAGCAGGGAGTGATAATGGAGGATTTGAACGGAGCCATGCTGCTCTTGCCATGGTGTGAACTCTCGTTAGCAGTATGTGTCTAAGCTCAAGACCAAACACAGATTTCCTTATCATGGTCTCACAGCATGAACTGATCCAAGACTCTCTGTGATATCTCCAGAAAGGGACCTCAGTTATTCTGAAAATTAATATGTTGCCAAAAGTGGACAGGGGCAGATACCGTGAGCCCACCCAGGCTTATCCCTAACCTGTGCACTGTGTGAGAACACAGAGTTCTGCCTGTTCACTGCTCACTGATAGTCCCTGGTCTCTTGTAAGATCAGAGGTTCTCAACCTGTGGGCTGTGATCCCTTTGAGGGTCAAACGACCCTTTCATGAGGATCGCATATAAGATATACTGCATATCAGATATTTACATTACAATTCCTAACAGTAGCAAAATCACAGTTATGACACAGCAATGAAAATAATGTTATGCTGGGGTTCACCGCAGCATAAGGAACTGCATTAAAGGGTCACAGCATTAGGAAGGTGGGGACCCTGTGTCTGATGCTCTAGATCCCTCTAGTTTTCAATGATTGCAGAACAAAACAAAATGCCACAGGGGCAGCTGAGATGACTTAGTGGATAAAGGCTCCCGCTTTGCTACCCTGACAACCAGTCCCCTGCTCCTGCTGTCCTCTGCGGAGCACAGACACACTTACCCAATCAATTAATTACATCATTAATTAATATGTAAAAAGGTATACTGAGCATCCTGGCCCAGAATCCTTGTACAGGTGTCGGCATTTCTTATTAGTTATTTTTCTGTTGCTGTGATGAACACTGTGACCACGGCAGCTTATGGGAGAAAGGATGTGCTTAGTTTATGGTTCCAGAGGGAGGAGAGTTCGGCAGGGACGGTCGAACAGAGGTAGCAGGCGGCAGGCAGCCGAGAGCTCACATCTCAAACGACAAACAGGAAGCCGAGTGAGCACACTGGAAATGGCACAAGGCTTTTGAAACCTCAAAGCCCCCAGGGACATACTTCCTCCAGCAAGGTCACACTTCTTAAACCCTCCTAAACAGTCACTGACAGGGATCAAGGATTCAGATGCCCGAGAATATGTGGGACAGCTCGTTCAAATGACCACAGCTGGACAGATTCTAGTGAGCATTATTAGACCAAATGGTGCATGTCATATTTTCATGATTTCTCAAAGATGGCACCCACTAGGTTTGTCTTGTGCTCCACCAACATCAGTCGGAACCATTGCTTTCCTCACTTTCCCTAATACTGATATATTAAACTTTCCATTTTTTAACAAGTAGGTTAAAAATATCCATCATGTTCCTTCTGCTTCTTCAATTGTTTGTGAAATTGAGCATCTTCTGACCTAATTGTTAGTGTGTACATCAATATTCTCCTGTATTTCTTCTTCTGGGAATTATTGTTCAGCACTTTAGTCTGTTTTTATTACGTGTGTGTGTGTGTGTGTGTGTGTGTGTGTGTGTATCTGAGTGTGAACACATGTTGGAGGTCAGGGGTCAGAGGACAAGTTTCTGGAGTAATTTCTCTCCTATCACTTGAGTCTCGAGGATTGAATTCAGGCCATCAGACATGGGGGCAGTCACCTACACCACTGAGGGGTCCTCTTGCCAGCCATTGTTAGCCTACTCCTACTGAGCTTTTGTCTTCTCTTACTTATTTGCAACTTAATACCTATTTGTAGTAACCCTCGGTTTATTATAGGTTGCAAATATTTTTTCTCACATTTCATGTGTCCTTTGACTTTGTTGTTTACTTACGGAACAATATCCTAAATTTAAGAGGCAGCCAATCTGCCGATCATTTTCCTTTGTGGCTTCCAGGATTTGTGTCATGCTTGAAAAAGTTCTTCCTCCCCCTGTAATTATGAAAATGTTTCTCTATATGTCAGCTTTGTTATTTTGTTCTTCATGCCTATATATTTACCCATCTGGAATGGATTATTGTTTGTGATCCGAGGAAAGCCCTGGCTATGTATTTCCAGGTGTATTGCTGTTGACCTAGCCTTGTGACTGCAGATTTACAGCTCCCTGCCTATCTTAAAGTTCAATTCTGTCAGCACTGAGTTCCAGTCTGTGCCAAAGCCTGGGTCTACATTCCATACTTCGGTGGCTCTCAGGCTCCACTTAACATTAATGTCACCTGACTGATGTGTGCGTGCGTGTGTGTGTACATGTGTGTATTATATGTGGTGCATGCATACTTGTGCGCAAGAGCGCCTGTGTCTGTAATTGGATGTGCAGAGGCCAGGAGAGGACGCAGAGGGTCCTGCTCTATCACTGTCCACACTCTTCTCCTGACACGGGTCTCTCCTCTTGCTGTGGGGAATTGTGTACTGCTCTTGTTTCTCTCAGCTGCCTAACCTGATTACTACCAGTCTCCAAATCTGTTCCTCCTGGGAGGGATCAATTCAGCGAGAAAGGCTGGACGTTTCTGTGAGCCAATCCCATGAACACAGGTACAACTGGGGCACAGAAAGCTGACAGCCTCAGTTCCCTTTTGTTCTGCCTCCTTCTGTGTGACTGCAGCATCAGCACCGCCAAAGTCACTTTTTCCTGCTTTCCACACTTCAGCCTGGCCTTGGCTCCTACTTGGCCCTGAGCTGAGCCCACTTTGTCCCCTCCCCAGTTGTCTCTTAGCGGAAGTCTACCCCTGTGTTACAGAGCCTGTTAATTCAGCAGCACATTGGAACCATGGGCAGAGCTTTGTAACAATTCCTGAAACTGAAGCCACTCCCAAGGTCAATTATAGAAACCTCTATGGGCAGGGCCAGGACTTCTGAAAGCTCATAGGCAGCTGGGAAGTGTGGTTTCTGGATGTGGCTAATCCTACACCAACCCCCAATACTGCTATTCTGGGAAATGACCTCAAATTTCATCTGGGCCCACTGGGACATACACAGGTATCACAATTATTTTTTGTAAATAAATTTTAAAACCCTTTATTTGTTCATTTTGGAATAGGTACGATCAGTATTTAAAAGGTATAGAGAGGAGAGAAGGTCTTCTCCCCACCCCTGGCCCTCCAACACCCTGGGAGGTCTTGATGGCATCAAAGGCCCACCTCTCAGCTCTCCAAAGGTACCTGGCTTGGCTGAAAAGACCAGCCTAGCAGTTTTAGGATCACAGATGCCTGGTGGGAATCTTGCCTCTGCCACTGGCTTCTCCGTGAGGCTCGGCCACTGGTGAGCTCTCCGATCCTTTCTTCCAACTCAAAGTCGATGCTTGTCAAGAAGAAACAACTTCAATGTCACCCTGAAGCCTTCCTCAGTTTCCCAAAAAAGAAGACAAAATACCTAAGCTAGAATCCAGGCTGTATCACTAGCATGAAGGCAGGAACTCATTGCGAACTGGACGGGAGAAGTGGCAGAGGACAGCGGGACTTCCCCTAGACAGTCCAAAGTGTGAGTGAGCAAGGATCCAGCAACAGGACCCGCCAGGGTCTGCAAGCCCAAAGCTTGGGCTCCTCTCTCCAGGAACAAATGTAGCCTTGAAGGCGGTTTAGCAGAGGAGGCAATCGTCACATGTGTGGGCAGCTGTTGGCTCCAGAGAGACAGCCAGCCAGAGGGACACCTCGCATGTATTGTCTCGATGCTCAGAAATCTGAAGTGTGGTCACCAAAGCAAGACATTTTGCATTTTCCCCACCGCAGCCTGCAGTGGGAGCTGATACTGAACTGTGCCAAGGCCCCAAACCCGGCTGTCTGTATGTGCAGACAATATGTATGTCTGTATGTATAGGGAGACAGAGAGACAGCACGGAGAGCGAGAGACACACACAGAGAGACTCTGTACGTCTGAACAACCATAGGTGCCACAGAGGTCAGAAGAGGGCATCTGATTTCTTGGAGTTGGAATTATGGGAGGTTGTGTGGACTAAAGTTGTGTCCTCTGGAAGAGCAACAAGCAGCTCTTAACTGCTGAGGCAGTTCACCTCTAGCCCCTGATTTTTGATTATGATGAAATTCAATTTATTTATCCGTGGTGTTTATCACAGCAACAGATATGTAACAAACACATGGAGTAAGTGTTACCCATGGGGGTGGTGCCCAAAATCGCATGGTCTGGGCAAAGGGACTTTCTAAGTCCATCCGGTTTATTTCCTGTGTCTCAAACTGCAGGCAGGGCTCATCTTGCATGCCACCTCTGACCCTGTTCCCCACACGGAGGTGACTTGGCCTCCTGTTTAGGGGTAAAGGTGGGACGCCTCCAGAGGAATCAAGGGAACTAGGCCACACATTATGGAGAAAGTCACAGCACTGCCTCTGGCTCTCAGTTTCTTCTAGATTTTGATATCTAGAAAACGCATGGGGGAGGGGCAGAGATCAAAGTTACTCTCCACTTTCTTTTAAAAAATGTCGTGTGTGTGTGTGTGTGTGTGTGTGTGTGTGTGTGTGTGTGTGTGGACATGGAGCAAACGTGCTCCAGCCCGGTGCATCAGTGTGGATTTGCACACTGCACACACATGGATGGTGTGGGAGAATTGTCTGTATTCTGTCAATCAAATTTTAATAAAATGCTGATTGGCCAGGCAGGCAGTATAGGAGGGAAAGCCAGACAGGAAGTAGGGGTGGAGCAAAGACACTGGGAGTATTCTGGGACGCAGGAAGCTCCCTCTGCCACTCCTGCGCAGACCACCGAAGAGGCAGGATGTAATTTGCCCAGCTGAGAAAGGTACTGAGCCGTGTGGCTAACATAGATAAGAATAATGGGGTAACATAAGTTATAAGAGCTAATAAGTAGCCTGACCTAATGGGCCAATCAGTTTATAGCCATATGGAGTCCTGTGTGTGATTTTCTTTGGGATTTGCTGGTTGTGGGGTACCGGGCGGAACAGAAACCCCCACAAGCCAGCCCTCATACTACACATGGAGACCAGAGAACAGCGGTTGGACTCACTTCTCTCCTTCCACCTCTGAAGAACTTCTGGGAATTCAGTTTGGGTCCTCACATTTGCATGGCTAATGTTTTAGCCTGTTGAGCCTTCTCGGAGGCTGTGCTGGCTGGGTTTATGTCAGCTGGATACAAGCTACAGTCATTTGGGGAAAGGGACCCTCAACTGAGTAAATAACCCCACCAGGCTGGTCTGGGGACGCCTGTGGTGTGTTTCTTGTTTAATGATTAGCTCTGGACTGATGGTCCTGGATGGTGTAAGAAAATAGGCTGAGCAAAACATGAGGGAGCAGGCCAGTAAGCAGCATTGTTTGGTGGCCTCGGCTTCAGCTCCTGTCTCCAGGTTCCTGCCCTGACTTCCCTCAGTGATGGACTGTTACCTGGAAGTATATGGTGTTTATAGCAATAGCAGCCCTAACTAAGACAGTAGTCCCACCTTATTTCTTGAGACACGGTCTCAAGAACCAAGAGTTCACCAATGCACTAGACTGGCTGGTCAGTGAACTCAGCGATCTTCCTGTCGCCACCTCCCAGTGCTGCTGTGACAGACACAAACTTTGCACCTAGTGTCTATCTGTCATGGGATCCAAACTCAGGCCCTTACTGCTTGAGCCTCCCCAACCCCACCAGATTTTTTTTTTCTAATGGCAGAATTAGCTTGCTGATCTCCAAAGCTGCCCGAGACCTCCGCTGGCACAGAGTTTAACAGACACAGCAGCTGCTGGTGGCGGAGTGTTGGCTCTGGCAGAGAGGGAAGTGATTTACTGCCTAATGGGGTTCTTTCTGTAGGTGTAGATCCGCTAAGTCTACCCAAGTTACCACAAGCCACATGGGGCTATTTGATCAGATCTTAATTTAAGTGAAGCAAAATTGAAAAGACAATACTGCAGGACATGAGTCACATTTCAAGGGCTCACTGGTTGTCTGCCGTTAGCAACTTCTGAACTATATGAGACATCTTCATCATTCCAGAAAGTTCTACCAATAGCACCAGTGCAGAGAGGACATCTTGGCTGCTTTGATTTTACAAGGATTCATGGAGCTAAAGGAAAGCCAATGACAGGATGGAGAGTAGTGGCTCCCTCTCTGGGCTGTCTTAGACCACAGGCTCACACAGCAAGTGTAATTGGCCCAAGAAGCCATTCTTCATATTTCCTAACAAGAACACAGCTCCGAGGCAGAGCAGGCTGTCCAGGCTTTTTAACTACTCATCACCTGTGCAGTGTGGTTGGTGCAGGCAGCAGGGCGGAGCCTGAGAGCTG
The DNA here is from genome assembly GCF_982192425.1 of Myodes glareolus. Taxonomy (NCBI): domain Eukaryota; kingdom Metazoa; phylum Chordata; class Mammalia; order Rodentia; family Cricetidae; genus Myodes; species Myodes glareolus. The sequence goes on from NC_142028.1 coordinate 128,230,994, forward strand.
CATGTGCAGATAGGGGAGGCTCTGAGGAGCCAGCCCTTTCTACCTCCCGTGTTCACCTCTACCCCGGATTTCTAGAAGTTGATCTGAATTCCTAGAGGAAGACTCCTGTCTAGAAAGTGCCAAACGAAGAGAAAAGCCAGGTGGTTGCTATAGCAAGATGAAAATGTGTCACCAGTCGTCACGAGTGTCCGGTGAGAAGGAAGAAGGAAGAATTGTTTCTCTCGGGGATGTGTTACTGCAGTGCAGGCCTCCTCCGGGTCCCTGACCCCTGACTGGAACAACGAGGCCTCAATGGCCAGCACTGTTTGTTGCTGTTTTCTCTTTAATCTCAGTGTTAAGGCAAGAGTAGCCTAAGATGTGTATCCAATGGGACCTACTCCACCTTATCTGCAGTTTTGACTTCCACACTTTTCAGCTACCCATGGTCCACAAGGAGAGAGACAGGGAGAGGGAAAGAGAAGAGAAGAGAATTTGAGATATCCCCTGAAGGCTGATGGATGAGTGATTTATCCTGATCCTGATTCACCCAGTGATACGTTCATAACACAGTGACAGTGCTGGGAGATGCCAGGAACTAGGAAGTAGGGCACAGCTGGAGTAGGGCACTGGAGGGGTGGGCCAGGGAAGCTGTATCCCGTCTTTCTGTTTCCTGGCCACCATGAAGTGAGCAGCTTCATGTACCACACCCCTCCCCTCCTCCAAAGCAATGGAGAAGGACAATCTTAGACTGGCCAAAGTAAGTCTCTCCTCCGCTACAGTGATGCACACGCCCTCAGTCTCGCTGGGCCAGTGCGTTGATCATTAGTTCTCTCAATCCCTTACTGTGCCTGACTTGCACATAAGACTTTATCAGAGAGATATCTGCATAGGAAATAACATTGCAGACAGGGCTCAGGGTTCAGCATTGTTTGAGGTTTCGGGTATCCACTGAGTGTCTTAGAAAGTACTCCTTGTGGTATGTCTGGCTGCAGAGGCCAGAATGGGGAGTTCATCAGAATACCCCGGTCCAGGACTGCCTTCTGCCTCCTCTTGAGCATTTCATGCCAATTTCATAAGAGTTTGTCACTGTTAGGAAAGTTGTTAACTGGGAAATAAAATGAGCCCCAGATTTCTTGAGAACTTTGATTAATTGATAGTGACTGCCTGAAGTGTTAGATGAGAAGATTCCAACAGTGCCAAAAGATCGTAGGTTGCCTGCTCATGTGTGGCCAGGGTCCAGGAGTAGGGCAATAGCTTCCACAGAGAGTGGACTAAGCAGTCAGGACGACACAGATGGCAGGAGTAGTCAGGCCCGGCTACACCCTCCCAGTCAGGCCATTGGAAACAGAAAATAAAGTCGTGGGTGTGGAGGTACACTGTGAACTGAACACATGGACTTAAATCAAAGGCTCTCAGGGTAAATCCTGCCACTTAGCCCCACCCCACCACCCCCCACTCCCCCATTTCTCCCACCCACACGCACTGCTACCTTCTGTGTAGCCTTTCCAGAAGCCTGAGGCACAGTCACACGGGAGAGACCCCTGTGAGACTACACACTCCCCTGCCCTCTGTGCTCCCTGCCCTGTCCGCTCGTTGAAGGATCTTTGAAGGTCTAGGCAGTGTCACCAACATAGTCCTGGGCCCTGCTTCTCTGAGCACCTGGAACAATTGGCCCTTCGTCCTGACCTTCAGAGGAGGGAGGAGATTGAATTTTCTACTAAAGCGCTTGACCTCAGGACTCTCATGTTGGACAGTGGCCATCTGTGAGGACCACTGGAGAAGAGGTCCAGCCTCAAACTGAATGGGTAGATGTTGTAGGTGACCACCAGAAGGGCTACTGAGGGGGCAGATTGTGCCAGGTGGTAAAGAATACCATTTGGAGGACATTAGTGAGCAACAGGTTACTTCTGTGGGCCAACGGGGCCCTTTGAGTTGGCAGCTCTTGGAGGCTTTGGCATTGTCCCCAGAGAGATGGAGTAGAGGGATTCACCCTTCAGCCCCGTCCATCTACCAATGGCTGAGGGCTTCCCTGGGGGTACTAACTCCCTGGACCATCTGCCCATCCACAAGATCTCCCTGGGGAACCCTGCAGTCTGAGGAAGCCCTGTGTACAGATGCAGGGGTTCAGCAGCATGCCGGGTAAAAACAGGGACATTTCCATCAACGCAATGTGACAGACTTGTCTCCTTACCAGGATGAGGCTTGGCACAGACGGCAGGTGGCAGACGCAGAGTCCCCAGTGTGTGATCATAGGAACGCCCTTGTGAACAGGCATTCGCATTGGCCGGCGTCTCTGAATCTTGTCATTCCTCCGCAGCAGATGCTGCTGCTCTTGCTCTGAGAGGTGAGGCCCAGCTCAAGGACACCAGGCGTAAGGGTCAGAGGCAGAGCCTGCGTTTGTCTGACTCTGTCGCCCATCAGTCCAGCAGGCATCTCTAGGGAAGGTACAGAATGTGGGGTTCCAACACAGCCCTGCACACTCAGGACCCAGTGACCTGCTGGGCCCCTCTGCTTGTCCCAAGGGCCACACTTTATGTCAGGAAGAATAGTCTGAGAAGACGCTGGTGGGGGGTGGAAGCTGAGACCCCACAGAGGAGGCTCAGGGGCATCTCAGAACTGGACTTTCCTGAAGTGGAAGGCACCCACTGTACAGGTGATAGTGACATCAGCCAACACTTAATGGGCACTTCTTGTACCAGTCACCCTGCTAATGACTTCACAGGTATGAGCACATTGAATTCTCAGGCTTGCCATAGGAGGCACTAGTCCACACAAGAGGAAACTGAGGCACAAAACTCTTGAATGACTTCTTAAAGAGGACTCAGCACTAGCATTGGAACCCAGGTGATCAGATTTCAACGTCTGCCCCTTCACCTCCCAAACCAGTGCCCTCTCTCACATAAACAAATACTAATTGCTAGAAAAAAATGGATTTAATAATCATCCATTCATTCTCTGGGAATGGCTACCTTGGGTAAGGATCTGCCTTGTGTGGTTGGCTCCGGAACAGGGCAGTCCTCCCGGACCCACCCAGGTTTGTAACAGCTTCCTCCCCCCCCCCCTTTCAGGGTGACCAGAAGTGTCCCAAACTGGGAGGCAGGAAAGAAGGAGACAGAAAGTCTGCAGAGAAAGGTCCAGAGTCCTCCCACAAGGCCACCTGCTCTGAAGGAGGAAGGAGGTCCCAGGCACAAGGGAAACACAGGGCTCATCAGCCCTGGGTATGGTGGTCTTGCCATGCCCACAGTCCCTTGACTCCATCATTCCCTTTCCCTCACACTCTGCAGAGTTTCAGAGGCCCCAGAGAAATTAGAGCTCCCAAGAACTTGGTTTCCCTCTGTGTCTATGATGTCCGTATCTCCTTGTAGTCTCCTGGCACAGAGCAATGGCCTTGGCAGACTTCGGTGGATGACCGTCCCCAGGTTGGAGGTAGGAAGGGTCACAGGCCACCTTGCTCCCTTGTTCTCTGGATAATCCATCTCTTTCTTATCTTGCCCACCCCTGCCCTCCCTCCAGCTCCACTGCCCACCTTGAACCCACCTGTACCCTCTTGCTTCCTGGGCTCCCCAAATGATTGCAAACTCAAGGAATGACGTTGAAGGCGACGCACAGGTCCTGGACCAGTGGTTTGGTACGGAGCTGTCACACGGCAGAAGAAACCCTTCAAAGCGGGGCCCAGGCTTCTGTGGGACACAGGAGGTTCAGACAGCCCAGTTCCCCAGGCGGGGCTTTGGGGTACCCGAGGGGAGGTTGGCGAGAATGGAAAAGGACAGAAGGCAGTGGGGGCTGGCTCGGGCTGTCCCCTCACCTCCAGATGGCAGTGGGGGCTGGCTCGGGCTGTCCCGTCACCTCCAGATGGCAGTGGGGGCTGGCTCGGACTGTCCCGTCACCTCCAGATGGCAGTGGGGGCTGGCTCGGACTGTCCCGTCACCTCCAGCGTATGCCCTGGACAGATGAAAACCGTAGATCCTCAGGAACAGCATAGAATCGGTCTGAGTGCCCCCCACCCTCGGCACCCCTCTACTCCACACTGGTTTGCCCGTCCTCTCAAAGTCTGAGAACCTGATTGTGCCCAGGGCTTTGGTGCTCACCCTTCCCCAAACCGCTGCTTTTCTTTTCTCCTTGGTTCCTCACAGCCCTCAGCTCACATGCCGCCTCTGGGGAGGGAGAGGAAGGACTGTCCCTGCCACACCATTCTGTTTGTTCTGGTCACAGCAAGGGTCGTTGGCTGACAATGTTGCTTCGCTGTTCCCGCACCCTCCAGCTGTGTGTTACCTCCCCTCTGCCCCTCCCCGGGAGCCTACCCTGGCGGCCAGCAGGGGCCTCGCTCCCAGGCTCTCTGCCACTGCAGCGTAGGAGATCAGCACAGATGTGAAACAGCACGCAGGCTTCCCCACGCCTCTGTGTCTTGTACATCTGTTTGGAGCCGCAGTTAGCCCCAGATGTGTTATTTCCCTTGTTAATTACCGAAGAGTAATTGGAGCAAGAAGTGTAAGTAAAGCAGGCATTAATGGGGGAAAATGATTCCCTGCGCAGGCTCACAGGTCACTGGAAACAAAGCTAGGCCTCTCAGCAACCTATGAGAATTCAGGGAGAGTTTTACCCTGTGCCTTACCCACCCTGCTTCTCTTCTCCGGAAGGGCCCCCCTCCCAACCCCAAGGCTTCCTTTACAGAAGAGGTAGGGACATGAGAAAGTTGGGACCCTCTTGGTATTGACATCTTGATTCTCTGAGTCCCAAGGGCTGAGAGACATTGAGCATGTGGCTTAACTTCCCTGAGCCTCAGTCTTCCCATGCTAAAATGGGTTTACTGCACTTCTCCGCTGGGCTTGTGGGTCCCCAAAGAAATAACATGTGTGGTGTCCTAAATGGGTTTCCACCAGCGTGGCACCCTTCTCTCCCTTTGCAGTGTCCCAGAGGAAAAATCAAAAACAAAAACCTGCCCTGCCCGCCCACACACACCTCCTGCTGGGGACCCTGCGGGAAATGCTCCCTCCAGGTTGATTTTGACAAGGTTGGTGACAGATGTCTTTAATATGGCTGCTCCAGCCCTCAGTTTCCAGGAGTGTTGTTGACAGGGCAGGAGCGGCACATCTTCATCGAGAGTAGTGGTAAGCTGTTTCCATTTCTGCAAATACCCACACACACCCCCAACGAAGCGCCCAGTATGCCCTCGGGGTTGGAGAGAGCAGGAATGTTTCCAGCGCTGTAGAAAAGAAAGGTGGGGTCACAACCGATCTTTCAGAGCCTGCTCATTGGTCGTTCACTGCTGAGCAGCTAGGATCCTGAGTTTGGGTTTGCTTCTCGATGACCCCGAGACGCCCTCTTGTGGGCATCAGCGGTAATGACGGGGCTGCTTGGCTTTCCTAGCATTGTTTGGTTGTTGTTGCTTTGTTCTTTTTAAAATGTATTTTATTTATTCTTTAAAAAACAACTATCTTTTTTTCAGTTTACATACCAATCCCATTTCCCACTCCCTACCCTCCTCCCATTCCCTCCACACACCCACCTACCCACCCCCTCCACTCCTTTGGGAAGGTCCAAGGTCCTCTCTTCTATATTTAGGCTGAGCAAGGTATCCATCCAAAGAGAATGGGTTCCCAAAAAACCAGTACAAGCAGTATGGATAAATCCTGGTGCCACTTCCAATTTCCCTGCAGTCTGTCCCAGCCCTACAACTGTCACCCACATTCAGAGGGACTAGTTTTGTTCTATGCTGGTTCCTTGTCTGTCTAGCTGGGGTTGGTGAGCTCCCATTAGCTCAGGTAGACTGCTACAATGAATGAACCCTTTATGGTCTTGACCTCTTTGCTCATATTCTCACTCCTCCCACTCTTCAACTGGACTTTGGGAGCTCAGCCCAGCCTTCCACTGCTGGTCTCTTCCTCTGTTTCCATCAGTTGCTGGATGAAGGTTTTATTGTGAAATTTAAGATATTCATCAATCTGACTACAGGGAAAGTCCATTTTGCGCACCCTCTCCTCTATCACTTAGGGTCTTAGCAGGGGTTATCCTTGTGAATTCCTAGGAATTTCTCTAGTGCCAGGTTTCTTGCTAGCACCATAATGGCTCCCTCAACCAAAATATCTCTGTCCTTGCTCTCATCTCTGTCCTTCCATCTTGACCATCCTGCTCCCTCAAGTTCTCCTCTCCCCCTCCTCTTTCCCATCCTCTTCTTCCACCCTCCCTTCTTCCCCCATCCCCATACTCTCAATTTTGTCAGACGATCTTGTCTGTTTCCCCTTTCCAGGTGGATCTATGTATGTTTTTCTTAGGGTTCACCTTGTTACTTAGCTTCTCTAAGATCATGAATTATAGGCTCAATATTCTTTGCTTTATGACTAGTATCCACTTACAAATGAGTATATACCATGTTCATCTTTCTGGGTCTGAGTTACTTCACTTAGGATTTTTTTTTCTAATTCCACCCATTTGCATGCAAATTTGAAATGTCATTGTTTTTTACAGCTGAGTAGTATTCCATTGTTTTATCCATTCTTCAGTTGAGGGGCATCTAGGTTGCTTCCAGGTTCTGGCTATTACAAATAACGCTGCTATGAACATAGTTGAACAAATGTCCTTGTACTATGACTGAACATCTTTTGGGTAAATGCCCAAGAGTGGTATTGCTGGTCCAAACTAATCAAAAGGCAGAGAGAAAACATTCAAATTAACAAAATCAGAAATGAAAAGGGGGACATAACAACAGACACTAAGGAAATCTAGAGAATCATTAAGTCATACTACCAAAACCTGTTCTTCACAAAATTGGAAAATGTAAAAGAAATGGACAATTTTGTGAATAGGTACCACATACCAAAGTTAAATCAAGATCAGGTAAATAATTTAAATAGACCTATGACCTGCAAGGAAATAGAAGCAGTCATCAAAAGCATCTCAACCAAAAAGAGCCCAGGGCCAGGTGGTTTCAGTGCATAATTCTACCCAAACTTCAAAGAAGAGCTAGTATCTATACTCCTCAAAATGTTCCACATAATATAAACAGAAGGAACATTGCCAAACTCCTTTTATGAGGCTACAATTACCCTGATACGGAAACCACACAAAAACTCAACCAAGAAGGAGAATTACAGACCAATCTCACTTCACTCATGAAAATAGATGCAAAAATACTCAATAAAATGCTGGCAAACTGAACCCAAGAACACATCAAAAAAAAATCATCCACCATGATCAAATTAGCTTCATCCCAGAGATGCAGGGCTGGTTCAACATAGAAAAATCTATCAATGTAATCCATCATATAAATAAACTGAAAGAAAACAACCATATGATCTTCTCATTAGATGCTAAGAAAACATTCAACAAAATCCAATACCCCTTCATGATAAAGGTCTTAGAGAGATAATGGATACAAGGAGCGCATCTAAACATAATAAAAAATAATAACAACAAGCTGACAGCCGATATCTAACTAGATGGAGAGAAACTCAAAGCGATTCCACTAAAATCAGAAACACAATAAAGTTGTCCACTCTCTCCTTACCTATTCAACCTAGTTCTTGAAGTTCTGGCTAGAGCAATAAGACAACAAAAGGAGATCAAAGGGATTTAAATTGGAAAGGAAGAAATCAAATTTGGACTATTTGCAGATGATATGTTAGTGTACATAAGTGACCCCAAAAACTTTTCTAGGGAAATTCTATAGCTAATAAATACCTTCAGTGATGTGGCAGGATACAAGATCAACTCAAAAAAAAATCAATAGCCCTCCTATATACAAATGATAAAGAAGCTGAGAAAGAAATGAGAGAAATATCACCCTTCACAATAGCTAAAAAGAACATAAAATATCTTGGAGTAACACTAACCAAAAAAGTGACAGACCTTTTTGGCATTATGTCTTTTAAAGTGATAGGTAGCCATCATTTTTGAGATGTGATATTGCCAAACAGCTACTTCAGCATTTCCCAAAGCATGAAAATGGATACATAGTCTTGTAAATACCTCTAAATATAGAACTATTGTTTTGCTATTAAAAATCATTATACAACATTTTGAAAAGGAAGAAAAGTATAAGCAAGATAGTTTAAGAATATGGGTTATTCTTCCAAGACCTGAGTTCAATTCCCAGAGCCCACATCAGGGGGCTTACAACTGCCTGTAACCCTGGCTCCATGGGATATAACACCTCTGCCCCCCTCAGGCATCCACCCACACAGATACACATGCTTAGAATAAATATTTAAAAAGAAAGACTTACAAGTTTGCAGTGGCCCTCTACATTCAGTCAGCAAGAGAAGGGGATAGGGTTACAGTTCTCTTGGCCCACCAAATACTGGTTTAGAAGGAATAGCAGTATTTCTGCAAAGCACTTGGTCAATTGGAGTTTGCTGTGGGACAATGATCTTGCACCCTGTAAAGATTTATCAGTTGTATTTTAATAAAATACTGATTGTCCAATATCCAGGCAGGAAGTATAGGTGGGGTGACCAGAAGGAAGTAGAGGCAGGGCAATGAGAACAGGAGAATTCTGGGAAGAGGAAAGCTCAGTCTGCAGTCATCACCCAGACACAGAGGATGCAAGATGAGAATGCCTTGCTGATAAAAGGTACCAAGTCACATGGCTAACACAGACAAGAATAATGAGCTAATTTAAGATGTAAGAATTAGTTAATAAGAATCCTGAGCTAATAGGCCAGCCAGTTTATGATTAATGTAGACCTCTGTGTGTTTCTTTGGGACTGAAAGACTGCAGGGCCAGGGGGGACAGAAACCTTTGTCAACAGGAGTTCAGTTCTGAGTTGGTGATCCAGGCCAGGCAGCCATGAGGACTGAGAATCTACTGACTTAGCTTCAATTCTTAATCCTGAAACCCCAGGTACTTCCCCCAGCCCATCTCTCCATATCTGTCTTCCCTTTCAGTCAAAGTCCACAAGCAGTTAGCACCAGGACATGGAGTGTGTTCTACCTCAGCCATCCCTGCCACAGCAACTATTGGGCCACACCCTGGCTCCTGTGGATTCAGGAAAAAGCAGGAAGTCCAAGGCCCTCCCCCTATATCTAGGACTAGGAAGCTTTGCATCCAAATAGACTAGGGTCCCTGCCCTCTCTTAAGGAGGGAAGAGGAGGGAAGAGAGGGTGTGGGAGAGCCGGAGGGGAATGGGAGGAGGGGAGAAAGTGTAAATTTTTGAATGGAAAAAATTTTAAAAATTTAAAAAAAGAAAAGAAAAGAAAACCCACTCTAGATGGGGCTTTATGGAAACACTTTCATACTATGTTTGTAGGAAACAGCTGATACTTGGAAAAGTCATCAAAATTATAAATGCCTATCATTTCACCAAGTATTCTACTTCAAGGAGTTGATCCTAGAAAGGTAATCAATACAAACAGAAGCTAAATACAAACAATTTTCATTGTAGTGTTATTTTATATAAAACAAAAAAAATGTAGGCATGCCATCAGAATAAACTTTGCTAACAAAGTTGTAAAAAAGAAAGAAAGAAAGAAAGAAAAGAAAAGAAAAGAGCAGGTTACAGTCCCTACCCTAGCTCACGAGCTGCATTAGTCATGGTTAGACAGCTAACTCCACAGCTTTGATGGGAAAGGACCCTGCGGGTTTACCGTACTCCACCACTCCTCAAAGGTATAGCCTCTGTGTCCTCACCTGTGACATGGGGGCGGGGGTACTGGGACTGTCTTCACCAAGAGAAGATGAGGGATGTGTGCGTGGCACAGGGCAGCAACTTGTCTCTCCAGCCATGTTAGATTCTCTTCAGATCTTGGCTGATAGTGACCATGACTCTGTAAGGGTCTGGCGGCCTGCTGGACCTTCAAGAAGATCACATTTCACAAGCAGTTCATGGTGGAAGGACTTTAGAAACCATCCACCCAAACACCTTATTTTAAAGGAGAAGGAAGGGGGTCAGAGAAGGAAAGGGCTGACCCACAGTCACCACCAGGTTTGAAGGGGCTTCAGACGGACCTCCTGCACTTGAACCAACAGTTCACGGCTCTGGATCTTTGTTTGTGGGCACAGCTGTGCCTTCCTTCCTGCCATGACTCCAAGTCCAGTGCACAATCTAGTTTAGATGAAGTTTACGAATCTCAGACTCGTAGGAAGACAGTCCGTTAGGAAGCCGTGTTCTACCTGACGCCTGGGTTCCTCCCTGGGTGTACAGACACCTCAGTTAAAACTTTGGAAGCAGGCTCTTACTCTAGGTGCAAAGGAGCAAATATTGTTCTTTCTTTCTTTGTTTTTTGAAGAAGAAGAAGAAGAAGAAGAAGAAGAAGAAGAGGAGGAGGAGGAGGAGGAGGAGGAGGAGGAGGAAGAAGAAGAAGAAGAAGAAGAAGAAGACGCTAAAAGCAGGCTTAGTCTTCTCTCACCAGGTGATCCTTGGCCTTCATTAGTTGGATGAGCAGAGTGGCCATGTTTTAAAGAAACAGGTAATTTCCCCTTCCTCAAATGTAGTCCACTGACTCTCTGCATATCTAAGACAAATGGTACTAGTCTAAGGTCAAACACAAAATGCCAACGATTGCATCAAAACATCAGATTAAATAAAAATAACAATAAGCAATCATAAGAATAAGTTAGCCACTCAGTGACCTGCAACTGGGGGAGGCCACGGTCCACATTTCCTCTTTTCTTTCAAAAATAGCTGGATGCTTGGAGCCTTTCCGGGGTCACCAAATAGGAAGGAGTCCCTCAGGAGCCATTCCAAAGTCCTAGCTTCTCCGTTTCTCTTTTGCTATCACATGGAAAATCACCGAGGAGAATAATGATTTTCTGTGCACATGTGTAAGCAAAACAGCACACAATTTGCCCTTCCTCCCCAGGAGAACATTTTACTTCTTCTATTTTTCCAGTTTAGGGAAATACTAAGATCACTTAGGGTGCTGTGGAAATGTCATGAAATCAAAGACATGATACTGAGAAAATACAAAGAAATCTCTAGAAGACATAGGCCGGTTGCCAGGGTGGGTACTCAGTGAGCCAGTAAGATTTCAGTTAGAAGGTTTCATTTTTAGGAAGCAAATTCCAGGGGAATTTAGAAAGGGGAAGTGGAAAATTCCAGAAAGGGAAATATAGCAGACCCTTGCAGAGGCCAGAAGTGCCCATTTGGGGCTGATAATGTGACCATATTCTGTGGTGATTGATTACTAGACTGTCTTAAAGTATAGTATTTGCCTATTACTTGATAATGGAACTGAGGGACAGTCATGGGAACAGATGTAGTAGCATTTCAACTGTATTTTAATACATAAAGACTGCCTGAAGATCTGAGAGTGAAACAGGCCCACTGGTCAGCCTTACAGACCAGGTTATGGTAACGTACACCTTTAATCCCAGTAGCCACACTCGTTGCCATAGAAACTGGACAGTGCATGCCTTTAATGTTGGTGGTGCAAATCTGTAATCCTAGCTTTAGAGATGCTCTCAGATGCAGGCTCATTCTGGGATTTCTGGAGGCAAGATCACCATTTTTTGGACTTAGGTCGAGGTAAGATCCAGTGCCTGGTTGTTTTGCTTTTTGGATCTTCAGGTTGAACCCCAATTTCTGACCCTGTATTCATTAATCATACATCATCTGGCACCCAACTACCAGGGCATAAGTTTACAAAAAAAAAAAATTTGCCTGAGGCTTTCTAGTCCCAGCCCAGGTCAGAGTTGGGATGGATGGGCACTTCAGCTCTAGGAATCAGGACCCAAATCTAACTACCTGGGTTGGGGAGAAAAACTAGCGCTCCCAGCTCCCATCTGCCCCGGCTTAGCTTTCATGTAAAGATGAAAGTACACAGAGAATCTGGATACTGTACGTTATTGTGCTGTCAAATTGTTTGAGTGTTGAGGAAGGAGCTGATAAAAGACTTTTGATTATTAATGCTGCTGAATTAAAATGAATTAAATTAATTTTGAAAATGCCTTGACTTCAAAATTTAAGTCAAAAAATATATTACTTTGGAAAAGAGGTTTTGCTTCTCTTTCCACAGAAAGTGAGAGGCTGTGGATCAATTCTGGGTTAAGAAAAATAAAGTTTGATCAAGGAAAAATTTCCATTGGGAACAGATGGCCCACATTATCCAACTTTTCTGAGTACATTTATTGCAGTTTCCTCTGAGTTCTACATCCAGAACAGACTCAAGACTGCTGACTGAGGTGATCCCACCTCACAGAAGACTCCAGTAAGGACTTGACCATAATCCTAAACTTTTCTTTGGGTTCCCACAAGCAGGTAGTAGCCTAGAAAACTACACCCACATTTCTAAAAAAAGGATTATGGATGTTTGTTTTTTGTTTAATGTGTTGGTTACAAGTTGTTATGGATAATGGTAAGAAAAAAAGCTAAACAAAGGAAATTAGATTCAAAGATCTTGTTTTGGGAAAAAAAAAAAAAGACCAGGCGGTGGTGGCACATGCCTTTAATCCCAGTGCTTTGGAGGCAGAAGCAGGTAGATCTTCATGAGTTCAAGGTCAGCCTGGTCTGGTGCGGGAGAATTGTCTGTATTCTGTCAATCATGTATTTTAATAAAACGCTGATTGGCCAGGCAGGAAGTATAGGCGGGTCAACCAGACAGGAAGTAGAGGCGGGGCAATGAGAACAGGAATATTCTGGGAAGCAGGAAGCTCCCTTGCCACTCCTGCACAGACCACCGAAGAGGCAGCATGTAACTTGCCCAGCTGAGAAAGGTACTGAGCCATGTGGCTAATGTAGATAAGGATAATGGGGTAACATAAGTTATAAGAGCTAATAAGTAGCCTGACCTAATGGGCCAATCAGCTTATAATCTTATGGAGTTCTGTGTGTGATTTTCTTTGGGCTTGCCGGCTGTGGGGTACTGGGCGGGACAGAAACCCCAACAAGCCGGCCCCTCGTGTTACACTGGTCTACAGAGTGTGTTTCAGGATGGACTCCATATCTACTGAGAAATCCTGTCTTGAAAGACCTAAAAAAAAGAGAAGAAAAAGAAGGGAAGGAAGGAGAGGGAGGGAGGGAGGGAGGGAGGGAGGGAGGGAGGGAGGGAGGGAGGGAAGGAGAGAGGGAGGGTAAGAGAGAGAGAGAGAGAGAAAGAGAGAGTGAGAGAAAATGGAAGGGAAAAGGGGGATATAAATATGATAAGATAGAAAGGCAGATTATTGAATCTACTCTGAAAAGAAAAAGAGAGGATATAGACATGATAAGATAAAAAGGTAGATTATTGAATCTACTTTTTAAAAGCATCTATTAGTTTTAAAAGTTTTACAGTGGTTTTAATTCTGTATACTGTATGTAAATTTTATATATTGATACAAATTTGAGATTAATTTTGTTAAAACATACTGTACAAGCATTTCTAATCTTGTTCAAGGTATTGTACCTATACAGCTCATTTAACAATGTAATGCAAATCTCTAGTCCTTGAAAATTATTATTACCAACTGTTTAGAATAATAAAGAAATATAGGTTAGCAGCTAATCACCTAGTATAATTGAACTTGTAGTTACTTTAGGTATGTTTTCAAAGTCAAACTAAGATATAATTTAGATAGATAGGTCATCTTCAAACACTTCAGAGATCTACCAAATATGGAATTTAAGATGTTTTAGTAACCTAGGTGTAGTGGGAGGCTGCTTGTTTGTTTCCTGACCATCCAGACTCCTGAAATAATCACACAGAAACCATACTATTTGCCATACTGTTTGGCCAATATCTTAAGCATATTTCTGGCTAAGTCATATCCTAAGCTAGCCCATCTCTATTAATCTGTGTATTGCCATGTGGCTGTGGCTTACTGAGTAAAGTTCTGTCTGGTGTCTGTCTCCAGTGGGGGCCACATGGCTTCTCCCAACTCTGCCCTCTTTCTCCCAGCATTCAGTTTAGCTTTTCCCACCTAACTCTACTCTACCCTATCCCAGGTCCAAAACAGCTTCTTTATTAACCAATGGTGTTCACAGCATACAGAAGGAAATCCCACATCACCTAGGTTCTTCTTTTTTATGACAAGGAGATGTGTCTGCTCCTGGCAGCACCAATCTACTTCAAAGAAGTTAATGGGCATCGAGGGAACTCCACATGGAGTTTACTTTTTTTGTGGCAAAAGTAAGCCACTGGACAAGAAAATGCCACTGCCTAGACTGCTGACAGTATGTTGTCCTAAGTAGACAAGCAGGACACAAAATATCCTGCTTCACAGAAAAGTCTGTCGAATATGCTAAGCCTATAGGCTGAAGATGGATTCCCCAATGTTTCAGACTAACTTTGGGTGACTGTCCAGGCAGCCAGCTGTTTCTGTCATTACTCACATTTTTTGAAAATCACTTGCTTGCACTTCTGCTTACGCAGTTAATATTATTTCCTTCTTGGGTCTCTGAGGGAGTTGAAGATTAGATAGCTATAGTTATAGTTTACCAGACACAGGAAGCAAGTTATGATAGAAAGTAAATTAGGTATAAGACCTTGGACTTACCATGATAGGATAGATATAAAATATTTTCTCTGAATTTGTCAAATGTAAATGGACTAGACATTGTTGATGTATTTATTGCCTGTATATATTGTATATAGTCATCATACTTACTGTATAATTTTCGTATATTAGTTATAGCGTTCTTTTTTATTTTTTTAGACAAAAAGGGGAAATGTAGTGGCATTTCAACTGTATTTTAATAAAGACTGCCTGAAGATTCGAGAGTAAAATAGTCCCACTGGTTAGCCTTACAGACGAGATTATGGTAATACGCACCTTTAATCTCAATAACCATAACAACACACACCTTTAATCCCAGTAGCCACACTAGTTGTCATAGAAACTAGGCGGTATATGCCTTTAATGATGGTGGTGCACACCTTTAATCCCAGCCTTAGAGAAGAATATAAGATGTAGGGAGACAGCTCTCAGATACAGTCTCCTTCTGAGATTCCAGGAGGCAGGATCACCATTTCAGACTGAGGTCTAGGTAAGAGCCAGTGGCTGGATGTTTTGCTTTTTGGATCTTCAGGTTGAACCCCAATTTCTGACCGAGTTTTTATTAATCATGCTTCAGACAGAGGTAAGAACTTAGCTCTCAACTCAACTCAGACACATGCAGCTTCAACATGACTTCCAGTGAGCTCTGTTGCCTCCTTGAACCTGGTTCTCTTTTTCAGAAAGATGTGATGTTCCTTGTGAAGGTGAGAGTGGAAGCCTGGAACCCCTCGCCTGCACCTGTCCATGAAAGCCAGGGTTTCTGTTGCTGTGTTCAAGCAGCATGGTTAGAAGCAACTTGGACAGGACAGAGATTCTTTTGCTTACAAGTTCAGGTAACCGTTCATCACTGAGAGGAGTTACACACAAACAAGATGAGGCATAGAGATGACAGTGAAATCCATATTCCAGGCCTACTCCCACCAACAGATGTCACCAGCTAATGGACACAGGCCAATGCTGCTGTGTCTGTCTGCTTCAGTCTCCATTTTGCATGCCAGAACCTCACCCCTGAACACTGGAGTTCTTCTCACAGCCACCCTGCTGGGTGGGAAAGGGCAGGGACTTCAGAGTGCCCATGGAGGTCCAGGGGAGAGCAAACCCCACAGAGTGGCTAACCAAGCTAACGGGCAGATGTCAGCTGCACACCCATAAATGACCATTCCCTTGAAATTTCACATCTCTTCCCGCATCCCAGTTTGTGTATCCCCCCCAATGGACAGGTACTACTCCTAGCAATGGGGCGGAGGGATCATGAAACATGAGCCAAGTGGTCAAGGGTGTGATGTCTCAGCAGCCAGCAGAGATCATGGGAGTTTGCAGTTGTTTACCCAATGCATCTGGGTTTGTGACAGCCTGAGAGAGAAGGGGGACAGCGTCGGTGCTGTGTGGTGGCCTCAAGAGCCCCAGTAAATTAGTCTGTGTCAGAGTCCATTTCCTACAACAGCTGGGCAAGAGCGTTCCTCACAGCAAGAAGTCTGGATTCGGTAAGTGTCGGTAACATGCTCGGCCTTACTAGTCTTTGTTGATGCCCAGGACGATGTTAAGTGCTTGAGAAGCCCTTCAGAAGGGAGAACACTTCAACCTTCCTACGCCAAGGTCGAAGCAGGGAATATTGTCCTTCATTCACTCCTGAGCTCACAGCAGAGCTAGTCTATACTAGCTATAGTCTTGACTATAGCACAGCGATAGTCAAGGGTCATAGGATTCCTCGTGAGGGATGAAGAAAGATGTCATCCATAAGCTGGCAGGCCTGAGAGGTCACAGAGGGTCTGTCCTGGCAGTCACCCTCCTACTGAACCACTGCAGCATCAGTCTAAAGCCTCACTGTGAGGAGGGTGCTGTCACTTTAGGGTGCCCTGGAGATCCTGGGCCTGGTCTAAGGGAATAGATATATATTGATGCACACGTGTGTGCGCGCACACACACTAACCCTGATACTGGGGCTTCACAGAAGAAAGCAATATTATTTATTATATGATGTGGGATTCCCCTCTGTATGCTGTGAATATGTTTTATTGCCATTGGTTAATAAAGAAGCAGCTTTGGCCTATGGCATGGCAGAATAAAGTTAGGCAGGGAAAACTAAACTAAACACAGGGGAAAAGTAGGTAGAATCAGGCATGTAGCTGCTGAAGGAGAAAGATGCCAGAACCTTACACAGGAGTAGTAAGTAGGCCACAGCCTCATAGTGATACATAGGTTAATAGAAATGGATTAATTTAAGATGAAAGAGCTAGCTAAGAATATGCCTAAGTCATTGGCCAAACAGTGCTGAAATTAATATAGTTTTTTGTGTGACTATTTGGGTCTGGGTGTCTGGGAAACCAAAGTCAATCTCCTATTATAATTATATACACTAACTGTCATTTGAACACACCTGAAAGGGCCTCTACTGCTGTGATCAAACACCAAGACCAAAAGCAACCTGGGGAGAAAGGGGCTTATTTCGTCCACCCTTCCAGATAAAGTCCATTACTGAAGGGAGTCAGGGCAGAAGCTGAAGCAGAGGTCATGGAACAGTGTTGCATACTGGTTTGTACCCTGTGACTTTCTCAGCCTGCTTTATTAGACCAATCAGGACCAGCTACCCAAGGGTGGTATCCCCACAATTCACTGGGCCCTTCTACATCCGTCATTAAATCAAGAGAGCACCCTCAGAGACTTGCCTACAGACCAATATGATGGAGACGTTTGCTTAATTAAAATTCCCTCTTCCTAGTTATGTCTAGGTTTGTGTCAGGTTGGCAAAAAAAAACCAGCACAGGGCCTCTCTAGGCATTGTGGGAAAGAGACAGAGGCTCCCATCATGGGAGTGTTCATCTGTCCTGCTCATCTCTCCAAGGTCACTCACGCACAAATTAAGAGTCACATTTAGCTACCCTGAACTTCCTCAGAGGAAACGATATTGCCATAGCAATGGACCGACAAAGCCAGAAATATCTCCCCGGCCTTCATCCTGGGACATATGAAGGAAGCAGAACTCCAGTGCCATGGTGAGCCGTGAACCTTGGCTTCAAATTCTCTTTGTCATTACCAAGTCACCAGGGGGTCCCAAGACACCCAAAGTAGGATATAATGTCTATTCCTTGAAAAGGCACAGTGCCTTCCAAGAGACTCAATGTCACCCCAGAATGACACAGGATGTGTGACACCCCCCCCCCCAAGGGTACAGATTCGCCCAGTCACTCGCTCATCTCCCATTCTTCAACAATTTGTTCAACAATCACTACCAACTTGGCAGGATCAGAGGATCTAGAGAGAAGGGAGGCATGTGTGGTCCTTCCCTCTGGGCACTACGGGGACCACAGAAAGACATGAGTTGAAGTTGCAACTGAGATGAATGTCTTGAAAGGTAAACATGCCCACCTAGGCTGGCCAGGGTGCTCAGAGTGACCAGACCCCTTCGTGGAAGTCCGGGCCCAAAGATGGGAAGGCCAGGATGGAAGCACATTCTGGGTTGAGCAAATGGTGTGGGTAAAGCCCTAGATGCTGAAGAGAGCTGCTTCCTCAGCTGAACCCTGAGCTAGAAAAGACTTCATGGAGACGCCAGCACTTGACTGGCTTCTTTCGGATTCTGAGTGGTTGTTCCAAGTGCCCCTTAGACACTTTCTGTTGCCTGAAACTTCACAACTGCTCATCACAAGGGCTGGAATTCAGGCTGACTGAGAGTCTGGAAGGAACAAGAAGAACCTTTGAAGAGAAATAAAGCCAGTCTCTTCCATTAAGAAGGTCCCAGTAGGAAGCTGAGGCCCAGAAAGGAAAAAATCACTGGCCTAGACCGCACAGCTACTGGACCAAAAGAGGCCACATTTCTAACACTTGCTTTCTTGGGTCTTGCTATTGTTCCCTTTCTGACAGTTACTGATGAGGTCACACTACTGTAATTAACCAGTTACTATGGTCAGAACCTGGACTGTGGCAGCTCATTCTGAGTAGGCTGATGACCCTCACATCCATCTTCAGGGTTCCAATATGAGGTTCAAGCTGAAACAGAGCGCAATTAGTAAGCGGACATGGTCAAGGTGTGACCCCACCGTCCATGAGTCATCATTCTCCTAGCTCCAGTCTCTCCTGCAAGGTGGTCTAACAATACGTCAGAACTGTGTGAAATACATTTCCAGGAGTCACACTTCTCTGGCCAGTATGAGTTTTTATCCTTTCCTTTCTCCCAGTAGGAGACGCCTAAGAGCGTCCCAAATCCTTGGGGATCAATGTTCCCAAAGTGATGGTCAAAGGAAGAGGACCAGGGCGTCCCAGCGATGTCTTCCCTCCCACCTGCTCAGTTACATGTGTGGAGAAAAATAGAAAATCGTTTTTTAAGTGTGAGAAAAGCAGGTGGCAGCACATGGTGTCTGTACAGTCGCTCCTCCCCATTTCCCAGGCAGAGAGAGGCGTTGCCAAGGCTCTGAGGAGTAGGCAGTGAGCTGAGCCTCTGTACCTTACCTTTGCATCACAAGACCATAAAAACTTGGCAGAAACACCGGAGGGAGCCCAGATTGATTGGCCATGGTTTCAGGTCTTCATGACAGGGAGGATGTGGCAGAATAGTCCAGGCTGCATGAGGCGGTGGTAGATACTCTTCACATCATGGTGGACCCAGAAGCAGAGAGGCAGAGACCAGAGGTTGGGTATAAACTTAAAGGCCCACCCTAAAGGATTTCCTGCAACAGCCAGGCCTCACTTCCCAATGCTTCTTGAAGTTCCCAAAATGCCATCACCAAGTGGGGACCTAGTGTTTGAAAGGTGACCCTAGGATGGGGGCACATTTCAGATTTGAACCAGAGTGGCCTCCAAGGTTGGGTAAGATTTTTCTTTATCTTGGCTTTGTTGTCTTTTCTGTCAGACTGAGGCAAAGCAGGGTTCTCAGCTCCTTACAGTGCTCTTGCCCTCACACTGTGCAAGAAACGCTGCACATGCTGGTTTCCCTCTTTCCTAATGTTTTCTCCCTTACACCTCAGCCCCACCGCATTCTCCTCCCCACAGTCATCCTCAGGACAGGAGTGGTACATCGCAGCTGCTCCACCTCTATGGAGTCCACCAGTGCAGCGCCCTTGCTCGTTCACTTCCCCAGGGAAGGACTTCTAAGTGGCCTCCCAACCTCTGGTACCCAAACACCACTGTAGTCGCTCTAGCAGTGTCCTTTTCACCGTGTGAGCTAGCTTTGGGATGGGTGCCCAGGAGGGGCCTCGTTGGGTCACTGTTAGTCTTCACGGTCATCTTGACACACTAGAGGAGACCTCAGTTGAAGAACTGCTTCCACTCTGCTGGTCTGTATGGACCTCTGCAGGGCATTGTTTGACTGCTAACTGAGGCCTACTATGGGCAGCCTCGTTCTTAAGCAAATGAGTCTCGGCTTTGCAAGAAAAGATAGCTAAACGTGAGCACAGGAACAAGCCAGTAAGTAGCATTCTTCTATGATTTCTGCTTGAGTTCCTACCTAACTTCCTTCAAGGATGTACTGAAAACTGCGAGACAAACCCTTTCCTCCCCCAAGCTGTTTTTGGTCATGATGTTTATTACAGCAGTAGAATTAGAACAGTCGTGAGGAAATGCTAAATTCCTTTCTTAAACTTTTGAAAGGCCAGGACCCTACAGTCAGTCAAGATTGCTCCCTCCAGGTGGATGCTGTCCTACCAACTCCAGCTTGTACCATAGGTGATAGGCATTTGGCAAGGGTTTGAAGAGAGACCCTTCCTTTGACATGCCCGGGTCTATGCCAAAGCCATAGCTTGAGGTTGTGGTGCCCACACTCAACATTCTAGAGGGAGGCTCCAGCATACAGGGCATGGCCAGAACTGCCTTGTCTCTGTTTCCTTAGGTTCCTTTGTTTTTTTAGTTGCTGCCATCCAGGCTGGGAAGGAATAGCAGGGTTTCTTTTGTATGTCTTGGTTTGCCTGTGTGTGAGTGTGTGTGTGTGTGTGTGTGTGTGTGTGTGTGTGTGTGTGTGTGTATTACATGAGGGTGCATCTACACACATGTGGAGAAGCCAGAGTTTGAGGTCAGCCTCTATGGCTTTCCACATTATTTTTTCAGACAATCTCACCATTTAGGATAGACCGTCTGGTCAGCAATGTCTGAGCACACCACCCCTCAGTCTCTGCCCCACCGCACGGGGTTACAGACACACTCCACCACACCCAGCTTTCACGTGGGTGCCAGGGATCCGTATTCAGGGCTTCACACTGTGTCCAGTGAGCCTCCCCTAGCCCCATGCCTCTGCTTTTTAACACGCCTGCACATCTCCTCATGTGCTTCTGGGTTCTTGGACTTCTTCCTCCACCAATTGCATAGAGCGTTTGTGGGAGTTCTGCGCAGAATGTGAACACTAACGCTTTGCTGCCCTCTTCCTCACTTTACCCCTATTCTTCTGCATTCTCTGTTTCTGTTGTGGAGTCTCTATTTGAGGAGTATTGGTATTAGTTATTTTTTGAAAATCTTGTAGAATTCTGAGTTGAAACCATCTGATTATGGGCTTTTTTTGGTTGGGAGATTTTGATGACTGTTTCTATTTCTTCAGCAGTTACAGGTCTGTCTAATTTGCTTTTCTGGTCTTGATTTAATTTTGGTAAGTGATTTGTATCCAGAAAATTGTCCATTTCCTTTAAGTTTTCCAGTTTTGTGAAGTACAGGTTTTCAAAGTATGACCTAATGATTTTCTGGATGGCCTCCATGTCTGTTGTTTTGTCCCCCTTTTCATTTCTGATTTTGTTAATTTGGATATTCTCTGTCTGCATTTTGGTTAGTTTGGATAAAGGTTTGTCTATTTGTTGATTTTCTTGAAAAACCAACTCTTTGTCTCATTGATTCTTTGTATTGTTTTCTTTGTTTCTATTTTGTTGATGTCAGATCTCAACTTGACTAGTTCTTGCCATCCAATTCTCTTGAGTGAGTGTGCTTCTTTTTGTTCTAAAGTTTTCAAATGTTCTGTTAACTCACTAGTGTGGGATTTTTCCAGCTTCTTTATGTAGGCATTTAGTGCTATGAACTTCCCTCTTAACACTGCTTTCATTTTGTTCCATAAATTTGGGTATGTTGTGTGGTCATTGTCATTGAATTTTAGGAAGTCTTTAATTTCTCCCTTTATTTCTTCCTTGACCCATTGATGTTTCAGGTGAGCATTGTTTAATTTCTATGTGTTTGTGGTCTTTCTGGAATTAGTTTTAAGCCATGGTGATCTGATAAGATACATGGGGTTATTTCAATTGTTTTGTATCTGTTGAGGTTTGCTTTGTTCCCTAGTATGTGGTCAATTTTTGAGAAGGTTTCATGAGGCACTGCGAAGAAGGCATATTCTTTTATGTTTGATGAAATGTTCTATAGATGTCTGTTAAGTGCATTTGAGTCATAACATCTGTTAGTTCCTTTATTTCTCTTTTAATTGTTTGTCTGACTGACCTGTCCAGTGGTGAGAGTGAAGTATTGAAGTCTCCCACTATTAGTGCGTGGGGTTTAATGTATGATTTAAGCTTTAGAAGTGTTTCTTTTACATGTGAGGGTGCCCTTGTATTTGGGACATGGATGTTCAGTATTGAGATTTCCTCTTGATGTATTTTCCCTGTGACTAAGATGAAATATCCTTCTTTGTCTCTTTTGATTGATTTTTGCTTGAAGTTAGATATTAGGATAGCTACACCTGCTTTATTTTTTAGGTCCATTTGACTGGAATTTTTTCCCAACCCTTTACTCTGAGACAATGTCTGTATTTAAGGTTGAGGTGTGTTTCTTGTATGCAGCAGAACAATAAATTTTGTTTTCATATCCAATCTGTTAGCCTGTGTCTTTTTACAAGTGAGTTGAGTCCATTTATATTAAGGAATATTAATGACCAGTGATTGCTATCTCCTGTTAATTTAGTTTTCATTGTTGGTGATGTTAATTTGTGTGTATTTCCCTTATATGGGATTTGCTGCTATGAGATCATCAATTGTCTGTGCTTTTGTTGATGTAGCCAACTTCTTTGGGTTGGAGTTTCCTTCTAGTACTTTGTGTAGGGTTGGGTTTGTGACTAGGTATTAGGTAAATGTGGTTTTATCATGGAATATCTTGTTTTCTCCTTCTATGGTGATTGAAAGTTTTGCTGTGTATAGTAGTCTGGGCTGGCATCCATGGTCTCTTAATGTCTGCATAACACTTGACCAAGAGTTTTCATTGTCTCCAATGAGAAGTTAGGTGTAATACTGATAGGTCTGCCTTTATATGTTAGTTGACCTTTTTCCTTTGCAACTCTTAATATTCTTTTTTTAATTTTTATTTATTTATTTATTAAAAATTTCCACCTCCTCCCGTCCTCCCATTTCCCTCCCACTCCCCCTCTCCCCCTCTCCCTCCCCCTCACTCTCCAGTCCTAAGAGAAGTCAGGGTGCCCTGCCCTGTGGAAAGTCCAAGCCCCCCCCCATCCAGGTCTAGGAAAGTGTGCATCCAAACAGACTAGGCTCCCAAAAAGCCAGTACATGCAGTAGAATCAAAATCCGGTGTCATTATCATTGGCTTCTCAGTCTGCCCTATTGTCAGCCACATTCAGAGAGTTCGATTTAATCACATGCTCATTCAATCCCGTTCCAGCTGGCCTTGGTGAGCTCCAATTAGATCAGTCCTACCATCTCCGTGGGTGGGCGCACCCCTCGCCATCCTGACTTCCTTGCTCGTGTTCTCCCTCCTTCTGCTCTTCATCTGGGCCTTGGGAGCTCAGTCCAGTGCTCTAATGTGGGTCTCTGTCTCTATCTCCATCCATCGCCAGACAAAGGCTTTTTATCAATGGCTTTTCAATTAGCCCCCCATTTCAGCCACATTCAGAGAGTCCGGTTTGGTCGCATGCTCATTCAGTCCCAGTCCAGCTGGATTTGGTGAGCTCCCATTAGAACAGGCACACTGTCTCAGTTGGCAATATTCTTTGTTTATTCTGTATGTTTAGTGTTTTGATTATTATTTGGTGAGGGGACTTTTTAAAATTCAGTCTATTTGATGTTCTATAAGCTTCTTGTATCCTCATAGGCATATCTTTCTTTAGGTTGGGAAAATTTTCTTCTATGATTTTGTTAAATATATTTTCTGTGCTTTTGAGTTGAACTTCTCCTTCTATACTTATTATTCTTAGGTTTGGTCTTTCCATGGTGTCCCATATTTCCTGAATATTTTGTGTTAAGCTTTTGTTAGATTTAATATTTTCTTTGACTGACGAGTCTATTTCCTCTATTGTATCTTCAGCACTTGAGATTCTCTCTTCTATCTCCTGTATTCTGCTGTCTATGTTTGCATTTGTAGTTCCTGATTATTTTCTCATGAATTCTGTTTCTATAATTCCCTCAGCTTGTGCTCTCTTTATTGTTTCTATTTCAGTTTTCAAGTCTTAAATAGTTTCTTTTATATGTTTGATTGCTTTTTCTTGGTTTTTTTAAGGGATTTGCTGATGTCTTCCAATTTTTTGTTTTTCTTTTCCTCCATTTCTTTGAGGGAATTTCTTATTTCTTCTTTAAGAGTTTCAAACATTCTCCTGAAGATATATTTTAGATCATTTTCTTCTATTTCATCTATATTTGGTTGTTCAAGTCTTGCTGTTGTAGGGTCTCTAGATTTTACTGATGTCACATTGCTCTTTGTGGTGTTGCATGTGTTCTTACCTTGTCTACTCATCTTTTCCTCTAATTGGTGTGGTTGGGGCTGTCTGTGACTCTGGTGATTAATCTTCTAAGTGCCAGTGGATCCAAGGCTCAGATGGTTCTTCCTCGTGGTACAGTCAGTGCCATGGTTCTAGTTACCCTGTTGGTTATTCCGTATCCCTGAAGGTCGCTCAGTGCGCCCAGGGTTTGCTCTGCTCCCATGGAATTTGCTGTCTCAGGCCTGCTCTGGTCTAGTTGTCAGCCCAGATCTGTTTCTGTAAATGTCCCTGGTCTGGATCTGCTCCTGCAGAGGTCCCTGGCTTGGGGTTGGTCCTGTAAAGGTCTCTAGCTCTGATCTTCTCCCTTGGAGGTCCCAGACTTGGATGTGCCCAGACCCGCAGAGGTCCTGGCTCAGGTCTACTCCCTTGAAGGTCTCTGGGAGTATCTTAACTTCCGGTCCTTCCTTTAGAAAGTCAAAGCAGGGTTTAGAGAGACAGCTTCATTGGTAACATGTTTGCACAGTCTCAGAATTCATGTTTCAAAAAAGAAAAAAGATAGATAGTGTCCTTCCGCAGACTCCTAGTTCTGCACTCCTGACGCTCACTGACTGACTAGCCTGGGCTAATCAGGTCCCAGTGAGAGGTCCTGCCTCCAAAACCAAAGTCAATAGACCCCAAGGAACAACACTACGGCTGGCTTTCGGCCTCCACATTCATGCACACACATACATGTGCAAAGGGTGTCCTGTCAGAAGGAATAGCTCTGAGCCAGATTCTGACAACTCTGCCACCAACTTGTCACCTAACCAGCTCCCGTGAATCTTTCGGCCTGGCCTGAAGCTGCCTGACCTGTTCCCTAGGACGATGCTGCCGTCCCCAGCATGAGTGGCACAGACGGTTTGTGGCATTAACTATGCTTGCTTCCCTGCTGTCTGCCTCATGCTAGTCAGCAGCTCTTTCCAGGACAGAAACTTGGTCTGTCTTAGGTAAATCCACACAGCACCCAGCACAGATCAGGCTGGCATCTGCTGAGTGCTCAGACGCCATGATAAGGCCATCAAAGGTGCTATAGTCATCCTCCATATGAAACCTACCAGACAGGGTATGATTATTGCCAGTCAGAAAACTGGGGCACAGAAAGGTTAAAGAACTTGCCTAATGCCACATAGACAGAAAGAAGGTAAACTTGATTTGAATCTAAATAATTATTGAAACACTTAGAGCCCATGTTTCCATGTGTTCCTCACCGTCCATCTCTCCAGGCTATGAGGTGAGTGAGCGAAAGAATGGGTGGATGAATGGACGGATGGACGGACAGATGGACAGACAGATGGATGAATGAACGCAAGGGAAATTAGGAAAGTGGGCAGATAATTTAAAACAGCTTAAACCACACTTGGCCATAGCTCTTTTTTTCCAAGCAATTATGCTCCTAATACCAGCTCTTTTTCTGCAAGATACTAGTTTTCATAAATTATGGAAAATTCTTTGGCTATTGCTTGTTATGTTATGGCCTGGGGTGGAGCACAGAGGTGATGGATGACTTTTTAAATTCCTTCCCATCGGCTTAGAGAATTCTCTAGGCCATGGTTGCGTGCAGAATCTATAATTAATTATTATTCACACTTAATACAGTTAGATACTGTGAACACATACTTTCCATTAATTTATGTGGCTGGCTCCTCATCATTTTCCCACAGGTATAGTCACTGATTTCTCAAGTTATTAAAAATTAAAATGCATATTAGGGCGCATGAGGAGCTTGGTGTCCTTGTACCTATTTTTAGTCTAAAGTCACAAACTGAGTAGGGAACTCAATTGCTTTTTGGGGGTCAGTTCTGACTGAGAGTGGGACATTCATTCTCACTTGTTCATTCTTAACTAGGGACAGTTGAACCATGAGGGGTCAGTGTGACAAGCTTTGGGGAACATGAAGGAGACAGGTCTCATTCACTGGGGGACATCCTCTTCCTGCAGGAGGCAGGTAAGTAGGCAGCTGTGGGGTGTGGTCAGGAAGGTACAGAATGAAGGAAGCCCCAGCTGGGTTGACGTGGGTGGCAGAAGCAGGTGGCGTGAGCGGGTGAATGTAGAATTGACGCTTGAGGTCAGAGAACGAGAGTGGTCAGAGCAGGAGGAAGGATGGGTAGACATTCCAACTTGTGGGAATAGCAGGTACACATCACAGAAGGCAGGAAAGGGCATGGCAGGTTCTAGAAGTCCAGAAACCTCCCTGGGGAGCCGACATGGAGTGCCAGTGGTGTGACTGTGGGAGATGGGTGGGGACAGAGGCCACTGAAAGAGCCAGTCCAGTGCAGAGGCACACAGATGTAGTCCCAACCCCTGGGACAGCAGCCAGGCTGTCTGCACTTATGTATGAGCTTGAAACCTTAGCAACATAGTGAGCCAAGAAAACAAGCAAAACCACAAAATAAGCAGTGAGAAACAAGAGAGCAGTATTTTCCAGAAGTCTCCATACAAGAATCTGAACACTGTGATTACTGCAGGAACTTAAAACCCGTGAGACCAGCTCACCTACTTTCCATTTGAGAGTAGGAAAACTAAGGTTCATTTTCCTGAGAATCAAAACCAAGATATTGCAAACAAATAGATCCGTGCATGTCCAGGCATCGGAAGAAGTCAGCCCTCTACATTTCCCAGGAGCCTTTGCGTTCCAGCTCTGGAGCTCAGTTCTCACAAGAGACAGGATAGGAAAGCAACACCCCCCCACTCCACCCCCCACTGCCCAGGCCACCCGGAAGCTTTACCCCTCAGATCAGACCCACTGTGGCCCCACTGGTGATAGACAACCAGAGCCTCCGCTGATTTACATATTCTGCATAACTTTGCATAAAGCAGTGACAAGTCTCAGAGCCTGTACAAAAAAAACTGATTAGAGGAATGCCTTGTCCTAGGAGGGGAGGGGATAAGCTTGCATTCTTAGCTGCTTGCTCACGACAGCTGTGGGGACTGGGCCAGCGTTGAAGTCTGACTGGACTCTGGTCTTTGAGACAGGGTCTCCTGTAGCCCCAGTTGGCCTTGGACTTGCTATATAGCCAGGGATAACCTTGAGCTTCTGGTCCTCCTACCGCTACCATCCAAGTGCTGGGACCACAGGTGTGTGCTATCACCAGCTAGGTTTATGTGGTGCTGGGGATCAAACCCCGAGCCTCCTGCTTACTAATATCCTGAGGCCCAGGATGAAGTCTCGCCCAAGTCTGCTGCTATCTGTATAGCTTTGGTCCAAGGTGCTTTCTGAGCCTCTCACCAACAAGGACAATTAAGGAATAATTGATAGCTTCTCAGTGGTGTGTGCTAAAATTTTAGCACGGAGAGACAGAGGCGGAGTGGACACAAATTCAAACACAACCTGGCAGCATAGTGAGACCCTGTCTCTCAAAAAATATATAAAGGAAGGACAAGCCAAAAAAAAAAAAAAGAAGAAGGGAGGACAAGCCAAGTCATATGGGTCCATCTGCCCAACTTCTGGGCACAACAGCCAATGCACAACTTAGTAAATAGTTAGGCATTGAGTGGATCTGATCCATGGACAGCAAAATTTTCCTTCTTTTTTTTTTTTAACATTCTGTTTATTGGTTTTGCATACATGTGTAAGTATGTCTGCGGTACAGGGTCTCCCGTACCATAGTGAGGTCAGAGGACACGTTTCGGGAATTGGTCCTCCCCTTCCACCGTGAAGCTCAAGGGAATCCATCTCCAGTTACTGACGTTGGCAACGAGCGCCTGTGCCCTCTGCGCCATCCTGCCAGCTGCCTGACATTAGCACCAGAAGTGTTTCTCCCCCCTCATCTGATTGTGGGTGTTTACCTTCCAGGGGAAATGACTTCTGTCCCTGTATCACAAGGGAACCCCTGGGCCCCAAAACATCATCCTCCACTGAGGGGCTCATGAGTCAGAATTTACACCCAAACTGAAGACAGAGCCCAGGGAGACACTGAGGCAGACAAGGGACAGGATCCTGTGGGGGGGAGTCTTCCCTAGTTCCTCCTAGACGCCTCAACTGCCTCTCCACACTTGGACTTGTGACATTTCCCTGGTTCTGTTGTTCCTGGGCACCAGGCCTGCATGGAAGAAGGGAGCCTGAGGTTCTGAAGATCGCATCTGCTCCAGCGCTCCCCCCCTGCGGCAAACTCCCGACATATCTTTTCCACAGTAATAATTAGCGACAGAAATATCTGACCTACTTAAGACTCCACAAATACACACATTTGGTGGCTTCCACATCAACTCAGGGGCCGCCAGAGGAGGCGGCTGAGAACAGTTTTGTGTTTTGCTTTGTTTTTAACCTGGCGCTGCTCATTCCTGCCCATCATTGCTCCTGCGCACCTCCATCCCTCACGGGCCCTGACCAGGTAACTTTCGGCACTAGAGTCTGTGGTTATTTTTGCATCCAGTTCCGTGAGCATAAGGGTCTGGTTTCTCCAGAGATCACTTCGAATTTCTAACGCGACTTAGGAATGCGACTTTGAAAACATCCAACGGAAGCCGACAGCCCATGAAATGACCTGTTGTGTCATGTGAGCTCTGCCCTTGCTTGTCATTGTCACATTGTCACAGATATTCCAAGCTGGCCTCAAACTCACTATGTGGTCTAGGATGAGCTT
The DNA here is from genome assembly GCF_982192425.1 of Myodes glareolus. Taxonomy (NCBI): domain Eukaryota; kingdom Metazoa; phylum Chordata; class Mammalia; order Rodentia; family Cricetidae; genus Myodes; species Myodes glareolus. The sequence goes on from NC_142028.1 coordinate 128,259,597, forward strand.
GAACTCCTATCTCCTGCCTGCACCTCCCATCCACTCTCCCAAGTGCTGGCTCACTGGGAACCAAACTCAGGAGTTGTTGCATGCTAGGCAAGCACTCCACCAACTGAGATGCATTCACAGCCCTGTCCCTGCATTTCTAAGCCCATCTTCCCAAGGTCAGACCTGAGTTTCCCACAGATCGCCCATGCACATCACTCCTGTCACCATAAGGACACTGAGCCTTAATGACAATGAAAATGGGCCCCCAGCATAGATCGTGTGCCTACTGCTGAGTGGCAGTAGCGCACTCAAACCCGTCCTCACAAAGGACTGTGAGGAAGGCCGGCGGGCCTTAAAGGAAGTAACAGCAAGGGGGAAGATGAACATGCAGGAGCAGGCAGTGGGAGGGGGGCAGGTGCCTTCCATCCAGCGAGGGAACATCAGAGAAGGCTCACAGAAGCTATGGTGCCTGAACCCTGCATCATTAGTCTCCCCAGAGGAAGGAAAAGCCACTGTCACCAGGGGCAGCTGTAGCAAAGGCCTAGAAGTCAGTGACGATTACTAGATGCTTAGGAAACTACACAAAGTTCCAGGTCAGGGCAGCAGCTCAACCTGGAGATGAGGGCATGTTGTAATGGGGAGGGCATTGAGGGCAGAGGGGAGATGGCACATTGCTCCAGGATTTGATTTGAACTTTATTAGTTTCTTTTACAGAGTCTATCTGGAAGACACTCCCACAGTCTGTGCCCCACCAGGGCCTCCGGCAACCAGAACATCCAGGCTACTGTCTATCTGACCAAAGTTACACAAAGTCACAGTCCACTCTGCTCAGAAGCCTGCGTGTCTGACCAGAGAAGAATCACAGCGCCGATGTTAGTGTGGACAGCTTGGTGACCAGTGGCCTTCAACTAGCGTCCATAGACTTTCACTGCGTCTCCAGCTCTGAGTCTTGAGGAGTAAGGAGCAACCAGCCCTGTGGAGATTCGCCATAGGCCTTGGCCAAGGATGAGCCAGGGAGGTGAGGCTTCAGTGCCATGAGTTCAGCAATGGCACCACCTAGGAAAGGTCTGCATAGAAAAAATGGGCAAAGATCTCAAGGCTACCTGCCCCGGGCCCTCACAGATATCTTCAGCAGAGCACAGGAGCCAGGGAGCCACCAGAAAGTGTCAGGTTAGGGCTACAAAGGCCAGGGGAGCGGGCCGGGTGGGGGTGCTATCTGCTGGGTCAGCCTAGACATATTCTGGCCCGTGATTTTAATGTCTCATCCCAGCTGAGAGCCACCCTGTGTTAGTTACTTTCCTCATCTCTGTGACCAAATACTGACAGCAACTAATTAAGGGAGGGATTATTTATTTGGGCTCATGGTCTCAGGGGTTCAGTACCTCACAGCAAAGAAGGTGTCAAACAGGGAAGCTCACATCATGGCTACCAGGACACAGAGAATGTGGGGGTGCCAGAAGGAACCAGCTAGAGCAGCCCCAAGGATGCCACCCACGGTGGGGGCCTCCTAAGCCTCATCTCCCACTTTCCACCCTCCCCAATAACAAATTCTATAACAACACCGCAGGTGGGTTGAGTCACTGATCTGGTCTAATCATCTCTGGAAACGCCTGTGATGCCCCAGTTTTGTATTTTGTTGTGTTTTCTGGGCATCTCTAAGTAATAAAGGTGGCACTCACAATTAGCAGCACAACTATACATAGGGTCTTGAGGTTTCAGGCTGCTGGCATTAGGGAAAAGGAGCCTCTGCCTAGCTTTGAGTGAAGCCTGGGTGGTACCTAGCCTTCCTCTCCCCTCAGGCCAGGCAGGTCCATCCAGCTGGCAGCATCCTCAGCTGCTGTCACACACACAAGACCTTAGTCACCATCTCCACCAGCCCACGGATCCCTATCTGTTCTCGGTGTCACTGAATCCTTAAGTGTCCCTTCCCCAGTATACAAGATTCTCGGGCCCAAAGGGCTTCCTAAGACAGGGAAACCCATTTCCTCTGCCCCCCCCCCCACCTGTCCCATCTCCACACTCTCCAGGCACCCATCTACGCCAAAGGCCAGGGAAGGTTCAGACACCCAGATGAGCCCAGTCTCGGCCACAGGAGTTCTGGGCAGCAGAGTACAGCAGAGACCTGGTCGAAGGTTCATACAAGGGAAAGGTATGAGGGTGTAGGGGTCCGGGCCCAGGGAACACCCATGGCACTTGACAAAACCCCCATGTCATCTGCCCCAGGACCGAGCAGGTTCGGAGAACCCTACAACCTTTCCAGGAGCTCAGTGAGAGATCCTGAGAGCAAATAGAATCTACTCTGCTGCAGACTAATGCCCATCTGGAACATCGCCACTAGGTGTCAGCAGAGGCTCAATGGCTTTCCCTATGCAGCTCTACCTACAGAGGCATTTTGAAAAGACAAAGACACACACACACACACACACACACACACACACCCGCTGTCCACAACCACAGACCAGCCAATCCCCTGAGCAGGCCCTGAGCAGCTCAGCTCGGTCATCACCCCAGCAACAGATATGTGTCAGATATATATACATACACATACATGTACTGTATACATATATATATATATATATATATATATATATATATATATATATATATATATATATGCAGACTGGGACTATAGCTCAGTAGGTAGAGTGCTTGCCCAGCAAGCATGAGGCCCTGGGTTTCATCCCCAGAACTGTATAAACCAAATGTGGCGGTATATATCTTAATTCCAGCACACAGGAGGTGAAATGGGGAGAACCAGAAGTTCATGGCCATCCTCAACTACGTAGAACCTTGACTTTAGCTTAGGTTATATGAAGCATGACTCAAAAATGTGTGTGTGTGTGTGTGTGTGTGTGTGTGTGTGTGTGTGTACATGTATGTGTTAGTATGCTTGCAAATGTGTAGGCAGAGGCTGTTTGTTTGTCTCCCGGCTGCCCAGACCTGAAATAATCACACATAAACTGCCTTAATTAAAACACTGCTTGGCCTATTAACTTATGCATATTTCTAGCTAGCTCTTACATCTTAAATTAGCCTGTTTCTATTAATCTGTGTATCACCACATGGTAGTAGCTTACCAGTAAGGTTCCATCCAGTGTCCGGCATCTGTCTCCTGCAGCGGCTACATGACTTCTCTCTGACTTCACCTACTCACTTTCTACATCTATCTGCTTGGAATTCCCGCCTTGCTCTATGCTGCAAAGCCAGTGGCTGAAACAGCTTTATTCATTAACCAGTAAAAACAACACATATGCAAAAGGACTTCCCATACTACACTTGAGTATATGTATGTACTCACTCTGTGTGTACATGTGTATATGGGGGTCATGGACGCATATAAACGTACATTGTTTGCTTGGGTGCACCTCACGCATGTCTATAAGTGTGTATGCACAAGTGTGTTGTGCTTATGAGTCTGTATGCTCATGCATTCATCCGTGTGTTTACAGGTGTATGTGCACATGATGTGTATATAGCTATGTGTGCACACTGCTGTCTCTTCCCAGCCACTCTGCCTTCTTGAGATTTGTCTCAGGAGCTATCACTCAAAAATGGGTGGACTCTGATCTAGCAGCTGCTCACTCTGTCCCTGTCCTGCTCATAAGACCTCAGTCTTGAGCACTGAGTCCCACTGAGTCCTGAGCCACACACAAGGAGGTGCACAGAGGACTGAGTTTGCTGCCTATTTCGTGCAGTGATCAGGGACTATCCAGACCTTCTGGGGACCTCTGAGCAGGAGCAAGAGGAAGATGAGGGACTGGAGAGCCACCAAGCTGCACCTGTGCATCCTACTCAACCTCCTTCGCCCACTTCAGGCTTCCCTTATCTGAGCACTTCCCTACCCACAGAACCCACTGCCTCATAGTCCCTCAAGGCTGAGCCCATTGGGCTCTCTGAGGGCAGGGCCTTGCACAGCACCTCCCTTGTTCTCCCTAATCCAAGTCTCTTGGAGAATTTAGAAAGAGGAGACTGACCAAAATGGTATGGTGGCTAAAAGAGTTAACAGTCAACCTGGGAGAGGGCTTCTGTGCGTACTGCTGAGGTGGGAAGATGCCATTCCCTGACTGGGATTGTGGACTGTATGTGGGAAAGAGATCCGGGCAGGATGCTCTCTGTTCCTGGCTGTGGATAGGGTGTGAGCAGCTGCTTTGAGCCCCTTCTGCCTTGAGCTCCCCTGGCACCATGAGCTGTACCCCGGAGCTCTGAGCCAGAGTTAGCCCTTCCTCCTTCAAGCTGCTTTAATCAGAGTGTTTCCTCACAGGATCGGGAAAAGAGACCAGCATGAATGGCTCTTCCAAGCCTTCCTGCTGGGACTGTGGCCATCATGCCTGCATCTGTGGGGGTCCAAAGTTAACATCTTCAGAAGTCAGTCCATGTTGCTGAGTGATCTTAGAAGACTGTCCTGGCCTCTCTGAGTTTGCTTTCTGCCTGAGAACTCTAAGAACAGTGAGGCTGTCGTGAGGATGAAAATAGTGTCTGTCTGAAGTAGGTCTGATCGTCACCAGTGGGCCCCAGTCAGGCCACATATCTATGACCACAGAGATGCAAATTAAAAACTGCACAACCCAAGCACCAGCTGGTGTCACCCTGGTGCACGCACAAGCTGTCTATTCATGTGCTTGCCTTCTTCCCCACCACCCCACCCCACCCAGGACAGCCTGAATGTTAGTTCCATGAGTACTGTTTACTAAGAAAGTTCCAGATCCTTGCAGAGTGTTTCAAAATTATGGCACTTACTAATGATTCACCAAGAAAAGTTAACAAATTTAACTTTATTTGTCAAGCCTATGTCCATCCTATTAGGAAGGTGACTCTATCACACGTTATTTCAGAACTGGACACCAGAGGGCAGCATGGAGCCAAGTCAGAGCTGCTTACCCTACTGAGGAGCCTAACGCCTCAGAAGACAGAGAGCGGCCCTCTACAGCTCCTGGAAGGAGTGGGCTGGACATAGCCACTCTTCCTCAGAGCCAGGGAGCTAGATTCTCTACACCGATTTGCACAGGTCACCTGCCCATTCCCTCACCAAGCTGGCCAGATTCCCTCACAGCACTCTGAACCCCCACAGTAAGTAAATAAGGAAGGCGTTCATTCCAAGGGAGGCACATAGTGCATTGAACGTGATGATTCTTGTTTAGACTGAGGTGTCATTGCTGTGTAAGAGTCATTCTGAGGAAGGGGAATGCAAAACTGTTAACTCTTCAGCCCAGGAGCACCTGAGAAGCAACGCTGGGGCTGTGGCTTCAGCTTTCTGGCTCTTGCCTGGGCTCTGTCCTTCATTCCTAGCTTCTTTTCCAACAAACTGCCTTACAGATGTCCCAGCAGTTGGGGCTGGAGGCAGTGGGATGTTGGCTGTGATAAAGTCAGACCCAGCTTCCCCAGTATAGGGATCCAATAAGATAGTTTCATTTGAACGTCTGGACTAAGACAACGAGCAAGCACCCTGACGCAGATGAAGCTGACAAGAACCCTACTTGGAGAAATGAGATGGAATCTCAGTGGCCTTTGAGGCTCCTGAGGAGTGGAGGGTATCCATTGACTGGAGGCCAGAGACTCTTAGAAAGTACTCATCTTTGAGCAAAGATTCCAGGGAGGCCTTTCCTGGGACGGGACAGCCCTGCCTTACCTATGTGAATACCGGAAACACGCCTGCTCCTGTGTCACGAGGTTGTCCACGGCAGAGGTCAAGCTCTCAGTGCAGAGCCCCAGGGGGCTTGGGTAGAGCCTACATGCCACCCTGCAGACCAGGGTTGGGCAGAGCCTACATGCCACCCTGCAGACCAGGGTTGGGCAGAGCCTACATGCCACCCTGCAGACCAGGGTTGGGCAGAGCCTACATGCCACCCTGCAGACCAGGGTTGGGCGGAGCCTACATGCCACCCTGCAGACCAGGGTTGGGCGGAGCCTACATGCCACCCCGCAGACCAGGGCTGGGCGGAGCCTACATGCCACCCCGCAGACCAGGGTTGGGTAGAGCCTACATGCCACCCCGCAGACCAGGGTTGGGCGGAGCCTACATGCCACCCTGCAGACCAGGGTTGGGCGGAGCCTACATGCCACCCCGCAGACCAGGGTTGGGCGGAGCCTACATGCCACCCCGCAGACCAGGGCTGGGCGGAGCCTACATGCCACCCTGCAGACCAGGGCTGGGCGGAGCCTGAGGCGCTGAGCCCCTGCAACTACACACTGAGCCTGGCAGCCTCAGCCAGGTGTGTGGCCATGCCACACCCAAGTTCTCAGCAGTTGCTTGATATAATCGTTCATGCACCAGAGGAGGAGAGTTGAGAGAAGGAAGTAACAGTGGTGGCTGTCCGCCTCCATGGCGTGGCCTCTCAGAGAGGTCTCAGAAGCTACGGTCAGGGCTGGCTCTTGTACAGCTGAGTGTCCCAAAGTGACTAACAAGACAAGAGGTCAGCATTTATTAAACACCTAATCTCTGCCCAGATTGTCTACATTTCATTCCATCCTCAAGACAGCACTGGCGAGTACATACTGATGCTTTCCCTGCTGTACAGATAAGGAAACTGAGGTATAGAAAGCAACTCTGACACGCTCCCTAAATGCTAATGATATGTCACGCTGATACTTAACCTGCAAACCTGTCTCCACTAGCAAAGTGTGGTGAAAGAAATTAACCACTGTCCGATACAGAGAAGCCCAGTAAGCCTGGGCATGGGTGGGGTGTGAGAGCTGCGATTCTGGACCAGGCGTGGGTGGGGTCAGGGTATCACAACTACCAAGACTTGGAGATGAAGGCGGGGTGGAGGTTGCTGAAAACACTTATTCCTGCCTCACAGCTAATGTCAATTGTCAGTTTGACAGAATCTGGACTTACTCAAGAGCTGAGGCACACCCCTGAGGAATTATCTAAATTTGCTTAGCCTCCGAACAGGACCATGTCAGATCTTCTCGACTAGATCTGACTAAGTGAGATGGGAAGGCGTCCTAAAGGCGGCCACACCGTTCCGTGTGCCTGAGTGCCTGAATGGACCCTCAAACTCATGTACCCCTGGAGCGGGGACGCTCTCCTGTCCAACCCACAGGGCCGTGCAGCAAAGAGGGCCAGTGTCTTTCTAGCAGTGTTGACCACAGAAGATCCACGTTCATATTTCCCCATCGGACACTGCAAGCACCTGTACCTGTCCATCATTCCCCAACAGCCCGCATGTTGTATCTCTCCCACTGTGCTCTTGGGGGAATCAAATCCCTTGAAGAATCCAGGCAGGCAGCCTAAAGAATATCCCATGGGTCAACTTCTAGCCCTCATTTCCAGCAAGGGCAGCATAGGTGGTCAGCCTATCCTTTCAACAGCAAGGCCCAGTCTGAGGCTCGGGAAGATGCTAGTTGCCCAGGCTCCCCAGACTATGTGGCCCTTGCAGTGAGAAATCCTTGTGGTTATTTCCAAATTAGTGAATACCCTGTTCACCAACACTGGCCTCCCTGCGGTCCTTGCAGACACAATTCTTCCTGAGTAAAACAGACTACAAAGATGAATGTTAGAATTCACCAGCAGAGCAGGAAGAAGCCTGCTTTTGTTAGCGGTGTCCCTAGAGAATAGTCTCAGGTTGCCCGCTGCCTTCCAAGCCATAAGTGGTCACAGAGGGAAGCAGGTGGTGCCAGTCATGCTTCACTGTCTGTGGGGCCCAAGTGTGACCTCAGAATCTACCTGCTCAGGGCTTTCTTGAGAGCTCCCCAACCCTATGGAGTGTGAGCTTTGCTGCCTGAGTGTGAGTCAAACAGGCTCCATCTACGTTCTTCACAAGAGTAGATTCAGACACTTGTCTGTGTGAAATGTGAGGACCATGGTAATGATGCCAACAGTGGCCATGCCTGGGGCAGCAGAGTAAGCTTTCTGAGTAGGGAGTTTGAGATCAACAGGAAGGGTGCAGTGTGATACAAAAGGCCTGGGCTTCACTGGAAGTTTGGTTGGTTGGCTTGGTTTGTCCATCACAGGGCCACACAATTGTTTCCCTCATTCTCTGAACAACAGAGGGAGAACTCAGCTAACAGGGGGTAGTTCTAAAGCTGGAGAGAATAAGAAGGGACAGGGGACAGAGCTGGAGGAGAATGGAGCCTGCCATTTTATCCTTGACAATTTACCCTTTTGTCTTATAGTAGCTTTTAAAGTTCATTTTTGAGTGGCTACACGTCTTTGCTGTGAGGAAATGCCCCAGCAGAAGCAGCTTGAGGGAAAGGATTTGTCTTAGCACACAGTTCCAAGGTACAGTTCATCCCTGTGGGAAAATCAGCAAGGACTCAAGGAAGTTCGCAACGTCACCTTCCAAGGACAAGCAGGGAACAAAAGCGTTCACGCCTGTGCTCACTCATTCTCTGCACTTAGACAGTCCAAGATCCCCTGCCTAGGGAACGGTCCCACCCACAGTGGACTGGCTCTTCCAACTTCAGTTAGCAATGAAAACAATCCCCCATAGACATGTCCACAGGCCAACATGACCCAGAGAAATCCCTGTAGACTCCCTTCCCAGGGACTGTAGGTTGTGCGGAGTTGACAGAGAGACTTGCCGTCACAGCGCTCCAAACCTCATCCCTCCCTGGAAAAGACTCAGGACCCTGTGGTTGTGATGTCTGTGGTACAGACACTTTGAGATTTCTGTCACATCTGCCAAAAGTCTTCTAGAGCTGACAGAGACCTGGACACTGCTGCCAGAGACTTTAAAAGTGAAGGGGAGTCCTGTGTGCAGGATTCTGGGAAGACTCGGTTCTCCCAGGGGCCTCTCCTGGTTGAGAGACTGTTGCTAAGCCATGTCCCCTGTAAGCCCCCGCCTTTTCTGTGGATACCCAGGCCCGATTCAGGCACGCGCTTTCCTGAACTCGAGTCCACGAGAACGGACGACTGTCCTGAGGGTTAAAACAGACACACACAAAAGAGACCTGCTCACTTACCAAGAGTAAATGGCCACTTTATTAAACTCAAGTCGGGTATTTATACCAGTGGGCAAGAGGGTTCAAAAGGGCATGGCCTCCTCCCATCAGGCACAGGAGAAGGAGATTACAGGTGCCCGGAGCCTCAGGCAGAATCAGCTGGGGGAGGCAGGCATATGGGACCCACTGCTAGAACCTTGATTACAGGTGGAATCACCATAACAAAAGAGAGCCAAATTCTTCCTAAGCTATCCCCTCAAGCCAGTGCTAGTGCAGAATCTCCAGGGAGCCAGAGGTCAAACGGCCCTGCGAATCGCCAGGAAGAAGGGAAAAAGACCTGTGTACCTACAGTCCCCTGTACTCACCCACATGGAGTTCACTTCTAGAGCTGCCTATTGAATTTTATATTAGCCCACAGATAGTACTGAGCAGAGATAGTCACCCATTCTGAAGATGACAAAACTGAGCCCAGAGACACAAAGGACTCTTCTGTCTTAGGGTTTCTACTGCTGTGAAGAGACACCATGACCACAGCAGTTCTTATGAAGGAAAACTTTATTTGGGAGGCTTACCATTTTATAAGTTTAGTCCATTGCCATCAAGGTAGGATATGGAGGTATGCAGGAAGACATGGTGCTGGAGCTGAGATGCCTGCCTCTTGACCTGTGGGCAGCAGAAAGTGTTTTGTCTCATGTTGTAGCCCATGTGGCTCCGACATAGATATCTATTTTCCCTAACTGGACTGGTACGGAGGGGCAAGGAATAACCAGACACTATTCACACCTTTATTACGGAAAAGGGCATCTTCCTCCTGAGGATCTCCCCTGAAGATCTTCCCTGAAGATCTCTGCATTTATTTTCCAAACATCTTTTATACCAATACATAAACTGGGCGGGAAAATACATCATCATAGTGTCTCCTAGGTGACCAGGTGAATGGTCTTTTGTCATGTCCGCATCTACCTGTCTGCTGAGTATGTAGCTGTCACATGGGCCTGAATTAGCATCTCTATAAGGCATCCTCCAAATTACAAAGAAAGGGAGCAGCCAATATCCTGACCTTTGTCAGGCAGAGACGGCCTGTCTGCAGAGCTACGTGATCACTTTGGATCAGCCCAATGGCTTCAGAGCCTGGCTGCTACACCGTAAAGAAATATGGGCCCACAGTCTCACTGGGCATGGCTTGAACATACGAGACCTCAAAGCCCACCTCTAAAGTGACACACTTCCTCCAACAAAACGACGCCTACTCCAGCATAGCCATATCTCTAATCATGCCACTCCTTTGGGATCCTTTTTTTTTTCTCAAAAACATCACACCATCTGAGATACATTCCCAGGGACTGAGGGAGCAGGGGCTGCCTGCTGCAAGTCCATCACAGCCTCTAGTGACAACACTCTTGCTCAGCCCCTCCAGCTGAGGAGAAAGTGTGATCTCAGGGCGAACACTGAATGGGGTGGGCCATGCTGAAGACACAACGATCTTCACACCAGGGACGCATCCGGACAGAGGCCAGCCGACTGCCATCTCCAGATCGCCAACGAGGTCTCTGATGTCAAGCCTCAATAGCCCCTCCTTATTGGTGGAGGCCTCTTGTTCATTTTCCCGGCTGTCCAGACCCAAAACAACCATGCAGAAACTGTATTAATTGCAATACTGTTTGACCAATAGCTTAAGCATATTTCCAGCTAGCTCTTACATCTTGAATTTCTATGAATCTGTGCAACGCCATGTGGTTGTGGCCTACCAGCAAAGCTCCATCCAACATCCAGCATCTGTCTCCTGGAGCAGCTACTTGGCTTCCCTAACTCTGCCTATTCTCTCTACATCTCTTTTCCAGCCTGGCTAGATTCTGTTAAGCCACTGGCCAAAAGCAGCTTCTTTATTAACCGACTGTATTCACAGCATACAAAAGGGAATCCCACATTACCTTCTAACACGAAGCCAAGGCAAACTGCAAAGCTTTGGCCCTTGCCTCTCCTTCTAGTTCTCCCAAGAGGCATGGGAGAGGACCCAGGATTGGAGGCCATGCCCACAATCCCCATGTGACTTGGCAGGGGGCGGTGGGTCTCCCAAGGAGGAGATGGTCACTGAACTAAGGATTAGGAAACTCTTCAGTGTCACAATATGGCTTCATAGATTCTGTGCTTCCTTAAGCAAGGCACTTCATATCTCTGAGCTTTTTGCTCCCTTCAGCCGAAGAGAGAAGATCATTCTTCCTACCTTAGAGGGCTGGCTTTACACACTATTTACAGGAAATAAATGGCGGGAGATGTGCAGAAGAGAGAACTCAGGAAAGTGCATGCACGGATGATAGCTCAAGAACCTGAGCTCCACACTCAACACCCACGGAAAGGCCAGGCTCTGAATTGCACACTTGGAATCCTAGTTGGGGGGGGGAGAAGGGAAGATCCCTGGGTCTTGTTGGTCAGCCAGTCTAGTCAATCAGTGAACTCCAGATCCAGTGAGAGACTGTCTCAAAGAATAATATGGGGAGGTATTGAAGAAGACACTTGCTGGGGGGGGGGTGGCACATGCCTTTAATCCCAGTACTCGGGAGGCAGAGGCGGGAAGATCTCTGTGAGTTTGAGGCCAGCCTGGTCTGCAAGAGCTGGTTCCAGGATAGGCACCAAAGCTACAGAGAAACATTGTCTCAAAAAAACCAAAGAAGCAGGAGCAGGAGCAGGAGGCGGAGGCGGAGGCGGAGGCGGAGGCGGAGGCGGAGGCGGAGGCGGAGGCGGAGGCGGAGGAGGAGGAGGAGGAGGAGGAGGAGGAGAAGAAGAAGAAGAAGAAGAAGAAGAAGAAGAAGAAGAAGAAGAAGAAGAAGAAGAAGAAGAAGAAGAAGAAGAAGAAGAAAAGAAGATGACACTTGTTGAGCTGTTGAGCTCTGGCCTCTATATGCAAACATACATATGCATGCACACATGTGCACACATACACAGAGGGAAATGGAGAGGGAGAGAAAGATGGACCCAAGAGTACATGATGTTCAGTCTGTTCAGCACATAGAAAAGAAGGGTGTCTTAGGCAATAGTAAGACTGAAGGACACTAAGGACACCCTAGTGGGACAAAGCTTCCATTTGAAGCTGAACAAAAATGAACAGCAGTCAAATGAGATGTCTTTCAACCCTCTCTAGAACTAAAGCCATGAACAAGTCAGCCTCAGCTGAGAAAAGTGAAGCATCCAGCTCGCTCCCTGACTGTCATGTCAACCTTTTCTGACGCCTTGAGTTCCAGATGTGGTTCAGGGTCACCTGATGACGGAAAATGGTGAATATAACCAAGATGGCCATGGTCTTGGATAGCATGTCCTCATCCTTGCTCCTCCCTACACCTCAGTTTCCCCATGTGAAAAGTGTAGAAGAAGCCAGATGCCGCTCTTTAACTACTTCTGGCTCAGAACCAGTTTCAGGGTGCACGGGAGAGTAATGAAGCTATTTCTTTCTGAGGCCAAGTACACTAACACGTCATGATCTGAGTGAGGGAACATGTCTGAGTCCCTCTCCCAGCAAAGCATCTCCCACTCCAAGCCCCAGGACTCCAGATGTGGAGCTCCTCTGGGCCCACAGCCAGACACGCCCACACATCTGCTTCCACTCAGCATCCTCTGTCGGCCATCTGCTGAGGACTTGGCCCACGGCCTTGGAAGCTTTCAGGGGCCTGGATGGGGCTGCAGGGTGCCAGTTACCAAAGAGACAGAGCCCTCTGGGGGCAGCACTTGGTCCTTGCAAGTGGTTTTTGCCTAGCACCCCAGAAGCGAGGTTTCCTCTCAGCCCACATCCTGACAGGCCACCAGCCACTCTGACCCTGTGAACCTGGGACCTCATGGGGGTGAGAAGGTGTGAACAAAAGCCCAGTAGTAGATGATAGGAATCCAGAGGTGTGGCCGACCCTAGGCTGCCGGAGGAGTCTGGAGGCAGTTACTCTACTGCCTCCTAGTGGCATAACTGAGACACAGTCCTTCTATATCCCGACTCCTCATCTACAAATCTCAAATTGTCGGGAGAATTAGGAGACAGTGTATGACAAATTCCTTATGCACTGTGACATTCCAGCACACAGTAGGTGCTGTTGTTACTCCTCTTATGACCATCGGGGTTGGAGAGAGTAAAGGCAGCCCCCATTAGTCTCACTCAAAGGTCTAGCAGGTCCACACGCTTTGGTGTCCCAACAGCCACAACACAGAGTGAACTGGAAGCCCCACGGGAACTGAGCAGGTAGAGACAAACCGGGAGACAGGTGGCGGATCGTGGCCTGCTCTGCCAGTTCTAACTATGAACAGTAGTTCCTTGATTCCAAGGGCTCAGGACCCCACAAGCTGGGGCGTGTGTTCTGAGACTCCTGCAGCCATGTCTCTAGGGGGCCATCTGGAAGTCTATTTAAGTAGAGGAGGACAGTGGAGAGAGGTCAGGGTGGCCCAGCCTCTCTAGCAGGGCAACATGACTACCCAGCTGTGGCCACTAGCTTAGCAGTCCTCAGCCAGCCTTGTGAACTGCATTCTAATAGTGAGGATAGCCTGAGGGCGATGGGCTATGATAGTTAATTTGGAGTTTTTTTCTTTGTGGGGGTTGGTTTGGGGTTGTTTTATTTTTTGTCAACTTGACACAAGTTAGTATCATCTGGGGAAAAGGAACCTAAAGTATTGCCTCCATCAGATTGGCCTGTGGGCAAGTCTGTGATGGCATTTTCTTCACTGATGGTGGATGGTGCCACCCCTGGGAAGGTGATACAAGAAAGCAAGCTGAGCAAGCCAGTGGGAAGCTTTCCTCTGAAGTTCCTGCCTCTGCTCTCGCTTGAGTTCCTACCCTGGCTTCCCTTGATGATCGACTATGGATTGGGACCTATAAGTCCAATGAGCACACTCCTCCCCCGGCCGCTATTGGTCATGGTCTCTATCGCTGTAATAAAAAGCCAGCTAGGATGCAGCTTAACGTAGGAACTTTATAACGCAGCAGCCCAAACAGAGAATACCAGTCATAGATCTAGATCTCGGCCCAGGCCGTCTTTCTCCACAGCTGTGACGTAACCATCTGTCACACAAGTTGTCAGTTCTTGAGCTGGACATGGGGATTCCACATGCATTCAGATCTGCTCCAAGGAAGCAAACAAGGACTGTGACAGAGAACACCCAATGGTAACCAGTTGTTCCAGGGTTCAAGGAAACTGTTCTCTGTTGGATGATCAAGGATGCCCAAAGAGAGGGAGAAGGGAGAAAGAAGGCCCCTTCTTTCTCCTCATCCTGTAACCTTTGCCCAGTGACCTTGCAGAATCTTTTCCTCACCTTGAATTTGTCCTTGGGGTATGTGAGGTTTGAGCCAAACAGGATCCAGAGCATGGGGTACTAACTCCCTGGAGAAGAGAACAAGGCACGCAGAGGAAGCAGAGCAGAGGAAATGGCTGAGATTCAGGCCCCAGTCTGCTGACTATGTGATAAATGGCAGCTAGTCTACTCTCTCTGAATCTCCACTCTATGCTTACTGACATCAGTGGCGTAAGAGGACACATCTCAACCAACTGGTGACAACCAGTGGCCTTGCCGAGCCAGGCCCTGGCATGGAAGCAGGCCTCAGTGAGTAATTCCCGTCCCCATGGGCTGTGTCTCTGTGCATAGCAGAAAGTGGTGAGGATTCTCTACCCCAAGTGTCAACAGTCTCCTGTTCTGTGCCCAGGATCCTCATCATTCCCCTGAGGAGTTGCTGGCCCTTTTAGCATCATGTCTACTACTGTACTTTTGAACACCATAGGGACAGTGAAGGACAGGAATTCCTCCCTAGAAGACAAGAAGCCCAGACTTCCCAGGTCCATGAGGCTTGCATTGGTAATTAATGGGGTCACATGTGGTGACCCACATCTAGTGAGGATGTGACTGTTCACCCATCCTGTCTCGAGGCTCCAAGAGCACCTGCCCAGGTGCCTTTCCACTGGGGAGAAGGGTGTCATTTTACTCCACTGGCCACGTGGTTCTTGGTCCTTAGACTCCTTTGCCTTCTGCAGGAGAGGCAGATGCCCTGGCTGATGGTGAAGCCTTGGGACAGTGTCCTCTGCAGGCTGGACAGCCTGCGTCTAGGGACAAAGGCAGAGACTTCTGCTTAGCAGCCTCAGCCTCTGAGGGCTCTGAGAGGGGCTTCTGATGAGAACACAGGCTAAGGTGTCCTACCTACTGACAGTGGCTCTCATGTCTCGTGATTTAAAGGAGAAAAGGAGGAGAAAGAGGATGAAGAGGAAGGTGATGGTGACGAAGACAAAAAGGAGGAGAAGGTCTGCACTGGAAGCACTCAGGAGGATGAGGCGTGACGATCACCAGTTCAAGACCAGCAGAGACTACATAGAAAGAACAACAGGGCTGGAGAAGGGAGGCACTGTACATGTAGAATTCCAGTTCCCAGGAGGCAGAGGAAGAAGGAGCCATAGGCCTCACTGGCCAGCCAATCTCGGCAACCAGGCAGCTCTAGTTGCAGTGAGAGACTTTGCATGAAAACAGGAGGTGGGAAGCAATTGAGAAAATACCTATTGTAGGCGGAGGCTGCTTGTTCGTTCCCAGCTGCCCAGACCCAAAATAACCATGCAGAAACTGTATTATTACAACACTGTTTGGCCTATTAGCTCATGCTTCTAATTGGCTAGCTCTTCAATTAATTTATATTTTTATTTTATATTTTTATATTTTACCACAAGGCTCATGATTTACAGACAACATTCTGGTGCATCTGTCTCCTGCAGCTGCTACATGGCTTCTGTCTTTAACTCCACCTAATTTCTCTATATGTCTTTTCCAGTCTGGCTATATTCTGTTAAGCTATTGGTCAAAAGCCACTTCTTTATTAACCAATGGCAATAAAACATATTCACAGCATACAGAGGGGAATCCCACATCACCTTCCCTTTTCTGTAAAAATAAAAAGGAAAGTTTTATCTTTAACATAGTAAAATTATATATAACAAAATAGTTATCTAGCAATAATTACAGTTAAAATATTTACACCTACTTTATCTTTTATCATAACTAAGGAAAACTATAATTATAACTATCTATTCTTCAAATCCATCAAAGACTCCAAAAGGATATAATATTACCTAAGTAAACAGGAAGTGTGTTGTAAGCAACTTCCAAAACTCTAGAATTGACAGAGACATCTCGCTGCCTGGACTGTTGTAATGTGCAGCGGGCTGTGTTCCCACCCAGCTCCCGTTCACCCGGTTAGCTTACACCCGAAATAACAACACACAAATTATATTCATTTAAACACTGCCTGGCCCATTAGTCCTAGCCTCTTATTGGCTAACTCTCACATCTTGATTCAACCCATTTCTAATCATCTGCATGTCACCATGAGCGTGTGGCTTACTGGGAAAGATTCAGCATGTCTGACCTGGCAGCTTCATTGTGGGCGACTCTCTGTCTCTGCCTCCTTTCTCCCAGCATTCTGTTCTGTCTACCACGCCCATCTAAGAGCTGCCCTATCAAAAGGCCAAGGCAGTTTTCTTTATTCAACCAATGAAAGCAACACATAGAAAGAAGACGCTCCTACACCATTTCCCCCTTTTCTGTTCAAACAAAAAAGAAAGGCTTTCACTTTAACATACTAAAATTGCATATAACAAAATAGTTATCAAGCAAGAATTACAGTCACAATATTTATATCTATTTTATCTTTTATCATAACTAAGGAAAACTATAACTATCCATTCTTCAACTCCATCAAAGACTCCAGAAGGCTATAATACTACCTAAGCAAACAAGAAATAAGCAACTTCCAAACTCTAAAAATGACAGGAACATCTCGCTGCCTGGACAGTCACCTAAAGTTCTTCTGTACCGTTGGGGCATCCATCTTCAGCCTACAGGTCCATAGTATCCAGCAGGCATTTTCATAAAGCAGGAAATTTCAAAGACAGTTCAGTAACTTTCTTTTGTGTCCTGCAGAATGTCTCACAGACTTTCATGAAACAGGAACCCCAAAGGACCATCTCACCTTTAGGCAAGTTCAGCAGTCCTCTCTCTGACACAGCAGTTCTCTGTGTCCAGTTTATGCAACAGTCCAGGCAAGAGCAGTTTCTTGCCCAAATGGCTAACTAACTCCATAAGGAATCTCTTCGATGCCCATCTTCCTCTGAAGTAGCTTGGTGTTGCCAGGAGCAGATGTGTCTCATTGTCATGAAAAGCCCTAAGTTATTAAAATATTTTAAATGCCATTTTCTGTAGTCTTTGAAAGATATGAAGAATGCCTATCTGAAATATATCTATGCACATCTAGAAAATCTAACTAACATGACTACAAGCTTGACTATTATCAATGATTATCCATTAACAACCTATATTTCCTAATTATACATTACATTTTTAAATGAACTACACAATCACAATACCTTAATAAAGAGCAGAAATATACATATAAAAAAATTGACCTTAAATTTATATTAACAAAGCAAAATTTATACCAATGTAAAGTATTCATATCTATATCATATCCCCCTTTAAATGTAAAAGAACATTTATAAACAATATTTGGGAATTTGGCACAGTTATTTTTCTCCAAACTGCTTCTTGCTGTATGGAGGCGCTGTTATTCAGGTCTTTCATGTACTAGATTCATCTCAGTCGGCAGTTGAGTGAAGTAATTTTCTGAAGGTGATTACAGCAACCTTTCAGGGGGGTGTGGTCTATCATACCATATTGGGATAGAAGCAATCCACAGGGTCTCATCCTCTGTGATAACAAAAGAAGAACCTCTTTTCCAAAGCATCATATCTTTAGATCCAACTTCTGAAGTCAAGATAGCTTTATAATACACATGTTGGATTAGCTTAGCAGACCACACAATGAAATGTCTCTCTGTATTTAGCTCCTTCACAGTCAAAAAATTGAAAGAAAATACAATAATATACAGAATCCAAACTCTCTGTGAATTTTCCATTTTTACATGGCTTATTTTTCTTTATTTTTTTTAATCTATAACTATCTGTACTCTGTCTCTTTAAAGACTTTACCCTTTTTTAAAGCATTAACTTTAGTCTCTGTATTCTTTTTCTTCTCTCTCCCAAGCCTACATATGTCTATCTAACACTATGACCCATTTAGAGGTCTTTTATGTCTGAATCTGTCCTATTGCTTTGTTTGTAACTCTTTGCTGTCCAGGAACATTTTTGCTTGGCACTTTTAAATCACTAAGCACTTAAGAATCTAAGCTGTGACATTCCTAGGTCAAAAACAGGTACTGCAGGCTTGCCCCGCCGAGTCCAACATGGTAGAGCCCCTCAAGCCTCTGAGCCTTGCGCATTGCACCATTAGCATGGTGGAGTTGCTTGTGTCTCTGAGCCGCAGCACGCAATGACCCCCTTTTAGGCACACAGTGAGTCTAGTTGCCATCAAACAATCTGTAGCACTTTACTCCAAATGCTCCATTCAAAAGCTCTGTCTCCCACAGGAGCCAGACAGAGATTGTGATGGCGGCACAGCCCAGAAACTGGTATTTCAAAACCGCCACTTTCTAGTAGACCTGATCCCACTGCCTACTCAGACAGGAAGAGCTGAACCATGGGCATGGTCTCAGCTACTTTGTTCCCAACCCTGAGTGGGCACACAAACATTCGGGCCCAGAAATGCTCCATAGCTGGAGATTGCACTGGCAGCAGGGCCCAGGAAGCTGTGTTTTAAAATGGTGCGGCTTTTTTTCTGTTACTATTGCTGAATCAAGAAATCTCTCTACAGCATGCTCTACAAAACAGCAAAAAGCTGTGTTAAACTCTGTATTTGTGTCTAGAATTCCTTTTTAAGCCCTCTTAGATTTTACATAGAGTTAGTTATCACGTTGGAGCGTCGCTCTGTTGTAATGTGGAGTGGGCTGTGTTCCCGCCCAACTCCCGTCCACCCGGATAGCTTACACCCAAAATAACAACACACAAATTGTAATCATTTAAACACTGTCTAGCCCATTAGTTCTAGCCTCTTATTGGCTAACTCTCACATCTTGATTCAACCCATTTCTAATAATTTGTATGTCATCATGAGCTCGTGGCTTACCGGGAAAGATTCAGCATGTCTAACCTGGCAACTTTGTGGCGGGCAGCTCTCTGTTTCTGCCTCCTTTCTCCCAGCATTCTGTTCTGTCTACTCCACCTATCTATGTTTTGCCCTATCAAAAGACCAAGGCAGTTTTCTTTATTCAACCAATGAAAACAACACATAGAAAGAAGACCCTCCTACACCATCTCACTGCCTAGACAGTCACCCAAAGTTCTTCTGTACTGTTGGGGCATCCATCTTCAGCCTACAGGCCCATAGTTTATGGCAGACTTCCCCATGAAGCAGGAAATTTGAAGATCTCTTATGCCTTGTACTGGCAAAGTTTATTAGTTACTTTCTTCTGTGTCTTGCAGAATGTCTGGCAAACTCTTTTATGAAGCAGGAACCCAGAAGGACTGTCTCACCTTCAAGCAAGTTCAGCAGTCATTTTTCTGTGGGTCCTGCATGTCCAGTTCATACATAAAGCATAACATAAAGCAATCCAGGCAAGAGCAGTTTCTTGCCCAAATGGCTTTGAAAGGTTTAAAGAATACCTATCTGAAAGACATCTCTGTACATCTAGAAAACCTAACTAACATGACTACAAGCTTGACTATTACATATGACATTACATATTAATATTACATATTACATATCTATTAACCTGTATTTCTTAATTATACATTACATTTTTAAATGAGCTACACATTAATCTCTACCTTAATCAAGGGCAGAGATGTACATATAAGAAAATTGACCTTAAAATTGTGTCATTATACCAAGATCCATACCAATGAAAAGTATTCATCTCTATAGCATATCCCTCTTTAAATGTAAACCAATATTTATAAATAATATTCGGGAAATTGGGTGTATTTCTCTTCAAACTGCTTCCTGCCTTTTGTTCGGTGAAATAATTTTTAGGGGTGTTCATGGCAACACATTAGTCTGGGAGGCATCCACAGGTTCTCATCCTCTGAGAAAACAAAAGTAGAACCTCTTTTCCAAAGCAACACATCCTCAGACCCAAATTTGAAGTCAAGATACCTTTAAAATATATATGCTGAACCTGGCAGTGGTGGTGCATGCCTTTAATCCCAGTACTACAGGGTTGGAGACAGGAAGACTGCAGGGTCTTGCTGGCTGCTGTCCTAACTTAGCTCCAGGTTCAGGAGATTCTGTCTCATAGGAATAAGGTAGAACATGACAGATCAGGATACCAGGCCTCCATGGGCATGAGGTGGGTGATTCTCAGCTTCACACACATGTACACATACACTACACAACCACATGTAAACACACACACACACACAAGCAAACACTAAGCCTCTAGGAAAATAATAACACATTTTAAAATGTGTTAGATGTCTGGTCATGAAGAAGCAAACTTCAGGATCAGAGGGGATGTTCCCAAAGTGCATAAGACAAAGAACTGAGATCCAGAACCCACCCAAAGAACTTGGACGGAGAAAGGAGACAAATATTTCCCCACAAGAGGAAAATCAGATGGCTACTGAAAGCTGAAAAGGTGCTTGTGGGTAGCAGCCACAGGAACTCGGAGTAAAATCGCAATGAAAGAAACAACAGCTCTACAAGACCAAGAGAGCCAGGACTCAGCCGGTGCAGGCTGTGGGCGCCACATGGAAGGCTCTGCTCTGTTTTGTTTCATTCTGTGGTGCAGGGCAAGGAGCAAGTTTGTTACCCTTGTCATCAGGATACTGAGAGAGTCACTCCTAGAAAGCACTGTCCTGTCCCCTGGACATTTGTCCCCAAGCCCCGATGTCCTCTGCTTGGTGTTGACTGCGTAGCAGGGAGAACTCTCCCTGGAAGGGGAGAGGGTAAACACCACTACAAACACTTCACAGAATAACTTGGCCTTAGTTACTCAGAGTGATGAAATATGCATCCCATGACCGAGGACGTTCAGTAGGCCTAGAGAGTGAAAGGCCCCAGGAGAACAGAGGGTACCACATGTGGGCAGTAGGTTAGATGACACAAGACATTGTTTGCCAGGGTGACATGTGAGGAGGGTGGATGGCAGAGCTGTCCCTCCAGACATGAAATACGTGGAAGCTGTGAGGTCTATCAGCCTGCAGAGCACGATGCAATCCTGCATCTTCAGACGCCCCTTGGCGGGCAGCACTACTTGGTAAACAAGATGAGCAGAAATCAAAGTACTGCCTCCTTACAGAGAGGAGAAGGCAGGCTGGGGTTCCAGCTGCTGGTAACACTCACTCTAGTAATTAGGGACCACTGGATTTACGTCTGTTAAACAATGAGCCTATTGGACTCTTTTCTCTCTACATAAACATTTTAAAAATCAATATGTTACAGGCATTGCAAAAGAAGACAGAGAATGCTGGGAGGTGCGCGGGTGAGAAAGAGCAGATAAGCCACGGGAAACTGAGGCAGAGTCCTGAAGGGGACGCTTGCTTAACAAAGGTGCATTAGTTCAGATAGGCACGCTAGTGTTCTGGGCCCACCAGACTCCCAAGGTCCCCACAGAATTTACATTCCAGGAAGGGAGACCAGCAGGCAACAAATAAACACCAATTAAAGTCTGCCGTCCTGGCCCTGGGGTGCTCTAGGCCCTTCTGCTCTGCCTGTGGGAGGAGCCCACCTGAATCTGATTCTCAAAGGTGTAAGATGCCTGGAACAGAGACGGCACAACTGAAGTCCCACCTCCGCATCCACCCCCACCCCACCCCTTCACCCCCTATTGCTGAGAGAACATTTGGCTCTGTGCCAGAAAGCTTGAGGGCGTGGCCTGAGACAAGCCACAAAGAGGGGAGAAAGGGTATTGGAGCTGAGCTTTATAGGTTTGCTAAGAGTTCACCAGGCAAAAATTATAAACTCGTTAAGGATTTAGAATTCCACGTCTTGCTCATCTATGCTGAAAACACAACTGTGCCCAACAAATGCACACTGATTTGCTCCAGAAAGTAAAAACAGAGAGTATAAGAATGTAGACGTTATAAAGTGGAGATCGCTGGCCTTGACAGTAGAGAGTTGAGATGCACATGTGTAGGGGTGTCCTTAGCGTCCTGGGTCAATGCCACAAATTCAGTGATGTCACCACCAGAGGAGCAAGGCAGCTGGGCAGGGCAACTCCAGAAGTCGAGGCTTTTGCCTGGGAAACAGCTGCCAAGGTTAGCTCCACCTTCCCCCACACACTCTAGCCTGGACCTCAGGGTCCCAGGAGGGTGGCAGCAGCAGTCCGGAGACACTGGAGCCAGGCACAATCACAGTGGGCAGCCGCGGCTGCGTGGCTTCGGAATCTGGTAGTTAGTGGGCGACCTAAGGAGCCGCGCTGTCTCTCCTTTGTTTATCTGGCTCCATGGAGTAGCTGGGAACTTTTTCTCCGTGGGGACCTGGCCTGGGTCACCATAACCAAGGAAGTCCTGATCCCCCGGAGCCCCTCTAAAGTTATCTGGAGGAACCAAGACCAGGAGCTCACCGGAAATGGTGTGTCCAGGATCCGAGCTTCCTCTAGGAACGCGTCTGCTGCTCTGACCATGGGGCCAAAGGCTTCACATGTGAAGAAAAGTGGCATCACCTTTCTCGAATGGTTGGGGAAACTGAGGCTCAGAGATAACAAGTAATTTGCTCAAAGTCACAGAGAGATTGGAGTACAGATCTGGCTGGTTGCAAAACCAGTGTCCCCATCTCGTTGTCCTGAGTCTGAGGGCCCTCTAGCCCCTGAGAACGGTCCTGTGACAGATGTTTTCATTAGTCCTGTCCCCTTCCCATAGAGACTTGTGGCTGACATTCCCATTGGCCTTGCCTCCAGCCTCTGCAGCACCGTGGGACAGTCAAGGTCCTGTCCCTGGACAGGCTTTCTGGGCACTGAGCTCTTCGAGGGGTCTCCTTCAGAGCAGTCATGGGGAGTAAGTAACTGTGAAAGCAGGGTTCCCCTCTTGTCCCAGGCCCACCACCCAGGCTCAGCACCTGGCACAGAGGAAGAATGAGAATCACTTCCAACTTGGGCAACCTGCCTCAGCCTCCAAACCACAAGAATGAAGCCAAATTGCCTGCTGATAGCTGTGTGGTTCTGGGTAAGCGACAGACATAACCTCTCTGATCTCACAGGCCACACCACACAACCATGCACTGGGTCATTTTTCCTTCAGTGCCTCCCATGATATCACACACACATACACACACACACACACACACACACGTTCAGTAGTAATTGATGGATTTGAACTTTGACATATTTTTTTTACTTTGACTGTCGTGTTCAGATTCTCTCTTCCACCATGTACCACAAAACAGAAAACAGAAACCTCTCACCCACTGCCAAGGCACAAGAACGGTACCAGGAAGGCAGGAGGCTCAGGATGCCAGTGTTGATCTGAAACTTTACCCTTCCCCTCACTCAGAGGTTTCTGGAAGCCTCCTTAAACCTGTTTACAGCAACGGATCAAATTCTGGGTGATCCAGGCACGATGGATTCCTAACCCTGCAACACCAGCTGTTTTCCCACGTTGGAGCTCCCTGGGGCTGGCTGCTCATTCTCCTCCGAGCTACCTCACAGCCAAGAATGTCATTGGTACCTTCCACCAGGAAGCGCTGGCCAGATTGCTTCCGTCCTTCCTCTTTGATGTAATCTGGACTCTGAGCCCAGCTGTCCCTGCCAGGCCTTTTAGGGGAATGATCAAGGCCTTCCTGGCCCGGGGAATTCCAAGGGACCTGGTGGTCAGAGTCTCCTGACCTCTGACCCCCTGTAGAGATGCAAGGGCAGGTGGAGAGAGGGAAGGTCATGGAGAGCTAGTCAGAACACTTCTGTGGCCCCTGCCCTGCGAACTCTCACATCTCCTTAGGCAGGTTCCTACCCGCCCCCCCTCCAGACCCCAGCCAGCCCTCTAGGACAGAAGGAACCAGGTTCTCTACAGGAAATATGTCAGGGCCCCTCCCCTCGCCGCTTTCTCTGGAATTCTGTGCCCCTTTTCTGTGTCATAGTCTGTGACCTCCGGGGCACAGTGCCCCTTGTGGGTGGCCTCACCAGGAAAGCCTTGATGGAATGAAAGCCTGTGAGCTGGGGCACATGCACGTGTGCCTCTCCACGACCGATAAACACAGTGCAAGGCCACACAGATCTGCTGGCTTCCTCAGCACGGCTCGACCCTTCTTCACTCCTTCGCCCAGGCCTGGAAGCAAACCAGCAATTCCCTCAGGCCTCCCCACAAGGCCCACACTGAGTTCGAGAGCTGACCTAGAGCAGGGACCTGTCTGTTCTTCCTTAGGGCAGAAGTTCTTTCA
Source organism: Myodes glareolus (assembly GCF_982192425.1). NCBI lineage: Eukaryota > Metazoa > Chordata > Mammalia > Rodentia > Cricetidae > Myodes > Myodes glareolus. The sequence continues at coordinate 128,283,726 of NC_142028.1, forward strand.
TTTGCCTGGGGATGGGGACCTCACTACAGGTCCCTCATCTCCGGAGCTGTCAGAGGAACCAGAAGATATGGCAGGACACAGAAAGATGGTCAGAGACCCAGGGATGTTTGGGGTCTGTGTGTCTCTGTCTGCAGTATAACTGGGTGCAAAGTCTGACTTAGGGAACTGGCGTGAGCAGTGGAGCAGGGACTGTGGCACCCCAGTGTCACCAGGTTCAGTGGGACAAAGCCTAGCAAAGTCACATGGGTAGTGCTCTGCCAGGTACCTCCTCCATCTCTGCTCTTCCCTGGTTCATCACTGTAGCCAAAGATCACCCAGGCACCCTGCAGCACCGTCTTGAATCCTTGATGCATCTACTGAGACGAAACCTTTTAGCTTCTTCCTGAGTCGCCAAGATTGTCCCCTGGAAGACTTCAGGTTGAACATGGAGAAGGGGTATCTATTGCCTGATGAGGTGTCCATCTGGGTTCCACATATAGCCGCCCTTCAGTCCTTACTTCTGCCACATGAATCCCTCACTCCATGAATACCACCCCACATAGATCTAGGCCCTCCCAGAAGATTCTCTTGGTGTGTATTGGCAGGGCTGCAGGGCCACACTAGGAAACAAGGTGGGTGACTGAGGAAGGTGGTCCTCCCAGAACTCAGCCAGCATCCCCTGTCCTCCCTTCTCCAGAACAGGGAAAGGGGACCCCAGTTCCCTGAGCCTCTCTTTGAGGGGTTTCTCACCAACCTTCTGCCTCCCAATGGTTTCCTGGTTACAGGCCCAAGACATTCTCTGCCATTTCCTCTGTAAAGCCTGGGCCCCTTAGCTAGCCTTCCACGTGGGGACTGAGACCCATTGTCCACAGCCCCCATTGTCTAGACAGGCAGCTGATTACCTTAGTCTGCCTCCCCTCCACTGTGGCTACAGAGACCTGATGGGGTCTGAGAAGGACTGAACCTTGGGCCTCACTGGAAGAAAGCAAAAACACAGGCAGCAAGAGATAGGAGTTTAAATGTTATTTTTTAATTAAAAATGTTCACTGCACTATATTATGAACATGTTTTTCTCTTCCCCCAACTCTGCCCAGATCCTCCCTGCCTCCCTATGCAGAGCACTTCATCTTCCCTCTTTCTTTTTGTGTCTGTCTGTCTGTCTCTTTGTGCGTGGGGCGGGCATGTGTGTCTAACAAAAGCAAACAAAATAAAAAATAAGACAAAAAAATGTCCAACAGTAAATAAAAACAAGAAACATGGAGCCCTTTGTGTTGGCCATCTACTCCTGAGCGTGGGGCCTATCCTGGAGTGTGGTTGATATTCTCATGAGCCTCCATCAGAGAAACTGACTTGGCCAGCCGGCGTCAATGGCAGACAGCGTCTTCATTATTATGAGTAGGACTTTTGTCCTCTTCCCTTCTCAGTGCTGGGATTTCATCTGGTTTGAACCTGCATGGGTCTTGTCTTGTCACAGTGTCTTCACTCTGCACGTGTACATACATGTGTCTTCACTCTGTATGTGTACATACATGTGTCCCTTGTGTCTGGAGGACGCGGTGTAACATGAAGGGTCCTGTTTGTTGGTGTTTTTCTGTCCTGCCCGGCCCCCCAGCTGTTTAGTCTCAGAGAAAAAAATCACACACAGATCTCTGTAAGTTATAAAGCTGATTGGCCCATTAGGTCAGGCTTCTCACTGGCTAACTCTCACATCTTGATTAACCCATTTTTCTGATCTATGTTAGCCATGTGGCTCAGTATCTTTTTCAGTGGGGCAGCTCACATCCTGCTGCTTCAGTGGTCTGGGCAGGAGTGGGAGGAATCAACTTCCTCCTCCCCAGAATTCTCCTGCTCTCCTTGCATCATTTCCACTTCCTGCCTGGTTTTCCCACCTATACCTCCTGCCTGGCCAGTCAACATTTATTTAAAACATGATTGACAGAATACAGACAATTCTCCTGCACCAATGCGGTTCACTTGGAGTCCTCAATCCCCTCTGGCTCTTACACGCTTTCTGCCTCCTCTTCCATTTAGATTCCTGAGCCCTTGAAATTTAATGATGTCATCCGATTAAGGACTCATTGTCCAGTGTTAATCGTCATGTTTTGCAGAAGGAAGCTTCTCTGACAAGTACTGGGCCAGGTGCTAATCTATAACTACAGCAGTATGCCATTAAGAGTCATTTTATTGTTGTTCCTTTAGCAGAATAAAAATAGGTTTCAAAGCTATCTTTATTTATTCAATTTATTCAGAAGACTATGGGATTAAACAAGGACTTTGAGCACGTTAAGCAACACTTTGCCACTGAGATAGATCCCCAACCCCTATATCCAATTTTGTTCTATTAATTACTGATAGATTGATTGATGCTTTTGAGGCAGAATCTTGCTATGTTGCCCTAATTAGGCTATTTCTCACTATGTAGCCCAGGTTGGCCTCAAACTCATAGCAATCTTCCTGTCTCAGCTTCAGAGTGCTGGGATTACGGGTATATTTCTATTCTTACCTTCTGTAGTGGTTTGGAGAATGGCCCTCATAGCTCATAGGTTCATATATTTGAGTGCTTGGAACTGTTGGGAAGGATTAGGAGGTGTGGCCTTGTTAGAGGAGGTGTGGCCTTATTGGAGGAGGTGTGTCTCTGGGGGTGGGCTTCGAGGTTTCAAAAGCCAATGCAGGACCAGTCTCTCTCTCTCTCTCTCTCTCTCTCTCTCTCTCTCTCTCTCTGCCTTCTGCCTGTGCATCAGGGTGCAAAGCTCTCAGCTACTACTCCAGCCTGTCTGCTTGCTGCTGTGATGAAAGCAAGCCATAAGCAAGCCCCCATTGAATGCTTTCTTTTGTAAGAGTTGCCTTGGTCATGGATTCTGTTTACAGCAATAGAAAGTAGCTAGGATACTTTGTGAATCATATTTTTATGAAGAAAGGAGTAGGCATTCATTGTAAAAAAAAAAAATCTCAAAACAGCATGAAGGTAAAATAAAGGAAATAACATATAATCCCACCCAGAGACAAATCTGTAAGCATTTACCATCTTGACTTCTGTTTCAAGCACACGGCAGAATGGCTTATAAAGACTGCCTCTGCCCCTTCCCCAAAGCAGGACAGAGATGTGACCCCCAAGACATGAAAGTCACCCTCTGAAAGAGCACTGAGGAGCCTTCCATGTACTCATTGTGGGAGACTGTCGCTGCTTCCCGGTCCCAGCGTACTGCCGTTCTCCAAAGAAGCATTGCTGAATACCAACCATTCTGGTTCTGGAGCCCCCTACCCCCCCCACCCCCGTGTCCTAGCAACAAAAACTTAGGTCCTGTCTCTTGTGTATTTGCCTTTCTGGGTAAGCCACATAAATGGAGTCATCCCCAGCAGCCTGTGGCTTTCACAGAGTGTAGTGTGTCAGGGTTCGTCATATTCCTGATGGCTGAGTAATACTCCATGACACAGGGGCCACATGTGTTCACTCATCCCTTGACTGACACCCAAGCCAACTGCAGGCTTCACAAACGGCAGGTGATCCCCTCGGTCATGTGGAAGGTTTGAGTGGTAGTTTCTTTTCTTTAATACATAGCTAGCATGGAATCGCTGGGATCATGGTAATTCTTTGCCACAGTGGCTGCACAGCTTGGCATCCTGCCAGCCTTGCGAGGACCCCGACTTCACATAGCCATCCCAGAGAGTGTGAAGGGTACCTCACTGTGGTTTTAACTTCTGCTTCCCAGGTGACTAACTCAGTTGTTGGACTCCTGTGGGATTTTAGATTGACTTAAGGACCAGGAAATTTCATTCTAGATTATAGCTATGTATTTTTAATTGGCCATTGCTAAATATTCAAATTACTGCTGTATTTCTAATCTTCCTCCCTTACCTTTCTTGCCTCTTTTCTTCTCTTTCTCTGGCTATCTCTGTCTCTCTCTCTCTCACTAAAGTCTTTTATGTTGCCCAGGCTAGCTCAAACGCCTAGACTCAGGTACTCCTCCAGCCTCAGTCACATGATACCTAGGCTACAGATATGAGCCACCATACCTGGCTTAACTCCCTGCCCTTGTGCAGCATGACCACCTGTGATCTCAGAGCACCACATCACCACACTGGGTAACTGTCAATCTGGTCAGGCCTACCCAAGGGGCCCTGCACAGAGCTAAGCAAAGGTAGTGGACGGGAGCCCACGCCAGGAGTGTGTGGCCTGCCCCTGAGTCAGATAACTGCAGGTTAAGTGCATCCTCAGAAAGACAGGTTTAAGAAAGAGCACAGGCTGTAGACAAGGGGCTTGTGGAAACCATAGCCCACAGTCACTCTCTGGGGTGTATGGACCCTGCCTTGGGCTGGATGCAGAGGGGACAGCCCCGTGGAACTGAGCCACCAACCTGTGTGGTGTGGGAGAATTGTCTGTATTCTGTCAATCATGTTTTAAATAAACGCTGATTAGCCAGACAGGAAGTATAGGTAGGTCAACCAGACAGGAAGTAGAGGCAGGGCAATGAGAACAGGAGTACTCTGGGAAGTAGACAGCTCCTTCCACAGTCCTGCCCAGACCACCAAAGAGGCAAGATGTAAGTTGCCCCTCTGAAGAAGGTACTGAGCCATGTGGCTAATGTAGATAAGAACAATGGGTTAATGTAAGCTACAAGAGCTAATAAGAAGACTGAGATAATGCGCCAATCAGTTTTATAACTTATGGAGATCTTTGTGTGATTTTCTTTGGGGCTTGCTGGTTGTGGGGTACCAGGCAGGACAGCAACCCCAACAAGCAGGCCCCTTCATGTTACACCCGTGGGGTCTGAGCTAACTCCAGGAGATAGCATCCGCCCTAAGTAGGACTGTGGGGTCTCAGACTGGTGTTGCAAAATTAGGGTTCATTAGGAAGACAGCACATTTAACTCGGACTCTGTTTTGGTGAGAGCTCCCAGCCATCCAAGTCCTGCTTTTGAGAGATATGTAGTGTGTTAACCAGCTATGACAGTGAGGCTGACATTCTGGAAGGGAAGCAGAGAGATGGGTTGCAGAAGCTATGAGCTCACAGGAAACACAGGCTAGGCCATAGGAAGCTGGCGACAGACTGATGGAGGTGGGGACAGCAGCCAAGGACTGGGAGCTCCTACAGGGAGCATAGAAAAGGGGTTATGGAGAACATCACTGGCTGGAAGGGACTCGACAGCACTCAGGCTCCTCACCCATGTAGCAGCTCTGTGCTCCCGCTACTCGAGAACCCACTTCCCCACTGCAAAGGGCCAGAGCCTGGAAGTGAGGAGGAGGAGGCTGTAGGAATGCACTCAACCCAGATCCAACTCTGCTCTATCTCACTGTAAGTCAACGAAAACCCTCCCTGTGCCTCGGTTTCCCCACCTGCGGAAGTAGGCAATTTCCATATCCTGTGCTCAAGTGAATATTAACATTTGGTGAATCTGTCATATAAGATATAAAAATCAGCTTTAAAAAGTTGAGGACCAACAAGTTGGTTCACTGGGCTTTAAAAACAAGACAAAGAAACTACAACACAAACATCACTCCCTGCCAAAGCTGTCAGCCTGCGTCCGTCTCCAGGACTCGTCCAACGACTCCCTCAAGTTGTTCTCTAACCTCCTCTGACATCACATAAACAGCATGGAATGAACACAAATAAACTGTGTGTGTGTGTGTGTGTGTGTGTTCATTCTATATATATATATATATATATATATATATATATATTGAAGTTTGAGAAAGAAGTCCCATAGGCCAATAAATATTGTCACCTGAGAGTGACAATATTTTACTTGACACTAAGCAATAGGACTTTATTTCCTAAATCAAAAATAAAAACTTCTTAAAATCCTGTAGTCATGTGTGCTGACAAATGCCCACCTGGGGGACACACATCAACTCTCAGACTCCCGGGGGTTCCTAAATTTCCAGGACATCTAGGTTTCCAGAGCTGTGATATTCCCAGATTCTCCCACCACCACAGGCTTCAGCCTCCCAGATCCTAACCGTCCCGGTGAGGCCAATAGGAATGGTGGGAGAAGGTGGGAGGGTCACTGACTGACCCCTTTGGGAATGGCTGTCCCTAAGAGCCTCGAGGGGCAGTCATTCCCAAGTTCAGTAGTCTCCAGGGCAGCGTCTCTGCGGGAGTCATCCTTGTATCTCATCCTTTTCTCTGTCCCCTCAACCCCCACTGCTCTCCGTGCCCCCAGAACCCCCAGATCTTTTTCTATCTCATTTCCTGACCCCGCCTGTTCATCTGTTCTCATTCCTCAGAACTCTGTTCTCAGAGAGCCTAAGGTCTAATGGGCGAACCATCCAGGATGGGGACCCTGGGACAGACCACAGCACCCGTAGCCTAGCTGTGCTGGGCCTTCTGTGTTGGGCCTGCCCCGGTGTCTGCGGTCACATCTCAAGGATACCAGTCGTTAGCCCTCCCCACTAGTCACTAGAGGAATAACCAAGTTTGTGACTCGCAGTGATTGGAGGAGTTTCTCCAAGACTATTGGGGTCCTGGTCCGTCACCTAGTGACCCTTGGATGTCCCCAGTTGGGTTTCAGCTGCACATCTGCAGCTCTGGGAGCTTGGCCTCCACTTCCCATTTCTGAAGTGGTCACAGCTTATTCCCAAGGAGAGAGGAAAGATGTCTGAGGCTCATCACCCAGCACTCCACCAACCCAGCAGCCCTCTCCGGGTAGCAGTGATGGGATGGACTTGGTGGGAAAACTAAAGGAGTTCCCTTCTCTCCCCTGCTGAGAACTCTGCAAACGGGTCTGTTTCTACCATCGAGGGGGATTCAATCCATTTGTATTCATTCTCATCGCCCTCCTCTGTCTCCATAAGAGGGAATACTGACTCCTTACCTCTGCTTATTCTGAGCCTTCTCCAGCCTTCCAACCCAGTGCAGCTGAGCAGAATGGCCCAGGTGGACCAAGCATCCTATGAGGAGCACAGAGTGGGTTTATGCTTGAGGTGAAGTGTGGGGTCAGGACATTCTCCCTGGCTCCATTCATGAACTGGGTATTTTTAGCATAGGGCCTGGCTGCCTGCGGTCAGCAGGAGAGGCCAGGCAGTGTATCATGTCTCAGAGCTCACGGACTCATTCTGCCCAGGAAATGAGCCCACAGGGGCCAGCTGCTAAATCTCAGAGCCGTTCTGCCATTGGGGAGAGGAAGACGGTCAGTGGGACAGGAGGCTCTGGCCACTCACCAGCCCTGGGCAGCCACAGGGTGTGTGGTCAGAGGGTGGCAGTACTTAATTCATCAATACACAGGGCACTGGTGCCTGCTGACTTTACAGGATTCATTAGTATTTACATGGAGACACATCTAAAACTACCCCCCACTTCACAGATGTGGAAAACAAAGATGTCATGTAGTTAATGTGGCAGAGTTAATGTGGCAGAGCTGGGGGGTCCTCAGGCCTCTGAACTCAGAGCCCTCGTTAGGAGATGACAGAGGTGCTACCCAGAGAGGACTTGACATAATAGAGCCTTCAGCTCTGACCCGCAAGCCTTCTCAGTGCATGGTTCCCTGTAACACACAAACCTTGCTGCCTATCCTGTCTCCTGGCCGATGCTTGCCTCCCCGCTGATCTTACTTTACAGAAGCGATCCCAGGCTCTGGTCATTGCTGTCTCACCTGTCCTCTGAGCCCATTTTCTCCTCCCTGAAAGAGACGTGGTTAAGCTGCACCAAAAGCAGTGTGGTGGTTAAAAATCGCCCAGAGAGTCCATAAATATGGTTTCTTTGTCTTCCATAAATATGGTTCCTGCACTCATTAGGAACCCCTGCTGAGAACACTAGCCACGGTGTGTGCCCCATCCCCCAGAGTTGCCAATAAAGAGGAGAGCCGAGGAGGAATGGCAGAAGGAGGGGATAGGCCTGGCAATTTCATCTTTGTTACAACTGCCAAGAAAACAGAACAGGCATGCAGAATCGAGGCTAATTTAGCCCTGTCCCCAGTGTGACCTTGGGTCAGTCTCAGCCACATCCCTCAGCGGGCCTCACTTTCTGTGTCTGGACAGTAGTGTCGCACCAGCACAGACTCTGTGTTCCCTGTCTCAGCGGGCACTTGGCCTGACTCCTGGATGCCTAGTCCTGGCCTCAGCCCCAAACTCACCTGGCCTGCAGCTCAGCTCCCAACAGGTGGTTCTCCCCTGTTCTGAATCCCAGTTACAAGTCTCCTGACCAGAACACCTGACTGGCTCCGGTGGCCTAAGGACAGTGGTAGGTCACATGTCACATGCGTTTCTCCAAACCAGAACATGACATGGATGAGAGGACACAAAGGCCTCGCTACATCAGAGACAAAGCAGTCCTTCCAGAGCATCATTAATTACACGGGGAAACTGTGTCTCCGTTAGTTTCTCATTTGCTCAGGGAACTACCAGGAGGCTTCTTAGTGGGAGGAAATTTTACAAGAAGAACCACTGTTTTATCTTCAGCACAGCAACCGCACCCAAGTCGACTGCTATTTCAGCATCTCCCCAGCATGCTCCTGACCCCCCTTGATCACATGATCCCTCCTCCCTCTCTTCAACTGAATCCCAAGAGCCTAGCCCAGTGCTCGGCTGCAGGTCTCTGTGTCTGGTTCCCTCAGTTACTGGATGTAGGTTCTGTGATGACAGTTAGGATGACACTAATCTGATTAAAGGAGAAAGCCCTTTCAGGTACCCTCTCCACTATTGCTAGGAGTTTTATCTGGGGTCATCCTTGTGGATTCCTGAAAATTTCTCCAATACCAGGCTTCTCTCTAACCCCATAATGGCTCCCTCTATCAAAATATGTCTTTCTTTGCTCTCTCCCTTCATCTCTCCCCCAACTTGGTCTTCTTGATCCCTCATGGTCCCATCTCCTCCCTTCTACCACTGCTCCCAGCTTACCCAAGAGATTTTAGCTGTTTTCCTTTCTGGGTTCCCCTTTTTACCTAGCTTCTCTGGAGCTGTGGATTGTAGCTTAGTTATCTTTTGTTTTACATTTAACATCCACTTATGAGTGAATACAAACTGTGTTTGTCTTTCTGGATATGAGTTATCTCACTCAGGGTGGTTTTTTCTAGTTCCATCTGTCTGCAAATTTCAAGATGCTATTTTTTTTTACAGCAAAGTATTACTCCATTGTGTAAATGTACCATGTTTTCATTATCCATTCTTTGATTCATGAGGTTGTTTCCAGGTTCTGGATATTACAAATAATGCTGTTATGAACATAATTGAGCAAATGTCCTTGTGGTATGATTGTGCATCCTTTGGGTATATGCTCAAGAGTGATATTGCTGGGTCTTGGGGTAGATTGATTCCCAGTTTTCTGAGAACTTGGCATCGTATTCTTAAAATTAATACTTGTTGTCTGAAGGTGATGACATCTTTAGGGGGTCCTGAGAAAATTGAGATAAGGATCAAGTCCTGGCTGGACCATCTCAGCAAACCATCTTGAAATTGTCCTGAGCCATGTTGTAGTACAACACTGATCTTCAGATGATGTTTGTCAGCTTAATGATGTTACCACAATCAAGGTAGAATCATTATTGTGAGGCTCTATTTTCCTTTGCGAGACTTCAAAGCTTAGGAAACTTGTTGCCAAGTGGTAGAAGAGCACATTTCCTACCAATAGATGATCAATTTCATCATTACCTTATGCTAGAGTGTAATGGGAGGCTGCTTGTTGGTTCCCAGCCACCCGGCTGGCTCAGACACAAAATAATCAACATAACCTATATTAATTAAATCACTACTTGGCACATTAGCTCTAACTTCTTATTGGCTAACTCTTATATTAATTTAACCAATTTCTAGTAATCTGTGTCTTGTCATGTGAATGTGTCTTATCGGCTAAAGTTCCCAGTGTCTGTCCCCAGCAGGCTACATGACTTCTCTCTGACTCTGCCTTCTTCCTCTCAGAATTCCATTTAGTTTTCCCCACCTAGCTCTGTTCCCTGTGCAGGCCCAAGACAGTTTCTTTATTAACCAATGGTAATCACAGCACACAGAGGGAAATCCCACATCACTAGAGGGCTGGTAGACCCATAAAGAATCTGATACGTGTCATGTACAAGGGATGATTTCTATTTCTGATTATTTCTTGTAACTGAGTAAGAAACAAAGTTAATTCTGAATCATCTGGAGCAAGTTCAGTGCTCCAACATCTAAAACAACCCTTTCTGCATACTGAGAGTCCATAACTATATTAAAATGTTCTGGAAAATCCAGTAACTTTGAGAATAGCATATTATGACTTCTGAACTGAATCACAAGGGCTTTAAGCCACTTTACCTAAATTTCCTGACTTTATAACCTGCCTCTTATAATTAATTATATAATTATAACCTGTCTTTTCTGATTTATTTGCATCAGTATAGAATGTTGGAGCTCCAAAAATTGGTGTTCCTTTTTTATATAAGGGAGAATCCAATTAGCTCTTTTTTATAAACTGAAGTCTCTTGCTTTTAGGATATTTGTTGCTAATTTATTGCAAGCTCTTTGCCAATGTTCATTTTCTATCCATAATGAGGCAATTCCAGCATTAGTAAAAGGTACCACAGTTTCTGCTGAATCTATTTGTACTAATTGGTCTCAATTTTCCTTTCAGAATCAATTCAGAAACCTATAGAACTTTAATTTTTTACTCTGTTTGTGTGGTAAAAAAAGAAACATTCTAAGATGCCATCTTTTCTCTACACAAGAATCTCTATAGGAAAATGTGTAGAAGGTAAAATAACCAGAATACAATCAGGCTCTGGATCTAAGCAATCCATATGTGCATCCTGCAGTTTCTTTTCTGCAAGAGGCTCTTGAGTAGTTAATCTAATTGTTGGCTGTAGCTGGTTAATATCTCCCAGCAAATTTTGAAAATCATTAAGAGTTTGAAATTGGTCTCTCCTGATTTGTACTTTCTGTGATTGAATTTTTTAAACCTATCTTATATCCTGCATAATTAATAAAATCTTCGATTTGTGTTTTTTCAAGAGCAATTTGTAACCCCCAACAAGTTAAAATTCTCTTTACTTTATCAAAAATTTTTTCTAAAATATCTGTATCTGGATCAGCCAATAAGATATCATCAATATAATGATAAATTATAAATTGTGCAAACTATTTACAAGTTAGTTCTAATGACTGTTATACAAAATATTTATATGAAGTAGAGCTGTTTAGCATTCCTTATGGAAGAATTTTCCAGTGGTACCTTTTAACAGGCTGAGAATTATAATAAGTAAACACTGTGAAGGCAAATTTTTCTCTATCCTGTTCTTATAAAGTTATTATTTTAAAAAACACAGCTTTTTAAATCAATCACTATAATAGACTATGCCTTAGGTATAAGGAAGGAAAGGGAATTCCAGTCTGTAAAGAGCCCATTGACTAAATCATCTTATTTCTGGTTCTTAAATCTGTTAATAATTTTCCATTTTCCAGATTTCTTTTTAATAACAAATATAGGAGAATTTTAAGGACTGGCCAAATCTTCAATTATGTTGAGCATTTAACTGCTTCTGAACCAGCTGTTCTAATGCCTGTAATTTTTTTGATGTCAAAGGCCATTGCTCCACCTACACATTTTAAAGGTAGGGCTGTTGGTATCTTAGAAAGGTCAGCAACTGTTATGCCCTGCTTGTGCACAACCTGAACATCAGTAACTGCTCTTTTTTTGTTGTTGTTTTGTTTTTTGAGACAGGGTTTCTCTGTGTAACATCCCTAGTTGTCCTGGAACTAGCTCTTGCAGACCAGGCTGGCCTCAGCTCACAGAGATCTGCCTGCCTCTGCCTCCCAAGTGCTGGGATTAAAGGTGTGCACCACCACTGCCCAGCTTGGTGACTGTTCTTGATAATACCTTTTAATATTTGTCTCAGAAGCATACTTTAGTTTATGGTTTATTCCTGAAATTGGAAGAATGTTAATCTGGCTTTTCCATTGCTGTAATAAATTACATCCCCCATAAATTCATTGATATGTTAGCTTTGTGTGGCTCTAATTTTCCTCTCTGTCCTTCTGGCCCTATACACTTGACCCATCTTGTACTTAGTTTTACCTGACATAAAAGTCCAATACCTAAAAGCTGAACATTTACCTCCTGAAGAGGCCAATTTGGATGAGAAGATTTTGATGAAATTATTATTACATCTGCACCTGTGTCTACAAAAACCTCAACTTCAATGCCATTTATTTGTATTTTTATCTTTCATCTTTGATCATTTATAGAAGTTTACCAAACTACTTGTTTTATGGTCTTTGGTCTTTCCTGAAATTTTTGTTTCATCTATGGATGCTGTTCTGTCATCCAGAGCAGTATGGTTTTTAACAACAGGCATTAAGTCCATGACCATGATGGCAGCCTCCTCCTCAACTGTGGCTGTGGTTGATCAGCCCTGTCCTTCTTCACTGATGGCATGGTGATTCTGTTTTCAAAGTCCCAGAAGAAAAAGGTCACTCTGCTCTGCAGGCAGACATTTCTTTCCTGTCCACCAGTTCCAAAATAACTAACACAGAGGCTTAATATTAATTATGAATGCTCAGCTAATAGTACAGGCTTATTGCTAGATAACTCCTACATTTTAAATTAACATTTTTTATTAGCTATGCTTTGCCATATGGTTTGGTACTTTTTCTCAGTATGGCACACCTATCTTGCTTCTCTCTGCATCTGCTTGCAACTCCTGACTTTGCCATTCTTCCTCCCAGAATTCTCAGTTTGGCTCCCCAGCCTAACCTTATCCTGTTTGGCTATCGATCAGTCAACTTCTTTATTAAACCAATCAGAGTAATACATATTCACAATGTACAGAGGATTATTCCATAGCACTGCTGCCCTTTCTGTGCTCTGCCCCAGGACTATAACTGCCTCTTCCTATTTTCTGCTTTCAGGGTTTCTCTGAGCTACAGCAGAAAGGTGCCCCTCCTCCAGGCCTCAGAGAACACTAGAACCCAAGCCTCCAGTCCTTCCAGGCTCCCCCTGTTCATTGGTTCTGGTATTAAAATTTTTTTGCATTTACTTTTTAGTACATGTGCACAACACAAGTATGCACACATCACACACATGTACACATCAGAGGACCTCTTGCAGGAATCAGTCCTTTCCTTCCTTTATGTGGTCCCTGGGAATCAAACTTAGACCATCAGGCATGGTGGCAACTGCCTTTTCCCACTGGATCAGCTCAGCAACTCCAAATTGAGATGTGGGCATCAACACAGGCTCCTCCCTCCCCCCCCTCTTACACACACACACACACACACACACACACACACACACACTTCAGCAGGTACTGTGATGCTTATCTGCCATCACTGCACAGGGTAGGACACTCTCCTCAACTCTAGACCAAGAAGACTCTGGGCTGGCAGGTGAGCCACATGACAACCCTCCAGGGGCAGTCATGTGTCCAGTGTCCTCTGTGTCAGCCAGAGGGATCCCTTTCCTCTTTCCTCAGTTCCCACCTGTGGCTGTCAGGGCCTGGGGAACTTCCCATGGTGGACCTGGAGCCCAAAGGCCTCTGAAATTCCACAAGGCTATTAGGGTGTCCAGTGAGAAAGTGATCTTCCTCAGGCACGCCTCTTATGGAGTAGGGAGGACCCACGCTAAGAGAAGATGTGAACTCCCCCAAGGCCTGGGGTCGTCCTGAGAGCGGTGAGGTTCTGGAGCCCTGCTAGCAGTGAGGCACTTTTCCTTCCCTCACTTCCCTGGAGTGAAGCTTGGCCCTCCCCCTGCAGTTTTCCAGAGTGAGGTCATTGGCAGATATCGGGTTTTTCCATTCCTGGTAGAGCAGGAGTTAGGATACTGCGCTTGGGGGAGGAACCCGAAGGAGCGGATTGTTCAGTCTCTCTCCTGTGACAGCCACTTTAAGGCATAGGCTTGTCTGAGGCCTCCTGGACAGCAGAGGCCCCAGAGACTTGCCTCCTCCTGCTTCCTCTTAGTACAGATAGTGGGAGAAGCTCGGGAATGGAGCCTTGTACTGAAGCTCACACTGCATTTTATAGACACAACCTTGACTCGCATGTGGACTTCTAACATCCTGGACAAGGTGCCACAGTTCAACACTCAGGATGTTTGGGGAGAGAGGCTTGGTGCTGTGCATTGTAGGTAGACACAGTATTGGCCCACCTTCAACTTTAGAAGTTAAAGGAGAGGGGGTGACAGGCAGCCAGTCCTGGAGGGGATTTGAGGGACATGGGGGTGTACATCTAGGGCCTCTGAGCACTTAGCTCAGAGCAAATCTGCTGACTTAAGTCTTGGGAAATAAAAGTAAATGCCGGTTTTGGTAATCTGGTCCCATCCTGGTCTGGAAAAAACAGGCTCATGGAGTTTGGCTGTGAGTGAGCAAGGGCTGTGTGGTGAGCAGGGCCTGCTGACACTTCCTTTCCTGTAGCAGGGTGCCTTGGAATGCTCAAGGGCGGCAGGCAGAATGCAAGGGAAGGAAGCCAGTGAGCCAGAGGCCAGTTCAACTTCTGGCTTGCCTGGTGACTTTGAGCCATTTCTCTGCTCCTCTTCAGGCCTTGATTTCCCGACCTGTGAAGTGGGGGTGGGGATGGAGAGGGGGTGGGTGGGCATCTGTAGGCTCCAAGTACATCCCAGAGCCATGTACTTAGGTACCTTTCGGACCTCTTGACATTTCACGAGTGATTGAGTTGGGTCTGACTTTGGGGACGTGAGTTTCTCAGGACTTTAATGCATTGCTCACAGTGTCAGAACAGAGCACTCCGCAGCCCTGCAGTGCTCCCTTTCCCTTCAGAGCCTCCCGTGAGAAAGTCTTTGCCAAGGCAAGAGAGCAAGATGCGGTTGGATTTGGGACTGGGCACTGTACTACGAATTATCTGCTTTCAAGCCCTTGGCTGGGTCCCCGAGTTCCTCGCTCCACCTGAATCTGCTAAAGCGCTTCATTCCTCCACTGATGACATTCTAGCTGCGGGGCCCAGGTTACCTCGTGGCTGGAGCCCTGGGCTGGAAACCCCTAAATCAGAGCACTTGTAAGCAGGCAATGTATCTTACTGCTGACAAGACAACCGAGTGAGCTCTGTCAGAGATTCGGGGTGCTCAGCTCAGGTATAGTTAGGTTCTTGACTTAACATCAAAGAAAAGAATTTCAGAACAAGACAGAGAGAAGCAAACTCATGAGTTTATTGATAAACAGAAAGGCCGGCCACATTTGAAGAGAATCCGAGGTGTCCAGAGTAGAACAACATAGACACACATACATACATAATTCGTGAGCTTTAATCTGAAGATAAGTTTAGGGATCGGGAAGAAACGATTGGTGTACTTTTCTTATCAACAGAATTCTATCTGTGAGAAGACTTTGTAGAAGTTAGCCATGCCAGCTAGCCACCAGGAGAGGATGCTGGGAGAAGGGAGACATTCCTCAGTGGATTCTGACTTAGTTATAGGACTAAGAAAAAGGCATAGCCACTGGTCATCTCTAATAGTCTTATTTTTTGAGGCAGAGCCTCTTCTGGAACCTGGAACTTGCCACCTTGGGTAGATTCTCCTATTGCTGCCACCACCTCTCTGTGCAGCCAGTCCGTGCAGCTGTAGCAAATGCTTGAGGGTGTCTGCCTCTGAGAAGCGGAAGGCAGGCCCTTCTCCCTCTCACACCCCTTTATTTCCTGCCATACAATCACCATCCTGCAGAGTCAAGCTTCACTCTCCACTTCCTGATGGCATGGGATCGGGGAGAAGGCTTGGTAGACAAAGCACTCATTGCACAAGATGGAGGCCTGAGGCTGAGTACTCAGCACACATGTGAAGAGCCGAGGGTAGGGGCGTGTGTCTGCTGCCCTAATGCCAGGAAGCAGAGATGAGAGGATCTAGGTCAAACTGGCAAGCTTCAAATTCAGCGAGAGACCTTGTCTCAAAACACATGGTAGAGAGTGATTGAGGAAGACACCCAGTATCAACACTGGACTTGCAGGCACGTCCAGCACACACATGCGCACACATGCACGTACATGCACACACACACACACACACACACACACACACACACGCACGCGCACACACATGCACACACACGCATGCACGCACGCACACACGCACACATGCATGCACACACACATGCACACACGCACACATGCACACACACGCACACGCACGCACACACATTCACACACGCGCACACACGAGTGGCACAGCCCTCTGTTGAGTGCTCTGCTAGTTGCCCCTCTCAGCCCCACATTCATCCCTACCCTCTGCCCAGCTGATCTTACCCAGCAGGAGACCAGAGGGTCCAATGTCCTAGACTCTTGCCTTGTTCCTTCAGGTCTGAGGGGGACACAGCTTGCTGCTGTTGGAAGTCTGTGCTTCACCCTATAAAAGTCTTGAACCACAAGGCTACACCTAGATAAAAATCCCTTCACTTCTCCAAAGAAGGAAAGATACTAAACAATGCCAATCATTAGAGAGATGCAAATCAAAATCATAGAGGTAGCTCTTCACTCCTGTTGGGAAGCAGAAAGCTCAGACTGTTGGCGGAGAACTAGGGCAGCTGGACTCCTTATGAGCTGTGGAGGGCCGTGCAGTGCTACCCGCCATTAGGAACAGCAGTAGCCACTTCTTCAGAAAGCCAAGAGGATCATTTCCAATGCTCCAGCCATTCACTTCCAAGTCCAGACCCCTGAAAGAGGCACAGGGTCTGGTGTGCACGATAGCCCAGGTGAAAGCAGGCAATGTCTACAGTGACACGGGAGAGCGCAGAGAAAGTGTGATCACTCACACAAAAGCTTCAAGGAGAATGAAATCCTGGGACAAACATGATGGCGAGTGCTGAACCCATTCCACCTGAAGAAATTCACAGCAAATTCAGTCATGGAAAAGAACACTCGGGAGGCAGAGGCAGGCAGATCTCTGGGAGTTTGAGGCCAGCCTGGTCTACATAAGGAGTTCCAGGGCAGTGAGACCCTGTCTCAAAAGAGAGAGAAAGAGAGGCAGAGAGAGAGAGAGAGAGAGAGAGAGAGAGAGAGGGAGGGAGGGAGGGAGGGAGGGAGGGAGGGAGGAAGGAAGGAAGGAAGGAAGGAAGGAAGGAAGGAAGGAAGGAAGGAAGGAAAAAGAAAAGGAAGAGACAAAAAACACAAGAAAAGAAGAAAAAGGTTCTGTCGACATAAGCTTGTCCTCTCAGCTGCTCTAGGGGCTGAGGTGGGGTGCAAACTCAATTGCAGACTCAAGGCCAGAGCTTGGATGACAGTGGATGCTCAGTTAAGTACACCTATCTAACATTGTGAGATCCTGTCCTGAAAACAAAATGTGGGATTTGGATCTCGCTCAGTGGACTTAATCTCTAGTATTGCAAACTCGGAAACCATCATGGGAAGAAGAGCAGGGCTTTCAGGAGCCTGGGCGTTACTAAGGGACTAGAGGTTCAGCGTTGCAAGATGAGAAAGTTCTAGAAACTAGTTGCACAACACTGTGGCTATACTTAGAACTACTTAACTCAGTATTAAAATGGTTAAGGCGACTTTTTACAAATTTATCAAATTTTGTCTTTTGAGTGTGTGCAATTTATGATGTGTCAATTCAAGCTCAATAAAATCTTTTGTTTGGGTTTTAGAAGACCTTTAAAAAAAATTCTTCAGAAAACCGGTGGTTCCCAAACTTGAATTTTCTGGGAATCTTATTTTTAAAAATTCCCCAAACCCAAACCACACCCATTAAACCACTAAGTGGAGGCAGGACACAGGTCAGGGGAGGTGATCCAGGGCATATGTGTGAATCTGGTCCCTACGCAATGAAGGCCTCATCTGGTTCTGCCGTTTCATGTCAAGAGTCAGTGTAGATGGTACTCAATAAAAATGTGCTGAGAATGTTAATATAACAGCATTATTGCTGTCAGTATTATTTCTTGGAGACCCCAGGCTGTCCTGGGACCTAGAGAGGAAGCAGAGGGTGGCAGGAGGAGGCATTCCGACCAAAGGCAGATGACACAGGGGATGGCCAGGGCTGAAGCAGGGCAAGATCTTGATTGGGGACCTGAGGGCTGACCAAGGGATGCTAGCAGGCCACTACAATGACCAGGGGCCCCTGCTTCGGGCAGCTGGCATACTCAGAGTTTCTAGCAAGCCTTGGAGTGGCTCTTAGTCCTGTGAAGGAACTGTGAAGCCACATGGAAGTTGGCAAGCGTGTGAATTTCATGTGAAGACACAGAGCTGGCTTGCTACGGGGATGGGTCACTTCAGTTTTCCAGAGTCCCTCAGTCATCCCTGAAAGCCCCGACAGCATTACCTCCTCTGGGCTCCCTGGATTGAGGTCACTGTTACCTGCATTTACAGCCAACCTCCAAGTCTTCCCCTGATGTTCTTTCCTTATGAAGGAAGTCAGGTTAATAGGAAGACCCTATTGAGAGCACAGCAAAGCCTTTGGAGACGGCCTGGCCCCTTTAAGGAGCTCATCATTCAAGCCCGGGCCCCTGATGAAGCAAGCCTCTTTCTCCAAGGGATTGATTTCTACACAAATTACTCTACTGCTCAAGTGCCGTCCGTGGCACTCCACATCTCGCCCAGTGTGCAGGGTCTCACTCTGTCTCCTCAGATGAGCTCTACGCTTCCTGACTTGTAGTACTTCCTGTCCCCATCTCTGGGCCTCCTCCCTTAAAGGCCATCCCAAAGTCACCTACTCCAGGAAGCCCTCCAGCTGCTCAGACCTCCTCTCCCTCTCCCTCCTCCTGGCCACCAGAGGATGCCGCTCTCAGGCTTGCTCTAGGTACAGCTGGGAAGCAGAGTCCATCATCAATAAGAGTTAAGAGAGGAAGGAATTCGTGGCTTCTGTGCCCAGTGTCCACACCAGGACAAGAAAACAAGGACAATTTGGTGTCCCTGGGGAGCCACTCCAGGCCAGCGGCACCTCGGTCGAGCCAGCGCTGGGACACGCGCCGATCTGCCTTCGGAGTGTGTTTTTGTTTCCAGTCTCCCCAGGCGAAGGCTGCGGGGGTGTCTGGAGCCACTGCTGTTTTTTATTGCATCGAGTCTCAAAAAAGCCCTGAGCATATTTTTAGAGAGGGGGAAAAAGGAATATTTTCTTTCCTGACCCAAGAGAAGGACTTGCTCCAGTTTACCATCTGGTGCCCTGCTAGGCGGAGCTGGCAGGGAAGTCTCCAAAGGGGACTCCTCCAGGAGAGACCGGGTGGATGAGCTCATGGGCAGGCTGAGCAGGAATTTGGACACCATGCCTGCCTCCCTCCATACACGGGAGGATGGAGGGAGCCCATATGCTGGATTAAAGGTGGAGGAGCTAGATGGATTTGGGGCCATTGGGGTCCCAAGTGCCACCAGAATGTGCCTGGATAGGGGTGTGCTGGCTTCTTTCCTGTTACGTGGTAAAACACTCTGCCAAAAGCAACTTAAGGGGCAAATGTTTGTTTACTTGTTTGTTTGCCTTAGCTCACAGCCACGGCAGGGAAGTCAAGGCAGGGCAACATGAAGGAGCTGGCCACATCCAGCGTAGAGCAGAGAGGCTTTCTGCGTGTTACATGGTCCAGGACCCCTGGCCTCCACACTCCACCCACAATTAAGGTGGCTCTTTCCTTTTTATTACCTTAAAGAATATGTAGGTCTTGTGTGCATGTGAGCAGAAGAGCCTGTAGAAGCCAGAGGGTGTCTGCTCTCCTGGACCTGTAGTCACAGACATGGGTGAGGGCGGTGAGACCAGCTTGGGTTCTCTGCAAGAGCAGTGTGCCCTCTAAATCACTGAGCCATCTCTCCAGCTCCCAAATAGATCTTCCCATATCATTTAACACAAACAAGATAATCCTCCCACAATATGCCCAGAGGTCTAAGTGACAGTTAACTTTAGCCATCACAGGTACCCCCCAACTCCAGATCCTATGCCATGCTCCCACTGGGTGCCTGGATCCATCAGATCAACACAAGTTGGGGTGGGAATAAAAGATGCACAGCTGGCTCCCCATCATTCCAAGAGTGCACAGCTGGTTCTCCGTTATCCAAAGATGCTGCTGGGGTGAATTACATCCCAGCTCCTTACAAGCTTCGCTGAGCTCTGTAGAGTTTTTGTTGTAAGGTAATTATTCAATTGAAAGAAGCTAATTGCATTGATGGTCTGCAAGTGTGTGCATGTGTGCATGCATGTGCAGTGGCTTCTTTCTGTGTGTGGCATGAATGGTGTTACAGATGTATGGTGTTTCTGTAATGTTGTGTCTTCAGTGTGATCATGTGGATCTGATGTTCATGTTCCACATGAATGATGCAACCAGGGTCCATTCTGGGGACCAACAGAGCTCAGCTGGAACTGAAGCCATAGTCCTCACCTCTCCCCAGCCCATCTTTTCCAGATCTTTCTTAGCTGAGCAGCATGTGTGACAGACACCCCACACCAAAGTCCACCAGTCTAGACAGCAGCAGGCAACCCATCTAATGCTCAGAAAAGTCCAGGGTCTCCACAAGAAGAACCCAGTGTCATCGTCTCCCTGTGGTTGGATTGGCCTACAATGCACTTGACTGACTAAGAGCCAGACAGCAAGAAAAGTTATGACAACAAGGAGTCATGGCAAGTTCAGCAGCCCCCGTTGCAGCCTCTCTACAAATGTAGCCTAACCCCCTCTCCCACTAGTTCATCCAGGGTACAAATGCTCTGCTTTGTTGGAGGAGAAAAGAGGCTCAGAGGGGAGAACAGAAGGCAGACCCTGGAAAGGCACCAGGACAGCCTGAAGTTAAGAAAGCTGTGTCTTATTTTTAAGACATTTAAGATCCAGTCAAAGAACTCTGAATCTGGGCAGTCTGCAGGGTGTATGGGTGTGGCTCACCTGAGGGGCCCTGGCTTTCTCTGCAGTATATGGTGAGGAGGAGGCAGGAAGTGACATCGCTGAGCACAGCAGCTGTGGTGTTTCTCCCCTGCTGTTTCTTCATCTTTCTCAGACAGCTGGCAGGCCAGACACCTGCCTCCCACGCTCTCCTTTCTCCTTCCAGAGATTCACCTCCAGCCTCTTGGGAACTGATACAGCCCAGTGGAGACCACCAGAGCTTCTCTAGAGCTGGGCTTTGAGAGTGAAACAAAAAATCCAGATTTGAGGCTTCTTCGGTCTTTCTCCCACCCAGAGCCTCAGTTTTCTTCTCTGTAAAGTGAGCTGTCAGTTGCCCCCCTAGAGACGGATAGAGGATTCTGAGTGAGCAAGTAGAGTATCTGCCACATGGGCCTGGCACGAGAAAGAACTCTGATTGATGTGTGTCCTGTTCCTGTCCCCAGCTGCCCTGGGTAGCCATGAGTTATAAGCAAGGCATAACTGATCCAAAGGTTAAGCTTCTCTGGGTCCCAGTAGAAGTTTAGAGAGACAAACAGCAGTTCTTGGACAGTCACCCTCCAATGTTTGCACAAATAGGAGGACATTCATGGCATCAGACCTGACCAGGACTGTGGCAACCTTCCCTACCCTCTCATAGCACCCTTGGCACCTTGATCCAACCCACAGCAGCATGTAAACTCCTGCCCTCCACCCTGAGAAATCACCAAAGGCCAGGCTCCTTGACCGCCCCCCACCCCGGAACCTCTCCTCTCGAGCCCCCAGGCTCCTCTCAGAGGAGTGAAGTCCTTGGTCTTCAGTTGGATGCTCCAATCCTCTCTCCGTGTGGCCAGCATTGGCTTCCTATGTACACAAGTCTTCCCCACGCCACCAGCCTTCACACGCCCCCTACAACCTGCAGGAAGCGCTTCATTAGTGTCTGGCACCCGTGGGAAGGAGGCTTTCAGCATAATGTCACCTGAGTCTGCAGAGACACCAGGCTTCTGTTCTCACAGGGGCCCTGGAATGCTGTCCCCCACCCCACCACTGGCAGTTTGATCACCGTCCAGGTCCTCCCTAGGTGGCATCTCGTGCTCCAGGACACCTTCTGCCAGGGGAACTGCCCGGTGTCACCAGTTCTTTCTGCCATCACTGTCCTACAGGGGTGCAATGGAGTCCCTGCCCGCTGTCCTGGCATGCTCTCCCTTCACCCCAGTTTCTGCTGTCTTGAGTGCCCATGCTTCAGCCCGTCTTACTCACAGTGCCAACCGCTGCTCTCTGGAGGCACCCCACATTCCACTCCAAAGGCCTTAGCACAGGCTCAATTTGAGTGGCAAAGTTTCCTGAGGCTCGAGAGAGAGTGCAGAGTGCCCAAGCCCGAGCACAGGCGCTGACATCCCCGGTCGGGCACGGCCACTGAGTGCCCAAGCCCAAGCACAGGCGCTGACATCCCAGGTTGGGCACGGCCACTCTGCGGGATTTGTCAGCTTTCTCTAAGCACAGACCCTCTCAGCAGCTGAGGAGGAGAACTTGGCCTCCAAGAAAGTTCTGGAGCTTCCCCGATCCCACCCCGTCTCAGTACCCTCTCATGCTCAGTTCCCAGTGCTGCTGAGGCTATGGCTGGTGAGTCAGGGTCTGGGCGTCCACTCCGTGCACCGTCCAACAGGAGAGTTGTGTGTTTCTGCTGCTCTCCTGCACAGTGAACTGAAAGGAAAGACGCAGGCAGAGGCGCGATGACAGGCATGGCTCCCCTTCATTGCCTCTCTCCAACTCGTGAGCAGCCACCCCGCCTAACCTGTAGGTATGCACAGCTCTACCCATTTCACAGAACAGTAAACTGCAGCCAAAGGCAAGCAACTTGTCTGAGGCCATTCACTGAGTGAGAACCATTATGAAGAAACTGTGATCCATAGGTCCCAGCGAAGCCTGAGAGGGGAGGTTCTAAAGGTGTTCAGAGAAGTAGGGACGGCATGGGTTCAAATCCTGAATCCTCCTCTTATTTGAGCATGTTGCTGATCTCTCTGCCATAGGGCCTCAGCGTTCACATTTGTGCCAGGTTGACAGACTCTTGAAGCTCGTAGGCTTAGCCCGGACCCTGGAAAGGGCTCTGGGGGCAGTGGTAGGATTGCTGCTTTTGTTGTAGCAGCAGCAGCAGCAGCAGCCAGGCCTGCTTGCATCACTCAGTGGCCAGCACCTGGCCCTGCAGGAAGCCTGACAGGAGCTGGAGTAGAGGCTTTTCCTGTGGGCAGGAACTGGGGGCCTGTGCCCAGCCTGTCCAGCCCTAGCCCTGCTCTCACAATTACAACCTTCCTCTCAGGCCTCACTAGACCCAGTTAGGCCTCAAAGGCTCACTATTCTCCCCCGAGACCCTAATCAGGCCATTCCTGCCCTGCTGGGAACCAGTGAACTAAAAATAGCCCAGGAGTGTTTAGGTTTGGCAGTTTATCTGACTTCTGGGGTCAAGAGGTGTCTGTGCTCTTCCTGTCCACCACTCTAGTGAAGCCCAGCTTGGCCAGCTTCCAGGTCAGCGTGACCTGGGAGCCCAAAATCACATCGTAGAGTGCTCAACGGAAAATCCAAAGTTAGCTCTGATTCTTGAGGAATAGAGCCTGGTGGAGTTCAGATTAAGAGGTGATTTAGGTCAACTTGCCAAGGGTTGGGAGGAAGGGCCTGCAAAAACAGACTGATACAGCTAGGGAAAGAAGGCATCTCAAGGGGCAGGATGGCAGAAGTCACGGAATGAGGAGTGGGGCTAACTGCAGCACTGAGGGGTAGAAGGGAATTGGGGAGCAACTCAGGCTCCTTTAGGGGGCCCTGAATACCAAGCAAGGCTCTTCTGGATTTGTAGATACCACCATGGGCACCTTCCCAGACAGTGCTCTCAATCCTTGGAGGATGGAGAAGGCCCACAGCATGTCCTCCCAGGTCTCAGGAGGGGGCTAAAGTCCACTTGTGGGGGTGGGAATGCCAAAGGCATAAGCAAAAAGATACACTTCAGACATACATGCACAGACATACATGCACAGACATACATGCAAGCAAATACCATACATCTTCAGTTATTTGAATGAGAATGGTCTCAATCAGCTCATATATTTGAACACTTGGTCCCCAGTTAGTGGAACTGTTTTGGAAGGATTAGGAAGTACAACCCTGTTGGGAAAGGTATGCTTTAAGATTTCAAAAGCCCACACCAGTCCCAGTTATCGCTCAGCTTCATGCCTATGACTCAGGATGTATGTGCTCTCAGCTATTGCTCCCATGCATTTGCCTGCCTGTTGCCACACTCCTCACCGTGATGTTCATGGATGCTAATAATGCTTTGGAACCATGAGCTCCAATCAATAAACATCTTCTTTTATAAGTTCCCTTGGTCATGGTGTCTCTTTACAGCAATGGAAATCTAAGTAGACACAACTAAAATAAAGGTAAGAAAAAAAATTTAGCATTCAGGGAGATTGCTCAGAGGATAGAGCACCTGCTACACAGTACAGTGTGAGGACCCAAGTTTGAAACCACAGAATTCAAATAAAGGCCAGATACAGTGTTGTTCATCTAACATCTCAGTGCTTCTACATTGAGACAGGAGGTAGAGACAGAAAATCCATGAAAAATTCAAGACCAGCGAGCCTGGTCTTGTAACAAACAAGAGACCTTGCTGTACCATCCCACCTGTCTACCATGGGACAGTTTGCAAGTCAGGCAAGGAGCTGGAGACTGAAACACACACACACACACACACAGAGAGAGAGAGAGAGAGAGAGAGAGAGAGAGAGAGACAGAGACAGAGACAGAGACAGAGACAGAGAGACAGAGACAGAAAGAGAGAGAGAGAGAGAGAGAGAGAGAGAGAGAGAGAGAGAGAGAGAGACGGGTCATCCTTGAAACAAAATGCCCCTTTTATTGTGTTCCAGGGCAGAATAAATAGCGCTCTCCTTGACTAATGGCCATACACTAGCTCTTGGGATTTTTTAGCTGCAAGCCCACCAGAAACCACTCCCCTGCCATCAGGAACTCATGAGGGTCTCGTGTCCAGAGCAGCTGCAAGCACAGGAAAACAAGCTGTTTACTCCAACAGGCAAAGGGGAGGTCACAGAAAATTCAGGGTCTGCAGTCCCCAGCAGCTTTCCTCAAACAAGGTGGAAGAGCAGGACAGCACTTGGACTTCCATGTGATCCTGCACTCACACTCACACACATGCACACACCTGTGCACTCCCGTGTGATCCTGCACTCACACTCACACACATGCACATACCTGTGCATTCCCGTGTGATCCTGCACTCACACTCACACACATGCACACACCTGTGCACTCCCGTGTGATCCTGCACTCACACTCACACACATGCACACACCTGTGCACTCCCGTGTGATCCTGCACTCACACTCACACACATGCACATACCTGTGCACTCCCGTGTGATCCTGCACTCACACTCACACACATGCACATACCTGTGCACTCCCGTGTGATCCTGCACTCACACTCACACACATGCACATACCTGTGCACTCCCGTGTGATCCTGCACTCACACTCACACACATGCACATACCTGTGCACTCCCGTGTGATCCTGCACTCACACTCACACACATGCACATACCTGTGCATTCCCGTGTGATCCTGCACTCACACTCACACACATGCACACACCTGTGCACTCCCGTGTGATCCTGCACTCACACTCACACACATGCACACACCTGTGCACTCCCGTGTGATCCTGCACTCACACTCACACACATGCACATACCTGTGCACTCCCGTGTGATCCTGCACTCACACTCACACACATGCACATACCTGTGCACTCCCGTGTGATCCTGCACTCACACTCACACACATGCACATACCTGTGCACTCCCGTGTGATCCTGCACTCACACTCACACACATGCACATACCTGTGCACTCCCGTGTGATCCTGCACTCACACTCACACACATGCACACACCTGTGCACTTGTACACACACAGAGGCATACTCACAAACACAGACTTATATACTCATACAGGTGTGAACACATACATGTACTTGTACACACACAGAGGCACACACACATATGCACTTTGTCCATGACTTTCCTAGCATAAGATAATCTCCTGTATAAATAAAGATCATCTACAAAAAGCTACATCTGACTATATAATAGTGAAAGACTAAATAGAGTCTGTGTTAACAAAAACAGCCATAGAAGAGAGGAACAACTTAAACTGTCTCCATTTCATGAATATTTAGAAGAACTCAAAACATCTGGAGGTTGGGGACTTCTAAGATATTTTTGTGAGTTTTTTCCTTGGGGGTAGGGTGTATCCTGGTTAGTTTCATCTGGACTTGGAACGGTCCAAAGTTATCTGTGGGAATCTAGATTTGGGGTTGCCTTGATCAGATTGGCCAGGGGTTATGTCTGTGGAGTATTTTCTTGATTGCTAATTAATAAGTGAGGAGGACCCAGCCCACTATGAATGGGGCCATCCCAGGAGGTGAGCATGGGCCATATAAGGAAAATAGCTGAAGGTGAGCTATGAAGCAAGCCAGTGAGTGCTCACAGTGAGACTTCCATGGTCTTTTCTTCAGTTCCTGCCTCCAGCTTTCTGCCCTGAATTTCCACCCTGACTTCTATGGACGATGAAGCTATAGGGTGAAGTAAACTCTTTCCTCCCTCAGTCATGGTGTTCACTCACAGCAACGGAGAAAATTGGGAAGGGTGCAGATGTGACGGAATAGATACAGTATTTGCATGCAGAGAAGTCCCCAAAGCTGACAGAGAGACACACCATGCTCACAGACCGGGAGGTCCACCGCAGCACGCTGACCAAAATCAGTTCTGAAACAATTACTATCAAGATCTCAAGAAGGTTTTGTATATTGGACAAGAATATTCCCCCCAGTTAACAGACTGCTAAGGCAACCAGAATAGCTAAAATCATTTTACAGAAAAAAAAAGAATAATTACCTAGCATGCACGAAGTCTGAGACATGATCCCCAGTACAGCATAAACTCTGCATAAGTACACTCCTGTAATCCCAGCAATTAGGAGACAGAGGCACCAAGGTCAGAAGTTCAAGGTTATCCTCAATTACTTAGTAATTTCTAGGACAGCCTGGGCTGCATGAGACCTTGTCTCTAAATAAATAAATAGTTAAGGAAATGACTCAGTACAATAAAGTGCTTGCCACACAAGCCCAACACTTGAGTGTGTTCACCAGCACCCGTATAATAAAGCAGGCATAACAGCACGTACCTGTAATCTCAGTGTTGGGGAGGTCGAGACGACTTACTGGCCGGCCCGTCTAGCTGAATTAGTGAGCTCCAAGTTTGGTTTGGTGAAAATTTCTGTCTCAAAAAATAAGGTGGAGGCCAACACTGAGCCGTGGTTTCCACGTGTACCTGTTCACATGAGCACCTACACCCAGGAACACACACACACACACACACACACACACACACACACAGGCTTCCTGAGTGTGCTCGGTCTGTCACAGCTGTTTGGGGCTGGTAGAAGGGTGGAAACCCAGATCCACAGAACAGAGAGCTCAAAAGTAGACCTGCATGAGGAGAGCTGTAAATTCCTGCCAGAGTAGAGAGACAGTCCGGTGGCCTGCTGCACACTCTTCCTGCTGCACACTCTTCCTGCTGCACACTCTTCCTGCTGCACACTCTTCCTGCTGCACACTCCTGCTGCACACTCTTCCTGCTGCACACTCTTCCTGCTGCACACTCTTCCTGCTGCACACTCTTCCTGCTGCACACTCCTGCTGCACACTCCTGCTGCACGCTCTTCCTGCTGCACACTCCTGCTGCACACTCCTGCTGCACGCTCTTCCTGCTGCACACTCCTGCTGCACACTCCTGCTGCACGCTCTTCCTGCTGCACACTCCTGCTGCACACTCCTGCTGCACACTCTTCCTGCTGCACACTCTTCCTGCTGCACACTCCTGCTGCACACTCCTGCTGCACGCTCTTCCTGCTGCACACTCCTGCTGCACACTCCTGCTGCACACTCTTCCTGCTGCACACTCCTGCTGCACACTCCTGCTGCACGCTCTTCCTGCTGCACACTCCTGCTGCACACTCCTGCTGCACGCTCTTCCTGCTGCACACTCCTGCTGCATACTCCTGCTGCACACTCCTGCTGCACGCTCTTCCTGCTGCACACTCTTCCTGCTGCACGCTCTTCCTGCTGCACACTCTTCCTGCTGCACACTCTTCCTGCTGCACACTCCTGTGGAGAACGGCAGGGCAACCGCAAAAGTGACATTAGAACAAGTGCGTGTGAGGATGGAGAGAATCTGAAGGCCCACATGCTGAGGGCAGGGAGAGAGATGCTGAGGTTTGACGGTGCCCCAAGAGCTTAACTACACAGTTCACTCAGCCATTCTACAGCTAAGCACGTCCTCAAGAGAATGGAAAACAAA
Organism: Myodes glareolus; assembly: GCF_982192425.1. Lineage (NCBI taxonomy): Eukaryota > Metazoa > Chordata > Mammalia > Rodentia > Cricetidae > Myodes > Myodes glareolus. The sequence continues at coordinate 128,311,785 of NC_142028.1, forward strand.
ACTATGCAAGGCAATTGCACATGAGTATTTATCATTGCATTTTTCTCAACTGCAAAAATGAGTACATAAATAAATAAAATACAAACATCCCAGGCAGGCATCCATGAAAGAGCATAGAAATCCAGTGTGGTGTGTAAAGAGTTAGGTAAATAAAAGGAAAGCTGGGGCTGAAACGTCACAACCATCAGGGTATGCAGAGTAGCCACAGAGTGGGTGACCTCATCCACATAAAATGTCCAGCAGAGGCAAACTACAGAGACAGAACAGACTTGGGGGGAGACTCAGGGAAGGAAGTGGCTGCTAATGGGTAGGAGATGATGAAGCTGTTCTACAGTTGATGGTGGCAGTGCCCACACAGTTCTGGAGATACTAAAACAAAAGCAACCCCTGAATTATTGCATTGTTTGTTGTAGGTGGATATCCCATAAGGCTAGGTTTGTTTCCTTTAGGAGCTCAATGGGATGGAATCTTTTAGCCAACAGTACTGGAGAGATTGCATTAAAAAATTAAATTCAATTTAATATAGAGCATCTGAGGCTTAGCTCAAAATGGGTCATAGATTTCAATACAAAACTATGAAACTTGCAGGGGGCTGGAAGGATGGCTCAGTGGTTAAGATCCCTTGCTGCTCTCCCAGGGGGCAGAGCTCGGTTCCCAGCACAGACAGTAACTGGTGTCTCACAACCACCTGCAACCCCAGCGCCGGGGATCGAATGCCTTCTTCTGACCTCTGCAGGCACCTGCATAAATTTGCACATATGCCCCCACATACTCACACACACTCTCACACGCACATACACTCCCGCACATTCACACACATAATCACACACACATACTCCTGCACACACGCACTCATATTTCAAAGATAATTTTTAAACTATAAAATTTTAGAAGAAAACATTAGAGAACATTTTGGAGCTGTGCATTCAGAGAAAAGTTCTTAGATCTAACACTAGGATCACAACCCATTCTTAAAAAATGATACATGGGGCCCTATGAAAACTAACATCTTTTGCAAAGGCCAGGGTTAGGAGAATGAAGCAGGCAGCTGAGAACTGAGATTACTTGTCAGTGCCATATTCAAAAAGTACATGCATAGCACATGCAAGGTGCTCTCACAGAAGCGGGTACAAGAGAAGGGGGTGGAATATGAACAAAACACAATGATACATATTCATGAAGATGTCATAATGAAATTTATTATTTTGTACTCTGCCTTTAAAATATAAGATTAACATAATAAAATACAGTCAAAATTCAACATCCCAAAGTAAACAATCTAATTAGGAAAGGGGAAAAGACATCTCAGCAATGAGGGTGTGCAAATGGCAGGTGAGTGTTTGAAGCCGTGCACAGAGCTGCTGCTTAGTCCTTAGGAAAATGTGCACTGAGACTCATGTGGTGCTGCCTCATGGCTGCACGGGGCAGCATTCCCTGCTCCGGTGACAAGTGATCCTCCGTGGTTGGGACTGCAGCTCTGGAAAACAGTTTGTCAGCCTTTACGATCCAAACCTGCACTGACCACAGGACCCAAAATTGCCTTTCTGGTCATCTGCCCAGAGAAATGGGAAGTGACAACCACATAGAACTCCACATGACTTCTTGTAGTGGCTTTAAATGGAATAGCCAAACACTAAGAATAGTCAAAGTGTCCTTCAAAAGGTGAGTAACAAACTGTGGTACATCCACAATGAGCACTACTGTTCGGCAATAAGAAGATCCAATTAATTGCTACATGCAACAGGTTAGATACATCTCAAAGATGTTAGACTGAATGGGAAAAAAGGACCTTAAATGTTACACACTGTAATGTGTACAAGATTCCATTTATGTAACCTTCTTGAAATGACAGAATTATACAGACAGAACACAAATTAGCAGTTGCTAGTGAGATGGGGGAGTGCGCGCTGTAGACGGTGCTGAGAGAGCTCTTTGTGGTGACAGAAGTGTCTTGTCGTTGTGCCATTGTGTCTTCATTGTGGTAGTAGTTACACAGATCTACACTGGTGCAAACTGGCATCAAGCTCCACACATACTATACAATGTCAGTTTCCATTTTTGATACTGGTCTATAATCATGAAAGATGTAGTTATGGTGGATCATAGGTGAAGGGTACATGTGACTTCTCTGTACTATTTTTGTAAGTTCCTGTGAATATATAATTATTTCAGAACCTTAAAATTTAAAGTAAAAACCTTGCTTTCACTGTAGCAGGAATTCTCCCAGGACGACGGGCAGGATCTTGCAGCAGATCTACGCCCAGCCACCCAGCTCCTCTGGGATCAGTCGGCACAGCTACCCACGGAGCACGTGGAGAAGAAATGGTGGCTTGTTGAACACGGAGCTCAGGCAGCTGTGTGCAGCACTGTTGTTCGGTAGCTGACTGATAAACATCCACGTGTTTCCAGTCTGAAATGAATGGACGGCTGCCATTGGCGGGTGACAGACGGCTACTTGTCCCTCAATATCTGTTCTACCCTCAGGTTACTTTAGAGTACCAGAGTAATAAAATGTTTTTTTATTTATTTGTTTGTTTGTTTGCTGTTGTTATTTTAAACTGGCCATATTGCTTTCTAAACTAAGTCCACATTTCCAGACTTCCTTCTAACTCAGTGTTTCCATGTGACTAAGGTCGAGTGTCATGTGACAATCTGGGGCACCTTCTAAGAAGGGGCCCATGTTCCTAAGCCCCTCACTTCTCCGATGGCTGGAGCTCTAGCTGGCATTTTGACTGTGGGCAGAAGCTGCAATTTTAGGAGCTACAGCAGCAAACAGAAGGTCTTCAGGATCACCATGCCTGTCCTGGACTATGGGTATCTCCTTTGTGTCTATGTTCCTGTAACTCACAATAGAACTCAAGCTCTATTTGCAGAGTGGAGGCCATGGTCAACCCCAGGTGACACTCCCTAAGTGTGGATCGCCTTGTTTTGTGAGATAGTCTCTCACTGGCCAGAAGTGGCCAGTGAGTCCCTGGGATATGCCTACCTCCGCCTCCCCAGTGCTGGGGTGACAAGCATGAATGCTACACTTGACTTTTTACTTGACTCGGGCTCCTGTCTTTCAAGACAAACTATCTCCCATGGTGGCTTCTTAGCTTGACCCTGTCCTCAGTCCACATACTGAGCCCTGTGCCCAGACATTAAACAAGCACCTGCTAAGCACTGGTCACATGGCAGACCCTGTGATAAGGCTGGGGATGCAATGAGAAGTGAGACAGAGGGGGATCCTATCCCCAAAGATTTTACTGTTGAAAGGGAGAGGCAGTGGCAAGATGAACCCACAGGGACAGGTAGTTACAACCTGTGGCAGGTGAGGAAGGAAAGACAGCAGGCATTCTGTGAGCCGACAGTGAGGTCTCTTATGGAGGACATTATTGCTCAGGAAAGCTTCGTGAAGAGAAGTAGGGTCTGAAGGATGGAACACAGCCTGGAGCCATCATGCCCAGCTCCTCTTTCCTGTGTCCCCAAGGGCAAGATGGACTCTGTGCCTCAGGTTTTGTTTGGTTTGGGGGTTTAGAGTTGCTTTTACTTGCTTGTTTTTGACAAGGTTTCATGTAGCCCAGTCTAACCTGGAAATTGCTACATAGCCAAGGCTGGCCTTGAACTCCTGACCCTCCCTGCCTCTACTTCCTGAGTCCTTTTCCTACTTGAGAAGTTAGAGATTTTGTTCATAGTTGCCAGCACTTCCACAGTGCCTTGTTGTGATGCCGGGTCAGCACCATCCCCACGTACTAAAGGGTAAACTGAGGCCAGGAGAGGGAAGCAACTCGCCCAAGTCTATATCACTAAGGGGGTGAGTGGCCATGGCCAGGCTCTGGGTTTGACTCCAGGACACTTGTAGCTGACAGAAAAGCCCGGCAAGCTAAGCCTCTGCCCACATCAGCTGTGCGACTCTGCATGCCACACTAAGAAGCAGGGGGAGGCATGTCCAGGTAGGAAAGCCATGGACCCAAAGGCCCTGAGCAGAAATCGACCCAGAGCATGTGGGATGGAAGGCAGGCAGGCAGTCTGCACGAAAGCGCACACTTGCTCTCCTGCTGCAGAGACCTGTTAACACGCCCTTTTCGTAAACGGGGAACAGGGGCTCAGAGAGGTGATGTGACTTATCCAAAGTCACACAGCACAGAAGAACAGGAACCTGGTTCAAACCACGTCCACTGTCCTCCAAAGGTCCTGTTCTTAGCCACTTTGGTCCTGGCCTGGAATGCACCAAACTCTAGGGATGGAACCAGCTCCTGGCAAAGGAGAACTTGGGAGGAAAAGCAAACACTCGGCCCAGACCAAGCCCGGAGTCTTGGTGCCTCTGTGGCCCTGCTCCATCTTCTCCATGTCTTTCAGAGGACTGCAGACTGAGCTGCCTCACCCAGGTCTTTTCTGCCCCCCGCCCCACCCTGCTCTGAGTGAGGTGAGGTTTGGGAATTAGGGACTAAGGCCCCAGTACTGCCCCTCACCCTGCTCTGAGTGAGGTGAGGTTTGGGAATTAGGGACTAAGGCCCCAGTACTGCCCCTCACCCTGCTCTGAGTGAGGTGAGGTTTGGGAATTAGGGACTAAGGCCCCAGTACTGCCAGCAGCAAGATGCTTCACCCACATTCCCAAGAAGCTCAGGCTGCTGTGAGGACGGGTGGGGACAGGGAACGGACCACACCATGTCCAGTGCGTACCTTGAGCAGAGGGAACTATTCTTCTGCAACCTGACCTCCCATCCCTCACTGACTATATCCTCTCTTTGAACTGGCCTGAAACAACCCCACAGTTTTTCTTCACAAATCCCTGATCCCAGGGTACTAATGTGGCAGGAGGTTTGGGAACCTCTTCTTCCTGCCTAGCTCAATCAAGGAGATGACAGGCAAATCCAGATGTTCTGCAGATGTTGCCAACTGTAAGCAAAATACAGCGAACAAGGTGTGTCTCTGAGCTCAGAGTCAGTGGCTTAAGAAAGGGTCCAGAATTGTAGGGAGAAACAGGCCTGAGAGCTGGGCGGGGGTAAGGGACAGAGAGATATTTCAGAGAGGCTTAGAGTCAGAGAGTCTCTGAGTAGAGTCCCTCACAGGCTACCAATGATCTGCTTCAGGATCCTTACATAAGATGGACAGAATTTCTCAGGCCCTCCCACACACCCTCAAGAAATAACGAAGTTCCTGTCAGGGAAGAAATGCAAGCAGAAACCCAGGAATGGCCCCAACACGGGATGGCAGCTTGGCCGGCTGGTTTCTTGCATGTTGGAGGAGCTTAGGGACACTGGATGTCCCAGGCCAGGATAGGACAGGAAAATCTGTTGCTGACATACCAGCCTGAGCCGCAGAACTGGCATAGGCACCTAGTAAAGTGGCAACTGCTGCGCCCTCCCCACTCACCCTTCGAGCTGACCCCAGCTGCTCCCAGCCAGGTCAAGGCTGGGCAGCCATGCAAGGGACAGGCTGTCTCTGAATTACTCCTGGAGATATGTTGGCTGTGTCTTCCAGCTACACAAGATCAGGGGCCTGAGAAGAAAAACTCATTCTCTCAGGTCTAGTTAGATCCCAAATACTATTGCCAATAACAGCTTATGTTTAAGGACATATGCCCATGCCACGACCACCCATCAGGGACACAACCAGACGCAGAAAGGCTGCGGGACTGATTCCCAGGACAGGACTAGGAGGAAGCAGAACTAGGGACAGAGAGAGGCTGACTCCATGCCCTCACTGAGCGAGGGCCTTGGCTTGCCTCTGTCTTCCTGGCTGTGTGAAAGGATGTGCAAAAAAGGTCTTCCCAGAATGAGATCCAAATTCCCAGCCCAGACTGCTGGACAAAGAACTGGTCCTAAATAGTGCTGTACAGGTCAGACACCCACAGACGCACTGGCCAAAGGCACCAGGGTACACATGAGTCACGGAAAGCAGGCAATGGGGCCTTCTGAAATGGGAATTCCATCTGCCTGACTTCGGGCTCCTGGACTTTGGTTTCCATGGCAACTTGAGTTTGGAAGGTGAAGGGTCTGGCTCGTGGCTGTATCCCTTGAATCCCACGAAAGAAGATGGTGAATCTCTGTGTGTAGCCAGGGATGTCACAGAGGAGCCAGGCCAAGGGGGGGCATCGGGGTCCTAAGCTCTGACATAACTCTGCTTTGAATCATTTGGAGGAACTAGAAGTGGCTTTGCGGTCCTTGGGTGTCAGGTCCTCCAACTCAGGCTGGAGAAAGCCTCTCAGCTAGAAACACAGCTCTGCTTCTCAAGAAGTCCGCCATAGTGAGGCTCCATGGTGGGAAAGGCTTTCACTGTCTCACTGGCTAGGCCTCCTGCCAGACTTCCAAGGGCCTGGGAAAGAAGACCCAGCACTCTCCAGGAGGAGCAACATGTCTACTAACATTTCTGGGGGTCCGGGGCCAATCCTTCACATGCAGAGGTTCACTGCGTCTCCACCCCAGAGCTAAGTCATCCACGGCATCTTCCCTGCTTGAATCAGAGCCCCACAGTGACAGGCCAGCACCACAGAGTGAGACAGTCAGGCTTCACTGGGACTGGATCATCCCACCACCACGCAGCCCTCAGAGACAGGATAACCATACCTGATTCGAATAGCATCTAAAAGGGAAGACTATCTTAGTGTCCCAAAGATCTTTCCAAGACAGGCCCAAGGAGTCCAAGTCGGGTGCTCAGCTCACACACTCCTGCCAATGGGAGTAGAACCATGAGCCCTCTCAAACACATGCCTGCCCAGGCATCCCGTATGGCTCGGATCCCAAGCTTCCTGATGGAGAGTACCAGCTCTGATCCCTTCCCTGTGCACGACAGAGAAGAGAATGACAGCCAGGCCCGTGTCATCTGCATCTCCAGCTCCCTGCTGGACAGACCTGAGCCCAGGACTCCAGGCAAGAACAGGATCTAGGGGATTTTGTCCAGACTTTCATATGCCAGTTCTATGGAGATTCATCTGAGTCTCCCACAGAGTTAGTCTCATGCCTCATGAAGTTACACGTGTAGGCTTCGTGGCCTGCCTGGGTATCACCTTGGCTCCAGTGCCAGGCCCTCTGTTGTCCTGTCTAGAGTATACTATGCTCAAGTATTCCTTTCTAGCAGGCTTTTTCTACATTTGTATCTTTTTACACAAGACACAAAGGAAGAGACCCACCCAAGCCCTCAGAGGAACTCTGGAGTCCTGCTTCCTGTACTCTTCAGCTCTTCCTTCTGTTAGAGACGCCTGTGAGTCTGCTGCCACCCCACCTGAGACTCTGGCCCTATTCACCTCTCTCTAATCCATCCCAGGGCACCTGAACGTTCCATTAATATTGCAGGGTGTGGCAGGGCAAGATGGATGGACCAGGTCACAGAGGCAGCTGCTGAGCTGCCATCCCAGGCTTAACTCAGTTAGACTGTCTCTGTTACCTGCAGCCTAAGGATCTTACCCAAGTCACTGTTTCACTGTCCTCATCTGAAAAAAGCAAGGAAAGATGCCAAGATCCCCAGAGGCATGTGGCCCACCAGAGGAAGTATCCCTGCCCTGTGAAGTAGTGTCTCTGTCCTCAGGGTGGTCAATAGCTGGTAGCAAGAAAGGAGCTGTTGGGATAACAGGCCTCCCAGCCCAGCCACCATGAAGTCTCCAGACCAGGAACACACAGAGAAGACCAGGAATGAGAATAACACAGGCCGTTTATTTGTTCCAGCACTTGTTATTCTGTGGCCAGAGGGCACTATGCCTTCCCAGATCTCTTGAGGGACACCCACCTGGGGGTGCCAGATTTCTGCAGCATCCCCCCCAGGCCTTGTCAATCTGGAAGGCCCAGCTGCCACACTGGTTCCTGGGACCAGCAGATGCCCTGAAGCTGTAGGATGACGGCCACCCCTGCAGGTGGCGCTAACAAGGCATTGGTTAAGATATTGCACTTGTAAGTTACGGAAACCGAGAGGGCGAGGGTCTCCTATTACAGTTCATGTGCCAAGCATCCAACTACGGTTTAAATAAATAAAATTCAGTTGGGGAAGATCTGAGCTGTGAGCCCTAACAGCCCCCAGGATGGCCCCAGAGCCCAGGCCTGGGCCTCCTGTCCCCCTCCCCCACAGCCAGTTCTCTAAGGAACTTGGTCAGTGTGAAGTCTCCAGATCTCCAAAGCAAGGAGCCACAACTCCTGATCTGGTTCCGCCAGGGTCCCTGACCTGCCAGGGCCCTTGGTCCCCTCGTACCGGGGCATTAAGGACCTGATGCAGCCTGTCCTCCTGCTCCTGTAGGGGCCTGGGTCTGTCTCAATCCAGGCCTCGAATCCAAATGTCCATCTGTCTATCTTGAGACACAGCCTCTGGGGGCTCGCTTGCCCCCTCCGTCACAGGGGAGGGACGCGGGTGGAGAGGGAGCCCGCTCCGCTTGGTGTGAACACTGAGCTGGATACTAGTGGTCCCTAGAATGGGGGACTCATCTTCTTCTGGTTAATGAGATCCAGGTAGAGGTCAGAGCGGAGGAAGCGAGGGTATGAGTCCTTTTCCATGAGCCCAAAGATGCGTTTTTGCGCCAGGTCAAAGCAACCTCGGTTGACACTCTGTAAGTTGTCCTTAGTGTGTTCCCGTGTGTAGGAGTCCAGGTTTACCTGAGGAGTCACAGAGGGACATGGTCAGAGCTGCTCGTCTGGAGGCCAAGTACAGCCTCTTACATACCACGTGACATTACAAAGGGACTCAAGACCTGGTTCAGTCAAGTGCTGCTGGGTGGCAGAATTCATGCCTAGAGCCAGGCTGCTGAGGCTCACGGCCTAGCAACCTGGAGACAAGCACTCAGGGATGTTGTCCCTCAGTTTTTCTATATGCAGGCTAGATGGTGCTTTCCTCAGACCTGTGGGAGCCACACCTGAATGCCTACACAGCGGGCACTTGGTGGGAACGAGGTCTCAGCAGGCTCTCTAGGACCCTCTTCACTTTGTGTGTGACTCTGGGTGCTCATGAGCACATGTGCATGCTTGCATGTGGTGGTTCCTCAGATGCCATCCACCTTTCCTTGGGGGAGATGGGATCTCTCATTGAACTGGCGTTCACTGTGAGCCAGCAAGCCTTCCTGTCTACCTCCCGACAATACCTGGTTGTTTGTTGTATGGGTTCCGCAGGTCCCATTTGGACCTTTATGCTTTCAAGGCAAGCACTTGACCAACTGAGCTGTGACTCCAGCCCAGACTCTGCATTTTTAAAATGATAATATTCAGAGTTGCTTGAAAGGCCATCATAAAATTAAACACAGGCATTCATACATAAAGAGCCCAGCATGTGCCTGGCACACAGCAGTGCCAAGCCAGGCCATTTCTGCTACGGGCTACCATCCTGTTCTCTAGTCCACCCGGCAGACTAGATACTAAAGGTCCCCCGGTCTCCTCCCTTCCTGAGCTGCTGACTGCCTCCTAGCAGCAGAAAAGCTCTTGGGCAGGGGGATTGAAGACCCAAGGTCACAGCCTAAAATAAAGTCTTACCTCCTTGCAAGCCTGGATCGCAATGAATTCGGCAAAGATCTTTTTGGCTTTGGCTGCCATCTTGGACTGTGATTTGACCTTCTTGAAGTCCTCACAAGCTAGCCAGAACTCCAGGTTCTCCTCACTGAACTCAGTGCGAAGGAAGGCCTGGAACACTTCTAAGCCATCTGTGAGGAGAAGACCAGGCCAGGGTGAGAGGCACAGCCAGCCTTGCCTGCCCTTAACGCCTCCCCACACTACACTCCTCCAAGCACCTTGAGAGTGGACATGCTGGGAACTCAGCAAGAGTCCCCACCCCTGGAGAACAGCAGAGCCCTTGGGCATGGTCCTAGCCCTGTCAATGTCTTGTTTGGAGCCTTGGCTGATTTATCCCTATCTGTACCTCAGGGTCTGCCTCTGTAAAATAAGGAGTCATGGGAGATCCAAAGGGATCCTGCCCCAGAGGTGGCAGACATGCTTGGCCCAGTGTGAACCCTTAGTACATGAAAATGTTTGTCCTTATTCTGAGAAAATGGTCTGAGCACACAGGTCCCAATAGCCTCTGGCAGGCAGGGCCAGTTCCCATGGGCAGGGAGAGGACCCTAGTGTGTGCCCTGCTGTTGTCTAACAAGAGGACACCTGACTGGGACCAGGACACAGTGCAGGCACTTCTGGAGGACACTCTCGAGGCTGACAAGAGGGAGGCAGGGTGGCTGGCCCCTACTCACATTTGTGAAGCAGTAGTTTCTCCAGGGACTCACTCCATTTGAGGGCTTCCTCCGAGGTAGGCCTGAGGGATGAGGGTAGGAATGCGTAAGGACCTCTGGCTGGGAAGTTAACTCTACTTCCGGCTCCTACAACCTCTGCCTGGCCTTCTTCCCAGAACAGCAGCAGTCTCTAGAAGGGGTTGTTTGCTGGGTACCAGGCTCCCCAAAACAACAGTTTCCCTCACCTTATAGTAGGATCCAGTGAACAAAGCCTCTTCCCCAAACCCACTGTCCAATCCTTTTCTTTAAAAGTCGGTGATCCCCAGAGTCCATGGCAGAGGGTACCTACTTGAAGGACTTCGTTGTCTTGTCTGTCTTGCTGGCTGGCTGGGCCCCCGGAGATTCATTCCGCCTCCTGAAGATAGCCAGCTTATTCTTCATGTCCTTGGCTCTGGGGGCAGAAACAGAGAAGAGGGTTGATCAGTTTGGCACACATAATCTCTGCAAATTTGGGGTGCAGTAGGCTGCAAACTGGAGTGAGGGGCACCTACTCCTTCATGGTATGCCGCCTCTGTAGGTTCCCATTGCGTGTGAGGTACATGCCTCGGAGCATCTCCGAAGAGTCCCCCACCTTGAGACTCAGGATGATGTGAACTGCGCCCCCTCAGGCTCCTGCCTCCCACAGGGTTCCTAGGCTTCCAGGCAAACGTGCAGACTGCAGAGGGCTGGATCTCTCTCTTTCTCTCACTCTCTCTCTCTGGAATCCTGGCGGGGATGACTGGACTCCAGGCACAAGTCCGACTGGGACTCAGACAGGCGGAGCCAGGAAATGGGAGGGACCAGAGGGGGAAGCAGAGAAAAACAGCCCTCCTGGCCAACCCTGAGAGGCATCATGAAAGGGGCATGTGTTTGCAAAGGACAGCCCCTGGGGCCAGCCCCAGGCAGAAAGCCAGCCCCAGTTATTTGTGACCCACCTCCCTGTTACCATGGCAACGGGGGGCGGGGGGGGGGGGGGAGCCAGCAAATTGCTGGGCAGGAAAGAGGGAGGGAAGGAGACTCTGCCCACCAGGGTGGCAAGACTGACTATTTTTAGCCAGGCTGCTCCTCCCAGAGGCAGATTTTAGCCTTCAGGAAGCTGTTGGTAAAAATGGGGTTAAAAACCCCTTGTTCAATTTCACACCCCTAGTTTGTGATTCCCTGCCAGCTCCTGCAAGCTTTTTGTTGGCATCAGAGAGGGGCATCCATTAACATACAAGAGACCCCAAAACTCTCAGTAGTTCTAAGCTTGAATAACCTAAAGTGTAAATACTATAAAATTGGGGAAAGGAGAAATGAAGAATATTTGATGGTTTACTTAATTTCTATGCATATTTAGCTTTGTGACCACACCTACTTTGACAGGAGGCTGGAGGAGTGTGGCTGGAGAGTTCCACCCTCCAGCACCACCTAGTGCTCTCCGAGATACCCCCACAGCAGCTCTGGTAGTGAATGGGTATCTGGCCCCCTCCACCCTACCCCCACAAACTACAGCTAAGTGGGGTGTGTCCGTGCTGACAATTGTTACTCATACATTTTACTGTCTCTGGCTGCAGACTGAGAGAAGCCCACTGCTGTTACTAAAAACAGGAGAGGGCATGGAAGCTGGAGAAAATGGGTTCACAGACCAGGGGGGCTCCAGCCAAGGTCTGTGTGCTAGGGAAGGCTCTTCTCCCAGTTCCAGTTCCTTCAGATCTGTGGATGCTAGTGAACCTGGAGGGAAGGTGACCTCCCTCTGGGGGTCATGACCCCACAGATCACACACACACACACACACACACACACACACACACACACACACACACACACACAGCATCCCTCAACAACCCAGAGACCTTGTAAACTGGCACCAGAAATAGAGCCTGGGCAGGCCTGACCAGAAAGCTTAGAGGATGGTAGAGCGTAGCTGGACCGACAGTGTCCCCTGCTGGCCATGCACTGTTAACATTCAGGGACTGTCAGCTCAGCTCTTTGTGTGCCAAGGACTTTTCTTCATCATTTTTTGGCTCAGAGGCTAGGTCAGGCCAAGGCTACTTTGTTCCTGCCTATCTCTGAGAAAATAAATGCTCACTGTCCTGACGTTTCACCCTGGACATTCCGTATCTCACTGCAGGGGGAGGAGGTGAGGTTGGGGTGCAATCCAGCCCCCCCTCCCCATCCAGGAGAGTAGTATGGGGTAGAAGAGAGAGATGCCAGGAGACTTCCTGGGCAGGGGATAACGATCAGGATCTTCCCAACCTACATGTTTTTGCTCTTTCTCTTCCGGGAGGCTTCATCATCACCCCCGAGGTCGGGCCCACTCATCTGCAGAGAAAACAGAGACACGATGCTGTAGGTACCCAGGGGCTGTCGCTCAGACTCAGGGCACAGGACTCCATCCCTGGCAGAGCTCCCAGGTCATGCTGTCAGCTTCTCCTGGTTTGCTGGGGAGAAGCAGAGCAACACTTCTGGCATCCTGGCTGGCCGGTGAGCAGGGGTCCTGACAGGCTTCTGCTGTGTGATTTGGCCAGCCACCGACCCTTTCTGATCCTGCAGTCCTTGATTTCCACAACCAAGACCCTGGCGGCTAGCTCGGGACATTCAAGGAGACCGAGAGCATCCCCTTCACCTCAAAGCATCCCAGGGCTCCCTAGTTAGTGCTCAGGGGATAGCATCCAAATTCTACCACACAGCCGAGGATTCATCGCAGCACAAGTTTCATGTTGACACCAGATGCCACACTGTCAGCTAGTCTGGCACCTGTCGTAGAGGCCTCCTCCTCTGCCCCACGCCCAGTAGAGTTGGTCTGACATCCCCATTCTTTGGTGACTCCTTTCTCTGAGATACAGCTTACGGTAAGACCTAGACTGAGAGACCTCATCCACTAAGAGGCCACTGTCACCTCTTGTGACAGTGTTTTGTGGCCTCTCTATCTCTTTTAATGTCCCCATCACACCCAATATAACTTGCCTGAACCCTCCTCAGCTTGGATCCTAGTTTCCCGGAGGAAGCCTCAGTCAGACTGGACGCCTTCATACAGCCAGCGTGGTAGAAGCACACAAATACATCAAGATGAATACATCCGAGAAGGAGGATGCAGACTGGGGGAAACACACCTAGGCATCCTCACTGCTGCTGGATCCAGGGCAGCTAATTTCCTCCCTATGTCTATTGCGAGTCTAGAGTCCCAGCTCCCTGCATTTGCCTGGACTCTACCTCCTGCATGAGAGGCCCTCGTTCCCTGTGCCCTCCATCTCCTCCTCGCCTCATACCCATCCTCTAGCTTCCTCTCATTAAGGCTCCTAGTAAGTCCATAAGTAAACAGAGGCTCACTGTCCCTTGCCAAAGAACATGGAGCATTTAAGATTAAGCCTATGTAAGTCATGGCCTGTCCACCAGAGGGCGCAGACACTCAAGTACCAAGATGTTACAAGGTGAACGTTTTTTTTTCAAGGAAAGGCTCAGTCAGGCAAGGCCACCTCCTTCCTGGGTCAGTTGCCACACCAGAGCAGTAAACTCAGGCGCGTGCGAGAAAGAGAGAGAGAGAGAGAGAGAGAGAGAGAGAGAGAGAGAGAGAGAGAGAGAGAGAGAGAGAGAGAGAGAGAGAGAGAGAGAGAGAGAGAGAGAGAGCGCGCGCGCGCGCGCGCGAGCGAGAGCGCAGCGGGGGTCACACACCCATGTGGTGTGGAACCAGCCCGAGCACATATGCTGCTTCTACCAACTTGGAAAAAGTTTTTTAGTTGTTTTGATGACATCAGAGGCGAGTGTCAGCTACCTGCCAAAATGGAGAAGATTCACCAGGATGAAGTCCAATGGTGCCCGCAACAGCTCAGCGGCTGATGTCACCTCTGCTGTCCCACAGAGCCTAGCCCAGCAGTGCTTGGAGCCCCCACCCGTGGGAAAGGGCCCAGGGAGCTGGGTTTCCTCCCATTCTGACCTCGGCTTCCGCACTTTATCAGCCCCACACAATGGACCTGGGGGCCACTCCCACCGGTCACCACATCCAGTCTCTGTACTGCTGGGAAATGGGCTCTTTCCTTCCACTACTGGAGGGGTGGGGTGGGGTCGCCTTCAGTAGGGACCAGTGGGCTGAGAAGCTCTGACCCTGGTAGTCAGCTTTCAGGCAACTGGAAACCTGGGCACAAAAGGGGGAATGGGGCTGGAGGGTGGTGCTAAGGCAGGAACTCCCCTTGCCCTAGTGGTTCTTAAATATGCCCAGCAAATTTAAGCAGCAGTCTTGGGTCTTTGGAGGTGCTAGCATGAACCCCAAGGTCGTCTTCCTCCAGCTGCAGCAAGACCATCCAAGGCAAAGCTTTCAACAGGGCTGCTCCTTCCACCTGTTCCTACCCTTCCCTCCATGACCATGCCCTTCCTTCCCCAAGGCCTGCCTGGCCTCACCCCACCACCACTGGGACCAAGCACTCCACAGTCTCTTGGAATAATAACTATAATTCCTACTGTCATTACCACTGTAATTATAGTCATGATTAAGAGTGCAGCTTCTAAACAGCCTGGATTTGAATCTTAGTTCAATCACATATTAGCTAATTGACCTTAACTGTGTCCCATCTGCTTGCCGCGTCTGTTTCCTTTATTGGTAAAATGAGGGTCACAACTGGACCCCCCTTCCGTTGGGCTGCAGTGAGTCAACAGTGGTGAGGCATGCGGACATGGAGTGGTCGATTCTCAGCAGCCCGGCCGGCGCTGTGTTAGTCTGTGCACATGCAGGATCAGATGTAATCCTCACAATTCCGAGTGCTATGGCATCAAAGCCCAGGGGGTTTGAGGCTCCCTTATAAGCAAGGCCCCAGATGATTTCCCCTCTTGGTCCCAGCCTGGGGTTGTGTGGCTGACGAGCTGGGTTCTGTGTGACCATGTGACAAGACTAGTCTGTACACGAAACTTATTTAGACATAGGGAGCATCTTTAGGCTTTTTGAAAACAGAAGCCTAGAAAGTGTTATCCCACCCTGGAGATGAAGAGCAGTTTAGAGTTCTTTTGTCTGACCTTGACCAGAGCCATAACAGCCCCTGCAAGGGGTCAGGAAGGAAACATAGCCAGGGAAGGGCCATCACCTGTGTTTTTCTCAATGTCAAATAATGGCCAGACAAGGCTGAAGTCAGTGATAACTCCTGGGCTCATACACAGAATTGCCTAGTGGGGCTCCTCTGGAGCTCTTCTCCAGAGGCGTACTGCTGCAGCACTGTGCTGGGCCTCCAAGGGTCCGGCAGCAGGGGGTGCCATAAGCCAGCACAGAATGGTCCACCAGAGAGCTCATGGTGTCCCCCACTTTCTGGACCTCAGTGGGCACCTATGAAGCCGCCAGTTCAAGCATGCAGCCTGTAAGAAGTGTGTGGTTCTAAGGCATGAATTCACAGCAGAATTCACTCAGAACACGCAGGCAGGATAGCAGACGTGGACAGAGACCAGAATGTGACTGCTACCCTGTAGCAGGTGGCTGTGCTCAGAGTCACACAGCTTGGCCACACAGCAGCATGCATGACCAGCCTAGGTTCACAGAAACTCTGCCTGGCCTTCCTGGCCCTCACATCATCACAAGATCACTGTGCTGTGCTCGGGGCTTTCACACTCGACTACGACTGCCAACATCCTGGGAAGTGTTCCCAGTCCCATTTGACAACGGGAAACTGATGCTCCAAGAAGAGACTTGTCCAAGGTTTCAGAGTCAGGGAGGAGACAGACCTGAGATTGGAATAGGTTTACCTGTCTCCACAACTGACGACTCACTCTAGGGAGCCAGATCCAAGTTGGGAAGGTAGAAATCAAAAGCGAGAACAGGCTGCCTCTCCCTCTGTCAACCTCCTATCAGCACCAGGCTACAGGGCCCAGGGGCAGAGTCACAGGACTCACCACGTGGCTTGGGACAAAAAGAGTTTCTGCTCCTCCCACAAAGAGGAACACTAGTACAGGCCACTAGGTGTACGAGGTGTAGTAGCTCAGGCCTGTAATCCTTGCACTGTGGAGAGAGCGAGGCAGGAGAAGTGTCACAAATACAAGGTCAGCTTGGGTTACACCTCAGAAAAAGAATTAGCACTGCTGGGGAGTTGTGACGTCAGAACTAGTGGGCGGCTTCACTCAGGAGGCACACACCTGTAATCCCGGCTCTCACAAAGCTCAAGGCCAGCCTGGTCTACAGAGTGAGTTCCAGTACAGCCAGGGCTACAGGGAGAAACCCTGTCTCAAAAAAAAAAAAAACAAAAAAAAACAAAACAACAACAAAAAACTGGTTGCCATGCTTGAAGCACCTCGGCACCTCGGCAACAGGACAACTGTTCCCAGAGGACCCACTGGGAGCAGAGTACCAGATCCCAGCTTGAGCTCCCAGCCCAGCTACCGAAGCCTCCCAGAAAGCCTCTGCAGTATCAGCCCCATAGCTGCTCCAGAGAGGAAACAGGCTCAGAGACAGCAAGGACTAGCCCAAGGCCCTCAGCTACCTACCAAGGCTGTTCCACCAGAGACTTGTTTAGTCTGGGCTTCACATCAATCTCCCTGCCCTGGATGGGTTTCTGACTGAACCTAGAGAGTGGAAGCCACATGGTAAAGTGGCCCCACAGACTAGAAACAACCTCTGAGGGCCCTGGCAGTTCTGTCACTTGGGCCTGAGAAAGGAAGTGGCAGGAAGGAAGTGACAGGGGCGGGGAGGTGGGGGTGGAGATGGGGAGATGCCAGTGGGAACCTTGGGCAACACTTAAGTTGAGGCTGGAGGGAGCTGGTACAGAGAGACCCACTAGACTCTCAGGTAGGGGCATTTGTCCCCAGGAACTGAGGTCACCCAGACTGAGGGGCAAGTTGGAATGCATGCATGAATGTGTATGAACTTCTCTGTATATAAATATTTGTGTTGGAGCAAGGATGGTGGAAGAAGCAGAACAAGAAGGGAGGGGTTAGTGAGAGGCAGGCTAGGGAGGCCTTTGGTCCTCAGTTGCTCTCAAGAGAAGGGTAGCCAGTACCTGCGTGGGCCTGAGATCTTATCTCTTGCCTGTAGCAGCTGCCTCAAGGACTGGCCTGAGACGTAGTGGTAGTAGCTTTGGCAAGAATCACAATCCCCGGAGCAGAGCATTCATTTAAAATACAAGGTCTGGGTACTAGCCTTGGAAGTCCTGACTCCAGAGAGCTGAACTGAGAAGTCACGAGGTGACACCCTCTCTAGGAACTCCCAAGCCCTAGTGTTCAGGCCCAAGGCTCACAGTCCTGACAGCCTGACCACCCTCCTGCAGACCCCACGTCTGTGCTCACAGTCCTGACGGCCTGACCACCCTCCTGCAGACCCCACGTCTGTGCTCACAGTCCTGACGGCCTGACCACCCTCCTGCAGACCCCACGTCTGTGCTCACAGTCCTGACGGCCTGACCACCCTCCTGCAGACCCCACGTCTGTGCTCACAGTCCTGACGGCCTGACCACCCTCCTGCAGACCTCACGTCTGTGGTGCTGCTGCTGCTGCTCACTTTTGTGATCTTTGTTCGCAGCGAGTCCCGGGAACGCTTTGGGTTGGTTTTGGTTTTTTGTTTGGTGTTGGTTGGTTTTTTTTGTTTTGTTTTTTGAGACAGGGTTCCTCTGTGTAATAGCCCCAGCTGCCCTACAGCTTGCTCTGTAGACCAGGCTGGCCTCAAACTCACAGAGATCCACCTGCCTCTGCCTCCCTGGTGCTGGGATTAAAGGCGTGCACCACCAAGCCTAGCTAAGTAGACTTTGGAGGCCATATCCCAACTTGGTGTAAATTGTAATTTGTTAGTACTGTCTGCCATGGCTAGGAAGTAGCAGCAGGTGCCTGCCATGTGTCTGTCTGTACTTCAGGAATACCTTGTTCTAACCTTATCCTCAGTTTATCCTAAATGTATTTCACCTTCCAGGCCCTAATGGGGGCAAATGGTCCCAGGCCCTGGGATCTCTCCTAAACTTTCAGATATCTGAGTGTCAGCAGTGCTCCCCCCTAGCCTCACACGGTTGTCATGACAACACTTTATTTAGCATTGCAAAGGCACTTCAAGTAAAGGAACTGAAGCCGGGCTCCCTGAGGGCTTCTTCCAAAGTGTGGTATTAGTCATGTCCTCAGGCCCAGGCTCTTCCAGTTCAGCCTCACCACTCAGAGACACAGGTAGGAAGGGAAGAAGAGCAGGTCTCAGAGGAGCTAGTGACTCACTCAAGGCCACACTAGAGGGAAGGACTAGATCTTGGGCTGACACTGGCTGCTGGACATAAAGGCTACAGTGCGTTTGTTCCATTAGGCCAGCCCACACAGAGAGCTCTTTCTTTCTGTTCCCCAGCTGACATCAGCCCCCGCTCCCGCCCGCACCACTTCTGCAGCCTCTGCTGTGGCACTGAGCAGAGGGTATGCAGAAAACCACAAACACCGATTGGCCTGTTTGTAAACATTCGCACAAGGTAAAGAGCAGGGTTTTTGAGAGCTCTGGTCTTGGAATCAGGTTCTGATTCTGGTTCAGACACTTGTAAGCTATGTGATCTGGGTCAAGTTATAGAATCTCTCTGGGACTCAGATTTTTCATCTGTGAAATAGGCACAAAATACTCTCTAGTGCACAGAGCTATTGAGCAGATTAATGTGTTAGTGCAAATTGCTTAGAATAAACATGGGCTGTCTTTGTTGTTAGCTGATAGATTTCTAGTCTGGCTAGGCCTGGACCAGATCAAAATCGCAGTATTTCTTTGGAGGTGGGGGCGGCGGGGTATGTGTGGAGGTTAGGAGATAACCCTGGGCATCGGTCCTTGCCTTCTACCTTGTTTGAGTCAGGGTCTTTTTCATTGTTTGCTGCTGGTACCAGGGATCCTCATGTCTGTTTCCCATCATGCCTAGGAGCACTGGGATTGCAGAGGTGTATTACCTTCCCTAAGCTTAATGTGGGTTCTGGGGAACCCATCAAGTGCTTCACCCACAGCCATCTCCTGAGTCCTGCAATACTTTATTTTTCCAGCTACTATCTCAAACCTTTAAATCCAAATGCACAATGTTCTGGGCCAAACCACACTTTCTCTGTCTTCAGTGGGAATCACAGGACAATGGATCTGGGAAAGAGAACATCTGAGCATATGGCTTCTCCTTCTTGGTACCCTGAGGCCTTCCCACAGCTGCTGGAATCACCCCCCTCCCCACCCCCATCACATGCCCTCCTCCCAGCTCCTCTTCTTACCTTCCTGTGCCCAGTGAAGAACAGGGAAAGGTGGTGCATGGAGCCTCCATTACGACCCAGTTCTTTTTTGAGGGTGCGGGGTGAAGGAATGGCCCAGGAGGAGGGGGTGCCCTCACCGTCAGAGCAGTGTAAGGTGGTGTCAGAAGCGAAGCAGGGCCCACGGGTCTCCTGCAGCAGGCTGCCCTCACTGTGCGTCCGGCGCCGCAGTGAGTTCTGCACGCGCAGTGAGAGGCCGCCCTCAGCCCCTTGGCCAGTCTCAATCAGGCTGCTGCGCTTGGCCTCGCCAAGGTCCCCGAAGTTGTCATCGCTCGTGTCCTCTTCCTCATCTTCCTCTCCTTCTTCTGCCTCCTCATCCTCACCAGAGCTGCCCCCATGGGCCCCATCCTGTTGGCTGTAGGCACTATCCAGCCGGACCTCAGGGATCACAAAGTTAGGCCTGGAAGCTGAGGATACAGCCGCAGTGGTTGCTGGTTGCTCCCCGGAGCTGATGGTCTGTTCATCAAGAACCTTCTCTGGTGGGGAGCCCTGGCTGTGAGGAGACCCCTGAGAGGGTGGAAAGTTCTGGGCTGAAGCAGAGGGTTCTAGGATGACAGGCAGCTCTTGATGGAGCAGAGGGTCCTGGCAAGATGGGAGTTCTGTGGTTGGAGGAGATCCCTGGCATGGTGGGGAGTCCTTGCTTTTTGAGGTTTCTGAGTTTTGAGGGGGTTCTTGGCAGGTAGCTGTGTCTTTACTGGGTGGTGACTCTGGGCCAGGAGCTGCTTCTTGCCCTGTAGAGGGGTCCTTCCTGGGTGGGAGGTCTTGCCCCACATGAAGCTCCTGGCTAGGAGGGGGGTCCTTGCTGGGTGGGAGGTCTTGCCCCACAGGAAACTCCTGGCTGGGAGGGGGGTCCTTGCTGGGAGGGAGGTCTTGTCCCAGAGGAAGCTCCTGGCTGGGAGAGGGATCCTTCTTGGGTGGGAGGTCTTGTCCCAGAGGAAGCTCCTGGCTGGGAGAAGGGTCCTTCTTGGGTGGGAGGTCTTGTCCCAGAAGAAGCTCCTGGCTGGGAGAGGGGTCCTTCTTGGGTGGGAGGTCTTGCCCCACAGGAAGCTCATGGCTGGGAGAGGGGTCCTTGCTGGGTGGGAGGTCTTGCCCCACAGGAAGCTCCTGGCTGGGAGGAGGGTCTTTGCTGGGTGTAGGCTCCTCAGCACCTGGCCCCTTCCCCTCGTCCAGGGGCATCTCCTTCTCATCTGCCTCTGTCTCAAACATCTGCAGCACAGAAAGAAGAAAACAGGGTCTCAGAGAAGGGGGCTCAGAGGAGGGGGCTCAGAGGAGGGGACTCAGAGATGTCAGAGTCTATGTCTGAGCCAGCACCACAGAGGCTGATGATACCAATACCAGAACCCCACAGTCAGTCTGAAAACCAGACAGAAGCCCGAGACTCCCAGGGCTGGGCTGTAGGATCTTCTGCCTAGAAATTTGCTCCGTGTACAGCATACTGGCTACCCAAGGGAAGAGAGCCCTGTGTCTAGCTCTGCTGGTGTGTGGGAATCACACCAGCCCAGACTCCCTGTCTTCTGCATGGGAAGCATCACTATCCTTATTTGCCTCTGTGTGTAAAGGGGACAGCAGACAGTCTCTGCCTTCATGAAGCAGAACCAAACCCAAGCCACCAAGCCAGAACTCTCAGCGTGGGGAACAATCTTGAATCTAACCAGAGGGTCACTACACCAGAAACAACAACTAAAAAACAAGAATCTAAGTGAATCATTCAAACAAGAATTTGCTCTAAATGTTACGTATATATTTGAAACCAGTCAACTGGATAAAAATCAGAGCTTTCAAATTCTGTCCAATGCCTGGAATGATCAGATGCCACAGGCACACAGAACCTCACTGAAGGTTTGTCCACCTGATAACCTCAGAAATTTAAAGGAAGGGAGGGAGGGAGGGAAGAAGGGAGGGAGGGAGGGAGGAAGACAGGAAGGAAGGAGGGAAGGAAGGAAGGAAGGAAGGAAGGAAGGAAGGAAGGAAGACAGGAAAGAAGGAAGGAAGGAAGGAAGGAAGGAAGGAAGGAAGGAAGGGAGTGAGGGAGGGAGACAGGAAGGAAGGAGAGAGTGGAAAAGACATGAAAGGCATCATTTCCTGCCTCACACACAATGGAAGGAGCCCTGAGAATTCTTACAGGCTTCTGACAGTAGGATACATTTGCAAAGAAAGACACTGCTCCCTAATATGACTGTAAGATGTTTCTGTCTCAGAGGGAGCAGTGTCCAGAGAACATAGCGAATGTCATGTCCCCAGTGCTGTAGGCACACAGAGCGGGAAGCAGGCCTGGGTGAGGCCTGGCTGTACTCAAGAGCTTGGAACGCAGTAGCTAGACCTACTTAGAGCCTAGTTTTCATTCTTTAAACAACCATATCTACACAAAACTAATGAAAGAGGAAACAACACACACACATACACACACCCTAGGAAGCTTTAGCACATGGGAATATATGTTCAGAACACATTGGTACAGAGCCGCAACAGAAGGTTCCCTAGCATATGAGTTGCTACAGAGATCACGCCGGCCATCAGATGGACAAGGAATCTAAGCCCCCACTATTTCTCAGCTTCCCAGAGACAGAAAGGACAGAGTGCTGTACACTCAGGACAGGGTCACACTGACACCAGGGAGCATCAGAGTGGATGTGAAGGTGCGGTGTGTACACTCAGGACAGGGTCACACTGACACCAGGGAGCATCAGAGCGGATGTGAAGGTGTGCACACTCAGGACAGGGTCACACTGACACTGAGGAGCATCAGAGTGGATGTGAAGGTGTGGTGTGTACACTCAGGACAGGGTCACACTGACATTAGGGAGCATCAGAGTGGATGTGAAGGTGTGCACACTCAGGACAGGGTCACACTGACACTGAGGAGCATCAGAGTGGATGTGAAGGTGTGGTGTGTACACTCAGGACAGGGTCACACTGACATTAGGGAGCATCAGAGCAGATGTGAAGGTGTGCACACTCAGGACAGGGTCACACTGACACCAGGGAGCATCAGAGCGGATGTGAAGGTGTGTACACTCAGGACAGGGTCACACTGACACCAGGGAGCATCAGAGCGGATGTGAAGGTGTGTACACTCAGGACAGGGTCACACTGACACTGAGGAGCATCAGAGCAGATGTGAAGGTGCGGTGTGTACACTCAGGACAGGGTCACACTGACACCAGGGAGCATCAGAGCAGATGTGAAGGTGTGTACACTCAGAACAGCGTCACACTGACACTGAGGAGCATCAAAGTGGATGTGAAGGTGCAGTGTGGCGAGAGCCCACACCTAAATGCATGAAAATGACAACATGTTGCCAGAGAGAGGAAGCAGAAGCCTCACAGGACAATGGGGTGACCTGGCCCGGGTCAGAGAGGCTACCCCAAGGCTGTGGTTTCTAGGCTCAAGGCAGATACTAGTGACTCTATGGGGGTTCCTTCCCTAGAGAAACATGGAACCAGCCAGGAGGTGACTACCCAGGGAACCCTCAGAATCTAAAGCATTAGTCATCCTAAATTCACATAGCTTCGACCAGAGGCTCTCAACCTGTGGGTCGCAGGGGTCACCAAGACCATTGGAAAAACACATATTTCGGATACACTTAGGAACGCTGCTCCTCTAATCATCTCCAGGAGGGTCTGCCCACACCCGAAACTGTATTAAAACACACAGCACCGGGAAAGTTGAGAACCTCAAGCGATCCTAAAATTGTACAGGTGGGCCAGGTAGAGCCAGTCACTGGGCTTCCAAGTATCCACTTTTGAAATGGACTGTCCACCACATGTAAGTCACAAACCAGGAGAAAACACTGGAGAGAGCTATAGAGTAGGCACGTGGTGACGGTGGATACAGTATTAACCACGGATCTAGAGGGAAATTCTGAATTCAAAGCATGCCTTCCCTACAAAACTGCAGAAACAGCCAAACATCCGGAATCAAGGTTTGTCTTTGATGGGTACCAAGCCTCCTACTCCAGAATGCCAAAAAACTCAGGCTAAGCTTCAGCGTCTCCAGGCTGTTCCCAAGTAGAAAGGGAGACCATCCAGGGATAGACAGGATTTCTGAGGGTCCTGAACATGTACAATTTTGAGGCGAGGCTGGGGCCAGGGTCCAAATCTGGCTTTACTCTTTGCATACATGCTTCTGACTACAGCATGATCCCAAACCCATCGCCCATCGCCAGGCAGGAACTGCATCAAAAAAAGGAAATTCTCCTGCAGCAAGCTCATGGTACTGATCCCCGTTCCCCCCCCCCCACACACACACACCCATTGCTGCCTCACTTCCGCCATTATCCAACCTCCACCTGCCTCTTACAGTCCTGGAGAGAGATGAAGGAAGCAGCTGCTGGGTGCCCTCCAGGCCTAGTACAGAAAGCCACTAACAGTGGAGTCAGGTGAATTTCCTATTTCCTGGGGGCCTAGGGGGAGGGCCTGGGCTTGTCCCATGGGTGCCTGTTAGCAGAGCCCGCCTATCCCCTTAGGGAAAGTGCAGCAACAAGCCCTAAACCAGAAATGCAAGTCAGCCTGCCTCTGTCAACTCAGCCCTAGTCTGGAGCCAAACCAAACAAAACCAGGAGGGGAAGTGCTGCAGCAGCAGGGGTGCCTATCCCCAGAGGGCCCTACCCTGAGGGATGGAAGGGCTTTCAGGAGCCTGTTGGTTCTATGCTACACAGTCTAGACCAGGAGATGCACTGACAGAATGGTCTCATTTAAGAGATGGGGAGCAGAGGCCCCGAGGCAGGACGAAAACTCCTGTCTCCTGTGCCAGGCCTCTCACACACAAGAGAGGGAGCTGAGAGCATGCCCAAGGCCCATCCACACAGTCAGTGCTTTTGCACACGGGGCCCAGAACTCTTCCTTCTGTGCCAAGCTCCCAGGCAGGATTTGTGTGTACAGTGACCACCGTGGGCAGCTTTGGTCAGGCCAGTGTTCCCAGGAGAGCTAGCTGTAGTGACAGCAGCTTGAGAGCACACGCTAGAGACGCTTCCAGGAGACCTGAGGGGATGCAGAGAGCCAAAGAGCCGGGTCTCAGGATCAACTGCAGGTGTGGGGTGTCCTTCCAGAGAGGGACATGGGGCAGGACACAGGACACGGGAGGGCAGCAGGGAACCAGTCATATGGACCTCAAGGAAGAAATCAAATAAAGGCTGGCAAGGGGTGTGCTGAGTGCTCCAGTAAAAGGAAGTGCAAGTAGTTGGGGGACGCCCTATTTGGGAGCTGCTGCAGCAGCCTGGGGTGACAAGAATCCAGAGAGAGTGCACAGGGAGACTTGCCTGGTATGTCAGGGCACCAGGTCCCAAGCACCACAGGCTGCTGCTGCCCACCCCCACCCCAGAGTGTCCATATCCCTTCTGGTCTCTATCCCTCCATCCATCATTTCTTTGGCTAGGCTGGAGCAGGGTTAATTCTGTCTTGGTCTCGCCTGCTAGCAGCCACAGGAAATGAGCCAGGATCTCTAAATGGAGCCATTGCCCAGGGCCTAATCAAATCCTCTCCCAAATGTAATCCAGAGCTTGTAGCAGGCTGAGGAAGGGTGGCATCGATGAGGCCCAAGAGCTCCTGCCCATACCAGCTGTGGCTGCTGACCTTGGAACCCCACCAGTGACTAGGTTTCAGGAGTAGTTATAGGCTGCTGGAGATGATCTGCCCAGTATCACACAGCCTCTGACTTTGGAGTCATCCCTGTTGACCCCACAGGTGACCTGGGGTTCTCACGCTGATGATTCACTGCCTCCATCGTATGCCAGGCATAGCATATGCCCTCAAAAACCACTTCCTGCTCCGGGAGTGGGACTGCTGGTGTTTGCCTCCGTCTCAGGGTGGCCCTCACAGGTCAGAAGGGTTCAGAACGAGCTCTGGTTGGAAAGCAGGGCTGGGGTCCTCTCTCCCACACTTGTTAACTGTGGGATATCTGGCTGCCTGTTTTTCTCTGCCATGGTGCAAAGAGGCCACAGAAAGTGTTCTTGGAGCCAAAAAGCTCTCCAAAACTAGAGGAGGCCCTCAGAACTCCTTCCAGGCTACAGTCTTTTGTGCTGGGTTGTCTCTTCAAGGACTTTGGGTCCATGGACCCTCCAGGTTCTGGGTCTCTGGCTCCATTTCGACTTCCACAAACCTCAGACACTTGACCCAGATCCCTCTATCCAGCCTCAGCCAGTCCTCTAGGACTGGTTTCTAGACACAGAACCTGGAGCCCAACAGTGCCTTTGCCACCAGCTAAGCCCTCCACATCATTGTCTTCCAGCCCCCAGTTCATCAGCATAGTCAAAGTCTGGGAGGACAATGGCAAGCCCTCACATTGGTGACAGCTTTGGATACTGAACCTGCTTCATTCTTTCTGGTTTAGAGACCCTAGGCTTAGGGTTTTTGTGTCTTTATTTCCTCAGCTATAATAAAGGATTAAGAACAACTTTATCGCTTGGCAGTGTTGGTACACACCTTTAATCCCAGCACTAGGGAGGCAGAGGCAAGCTGATCCCTGTGAGTTTGAGGTCAGCCTGGTCTACAAGACCTAGTTCCAGGACAGGCTCCAAAGCTACAGAAAAAAACAAAAGAAGAAGAAAGAAGAAGGAGGAGGGGGGAAGAGGAGGAAGAAGAAGAAGAGGAAGAAGAAAAGAAGAAGAAGAAGAAGAAGAAGAAGAAGAAGAAGAAGAAGAAGAAGAAGAAGAAGAAGACGACGACGACGAAGAAGAAGAAGAGGAAGAAGAAGAAAAGAAGAAGAGGAAGAAGAAGAAGAAGAAGAAGAAGAAGAAGAAGAAGAAGAAGAAGAAGAGGAAGAGGAAGAGGAAGAAGAAGAAGAAGAGGAAGAAGAAGAACTACTTAACCATTAACCATGGTGCTGCTAAGAAAAATGAGCTATCATGTGTCCAGAATTCAACACTGTGATGCCACTTAAGTAGCCAGTAAATGGTAGCCATGACCACCTCTAACACTGCTTGCCTTGGAACTTGCCTGTAGATTTCCTCTGACTGGTCCACTGAGCCCTGCTCTGTTCCATCATAGGCTACTCTGCCTGTTCCAGGTCCCTCATGTTAGCCCCGCACCTCCGTCATGTACCACCCCGTCGAGAAAACCCTCTGCATTTCTGGACTGTTATTCTCCTGAGGCTAGAGTTTACAGGTGGCTTTCACCCACACCCCAAGAGGAACTCACAGCCAAATGCTGTCCCAGGCTTCATGGCTCCAAACTGTCTTCAGGCTGGAGGGAAGGACATCAACCAAGCTGTCACTCAACAAAGCCCAAGACCAACACCAGCCACACCCTGCAAATGTAAAGAAGAGCTTCCTCCTGAGTGAGGAGGGCTGGGACATTGGGAGCAGGGAAGGCTCACTCAGAGGAGGCATACCACACAACTTATTGAAAAGGAGTGGTGGGGGGGGTGCACCTTCATGCAGCTCAGGGATGGAGCTGGAGACCACTTTCAGGAAATCAGTCACCTTCATTAGCTTCATGTGCCCCTGACTGGATGCATCCTGAGGTCATTCCTCCCCTGGGGCCCCTGTGTGAGGCCACCAGTGGCACAGAGTTCTGCATGTCATCCTCTGGTCTGGATTTTCCACCACCACCTCACCCCAAACCTGGGCCCGGGCACCAAATCTCAGGATGGCCCCTCATCAAACCTCAGGCAACCCTCAGACAAGCTGAACCCAGGGACAAACAGAAAAGCAAGACATGATATGCTCTCGGCTTACTTCCTCAAACTGCTAGGGGAAAAAAGGTTATTGATTTTTTTTTAAAGAATCTTTCCACCTTTTCCACATCGTTAACCCCATCCAAATTGTGTGGCACTCCCAAGGGCAGCGCAGATTCCTCAGGTCATACTTTGTGTTGTACTGGAAAAAACTGTCTTTTGGAAGTCTGAACTTAACGACTTCTCTGTTTAGAACTCTCATGTGACTCCCCAGTGCCTCTCCAAATCCAAACTCTGTAGCCCTCTGTCAGATCTCTACCTCCATGCCAGGACCGGGTCATACTTCCCTAGTGGTCAGGACCAGGCCCTGGCTCATTCCTTATCTCCCATCCCCTAGAGCAACTCAAAAAATGCTTACAGAGCCCAGTCATGTGCCAAGGCTTGTGCCAGGCACTGGAGCCAAACAGCAGCAAAAGACATGCCTACCTTAGAGGTGCCAGGTCTGTGGAGAAAAGACTGGAATGAAGAGCCAGGCCAACCTCTTGCCACCCCAGCCTTGCCCCAGGGGCTGTGGGAGCTGAGGTAGCAAGAAAGGCAGGTGAGGCTTATGGAGGAGGAAATGGGGGCAGGCAGAGGATGGGGACTCCAGGACTGCTGGAGAAGGTCCTGTTCTTTGACAGGGCAGGTCTTTGGGTGTGCTGGGGAGTGTGAAAGCAGCACTCGGCTCATGGGACCATGCCCTAGCCTACTCACCCCTCTCCCCTCAGAGTTTCTTCTACTTATTTGCTTTCTGATCTTTGACAAGTCACTTGACCTCTGAATCTGTTTATTTTCCGAGTGTGGCCAATGGTCCTGACCTCCTAGGGTTGCCAGAAGTGAGCAAGCACAAGCAAACGTGGGCCATGGTGGTGGGTGAGCAGCCGCGCTCAACAACTCCAATCCCACTGTCATCATTGCTATCCATTTCTAGGTCCACCGTCCGTACCTCTCCAGAGCTAAGCACACAGTTTTCAGAGTAAGGTTCTGTTTCCAGTGGCAGTGCAGAGTCTCCTCCCATGAGAGCCCTGCCCACCTCTCTCACCTACCTCTGAGTTTCCATGCCCCTGAGGCAGGGCCCTGGTCCTTCCCCCACGTCTCTCCCCCTGGAGACCTGGCACCTTCAGGGCAGAGGTAGATCTTGCTGGTCTTTGGCTCCAGTGCCTAACACAGGCCTTGGCATGTGCTGGGCTCTGAAGGCATCTGCTCTGCTAAGCAACTCTGAGGAGTGAGGGTAGGAAGTGAGCCAGGGCTTCAATTCTCATGAGCCAAAGCAGGGCCTGCCTGGACCACAAAGACAGCACAGGGGAAGCTGGCAAGGGAGTCTAGAGTTATCACCTAGAGCCCTTCAGCCAGGGCATCTGAGGGAACAATTAGCTGGGGGCTCACAAGAACACACAGGAAGAGGATCTGAGGCGGTAGAGCTATTAGCATGCACTCACATGTAAACACACACACACACACACACACACACGCCCTTCAAAGTCTTTTCTTTCTGTTATTCCATCATGGTCTTTCCTGACTGCTTTTGCTTCCTTTCTTCCTCCCTTCCTGCCAAGGATTCCTCCAGAGTGCCCATGGGGTAGAAACTGTGCTGGGCAATAGCAAGCAGTGACACAGGCAGGGCCTGCCCTTGCTCCACGTGAGTGGACACAGGAGGGCAGGAGTCTGAGTCAAATGTGTGTGACGTAGGAGTATAGTTTACAATGCCACATACCTAGAGACCCTTGCAAACCAGCTCCTTCCCAGATCCACTGCAAATAAAACTTTCCTACGCCATCCTATTCTAGGTTCATCAACCGGGAACCAAAAAGCTCTGCCATGCCAAGAAGACCCAGGGAAGGGCGCAAATAAAACTGTGGTCATGAGGCTGGCAACCAAGACTAGGTAGGGAAGCTGGGGTTGACGTCCATCTCCTAGCCATGTGCCGAAGCTAGTGTGCCACAGTGGGGTTGGAGGATAGAGGGCTGGTGCACAGCAGTGTGCAGCGTGTGGTGGTACACTCTGCTTACAGGTGGGCACCATGGGCCAAGCCCAACCTACACTTCACTAAGCAGTAACTTAGTGAACGGGAGCACTCTGAAAGCTAGAAATGGTGGGACATTTGTAGTGGTGGTGAAGAAGTGGGGCAAACCAGGGTTGGGATCCCATCTCCAGTACCTCTGAGATCATGTGCAGCCTGCTTTAAAGGCGGGGCTGCTTAATGTGACTCAAACGCCAAGTCCCCACATCCCAGCACATAGAGCACAAGGCATGGGCCTGACTCACCACGGGTGCTCAGGGAGCACCTACAAACACTGCATTCATATTCTTAGATCTATGGGGATCACCATCACAGACACTGTCAGCTCACATGTCACGGGTGCTCAGGGAGCACCTACAAACACTGCATTCATATTCTTAGATCTATGGGGATCACCATCACAGACACTGTCAGTTCACACGTCACGGGTGCTCAGGGAGCACCTACAAACACTGCATTCATATTCTTAGATCTATGGGGATCACCGTCACAGACACTGTCAGCTCACATGTCACGGGTGCTCAGGGAGCACCTACAAACACTGCATTCATATTCTTAGATCTATGGGGATCACCGTCACAGACACTGTCAGTTCACACCCCTGCATTTAGTTCCGGGACAGAACACTTAACACACTTTGTTCCTTAAAACAGCCTAGGAGTATTACAGCTGCTTAGCTCAAGGCAGGAAACTCAGGCCTGTACCAAAGGCCTCAGAATCACAGGATGGGGCTGGCCTATAGCCCTAGCCTTCTCCTGGGTTCAGTCATTTGGGCTCCCTTTGAGACCTAGGCTATGCCACTCCTCTCCTGGGCATTACTCTCCTAGGATCTCTGCACCTGTGCTGGAGCCAGCACTCAAGCCAGAATGCCTCCCCCTCAGCCTGACAAGCGCAGTTCACCCGGCCACAGGTCTCCATCTAGCTCTCTTGATTTCTCACAGGGGTGACAATGTCCCACAGGGAGAAAGGATTGTCTTTTTGATAAGTTAAGCATCTCCTCTGGGAAGATGAATCTGGACTTCTGCATCACGCTGTGCAGAAAAATCTGTTCCAGATGGGTTTCAGGTCTAAATATGTAACATAAAACGTTTTAAAACTTCAGAAGGCCTACTATATCTGCAGGTTTTATGGCTGTAGAATCAGCCAACCAAAGGTTGGAAATTTAAAAAAAAAAAAAGTTTCATCTATAGTGAAAATGTATAGACTTTTTTTCTTTGTCATTATCTGTAGCAGAATTCCTGCCAGCCTGGTGAGAGGGTTAGAAACTAACCCTGGCCTGGCTCCAGAGTTAGCACCTAGCCCTAATCCATACTTGCTTTAGCAGATGCCTTTTGACGTCTTTTGTGAATCTTGTCTGATAGTTTTCCACGGATGCAAAGTCTATGCAAAACTTGGTTTGGGGGAACCTGGAAAACCGTGCTGCCTGATGAATCAAGGATTTGCACTTGGCATTGTACTTTTGGAAGCTTCCTCGGGCTGTTGTGAGCATATGGAAATCAACTGGTTAAACATGTCCTGGGCAAAGGGAAAGGGCTTCAGTCCATCGAGGCTGAAGACCCTTCTAGCTGCAAAAGGCTAAGTTCATTCTCAAGGCGTCCATGAGGCATCTTTCCACAGACTTGTGGGAACCAACACTCACGCCACGACATCCGAGACAATAATCCTCAAAATGATATTGTATAAAATAACTCTGATGTGAACACAGATGGGGGTAACCGATGCCACCTAGAATTCATATTGTACTGGGTTTTACTTATTAATTTTTTTGTTATTTTGAATACCTATGTAATGTAAATGTGTGCATGTGTGTGGACACACATGATTTGGGGTGAGCATTCATGTGTGGGTGTATGGACGATCAAAGTTGACCTTATTATTGTCTGCCCAATTGTTCCCCCACTTTATTTATCAAGTCAGGGTCTCTTCCTGAACTTGGAGCCCATTTTTTAAAAAAGCAACAGATTAAATTGTATTAAAATTGAGATCCTCTTTTCTTCAAATATTCCCTGACAAGAATAAAAAGGTAAGCCCCAGACTAGGAAACATATTCTCAGTGTGTTTAGCCAATAAGGAACACACATCTAAAATATTTTTTTAAGCTCTCACAAACCTGTGGGGCAAGGGGGAAGACATGACCCAATAGGAAAGTGGGGAAGAGACTTGAACAGGCAATTTGCCAGTGGTTATCCAAATGAGCAATTAGCATATGTAAAGACCCACGACCTAATGAGTCATCAAGGAAATGTAAATTAAGAACACAATTAGATATCACCATATCTGATATCAATAGTGTTGCTGAGACAAGGGGCAACAGGTGCTGTCATATATGGCTTGAACGGCAGTGCACTGGCGCCACGCCGAGGGGAATTGTGCTGGCATCTGCCCGGCTAATTATATACAGCTGTGTGAGTCAGTTATCGCACAGTATAGGTATGTCTAAGAAAGATGGACGAGTTTCAAAAGACATGTTCAAGGAGGCCCTTGCAACACTTTTCACTGCAGCCTGGAATTAGAAATACTCAAAACATTGTTAAATATAGAATAAGAGGTAAACTGAGGTACACATATAGAAAAAGACACTAAATAGTAACAGATTGAACAAAATAAAACTTGAGGCAACATGTTGATGAGTCACCATGAAAGTGCTAGGGAAAGAAGTCTGCATGAAAGAGCATGGACTCGGGGCCCCGTCTATCCAAAGCGCATGGTAGGAAGCAGTCAGAGAGAGACCAGGACCACAGTGAACATTCCCAGTGCACTGGCGGGTGTTTTCTGTCTGGTCCGAATGGGGACAAACCCACCGGCTGTGCCCTTGCCATCCTTCTCTAGTACACAGGCTTAGAGTTAGAAGTTCACTTTAAGGGTGAAGAAAAGCCATCAACAGTGCCTTCTCTGCTGGAGACAGCAGACCCTTCCCCGTGAGCTCCCCACCTTACTACACCTCTCTAACACATTCCAAAAAGCAGCTGCCTGCACCCCCCATCACCTTCTGTGTCAGTGCCCCCATCCTAGGCACCTCATCTACATGGCTGTATCTAGCAACAGCCACCTATGAAACAAGACATCTGGTCCTCCATGAGATGACCTGGAATTCATAGGCATGATTCTTCCTCATCTCATTTGATCAGTGAGGTTGACAACTGCCAGAGAAGCCACAGGCAGGAGCGATACATACTGTGAAGGGAGGCCACTGCCTGGAAGTCCCTATAAGTCACATGAGATAAGAAGGAGCATGTGGCTGGGCTGGAGGGGAATCTGTACAGAGAGGCAAAAATCGTACCTCTGTGGAAATGAGGTAGGGAAACCAGGGTGGACAGGAATGCATGCACATGATCAGACAGCCTCACTGCTGTAGGGAGCTTCACTGAGGCTCCAGGGGACACCCGAAGCTTCTCCAGGATGGCACAGTGGATCACCAACACGCCCATCTCACTATCCCTCGCCTACCCAGGCTGAGCCTTTTATGTTGACACTTCCAAGACCCAGAAAGGGTGTTACACAGAGAAGTTAACAGGATTGACAGAAAAGGAGAGTAGAATGAGAGAAAAGGAGAGGGGCTTGGTAGAGAGGGGGAGGAAGCGGGGTTTGGTAGAGAAGGGGGGAGGAATAGAAGAAGAGAGGCAAAAAGAACAGAACCAAGTTGCTATTTGGACCAACTGGGAACTCTATCAATAACAGTCTCTTCAGGGAAGTGTTCGTGTCCTGACTGGACACCAGTTACAATCCATGGCAGCTTCTACTCTATGGCTCCTTCCCTAACCTCCTCTAGTTTTGTTTCAAGGTTCCAGCCAATTATTTGGCTCTCAGAGGCTCTGCCCTGTCTTTTCTCTGTCCCTCTTCATGTCCGCTCGCCCTCTGCCACCTGTCTCTAGGTTCTGCTATCAGACCAAGGCTAACACGCCAACAAATGACAGGGAAGATGGTGAGTGCTCCTCATCCAATCCGTGTAACTCACCACACAGCATAGATTGGTGAGTGCTCCTCATCCAATCCATGTAACTCACCACACAGCCCATTTCCCTAAATTGGGGGCCCGGGGAGCAGCAGCTTGGGCCTTTTTGCCCAGAAGGGAGACACTTGGGCAGTCTGGGGTAGAGGGTACACCTGGCAGCTCTCCACACATCCATTCCTCAGTGCTCAGACCCTCTGATTTCCCAAGTGGCTGGCGGTGCGTTCCCCCTCCACTCCACTCTGCTCACTAGTGGTTCTGTAAAGGGGGAAGGGGCGGGGTGGGGGAGACAGGCATCAGCTCCCTGGGACTGAGCCCAGAGAGCCTGCTGTGAGTGGCCCCAGCCTCCCTGGACTTAGGGGATGAGCCATAAGCAGCTTGTTTATCCCTGGGAGGAATGATGGTTTTCCCTGAGCAATGACATCTTGGAAACGGACAGGCTCCACAAACAACAACAAACCTCCCAGCCAGGGCCTGGTTGCAGCTTGCATGCAACCCAGAGGCGCCTGAGTAAGGCACAGTGAAGTCAGAGGCTGCTCCTAAACTGAGCCTTGTCTTGACCCTGACTCTTGAACCTAGATCTGCAGAGAACCAGAGAATCCAGTGGCAGAAACATGCCTAGCAATATCTGATCCAGTCCCTGGTTGCCCCAAAAGGGGGAAGTAAGCTAGAAAAATAGGTGAATCTCCCTAAGGTACACTGAGCTGGTTCTCCTGGACTTCCTCTACCACATACATTGATTTTCCAGAGATCAGCAAGCTAGATCAGTAAGCCCAAGGGTCCAAAAGGAGTGTGTCATTGGGGAGTCTAAAAGAGAGAGAGAGTGCTCCAAGATGAAGCCCATATACCCTGAGATACAATGCAATGGGGAGAGACATGGACTGAGCAACCAGATCCTGGGTTCCATGTAACCTAAGGTGAACATTTCCTTTCTGTCTCAATTCCTTCTCTGTTCAGAAGGTAAACCCACTCCAGCAGCTCCAGAGACTCAGAGACCAAATAGGAAGTAGCATTTAAGCTCCCCAGGAATCTGACTGGGCAAGGGCTTACCCTCTCTAGCCATGCCTTTTCTGAGAGTCAGGCAGACCCCTGGCAGATCTAGCCCAAGCAATGACCATTCCAAAGTGGTCCAAGAAGCTGAGCTCCAAGCCCCTGTAGTCTGCACAAAGGACAATGCATGACTGTTACCATGGGTACATCCAGGGCTGTACCTTCTACCATCAATGTCTGGGCTACAGTATGGTCACCACCCAGCACAGTAAGACCCCTGAATAGGCTCTTTCTATGGCATTAGGCAGGCTTAAGTAAAAATTCTCCCTGCCTCACTTCCCACCAAGCCCACCCTTCAACTCCTTGGCCCTCCTAATCTGCACATGTGTAGAGACAAAGGCTCCTCCTAAGAAGCTAGGTCCTTTCCTGGCTGTGTCCACTCTCTTGTCAGTCACACAGACAGGATGGACAGTCTGAGTTGACCTGGACATCAGAGCATGGCCTTCAGGGGAAACAAAACACCCTAGCTCACCAGGGCATCTCAACACCCTTCTCCAACCACGCCCTGGGAGAAAGAGAAAGCTGAGTTCGTGGGTGACTAAGAGATGAATAAAATCTACATTCTGAATAAATAGGACACAAGCAGCCACCGGAGATGCCACCACCAGCAGACAGATGTATTCACTCCAGGTATGGAAGTTAGGTGAGATTAAGATCTAGAGAGAACAGAAAAGAGGGGCTTTCTTGGCCAATGAAACAGCATGCACGAAAACTGGGAAGGCAGGTACGCAAGCTGAGAAGCACGGTACTTTCATTAACACTAATAACTTTTATCAGGAGCCTAATGGACCATACTGGCTTAAAGCCCCAGAGAATTCCCATCAGGGTGTCACTGTCTCAATGGTCTCCATCCTCACTATGTTCCTGTTTCTCAGATGCCAGGCTGGGCTTGAGTTGCCCCCACTTTGCGACTTGGCTCCCTAGAGGCTCCCCGCCCTGGGCTAAACCATGCCACATGCTAGAGCTAAGGAAGAGGGGAGGTGGCCCTTGGCTGGGCACAGAGGACCCAGTAGGCCTGGGTGGAAACTTTGACTCTGACTGAGATCCTGCCAGCATCAGAGGAGCAAGCTGCTGCAGCTGTTGCATTGGTGGTGTATGAGCGCTCCAGGCACCCGAACAAGGAGCGAAGTGCCCACAGTATAAGCCAGAGACCATCTGGATGAGACATACTTCTCCAGAGTTGCTGAGGGGCCTGTGGCTAAGTCAGGAGTCTTGAGCAAATAATGCCAGACTCAAGTGGGATCCTGTAGCTTGGGGCTAGGTAATGGCTTCTCAAGTGTCCCATCCTGCCCTCACTGTTCTGGGAGGCAGAGGTCCTCCTTCCTGATTTGGCTCAGTCATAGACCTGCTGCTTGAACTTAGTCAAGGCCTCTTCTCTCTCTGGACTCAGGGTCCCATTCTAGCCCAAGACTTGGCGTTCTTTTGGGACAAAAGTAAAGACATGAACCCTCCAAGTTGAGAGCAGATTTGGTCCCTGACTACTCACTTACAGGGGCTAGCTCTGAGAGTGATGGGGTCTCAGCTGGAGCCATGGAGCAGGTGCGGGCTCTTCCCTTGGCAGAGTAGGGAGGTGGCTTTGAGCTCAAGGGGCACACCGCAAGTCTGCTTGTGTTTCCAAAGGCAGATTTCAGAGACTAGCATTAACTCCCCCACGACAGGCTTAGGAGTCCACCTCTTCCCCAAATGCCATCCCCAGTGACTCCTGGTGTGTGGTCAGCAACCCTGACACAATAACTAACCTCCTTCTCCATGCAGTGTCCCAACTGGTCACCAAACATTCCTGGTCTCTCCTAGAAAGAAAAGCTTGCTGGCTAGCTTGGAAACGGAGAAACAGCACACAGTGGAAGCCTGCCCCCTACCCCTGAGGGGCTACCGCCCTCCGAGACAGATACACACACACACACACACACACACACACACACACACACCAGAACAGAGCCGGTTTGGTTGCAAAATGTCTCTCAATGGCTGCCCAGGGGAAGAAACAATAGAAACCGGGACTGGGGCATCTGGAAGAAGACGACCCTCCTGCTGCCCGCCACCACCGCAGATACACCTTTGTCATGAAGGCACCTACCCAGCACACTCCAGCAAGGACCCAGGCGACTCCTAGCTGCAGCTCCTGCCGGCCACCCGCCCGGGTCTCCACCCCGCTCCTCCCGAGGGCGGGCGGGCAGGCGGGCGGGCAGCCGGCCGGCGTGTCAAGCGACTGCCTTCCACAGACAGAGCTCCTTTGTGTCAGTAGGAGCTATTTATGGACTTACCCAAGTTCCCCAGGGGAGCGGTACCTGCTGGGAAAAGCAGGACCGAATGACCAGGTTCCACCTCCCACATGGAGGTAGGTTTTATTTTTTTCAAAATCCTTGCATCACCCATCCCTCCTCTTCCTCCTCCTACTTGTCCTCCTCCTCTTCCTCCTCCTGCAAGCCAGTGCCCTTCCCAAACACATACCGGGTTCAGCCGGCCACCGCCGCTCAGAAGAGAGACTTGACTCTCTTGCTTTCATCAAAGAGAAAAAGTCTGTGATTTTCCTAAACCACTTTCCCCCAAGGATTTCTCAAGAGGAGAGTCCTCCGCTGGCCAATCCTTTAGCAGAAAGTGTGCACTAGTTGGAGTCTGGCTTGTATTCAACTAAAACGGTCATTCCTGGGTCCCTTGCTGCCCAATTCCCAGCTGGTCCCCGAAAGTACTACTCTGGAGTGAGGGGTGCCCATCCTTCCTCAGTGGATTCCACCCTGAGACCCACACACACATCCTGAGGTCTCCCAGGGCTGGGGCAGGGCAGAGCTGAGGCTGCCCCTCCCTACTGAGACCCAGCCAATCACCAAGTCTGCCCTGTCACACCCCACCCCCATGCTGCTCTGTCCCAGGGTCAGCGAGCGGTAGCCTCAGTCTTTCTCACCTCATTGTTCAGTACAGCTGGAAACACATGTTTTTATTGGGCACCTGGTATACCAAACCCTGAAGAATCTGAGATAGACAGAGAACTTAATCTTCCTCCCCACAGCATAATTGCCAAGAAGTGCCCATTACAGCAACCAAGAGAGAGGGGACAATGGGATCTTAGCAAGAGACAAAGCCCAGGATGGTGAGGTTTCCTTGTGTGAGTCCCTGCCTCTCTCTGAGCCTTGGTTTCCTCATCTGTAGAATGGGACACCTTCAGAATCTAGAGTGTTCCAAGGCCCCTCTAGGCCCCTCTTCTGAGCACAGGCTCTATGCCCAAGCCCCAAGCTTGGAGCTTTGCCTGTATTAGTTCATTTAATCTTCATCTGCATCTTGAATGGTGGGGTCTCTTCCACTCCTCACACGTGAAGAACAGTTGACCAGCTCAGTGCCTGGAGGGACCAGGGTTGCCCGCTTTTCACCACAGTGCTTCCCCGCTCCTGCAAGCAGCCTGGCTGTGCTCTTATGTGGGTGGTGTGCCCAGAGGGGGCTGGCAGCCCACCCCATGCTGCTCCCACTTTAGCAGAAAGCACTGGGCAGAAAGAGCCCCATACTCCTGTCTTCCCAGAACCCTAGAACAGAGCTCAGTATGGTATCTTGGCCTCTCCCTCTCCATGAAGGTATCTCTGGCTATGATCCTGCCTGCCCATCTGTCTCTCTCACACTCACAAGCACACATAAGCATGTGGCTATAAGAGGGTCCTTAGCCAGGTCAATGATGCAAAACACTCCTTGTGGGACTGGTTACTTAAAAACTGTACTCAGTGCTCATCTTATGGGGAATAAAAGGAGCCAAGGCCATTCTTACAGACAGTATGGGTTGTGCTCTGCGCTCGCAAAGCTAATATCCAATCTGTTGAGATGGACGGCAGCCATCAGATGAATGAGGCCATAATTAGACATCGTACTCTGAGGAGCAACACAGTTCTGCCAACCCTGGGCATTAGGGTTCATTAATGTGCTGAACTGTGGCATACAGAGGAAGGGCTGGAACCCTGAGGAGCCAGCCAAGACAGACTGGGAAGAATCTAGCACTCGGGGAGCCCAGGGAAGCCACTACCTCTTGCCTCTCTACTACCCCAACACCAACAGCAAAGTCAATGCCCTCCTCAAAGTACAGCCTACTACAGGACCAGTGCATCACCCTGGTCAAGCTGCTGCTTCTGGAGAGCCATCTCCTCCCACTTATAGCAGTGAAAAGAGAGAGGCACAGAGATGGTGACTTTCCCAAGGAAACAGAGCAACTGTGTGGCTAGGCTTGGAGCAGGAATTTCTGTCTAGGGCTCCATCCACGGCAGCCTAGCACTTATTGGTCTAACATCACTGATGGCGCTCCTCATTGTGGGAGGAATGGGGACAGAGGGAGCAGTGACATTTTGGTGCCCCGTGGCTACTTAGGACCCAGTCCCCTTTGCTAATCCATATTTGTGTAACAGATATTCATTTGACATCCTGTGTCAGCCCTGCCAGTGGTGTGAACCCTTCTGAATGATTCCTTAGAACCTAATCAGATATGATGGCTGATATCTAAATTTCACAGATGAATAGGCAGAAATTAACAAGTCTACCAAGGGGGCACGAGAGCAGAACAGAGCAACGACCAAGCCTCACTCACTGTCCCACCATGTCCCTCGAGATGAGAACAGCCTCACTCACAAGGATAGTGAGACGCAATGGTGGCTCCTAGAGCTGGAACCTCTAGGTTCCAGACACAGGCTGCCCCCTGTGCCACTTGCTGTCACGGGCTCTGCCTACCTTCCCTTCCAGTCCCCACTGTGTTATGCCCAGTTTGTCCCAAGACCCTGTCAAGAGCCATGTGAAAATGGAAGCCCTTGTCCCTGAAGATTCCGCCTGGGGAACAATGGCTATGACCATGACATTGGAACATGCCCACAGAGAGCAAGCTCAGTGTGTGTGCTGACTCCACTTAGGGGGTTATGGGCTGTGACTCGCTGGGGGCTGGTGATTGAGGGGTCTACTGATTCTCTGCAGAAAGGCCCTCCACCAGGGGCCTGAGCATGCAGGCTCTGCTGCTGTCCACCCTGCTGCCTGTGTCACGTGACCTCCAGACAAGGTATATGCTACCCGGAAGAGCAGTGCACAGCTTTGGAAGCAGAAGCAGAGGATGTGACAGCCCTGCTGTTACAGCCCTGGAGGCGACCACATGGCAGGCCAGCCCCCACCTGCAGTAGCAGGGCCCGCATGTGTCACACCCACTGCTCAGGACTGCAGGGAACCTCGGGAGGGCAGGTGTCAACAGGAAGCTCACTGAGATCATATCTGTTGAGGGGTAATGGACAGATATTACCCCTAATAGTTGCCCGAGTAGGCTGACAGCTGGCATTTATGGACAGCAGGCTGTGAATAGCTTGCTCTTCTGATGAGTCCAGACAGGAAGACATGGTATAAACAGAAGCATGGAGATTTGCAAAGCTGAAGGTCTATCCTGGGCTATCGCTCCTCCCTTTCACAGCCGTCCGCTGCCCACCCCCATCAGGTGGAGCCTTTGGGAAGTACTAACAGACCACTGGCTCCACCAACCTAGAGGCTAAGGGCACCCAGCATCTGAGGCCTCTGGCGAGACTTCCCCACTGTGCAATAACCTACCTACCTGATGTTTCTACCCACGAACTTGAAAAGAGCTTTGATTTATGACTTTCTCTGTTCTTTTACTGGAGAAAAACAAAACAAAAAGCCTCATTATACTGTATTTGGGGCAATCTAAATCTGTTTACCTAGACGCTGGCCATTCATATTTGACTCCAGAATCAACTATCTTGTACTCCTTTGGACATGAAAGCTGGTTTTGTGTTGAGTCCGGGAGGAGTGATTCTAAGACCTTGGTTCCTAACTGCATACGCTGCCTCCACCTGACACTTCCGAAATGTCTGCTTTGCCATCCGTTCATCTCAGCAGCCTTGAGCAGCATACCAGACTCTGTCCTACTCACAATGACAATGCTCCCAGCCACAGACAAGAAGCCCTGCAAGTAGGAAGCCAAAGGCTTCCCAGAGAACTGCCAGCAGCCCCAGCAAGCTCCTGTATCCTGCCTGGAACATGCTTTGCTGTCACATGCACAGTGCTGGCCTGACCTTGGGTAGCTGTCATGGCACAGCGTGGCCAGACACCGTGCCATCTCCCTCCCTGGTTCCATCCAAATTGTCCACATGCTGGCCTAAGGGTTCAAAGTTTAGGGAGCAATCCTTGACCCACTATGCTTCTTACAGGTTGTGTCTTGACAGCCTGAGCTCCTGGGAAGTGTTCAGCTGCAGGCCGAACCATGGGGAGCCCCCAGCCTGTGGCCTTAGCTGCTAGGAGTCGTTTATTACTGCACTCCCCCAGGGGCCTGCCCTCTGCTTGGACAGCTGGGCCTGAGCTCAGACCATCAAAGCAGGAGGTCAGCAGAGGAGACGAGAGTGTCGTGATAACTTTGCTGCCACCTTGAGAAATGAAAACAACCCCCTGTCTGAGCCTCAGTGGTTCTGGCTCCAAGATGAGTACTAGATCAGTCCCCACAAAACTTAAGTCTGTAGAATGGCGCAGGGGCCTCACTTACCACAGGTGCGCAATGTGGTAAGTAGTAAGACTGAGAGGGTTTGGAAGGACAACCTTTCATTGCCACATCTGAGCATGGGCTCAAAGGAATATCCCACTGAATGAAGTACAGGTCAGGCCAGGTCTAACAGATCACGCTCAGTGAGCATCCTGCCTCACATGATTAGAGGCTCTGACTTAAACCAGCCTTGTTCTGTGAGAACTCACTAACTGGGATCCATCCGAGCTACCTCCTACAGTGAGCCTTGGAAGCTGGTTACTGCAGCTCTCCCTTCTCCACTGTGCCCGGGGCTCGGGTAGGACCAGCACTGAACCATGTGCCCAAGGCAGTCTCTGGAGTGTTAGTCCTCTCACGAGCCCCTCCACCCACTAGTCACCAACTCGTGTAGGTCTCACCTCCTGTCCATCTGAGACAATGCCTCTGCTCTGGTCTAAGCCACCGTCCTCTCTCCTTGGCAGTGTGGAAGAGCAATAACTCCAAGAGGCTCTCTGTTCCCTCCTTAGGAGGCCACTGTGAGCTCTCTACCACACAAACCCAGCCCCAGCAGCTACCACTGCCCTTGGAACCAAGTTCAAAGTTCTTGTCACAGGGTTGTAGGGTGGTACCACAGCCCCACCCAACCCTTCTCCAGCCTCATGCCATGCTCCCTTCGTCTCCCTCACTCTTGCACTGACACTGGCCTGTTTTCAGGTCTTCATCTGAAACAAGCTTTCTCGTACCCCGAGCCCCTGGCCCACTGTGAACACCCCTGACGCGGCCAGCCAGACACTCCTGTAGAGTCCTCTGTCCCGACTGAAGCTGATTCCTCGTGTGCTTCTCAGAACTGGCTGCTGTCTGTGCCTCTCCCAACTGTCCCTGCTCCACACTAGACTGACAGCTCCCTGCGGCCATGAGGGTCCTGCTGGAGGATGGCTGAGAGTTGGCCTAACCAGCTTCCATTCACCTTTCTTTGCCATCAGAAGACCTCCACTTCCTTCCTTCATACTCAACTCTGGGGATTCACATGACTCTAGAGATGGCTCTGTGACCCAGGCCTCAGCCACTCTGTTCACGCATTCTACATTCTTCAGTGACACGGGCCAGCGGGACTCGGGTCCACCACTGTTGTTGAAATGTGGGAGTCAAACCATTAGGCTATAACTTGGCTCTTCTGGAATATAACTCCCACCATCACTGAGGGAGTGAGTCAACATATAATAAATAGGTTGAGGGGGTGAAACTGGTTATTGGTGACATTGGTCAGGGTCCTCAATCCAACCAATCATACACAAAAGTTGCCCTCCTAACCCACTGGAGTCCGTCTGTGGGCTGGAACTTACTGGAGTGGTTTCGGTCTCTTACAGCGGGTGAATTCCTGACTGATAGATCACTGGCCCTTAGCACACCAGGCTCTCTTAAAGTGTTTGTTCATTCGTGCAGTCATTCAACAAACATTCGGCAGCAAGAAAGTGAGCAAATTTGTTCAACAGAAAGAGTCGTCTTGGCTGCTGTTTAAGGAAATGTCAAAGCAGCAGGGGTGCCCAGAGGGAGATCTGCTAAAAGACCACACAGGAGACCCAGGGGCCTGAGCAGGGAAACGGAGACACTCTGAGTTCACTGGAGAACCTCTGGCAGCTGTCTCTCTCTCGGCCTCAGGACCCTCAGGACTCAAGTCCATCACTCTCGGCTCCCCGGGCGCCACTATTGGTTGCACAGTGGGCACTGAGCAGTGCCAGGGTCAATCTTGGTTCTGGGGTTGGATTAGAGTGTGGTGACCTCCTGTTACTTTGTTTCCTCCCCCTCTTCTGTCCCCCTCCCTCTCCCACTCCGCCTTTCTCTCTGCCATACCCTCCCCACTACAATGGCCTGAACCCCTTAAAACTGTGAGCAAAGCAAATCTTTGCTCCCTTACATGGTTTCTCTCAGGTCTCTAAACAGCAACAACAATCCTATCCTGGTGCGTTCTGTGGGTGCAGCACAGTGACTTCAGCCTTTCACTGAAGGACATCTGCTGGTCCCAAGTTACTAGCAATAAAACTTCTTTGAATAAAAAAAAATATGCAATAAAGAAGAAATAAAAACAACTGTGTTGGACAGACTACACATTATGGCAGAAGGAAGGCACACGATGTACTTAGCATCATTATTATTAATTATTATTTGCTGTAGAGATTTCAGGAAGTAGAAATTTAACACAGAACACAATTCCAAAGATATTTAATGAAAATGTCTTTGAGCGGAGGGAAGATGGTGTCTGGACTGGCATGGCTCAGGGATTACGATGGAGAACCACTGCCCAGAGAGAACGACAGAGCAGCTCTGGGGACTCCATTCCAAAGACGGGAAGAGAAAGCCTGGGATCTGAGAAAGCGGTGTCAGCAGCGCCCTTCATATAACAGTCAGAACAGGAGAGCAAGAAAAGGACCGAGAGTCCTTTATTTCAGCAAGTTCTAACTCTCGCACAGAGCCAAACATTCCCAGACTTAGGGGAACCAAGAAAGTAGAATAGGGAATACCCATAGATGTTTCTGAGAAAATGCTTCAAGAAAGCTTACTGCACAGTGACTGGAAACCCAGATTCAAGGATGCCAGTGTGACATCAGAAAGTGACAAGCAAGAATGTTTGGAAATTTCCTGACTGATGGTATAATAAAGAGTTAAAGGGGACTTAAAACTCAATAGAACTAGTGTTTGAAAACAGTGACAATCAGAAGCTATAGCTGCAAATGTTTTCAACAGCATCTAGGAGCTACAGAGAAAGGCAAAGGGAGTCGTGGGCCAACTGAGAGGTTTAGGGTGGGGGGCAGCAGCGGAACACAAACTCTTACAGGACTGGTGTGCTGTCTAATACAGAAATGTGGGAATGGAAGCAATGCGGCAAAAATATTAGCCAACTCCAGTCAAGGTGTAGAACTTCAGAGGAAAGGCTAGTGCACCAATACCCTTTTTAAATAAAGAACTCTTTGTGAATGAACAATTCAACTATAAACAACTCAACAGGAAAAAAAAATATGGACAAAAGAAGAGACCACTGCCCAAAGAGGTGATTGAGTGACCAACCAAAGAGCATGTAAACACAGGTCCAGGTCTCCAGTAATCAAAGGGAGCCCTTTTATTCGTTTTCTAATGGAATGGCAGGGGCTGAAGAGCTGGCTCAGAAGTTAAGTGTACTTGTAGCTGTGACAGAGGACTTGGTTTTGGTTCCCAGCACCCACATAGACGCTCACAACCATCTGCAACTTTAGTTCCAGAAGACCCAATACCCTCCTCTGCACCCTGCAAACATGGGGAAGGCACATAGGTGCACATTCATACACACAAGCAACACACACACATAAAATAAATACATCTAAAAACAAAAATTTTAATGTAACAC
The DNA here is from genome assembly GCF_982192425.1 of Myodes glareolus. Taxonomy (NCBI): domain Eukaryota; kingdom Metazoa; phylum Chordata; class Mammalia; order Rodentia; family Cricetidae; genus Myodes; species Myodes glareolus. The sequence goes on from NC_142028.1 coordinate 128,355,638, forward strand.
TATATAGTGCCACGGAGGGCACTGGGAAATAGTAACTCTCTTCCTAAGAGGTCTGTTTCCTGGGAAGTAGGACTTCCGGTATTAAAATGGGAAATCTCACACTGGAGTGTGATCCCTAGCACTGGGGAAAGAGAGACAGTTAAGATGGCATTGGAAATCGGCACAGCCATGCTGAAAAGCCATGCAGCTATCGGAACAAGAATCTGCTTACGGACGCCCACCCACTGACCCAAAATCCTACTGCCCCAAATTAATTACAACAAAAATCTTTGCCAATAAATATTTATTGAGAGTCAGACAAAATAGTAAGGAACAAACTGGATGCTGGGGGATTACAAGATATGTTCCTAAGGATTTTTATCTCAGGGTTTTGTAGCCAATACAGACTCAAAATAACTGGAGCACCTAACTCTTAAAGATGATTCAAATATTGCAGGTTTCACCTATGTTCTAGAAGTGGGGTTGTAGAACACCATCTATTAGCAGGAAATGTGGCTACACTATACTGTCACATGAAGAAAATCAGATTTTAAAAAAACATTAAAAAAAGTAACCCTAACTTGCAAACAAGAAATATGTATGGGAAACAAATTTCTGACAGAATATACCCCAAAATGCAAATAATAGTTAACAGTGGGCACTGCAAAGGGTGACCCTGTTTCTTCCTGGTTCGTCAGTATTATATGTCTTCTCCATGAAAAACATCAATCACAGGAATTCATAACAATGTCAACTGCACTAAACAATGGCTTTGCTATGCCACTGTGGTAGAGGGTCATGGAGAGTCCATCACAGATCACTACTAATTTTCTCCATGTTTCTTTTCTTACTGGGAACCTCTGTCTCGTCAGGCATTGTAAGAGACGTCCTGTGCACATCACAGGACGGAGTGGATGCAGGCTGCGTAAGAACCCGCCTCAGTGTCCAGTCCTACAGGTCCCCCGGAAGGGCAGAGAAAGTGCCAGGGCCACAGGGTCCTCTCTCTTCCAGGCAGATAGTGCAGGAAGTGACAAGGGGATAGTGAGGACATCAGTGAAGGGAAGGTAGGTGCTAAAGGCCAGCTGGCTGAGGTCAGGGAACAGGGCCACTAGCCAGGGGGGGCTCCTTGCCTGGCAGGGGGTTCTCAGGAAGAAAGACCACATCCGGCTCCAGAAGTTCCCAGGTCCTGAGCACCCAAGGCTGCAAGAGAAGCCTTTTGAGAGAGACCTGAGGTGGCCCTCTGAAAGAGCAGGAAGGAGAAAAAGGATCCACCTTTTGGAACCTTGACCCCAGGCTTGGTGATTGTAAAATAGTCCTTTCTGAGGTCTAGGCCTGCAGGGCCTGCTAGTGTGGTGAAGACAGACGCTCCAGGACCTTCCCAGATCTGAATTCAGTGAACCTGTAGGACTTCCTCACAGAGGGCCTGACAGGAAGAGGAAGGGGTGAGGCAACCCCACCCAGCTCCCAAGGAGCCCCCTCCTCTTCCCCTCAGCAATGTTCCCACTGCTATTTTTAGAATAGCCCACAGGAAGCAGAGTGTCACTGCCAGCCCCCACCACACTCCATACACGTCCCAGCTCCCGGTAAAACACCGCAGCCCATTCATTCCCTTCCAGTCAGAACGTGCCCGGAATTTGTAGACATGCCTGCTGAGCAGGTAATGCCCGTGCTGTCAGCCCATCACGGCCCAGGTTGGGGACTTTCTAATGGCATAGCTGCTAAGTGAAAAGAACACTGCTTTCTAAGACCATCTGTATCCCCTCTGGCAGACCTTCAAGTCACCAACTACATGCCCTTGGCCAAGTGCTGGCTTCTATCCTGGTCTTGCTCTCTACAAATTGGCTTTTTAAGCTGTTGATCTCCCTGGGGGACAAGGGAGGCTTTCAGTTCCACATTTGATTCTACGGTTTGACCAAAATTCCAGCTACTCAGCATACACACTATGTCCTCCACTTTAAGATATATATGGTGGTTATGTTCCCAAAGACTCCTGGGAGTTGAATGTGAGTCTCAGAACGCATTTTCCCATAGAAGACTGCCATAAGTGGTGATCCACCTCCTAGGCTAGCCCTTAATGTTCCAGCCAGGCAGACCACTGAATACTGTTTTCTTGCAATAATGGCATTAAGAACGCTCTACAGAAAATGTATCTCAAGTTGTCTGAGCAATGAATGACAGATATTAGCTGCAATGGAAAGATGCTCTGAGAAGGTCTGCAGAAGAATTGGAAACGGAAAGAAGGAAGACTGATCAGCAACAACTCTCCCGGAAAGTTAGCCTGAGGCTCAGCGGGCAGGAGGGCTGCTTGAAGAATACATGTGCACACAACATGCATGGAGTCAGGCAAGAGTCCAGGGCATGCTGAGCACAGGGGAATACATGTGCACACAACATGCATGGAGTCAGGCAAGAGTCCAGGGCATGCTGAGCACAGGGAAGCAGGGAGGCCTGAGAGGAAACCGGTTGGCAGATGAATGGAGATGCTTCCCAGGGCAGGAACCTTGGGATGAGAGGAAGTAGGAAAGGGTTTCTCACACAGGTGTCTGTAGTTAGGACCTCTTCTGGTATGAGCTGAATACAGCGCTTGCCGTCATCTGTGTGGTGAGGGAATGAGGAATGCTAATCACGCCCATTGCTCACATATAACCACACGCATGCTCTCCTGTTTCAGGGCAAAGCCCTGTTCCCAGAGTCCCGAGGTGCTGACCACCGCCCATCCTCTGAACCTCAGTGTCAAGTGTCTGGATACGTCTGCACCCCAGGAACAGTAATTATGATAAGGAACCCGGTTGGTTCCTGCTTTTGGAAGACCATAACTACTCTACAACAATCATTCTGGTTAGTCTGCATTCTGCTGGGCCCTGGAGACCACCTGGATTCTGCTTCCTCACTGTTTTTGAGTAAGGAAACAGATGATCAGAGATGTGAAGTGATTTGTCCAGGGTCACATAGTGAGTACTAGATAAGTCAATATTCAAGTCCAGGGCTTCCGCATCCTACTTTGTTTTTTTCTGGAAGCAGAAGGGTTATTGAGAGGGGAGCCCTCTGACTTAGAGAACCCAGGAGCAGCTCTGATCAGGCTTTCTTTCCTCCAGGGATGCCTGAGTGAGCATGGGGATAGCGCTTAACCCTTGGTGCTGATGCAAACCTGGCCACATTGCCTCATACATCAAGCGGAGGTGCGGGCCTGCTGATATCTGCAAAGCTGTGAGTCAGAGTCTCAGCTCTGACCCCAAGACTCTAACACCAGTTTGCTTGTGACCTTGGTCACAAATGTCACTTCCCACTTTTGATCTTGTTTCCTCATCTCCACTCTAGACTAGGAGGGTCCCACTGAACAGCTGGATTCAGTTCTACCCCATCGACTGAGCATCTCCTCTGGACCAGCCAACAAGAGAACAGAAAATGAATTAAGCTATGACCTCCACTTGCTCCTAAAGAACTTACAGGCTTGCAAGTGAGATAGAACTAGATGTCTGGTATGCTATGCTAAGGATGAACACACTCCTCTGGCTAGCACAGCGTGGGTAGGGGCAGCTCTGAGGCATGCCTCAGAAAGTGTCTTAAAAGAGATTCTAAGTCATGATGGCCTCCTTGGGGGCTGCAGCCGTCAGAGCCATTGAAGGTGGACAACAGGGTCCAGAAACAGCCTGCCCATAGAAAGGTACAAGGACTTTCAGGAAGAAGGGGCATTCCTACCCGTGTAGCCAGGGGAGCCTTGGAGAGTCAGGCTGTGACCCAGGCTTTGTGCTCAAGACCATGGTAGCCTTTAGACAAGACTGTGACTGCCCAGCCCTGCCAGTGCCTCCCCACTGGAATGACCTGTGGTTGCAAGCAAACAGTGGAACCAAACAACTGTGGCAGGTCCTCTGGGCAGGGCTGCCCTGCCAGACATTAGCTGTGTGATCTCAGGCAAGTTTAACTTTTCTAAGACCCAGTCTCTTCATCTATAAACTGGTAGAGTGGAGTCAGTCCTCAAGAGGAGAGCACATCAGGCTCTAGTGAGGATCAAAAGAGACCAGGCAGGCGTGGCCTGGCTCCCAGCGAGTGCTCGCCAGATCACCTAGCAGGACCATGTGCTCTGCACCAGAACCAAAGACTTAGGAGTGGCTGGGGGCGACTTAGGAGTGGCTGGGGGCACGGCAAGAGACCCTCTCTGAGCACAAGGTGGTGAAAAAGGCAGTCAAGCCAGACCAGCAGTCAGGAGCTGGAAAGAAAAGGAATGCTCTCAGAGGAGAGGGGTTGGGGAAAGGAGAGGAGAGGCTGAAATTTGATCCCTTTGATTCCCAGCTACTGAGGGCTGACTTCTTAAACCAGTGGATTAGCAAAACCCAGGCACGGATTCTGGCAGAGGCAGGTCCTCTTCTCTGCGCTGATGCTCACACTAGCAGGCTGGAGCCTCGGCCAGGTCCCACGATGGTGACCCATGATCCTCTTGAAAGCCAGACTTTGAAGGAGAAGATGCACAACCCAGTGCTTCAGAGCCTCTTAAGGGCTTCTTTTAGGAGCTAAGTTCTGCCTTTCATATCAGACTTTTGTTAAATCCTCTGAAAATAGATTTGTTTTTCAGCCTGGGCCTCCATATAAAGGAAGTAATGATCTACTGTGCGGCAAATACTGTGTCTCATTTTAATTGGTCCCCAAAGTACTCTTCCTCAGAAAAATGGGCCAAGATGTCTGAGACACCCATAAATGCCTTCTGCCTCTACTGGAAACTCATGAATGACCTTTCTTACTTCTGTCCCTCAAAACACCTTTGCCTCCACAAAGGACAATGGTCTAGGTCTCTTACCAGCTACCTGACATAGTCTAAGGCATTTAACATCTCAGAACCTTTCACTGTTCCATTGGCAAAATGGGAGACAAAGCTGGGCACCTTACTGCTATCCCTAAAGTGCATGCTCACTGTGGGGTCACTGTAGTTATGCATCCACAGGGTAAGACTGTCTGTCTATGCCTCTACGTTGGAGAACCTACTTAGTGCCTTGGAACTGGTTATGATTAGTAAGGCTTTGATGGCAAAAGTTAGAGGAGAAATTACACACACACACACACACACACACACACACACACACACACACACACACGTGTATATATGTATGTATGTATGTATGGCCACTCCCAGAAGGTCCATGTGGTTACAGCTCCTAAAGGGCCAACAGACTCAGACATGACAGCTTATACGAAAGATGAGCTTCGGAGGATTCAGAGCCCAGGACACAGAAAGGGGACCCAAGAACGCGCAGGAGACTGAAAGGAGCACTTTGTATTTAAATCTCACAAATGGCCTTTCAACAATAAAGCGGTTGTGCTCCCATCCTCCCAGTTCTGGGTCCAAAGACACCACCCAAGACAATTGGCCCATCAGGAAAGAGGTCATTGTGTGCTTCTTAGTGTGATTTATGTGGCAGGGAGGAGCCCAGCTATGTTTCCCGTGATTATGACTCTCAGAGGCAATGTTGAGAGCTTGTTCATTCTCTTGAACAGCTGGGATGGACAGGAGAGCGGAGTCCACTAGGTCATACTTCATCTTCTCGGGGTCCGTGACACCAAATTAATTGTCGCATTGATTCATGAGGCAAGACAGTCATGCTGCTGTAGCTCACCACAGCCACTGGGCAAGCGAGCCCAGGGCCTGCCAGGAGGGCCTCTTCTCTTCCCATGAGCCAGCAGGCCTGCGTAGAATCTGTCCTAGGCAGGAGCTTATCAGGGAGAATGGCCCTTCCCCAGGGATGGGTGTTATAGTCAGATCCTCCATTTTCCTGAGCCAAGAGCTCAGACATAGGTCTCTTGTACTTATCTGCTAGACATAGGTCCCCAGACCCAGGAGAGACAAGACTGTTGATTTCCTGGACTGGCAATTCTCCTGTGCCTCGTGGTCCCCTTAAGGTCATTACGTAAGAGAATCAAACGAAATCAAAGTGTAGTGTGCTGTGTGCACAGACCCTGCAGGCTGATCGTTGGCTGGAAACAGGGTACTACATATCCCCTGGACCAGGCCAAGCAGCCTCTTTCCATACTGGGCTGGATGTGAGCCTGACACCTGCAGGTTCAGTCCATTTCCCATTAGTCTGATGATTCAACATGGTCTCATTCTCTCTACGTTAGAAGGAAGAGAAACAGAAATAAGGGACATACTCTCTTCCAGGCCACTGTTTAGAGGTTTGGGTGGCCCTGACAAACTCAGAAGAGCACAAGAATCTTCCCTAAGGTTCTTCATGACTAAGGTGGGGGGCTTCTCTGGCCTTGGCCATCACTGCAGCTTTCTGTCTCGGAGCCCCCAGGAGACCTAGACCTACAAATATTCCCTAGAGTATAGCCTATTCCCTTTAATCTACAGCCTTGGGATTCTGTCCTGCTGGATCTCTGCAGTTAGGGAAGGTTGTACAAGCTGGTGGACAGGAAATGGACAAGGTCAGCTCCCATCACTGGCCCTGGGCAGGTTAACTTTTGCCTTGTCTCTGTGAAGGTTGCTGAGCTACATCTGGCCCTGGACCCTGGACTCTGGCCACAGAATTCCAGGGGGGAAAAAGCAGTTCTCTGAGTATAAGGCCCTGACTTCCTTCAAGACCCCTTGGCATGAGAGGCAGTGCTAAGATAGATGATCTCTATGGAGCCTGGGGGCAGGACAACCAGGAACTTTTCCATCTTGGGAAAACTAAGCTTTTCTATTACAGGAGCCACAGACATTCCCTCAGCACTGGCCCTAGCTCTGGAGTGACCAGAAGAGTATTTATGAGGGAGGCCTCAAACTTCACATCACTGTGACAGCAAGACCCAGTGGCGTATGAGGGCAGGTCGGGCTGAGCAAATCGTCCCTCCTTGTCCTAGAGCCTAGCATCCAATACCTACCATCCCAGCACCCTGTAGAACAAGTCACTGTTATCCTCGCCTGGAAGCCTGAAGGGGAGGCCTAACCAGGCTCAAAGCCACTTGAGCCCCTATTAGCTGCAATCTGATCTTGTAGATATACACTTGAGGGGTCTGTGACACCCTTCCTCAAAAGCCTTCCATGGCTCCCTACGATCACCAAATATGTGCTCCTCAGAGAGCTGCAGCCATACTAGCCTCCCTCTAGTCCTCAACATACCATGCTCCCTCCTTCCCATCTCTTCCTATGCTGTTTCCACTGCCTGGAATGCTCTCTCCAGAGTCTTTGGCTGGTGGGTTCCTTTCCAGTCCATAGGCCTGGGCTTACAGGCTATGTCTTTCCCCATCACACCCCACATGCAGCAGCTAGACCCAATGCCCTCTCTGAAGACATCTATGATGGTTCTGTACAGACTCCCCCAGTGTGTAATCATGAATTGGTGTTGATTTATTTAATGTTATCTCCCTGTCGGGACTAGGAGGCCTGGGATCTTGATGACAGCACAGGTTCCTGTAGCATGAAGGAGATGCCCACAGTATCCACTGAATGAAGAAGTAAACGTGTCCAGATGAAACAGGAGTGGTAATAGATCTTCTGGCAGGAATGGGTCACAGGCATTTTCTCCATTAGAGTGACCCCTCCCTCTTTCCTGCTGTGCCCAGGTGGGTGCCCAGGTGCCATTCAGCCTCCTTCTGCTTGAAGGGAGCTTGCTTCAGAATCTTCTTCATCCGGGAGTTCCAGGTACCACTCTGCACAAGCCCACAGGGTCTCTCACACCACTGTTCCTCCTGTTGCCAGTCCACACACACCCTTGGGACCATTCCCTCCAGATGACCCTAGGCCCACCATCTTGGTCTTCCATTTTGGGTCCAGTTGAGATGAGGTTACTGTGTGATAGGAAAAGCCCCCAAAGGGTTAAGTTGCCAGAAGCACAGTCCCGCCCTTGGGCTTGTTCAGCCAATCAGAGTCTGTCCTGATGAGGTAAAGCTTCTATCTTGGGTGGCTTTGAAGGAGGTGACTGGCCCCATCTCCTGCTGGAGAGAGCCGTAAGGGTGAAGTTTCTGTGGAACCAGACAGAACTGGAATTAGCTCGCTGTCCACTCTGATCAGGACTGCCTGACTCCGCGACCTGCCTGTGCTTCTTTCTAAGGCGCTCGGTCCCTGGCGTCTCCGAGACCCGTCTCTAGCTGTCCCAGAGAGATGGCACATGAGACAAGGTGGCACATGTCTCCGTGTCACATTGGAAGTCATACAGTCAGAGAAAGCCCAGCAGGCCTCAGTTTCCCTGCCAGGTACCTACCCAGGAGTGTCAAAAAACAGTTGTCACAGGAGCTTGAGGACCAGGGTCAACCTCAGTAAACATGGATAACAATAAACTGCCCTCCATAGTCACCCTGACAGACAGTGATGAGCATCACAGTGGGTGGTTTACTGGGAACCTCCTGAAGGCCACAACACCCTATACAGTCCCCAACTGATCCTTACGATAACCCTGGCTACCTCATCTACTTTGCTGATGAAAAATCTTCTCAGGGAGGCTGTGGTCCTCCCAAGCTGACACACCGATGCAGTCACTTTGAACTATCTGCTGTCATCCATCTGCGTCACCAGTCTATGACTGCGAAGGAGAGAACGTGATAAATCCCTCCATAGAGCCCAGGGTCCACCTGACAACAGGGTCGGTACATGTACCCTTCTCATCCTCAGGCCCCTGAAGACTGAACAAGCCTACTCTGTTCCAAAGGTTCTGGAGTCCAGTCGCAGAAGCACTTGCGTACCAATGGGAGGTTCACTGCTGACCATGAATGGACAGTCTCAGATTTACAGCCATATACTCAATCCTGGGATCATCACGCTGGTCCTCACATCATCCCCTTTCTAATTAGAAGCCCATAAGACCCCAGATGAGGCGCCATTCATCTCTGTGACCCCAGAGAATCTAAAGCAATGCGAGACACAAGGGGCACATTCATCATGTGTATTTGATCAAATAATCAAAATTGTATAGATCAGTCAGTCCCTGGCAGCTTTAAGCCTCACTGGCCACAGCATGGACCAGCGCTGAACCGATCTAAGGAGAAGCATCATGGTAGTGCTACGAGTACATCAGAGGGAGCTTGGTCCCTGTTATCAGAGGCAGAAGGAATGAGGACACCCTCCAGGGACATGTAAGGAAGCAAGAGGGGGCAGAGTTCTAAAGACAAGCATGGGTGCTGGGCGAGAAAAGAAGCTGGGACAGGACACAAGGCAGACATCCTGAAGGCTGAGGATGGAACTCAGCTGAGAAGAGGGCGCCCTTGTCATACACAAAGTCCTGGGTTCAATTCCCAAAACTGTATAAACTGGGTATAGTGGTGTATGTGTGCAATTTTAGCACTTGGGAAGTTGAGGCAGGAGGGATTCAAAGTTTAAGGCCTTCCTCAGCTACACATGGAGTTTGAGGCCAGCCTAGGCTATATGTGGCCCTGTCTCAGAAGGGTGAAGGTAGAGGTTGGAGAAGATGGTTCTGTAGACAATGTGCTTGCTGCACAAGCATGAGGATCTGAATCTGGAAACCCGGCAGTCACAGAAAGCCAAGTATGGCAGAGCACTCTGTAATCCCAGTGCTGGGTAGGCTGGAACAGGCAGATCCTGGGAGCTCTTGGCAGACAGCTTTGCAAAATCAGTGAAATTCCAGCTTCCGTGAGAGATGCTATCTCTAAAACTAAGGTGAAAAGCAACTGAAGCAGACACCCGACATAGACCTCTGACCAATACACAAAGACACAGATGGAGAGGCACGCCACACACCTTCTCCTCCCTTCCCACATACGTCACAGAAAGTTATGAAAGAGAAAGAACTCTCCAGAGTGTATTTTCCTAAGAGAGGTGGCTAGCTCCATTCTCTGGCCTCTTAGGACCTGGTAGGAGACTTCCAGCCGCCGTGAGTGGTTGCACGGGCGAGGTGAGCACCTCACCTGCCTGCTGTTCTTTACACTTCCTTCTCCATTCCGTGTCCCCGCAATAAGCATCGCAGTCCTTCTCAGGACGAATTGTGCCTGTCACTGCTTGTGAATGGAGAAGGGCAAGCAACACGGCAGGGAGGCACAGGGGCTGGGGAGAAAAGGGTAGCGGGGACTCTACAAGGCCTTGGAATGGGGCAGGTTGCCTAGACATGGTGTCCTCAGTTCCACAGGAGGCAGAAGGGAAAGGCAGGTGCAGCAGCATTGGTCCCAGCAGAACCTCCACGCCTAGAAGCAAGAGCCAACTTCCCAGAACTGCTTGACTTTCTTGCTCCTCCCATGGACAGTATCCGTCCTTTATGGCCAGGCTGGGGAAGGCCGACCTTTGGGGAAGATGCTTGCAGTAACCCTGAGGCTGAGCACAGGTGGCCTGAGAGGTGTGCAGAGTCATTAGAGTTGCTGAAGCCTGCTTGGGCTGCTAGAGGGCTGGAGAGGAGCAGACTTATCAGAACTTCTTTCAAGAAGCACTTTGTAAGTGACTCATGAAATTCATTGTTAAAATTCCTTAAGTAGGTATGGTGTAGGTGTGGCTGGGTAGGGTTGAGCAGCAAAACACAGGCCCCCTGGGAGGGGGGGGTTGACTCACAAAAGCCAAATGGTGCAATAACTGACTTCCTGGGAGAGTGGAGCTGTATAGATCTCGGCAGGCCCAGGTCTCAGCCACACAAAACACCTCCAAAGCCGTTCTAGCTGCCGGCCTCTCCTCCACCCTCTTTCGCACCCCTCTGGCTGCTCCTCTAGCAATGCACTTACAGAGGGGGTGCCTGCCCAGGATACCCACATATTAGGGGTGAGGCAAGGGCTGGAACCCCTTTCAGGGTCAGCCAACCAAGCCCATTGCTGTGCAGGGTCCAGAGCCTCTCTGAAACAGCCTGCCTTTAGGTTCCCATATCCCCGGATGAGGCTGTGCTGAAGTGTCTCCAAGGTATCGAGAGGCTGTGGCTCTCCAGAGTCACAAAGCACAGCGCACTCTTCCCCCAGGTGAGAGGAAGAAAGCCTGTGGAAAAGGAAACAGTAGCAGGAGTGCTGACCTTGGGTGACCTGGGAGCTCTACCACTGAAGGAAAAATGACCTGTGCTCAGCCAGCACAGATCCATGGGGGTAAGATGACAGCCTACTTATAGTCATGGTGATGGAGGATTGTGGTGATGGGGACTGACCAGTGCCACCTGAAACGGGGTTGGGAGGACGGTGTACTCCCCTCAGTGTTTGCTGAATGAACACCTGCTACATACTTAGTAATACACCGTGAACTGCATCTGCTCTCCCACTTAATGCCCACAGCAGTCCTTAAGGGATGAACCACTGCTCCTTTGATAAAGCCACCAAAGCACGGGGCAACAGGGGACTCGCCCATAGTTACACTGACCACCAGCAACAGTGTTTGACTCAGTATCTCCTGTTAAAACACCTTTCAAAGTCTAGGATGACGCAGTGCCCTGATCCTCACCTCCCTGGCCAGGTTGCTGGAGAGCAGCTGTCTACCACTGAAAGGACGGGTTGCCAGCACTCTTCCATGTGCTTAATGCCCCCTCTGACAGCCAGGCACATGGCTTGATAGCCCAAATATATCAAATAGCAACAAGGCCCACAGGTGGCAAGCTTCGGGCCCTTCTCATCTCTTCCCTGAGAGCTGACAGAGCTTCCACCTCAAATTCCAAATGGCAAGCACTTGTGGTAAGAAAAGACACCTGAATGATTCACAGTGCCGTGTGGCAGGCATCTGAGCATCAGATCTGCTCCCCCAGCACAGCTGTGCTAGCCCAGCTCAGCCTTCACTGGTCATCTGTAATCGCCCTGATGTCCCAGCTGGCCAGCCACGGGCCTCAGCAATCCAAAGTCAGTTTCACCTGGCTCTGACAAGCATCAGACTATAGTGTTCTACCACAAACATCCCCTCAGTTATGTCTGTCTTGGGCTAGTATTAATGGTAGTGTGTTGCCCTGGACACCACCTATCCAACAGCAGGACAGTTAAACCTTGCCATCAGCAAACTGAAGAGTGGAACGAAAAACTGATGGCCTATGCCCAATTTGACTGTTGCTCCTTTGGCAAACAATGTCAAACCCATTCCAAAGACCCATTGAAAACTCTGAGGAGAGATATTCAAACACAGACCTTTTGCCAAGCCCACTGCGCTGGTTCAGGGGCTAAGATCAGGATGGCTCCCAACTCAGATCCAAGGCTAGCTGAAGGGAAAGGTAGCAGCCAGGGCTGCAGCCACTGGCAGAGTCCTTACCTTCCTCTCCGGGGGCGATACGGCCAGCTGTTGCTGCTTAGCAATGTTCTCTGACAGGCACCAGCACACCCTCTTCTTCTGCTCCTGTGAGTGAGCCTCCAAAGTGAACAAGCACTCTGCCTTCTGACGTCAGGGAGAAGAGAGAGAAATGGGTGGTCAGGGCTGCTCCCTGACTCAAGGGGTTCCAGGCCCCAAGCCCATCCCCTAGGCTCCAGAGGGAGAGGCTACATCAGGAAAGGGAGCGCCAGCTAAGAGCAACGAATACACACCAATCCCTGGTGACACTGAGTGGGCAGAGGAGCAGGGAAGTAGGGCCATTTGGGAGGCACAAGGCCACAGTGAGTAGGGGAGGGAGCCAATGTCTCTCTCTACAGTAGAAGCCTGTGAAGGGCTGCAGCTCAGAGGGTGAGGTCACCCTTGGAACAGATAGCACAAGGCAGCAGCTGAGGATCACGTGGCCAAAGGACCAAGCCCTTGAGCTTGTGCTCTGTGGACACAGAACTCCCTCCACCCCAAAGACCACAGAACCCCCTTCTCTCATGGCACCCTTCTTCAGATCACAGGCCAAGGTTAGCTGGGTTGGATGACCACAGCAAGTGTAGGATGGGTAGTCACAGGGCTAACAGCACCCCGCACCTGAGCTGGGGCTCTCATCAGCTGCTGTGTAATGTTAGTCTGCCTGACATGGCTGACGACAAACACCTAGAAGGCCCTCTTCATCTGGACCTAGCGCAATGTCGGGTGAGCTCTGACTGCCTGGAAGAACTTCCATGATGACAACAGACCCAGGGTAGCTTTGATACAACACCAGTCAGTCCCTGACTGGTCAGGGCATTTGGGGGGCAAGGTAGGGTAGCTCTTAAAGCACAGGGTCTTCAGAGACCTGCCACTGCTCTCCCCATCCCCCACGAGACACTAGGATCAGAAGATGACAAGGTCTTCTTCATCCCACTGCTGATATTACTCAACCAAAGAGTCAAGAGCATGAGCTGGGAGAGAAAGACCACGTATCAATCCAGTCTCTCCATTTTGCAGACTTGGTTTCCTAGCTCCCAACCCCTAGAAAGTCAGAACTGTTCTGTAAAATAGTGGCATTGCCCCCATCCCAGATCTATAAAGCAGTAAGGCCTTCCATAGGCCACGGCACACAGCAGTGCAGCTATTTCTCCCATCCTATGTTCCTGGAGTGCTTGTCATCCTCTCATGCTGCAAACACTGAGAAGCTTTTTTCCTAAAAGCACGAGGGAGAGGGAGCTGAGAGGACGAGCGGGCAAGCCCATGCTTCCACTTAAAGTCAGGTCCTTCACTTCCCAGACCACTCCTACCCGCTGCAGAGCAAACAAGCCTCAGTTTTCCCAGGGGGAGACCAGTGAGCAGTGGGCCCTCTGCTTCCTGCCTGATGGTGTTCCCCTGAGTGGGAGGGACCAAGACGGTCCTTTTCAGCCTGGAATGCCACCAGCCACCACTCTACAAACACGGCCCAGCCTGAGCCTCTCAGCCCTGCTCTTACCTCACCATGTGGGCTTCTCACTATTTTCCATCTAATTTATCGACTTTATTATAATGTAGTCTGTATCTATGATCTCATTTTGATCTGGACAATTTCAAGAAGCAGAGAAGGTGCAGATTCCCTATTCTTTTCTTTTATTTTATTCTAGTGCTAGGGATCAAACCCAATTTTGTACACATGCTAAGCAAGCACTCTACTCCTAGCCCCTGATTTTTTGAGCTCATGATCCTTTAGCTCAGCCTGACCTGGAACTCCCTGCACAGTCCAGGCTGCCCAAAAACATGTGATTCTTCTGCTACTTCTGGACCATAGACATGTACTACCATGCCTAGCCGGGGTGTGGATTGTTATTCCCCTTTATAGAATGGAAAGACCAAGGTTCAGAATGGCCAAGGGGTTCTCTGAATCTTGCAGCCAATGAATCAATCAGAGGGAAACACTGAGCCAGGGAGAGCCACCTGCTGCAATTTCATCTCCAAGCTCTGGAAGATGTCACCTCCCGGTGAGGCTTTTACACCCCTTGCTGGTAGGATTGCTCTGTCTTACAGCCTGGAGGCAACAGGAATATCAAGCCATCAGAAGAAACTTTATGTAGGTCAGGGGGCTCTAGTTGTGGTGGTCACAAGAAGCTTTTGTACAGCTGCTTACTACTCTGGCATGGCAAGTCTCTCCCTAAAAAGGCACAGGGAAGCTTCTTGGGCGCAGCCAGCATCCCTGACCCTAATCCTGAATTGACTTCCACAGCACCAAGCTCTTTGCCAGCATGTCTTGATATTTCTTCCAACAGCCTTTCGAGGGAGCAGCGGTGGCTGTTCTATACCACTGACACCTTCAAGAAACACTTCCTAGAAAGGCCCTTGGGGTTCTTACCTGGGATGGCCACCAGGCCATTTGTAACGATTACATAGGATTCAGTAAGTCACTCAGGCAGCAACTGAGCTCAGAGCCTCCTCCAGAATCTCCTTCCAAGAATGATATCCTGGATCAGGGATGGCAACTTTACTGTCAGTCTGCCTAGCAAAGGACGGGACCACATCTGCCAGCTTGAAGCTAACACCTGCTACGAAGCTTGAGCACTCTGAAGGCTTCCTCGGCACCCCGGACCTAACCCCAGCTGGGACTGTCTTAGATGGAGACACATTTTTAGAAGGAGCCTGGATTTCAAAAAGTGGTCTAGCAAAGAGAGAGAGCCAGCTCCCTGAGGAGAGGCTAACTCCCCACCTGCCCAAATCTGTCCAGACTGTGAGTCCTCATTGCCTGCCAGCTGGCCCCACATGTGAACCATCTGTCATAATTCTGTGTGTGCTCCAAATGACCCAATTATTCAGCTTCAGTTATGACCTGCTCAGTCCTAAAAGTATCCTGTTCACTCAGAGGCACTGTCTTCTGACTGTGGGATGTGCAACCAAACACAGGCTTCTCAGTTGCATAAACCTGGTCCCACAGAACTGGGTGCGGGACCCTTGCACTTGCCTGTGACCTCAAATCCAACCAGGCTCCCAGCTCTTCTTGACCTCTTTAAAAAAAAAATCTTTCCTAACATCTTTGTTTTAAACTGATTTTATCTTTGTAAAAACCTAAACAGCTTCAGCAGTAACTGAAGCCTGTTCATGTGCCATGATAAGCTTGTTCCATCTCATTCTCTCCTGATGGACGGAGGAGGCAGGTAGACAAGATACTGCTGCCACCATTTTATTATTTTATTTTATTTTATTTTATTTTATATTTTGTATAAGATAACTAAGACTCTGAGGGGCCAAACCTTAAGAAGATCCTAACTGACTCCAGAACCTGTGATCTTGCCAGGCCTGTATAACCATGTAGGTGTTACCTGGGAAGCGAGATAGTCCACCAAGCTGTCCTTCTAAAAGATCAGTGAGTCACTTGTGAGGCCTCTAATGCAGAGTAAACGAGCATGAAAAGTCCTTCCTCCTGTGTTAATCTAATTACTACTTGGCTGCTACTGGCTGAGCATGCTGAGGGCTGGGCTCTGGGCTAAGCGTTTTAGATGAATTGTCTTATTGAATCTCATTTTAACATTACAACCCTGCAAAAAATGTTATAGACTCACTGTCTATGTCAAGAGTATGTAACCTGATCCAGGTCACTTAAGAAATGACAGAGCCAATATGTAAATCTAGGTCCTCCTCATTCCCAAAACTAGCTTCTCCAATGAATAGAGTCAGCCCCACGTTATAGAGGAGAGAGAAAAGGGTTCCTGGACAATATGCCCCATGCTCTGAAGTCAGTTGTGGGCTGCATATATCCCAGAGTCAAAAGGACTGAGGGACACCTGTCCTTGGGATTATGACTGTTGAGAGCAGGCCAGGAGTGGTGGCACACAACTTTAATCCTAGCACTCAGGAGGCAGAGGCAGGTGGATCTCTAGATGTGAGGCCACTCTACAGGGTGAGTTCTAGGACTGCCATGGCTGCACAGAGAAACCCTGTCTTGAAAAAGGAAGGAAGGAAGGAAGGAAGGAATAAGGAAGAAAGGAGAAAGAGAGAGAGAGAACTAAAGACTGTTCAGGATAACCCTACCCAGAACCAATTTGTTGTCCCCAGGACAGTACAAGTTTTCCGAATGCAAACGGAGAAAATACCTCTTAAAATCTCAAATCCTCCCCAGTTTCTTCTTGGGTATCACTAGCATATCAGGCAATGGAGACTAAACTATTCCATAGAAATTCCAACTAAGATTTGTTTAGGGATCTCCATGAGGTTCACCACCACCTATGTCAAGAATGCTCAGGACTTTGAGCAATCAGTATGGTCCTCCCTGCACCACAGGCTTGCTGCTCATTAGTAGCAGCCCATTAAGGTGAGAGGCTCCCAGCTGCCTGAGAAATGCACTCTCCTGGTCCCTCAGGGTCAGATCACCTGGTACATTCCGGAAATTCAAGACCTCAGATCAATAGCCCTTTGCCAATCTTTAGAGAACTAGAAAGGAGGTCTCAGGTGCAATGGGCAGACACGTTTTCTCCAGGAAAACAAAACATCATCAGTCTGGCAGGAAGCACTCTTGCTGTTAGAGAACCTCAGCCTTGTTTCAGAAGCTGGGAGCACACGGGAAGCCAGAGGGGCAGTGGGGACATCCCTGCCGCCATTTCTGCTGTCTGTACTTTGCTCGCTCAGCTCTGTGGAGCCGAACGCCTTCCAGTGCTGAAGAGATTTTCCCGGCCACTGCTGTGCCTGGGCTGGACTGCGGTGGACACAGGGGAGAATCTCCACTGCCCACAGGTCTGCTTTCAGACCTGAGTCCCCAGTTCTACTATGAAACCTTCTACTGCTTCTTGGCAACTCTCAAGTTCTCGGGAAACTTTCTTGTTCCTGGGTTCTGTTCAAAGATGTCTACTTCTTAGCCAGAAACTGAAGGTGTGCTTTTCAATCCCAAATGACACAAATCCTTCCTCAGAAAGGTATATTCCTCTCGGCCATCCCTTTAGGTCATCCCTATCATACAGACAGGTTCCCAGGACAATTGGCAAGACACAAGACAGCAGAGGGCAGAGATGGGCCTTGTTTGGACAGAGGCCACATGTCATCAGAACAAGGCTGGGAACAGAAAATTACACAAGAAACTGAAGAGAATTTGGATGACTTGGTGGCCCTCAGATTTTCCATCACCAAGGGCCTCTCTGGTTAAAGCCCTACTTTATCTACCAAACCCGTGGAGCACAAAGCTGCTTGGTTTTGCTCCTGGAAGGTACATGAGCCTACACGAGCTTCTAATCAGAGATCAAGAGTGTTGGTCCCTCTTGTGGGCATCACTCTGAGCCAAACACAGACACGTGGTGACTGCTTTAGCCTGCGCTGTCTGGCCCAGGTGAAGGCCTCTGAAACCCTGACAAGCCTTTGTAGGAGGGGTAGTGGGTGGTACTTCCTGGAAAAAGAGGGTGAAAGAAGCAGGCGTGGGAGCTGGGCCGTCTCCACAAGAAGGGCGAGTAAATAAATAAACAGGGCAGTGCGCAGCTGTCGGGCCGCGCCCTCAGGACGCCTGCAGGTGCAGGGACAGCAGAGGTCCCAAGCAGGGTATCTCAGGGGCCATCCCGAGTAACACCTGTTAAGCTGCTCTTTCATGCAGAAGTAAACAGGGTCGACTGTGTTCTACACAGCAAGAAACTGTCTCTGACTTTGTCTTCAGTCATTGCACGATTATATGGAGGCCAACCTCAAGCCTGGTCCCAACCTCTTTCCTCAAGTACCAGGTCACACTCCTCCAAATCAGAGAGAGGGACTCACCTCTGCCAGGTACAGCACGCAGAATTTCAAGTCTTCTGAAGAGCCTTTGAAGAGAACAGAAAAGAAGACTCACATTAGAATTGGCTACCCAGCCAAAGCCTTGCTGGGCACAGTCAGTATCTCACCCAGGAGGCTGCGTGTGGTGCCTCCCCTAACAAGAGAAAGGAGAGGGCAGGTGTGGGGAGCAGAGCATTCTCTAGAACAAAGTTCACTAACTCACCCTTCCAGTGATGCTGACCCAGGGAATGCCAGAACCCCATTCTCAGAAGACCCTCTGCCATCTAATGGCCAGGTACAGGGAGCTATCTGTATCCCAGAAGGACTCCTTCCTCCCAGAATTCTGCCATAGAGGTAGCACACTTCTGCGGTCTTAAACCTGTGGTTCTCAACCTTCCTAATGCTGCGACCCCCAACCATAAATTTTCATTGCCACTTCATAACTGTAATTTTGCTACTGTTAGGAATCATAATGCAAATATCTGATATGTAGGATACCTGATATGTGATTCCTGCCAAAGGGTTATTCGACCCCAAGGGGGTCACTACCCACAGGTTAAGTACCTACACCTTAAATTCTACCGCCTTTTCTGTTTTGAAATTCAACAGGGAGCCATTTAATCCTTGAGTGGGCCTTGTTCCTCACTCAGGGAAGCACGGGTCAGTGAGGGGCAGTCTTCAGTCCCATTTCTATGCATCCTAGCAGACAGCTCTTCAACACGGCCACGCTCTTTAAGGGTGGTCAAATATGGCAAACTCAACCAATTACAAAACTGAAAAAGATTAGGTAGGGTAGTGGGCTGTTCCCTTCCCTTCCTGGGAAGACTCTTAGTTCAGGAGAACTCCAGATGGAAAGGAAGGGAACACTAGGAACTGGGGACAGCACAGCCACGAACGTGGAAACGGAACTGTGTCAGTAAGCACAGAAGCGCACAGCCCCGCCAGGACACCTGCCCCATTCCCTTCACCCTCTCAGCCTCGGGATTTGGCTGCACCGCCTCTGAAGCATTATCTGGTCACAGGCCTGGGAGAGTTGGGCTGTTGGCCTTACCAAGCAGGGTGTCAATTTTTGAGGAAAGCAGCTATACAACACAAGTAACAGCACGCACTTGCGATGTCAGGGACCCTGGAGTACCACAGTGATCTGGGCCAAGTGCTGCCCCAAATGCTCCCGCCAGCCAGCTCAGAGGCTGACAGTACTTGCTTCTGTATTCATTCCTGTCAACCAGGAGGCAGGGCTCCTAGCATCCTTGGCTCATGTGAGAACAGAGGACCCATCGGGTAAAGTTACTTGGCCAGGTAGTAGGAACTGTAGCCCAATTCTATGGCTCATACTCAACCACTGCACAGCATGACTCTCAAATGCCAAGCTTCAACGCATATTTAAGGCAAAGGAACCACAAGCCAAACAGGGTCTGTCACGAGGAGAAGCATCGAGGTAGGAACGGACTGCACATCAAGCCGAGCTATAAAAACGCAGGGAGCAGAGATCTAACCAAGGGAAGCCAGGCTCCTCAAGCAAGAGAGTGGACATATCCCAAGGGGCAAGAGCCACCGGGCACAGCTACAACAAAATGTCCCATCAGTAAATGGAGGTTCACTCTGGACTTGGACTCAGAGTTTCTACTTTTCCCCACATGGAAACAGGCCCTGCCTCAGAAATCTGTCGTGTTTAAGAAAATGGATCCCAACGCCTCTGTGGATTCTGTGTGTTGGTGAGATGGTGACAAGGGGAGGGGTTTCCTTTGCTTAAGAAAACATACTGAAATATTTCCTAGCAGACCCTAGTCTAAGGCAGAGAGCCACTACAATCAATGTAAGAAAGTAATAAAAACCTGGGTTTGGGGAGCAGGCAATAGGGGAGAGAAGGCCCTAGAAGTACAGAACAGGACGGAGAGATGAGAGAATCAGGGAGATGGGAGCTGCGGCTGGAGAAGCACAGTCAGACAGTCCCTGTGTCAGGAACCATTGATGACTGGCAATGTCTCTGCGCTTTGACACCAGCCCTGCTCCCTCCCTGGCATCTGTGCTGGCAGCAGTGGGTAGCAGGATGGAAGGGGGCAGTGCTCAGCATGATTCAGAGCTAGGGTGCCAGGGAGGGAGTGTTTGCAGTGCTGGAGAGAACGGCAGAGAACTTCTGCCCTGCTGGAAGAGCAGGACACCAAGGCTTCCGACATGGGGCTTTTCCTTGAACCACACTTACTGCCTCTGTCATTTTGGAATTCATCAGGGAGTCTTTAGTTCCAGAGTGGGCTAACTTCCCTCATGTAATGCACAGACCATGCAGGAGGTTCCCTAATCATGCACTAGAGGGAGGCCAGAGAAGACTTCCTGGCCCATGTCTGCCTATCTATCTATCTATCATTTACCCAGAGAACAATTTATTGGTGGTTGAGATTCACCAAACCTTCTCCACTAGTGGAGGCAGGCCAAGGGAGCTCTTGTCTATATTCTCAAGGGTAGGGTCAGGGAGAGACAGCAAACTCTGTGGTACAGCTGAGATCTGAATCCAGGACAGAGAACTCCCCACAAAGCCTGGATTCCTAATCCGATAGTATATGTCTGTGATCCCAGACAGCTAGGAGCTCCAGGGTGGAGAGGCCTCTTCCCCAGCTCTCACTGCTGTGGCCAGAACTAAGGTGGACATGGAGGACAACTGAGATGCGCATTCGAGCAGCTGGAGCTGAGGCAGCTGAGTTCCTAAGCTGGAATCCTGGCTCCTCAATGTGCCTGGAGAGCCCATGAGTCAGGAAGACATTTCCAGGCCATATCTAAGAACAGTCAAGGCCAGAAAGACACACTGCGGGTGGGATGCTGGCTGCTCGGGATCCAAAACACAAAGAGTAGCAAAACCAGTGGGCAGCAGTGGCAGGAAGAGACCACAATGGGCCCCAGCTGACCGGAGATGCCCCAATTGTTAGCACAGCTCCTGATGAACCCTGGGAGAAGCTGACAGGAGGAGAGACCTGGCTCTGGAACTCCGGGGGAGGAGCCACCCAGCTGCCAAACTAAGGAGGCACTCTGGTCTCCTCTTAGCCATCCCTTGTTTACAGAAACAAGTGTCCACTGGTCACCTGATGTACACCATGCTCCCTATTGAATCCTAGGAATAGGGTTGAGTAGCAGAGCCAGGCCGTAGCAAAGAAGTCACAAGGGAGCCCTTGGTCCCAGGGATAGGCTGGATTCTGCCCTGTTAGGGAGCAGCACTTGCCATCCCCAGACTGCCAAGCTGGATACTTTCTTTGTTTAACAATGTTTGGGCCCCTAAACTAACTTGAAATCGAGTAGAAACCTAAGAGTCTCATGCCATTGTTAGTTAGAGACCATTCTGTCACCAGACACTCCAGCTGACTCCGAAATGGCCTCTTTGGAGGGCATGTGGGAGGGGCTAGGAAATGGTACCAGCCTCAGGACACTGAACCCACAGCTCTGACTCAGGCTGCTGCAGTGGGGAGCATGAGACTTCAGTAGAACACGAAGCCTATCTGCAGAGAGCTGAATGGTGAGCTCCATTTGGTGTCTGGAAGTAAATCTAAGCCCTGAATCATGTACCTTGAGTGTTCCTTCCAATTAGTCAGCTCCAGGCGTCCCAGAATTCACTTTTAAACCCTCTCAGACCTGTGGTCTACCCAGGAAATCCAGTAGAGGTCCATAGCTCCATGCCAACCCGACAGACTGTGTCCGTGATCATCTTGCCTGAGAAGCTAACTTTGACCTTAGCTTTCATGTGACTGTCCCATCATCCACAGGCAGACACGGGCTCAGCCCCAGACCATTTCTGCATGCAACTGAGTCTCTGGGGAGCCTCTCTACACCCCTTAGCTCTTACCACCCAACATGAACATCACTGCCTGGTACAGGAGAGTGTGTCTAAATTCCTCAAACTCCAAATCCAGGCCCTGGGCCTCCAGGAGGGGAAGCCCAGTCAGTCCCCAGCCTGTATACCCCAATCTGGACAGGGCCTCCAGGAGGGGAAGCCCAGTCAGTCCCCAGCCTGTATACCCCAACCTGGAAGCGGGGTGATATGAGTAGTGACCAGCTTCTCCCAGGAGCCAGCATGGTGTCAGAGACAGGAGGGAGCTCAAAAGGCTGACTGAAACTGTGAAGGGGTTACAGAGGTTACAAGCACACTGTTCTAACAGTGAAGCTGTGTTTGGCCCCCAGTCCTGCAGCTGCTGCTCTTCCTACCCTCCACCCCAGATCCACCCAAAAAGCAGTCAGCTGGAACAGACCTCCCCCTAATTCTTTTCCCTCCTTCTGTTTAGCAGGAAGCTGGGTCAGTAAGGGTTTGGGGCTTGTGGCCCTGGACCTTCAGAGTGTGCAACGGTCAGGGTTCAGGTCCTGGTGCACCTAGTGCATGCTACTGAGAACTGCTCTGCTGGATACATATTCAGTTTAACCAGGCCCCAGGCAGCTGGGGCGGCAGGTGGGGGACACGACAGGGAAGCCAGGCTGATAATAGTAAGCATTGTGTGTGTGTGTGAGTGTGTGAGCACAGGGGAAGCTGTGAGAGGGTCACTGGGGGGCAGAAAGGAGCCATCTGGAATACCAGAGCCATTGCCCAAGAAGCTGAGAGGCCTGCTCTTCCCACTGCCCCATTGGCTGGCCCTGAGGGCGGTGTCTCCCTTACTCTCCTGTCCTTGAGTAGGACAGAACTAGAGAGGGAGGGCTGTGAAGAACCCACGGGGAAGCCAGGGCACCAAGCACACACGACGGTTTTGCAAGCAGTCAGGAAGTTCTGGAGCAAAACCCGCCAAAACAGAATTCTTTCGTGGCTAATATTTTCCTCCTGTGCCCCCGCTGCCCTGAGATCACACAGGTCTGTTGTTGTTTGCATAATCTGGGAGAGGAAACCGAGCCCCTTTCGGCTGAGACCTCAGGCGCCAAAGCCTGTGGCTGGACAGATACTCCCAGCTGGCTTTCCGTTCCCTGGTCCCCTGTGGGCCAGGACACCATGGAAAGTTTTGGGTTAGAAATTCCCAGCTTGCTGTTGATGTTCAGGCATACTCCAGCTTCCTAAGGCTCTAACCAGGCCCCACACAGCAGGCTAAAAAAGGAGTATCCACAGATCATGGTCAAGAAGGCTCTACTGGGAACCTGCTGGGAGCAAGGCACTCTACATAAATGACCTAACCTAACCCAGCAGCCTTCTGAAGTGCCATTATCATTCTGCTTTACAGAGAGGAAATGGGCTCAGAGAAGCAAGCCTTCCACTATATCTTTATCTGCGTGGGAGACTTCTACCCTAGGGAGCTTCCAAGGAAAAGAGCAGAGAGTTTTGGACTCTGAGACCGGTGTTCAAGGCCCTCGATTCTGGTCTCTCCAGCCGAGGGTGTGACATTTGGCAATCTGCCAGCCCCAGGCTGCCATGACAGCACATTCTCAAGTGCTCCACTGAAACTGACAGCCAAATTTCCACAAAGTCCCTAGCGGGCCACCATGCTGCCCCTGGGTGTCCAGGCCTTTCTTACCCTCTTGTAGCTTCACACTCTGGAGGTAGAGGGGATTTCGCAGGACGTCACAGCGGCCTGGCTCGTCCTCCTTAGTGAAGAGCAGCAGGTCTGAGTAGGCAAACAGTGTCACCTGTTAAGGGAAAGAACAAAAACAACACTCGGCCTTGCTGTCCTCCAGGATGCAGGGAGCCACAAGGTCCACTGGAGGTCCGGGAAACACACCCATACCATGTCAGGCTGAACCAGAAAGAACTCCAAGGGTGACTCTGCCAATCTGCCAGTGACAGAGGCCCGCCTTGCAGTGGGGGCAGCCAGTCTGTCCCTTAGTTTTCTATACTTCCCCCACTCAAAGTAGGGAGAAGAAGGAAAGGAGGAGGAGGACGAGGAGGACGAGGAGGAGAACGAGAAGGAGGAGGACAAGGACGAGGGGGATGAGGAGGAGGAGGCTGAAGAGGATGAGGAGGACGAGGAGGAGGAGGATGAAGAGGAGGAGGATGACGAGGATGACGAGGAGGATGATGAGGAGGAGGAGGATGAAGAGGAGGAAAAGGACGAGGAGGACGAAGAGGATGAGGAGGACGAGGAGGAGGAGGAGGAAGAGGAGGAGGAGGGCGAGGAGGAGGGAGACGAGGAGGAGGATGAGAAGGACGAGGAGGAGGACGAGGAGGAGGATGAGGAGGAGGACGAGGAGCAGGACGAGGAGGACGAGGAGGACGAGGAGGAGGACGAGGAGGACGAGGAGGAGGATGAGGAGGACGAGGATCAGGACGAGGAGCAGGACGAGGAGGACGAGGAGGAGGACGAGGAGGACGAGGAGGAGGATGAGGAGGACGAGGATCAGGACGAGGAGGACGAGGAGGAGGATGAGAAGGACGAGGAGGAGGACGAGGAGCAGGACAAGGAGGAGGACGAGGAGGACGAGGAGGAGGACGAGGAGCAGGACGAGGAGCAGGACGAGGAGGAGGACGAGGAGCAGGACGAGGAGGACGAGGAGGACGAGGAGGAGGACGAGGAGGACGAGGAGGAGGACGAGGAGGACGAGGAGGACGAGGAGGAGGACGAGGAGGACGAGGAGGAGGACGAGGAGGACGAGGAGGAGGACGAGGAGGAGGACGAGGAGCAGGACGAGGAGGACGAGGAGGACGAGGAGGAGGACGAGGAGGACGAGGAGGAGGACGAGGAGGACGAGGAGGAGGACGAGGAGGACGAGGAGGAGGACGAGGAGGACGAGGAGGACGAGGAGGAGGACGAGGAGGACGAGGAGGAGGATGAGGAGGAGGATGAGGAGGACGAGGAGGACGAGGAGGAGGACGAGGAGCAGGACGAGGAGGACGAGGAGGAGGACGAGGAGGACGAGGAGGAGGACGAGGAGGAGGACGAGGAGGAGGACGAGGAGGACGAGGAGGAGGACAAGGAGGACGAGGAGGAGGACGAGGAGGACGAGGAGGAGGATGAGAAGGACGAGGAGGAGGATGAGAAGGACGAGGAGGAGGACGAGGAGGAGGAGGACGAGGAGGACGAGGAGGAGGATGAGGAGGATGAGGAGGAGGAGGACAAGGAGGAGGAGGAGGATGAGGAGGAGGACGAGGAGGACGAGGAGCAGGACAAGGAGGACGAGGAGCAGGACGAGGAGGACGAGGAGGAGGAGGAGGAGGATGAGGAGGAGGATGAGAAGGACGAGGAGGAGGACGAGGAGGACGAGGAGGAAGAGGACGGAAAAGGAGAAACAACAATGGTTCTTGCCTTCACCTCACGGGGAAGAGCCTTATTCAGTCCAGGTTCTGGGGTATCCCCAGACCTCACCCCACACCTGACTCCATCAAGCTTCTTCTACAAGGCCTCTGTAATGTGAAGGGGAGCAGCACAAAGTAATATTTCCAAATCTCTTGCAGATATTTTTGAAGTATACCAGTGAGAAATTGGTTCAAAAAAAGAGCAGTTACTTATACATGTTACTTCTACATAACCGCTAATCTCCTTTATGCTCCAAAAACAAATGAAAGGCAATTTTTAGAAATTATAGATAAACTGATAGATGTGCTTTATGCTAAAAGGAGCCCACTAGGTTTTCTATATCCACTAAAGTTTACACTGTTTTTTTTTTCTTTATCTGCCTTACAGTAGCCTTTCCTTAAAGCCATAAATTTCTATTTTAGAGTCTATAATAATAATAACAGGCAATATTATTATTATTATTATTATTATTATATTAATATTATTATATAATATATTTATTTATATAAATATAAATATTATAATATTAATATTATATTATATAAATATAATATATTTATATATTTATATATTTATTTAAATATATATAAATAATATTATATTATATATTATATAAAATATATAATATTATATATTATATGAATATAAATATAATATATTTAATAATAATAATATTAATATTATTGCCGAAAGCAATCTACAGATTCAATGCAATGCCCCTCAAAAATCCCAGCAAAATTCTTCTCAGACCTTGAAAGAACAGTACTCAACTTCATATGGAAAAGCAAAAACCCACGATAGCCAAATCAATCCTGTACAACAAAAGAACTTCTGGAGGCATCACAATTCCTGACTTCAAACTCTACTACAGAGCTACAGCACTAAAAACAGCCTGGTATTGGCATAAAAACAGAAAGGAGGACCCATGGAATGAAATAGAAGATCCGGATATCAATCCACACATCTTTGAACACCTGATTTTTGACAAAGAGGCAAAAAATACCAAATGGAAAAAGAAAGCATATTTAACAAGTGGTGCTGGCATAGCTGGATATCAACATGCAGAAGAATGAGAATAGAACCATATCTATCACCATGCACAAAATTCAAGTCCAAATGGATCAAAGACCTCAACATAATGCTAGCCACACTGAACCTTATAGAAGAGAAAGTGGGAAGTACACTTGAACACATTGGCACAGGGAACCACTTCCTAAATATAACCCCAGCAGCACAGACACTGAGAGAAACAATTAATAAATGGGACTTCCTGAAACTGAAAAGCTTCTGTAAAGCAAAGGACATGGTCAACAAGGCAAAACGACAGCCTACAGAATGGGAAAAGATCTTCACTAACCCATATCAGACAGAGGTCTGATCTCCAAAACATACAAAGAACTCAAGAAAGTGGTCACCAAAAGAACATATAATCCAATAAAAAAAAAATAGAGTACAGACCTAAACAGAGAACTCTCAACAGAGGAATCTAAAATGGCTGAAAGACACTTAAGGAAATGTTCAACATCGTTAGTCATCAGAGAAATGCAAATCAAAACAACTCTAAGATTCCATCTTCCACCTGTAAGAATGGCCAAGACCAAAAACACTGATGACAACTTATGCTGGAGAGGTTGTGGGGAAAAGAGAACACTCCTGCATTGCTGGTGGGAGTGCAAGCTGGTACAACCCCTTTGGATGTCAGTGTGGTGATTTCTCAGAAAATTAGAAAACAACCTTCCTCAAGACCCAGTAATACCACTTTTGGGTATATATCCAAAGGATGCTCAGTCGTGCCACAAGGACATGGGATCAATTATGTTCATAGCAGCTTTGTTTGTCATAGCCAGAACCTGGAAACAACCTAAATGCCCCTCGATTGAAGAATGGATGAGGAAAATGTGGTGCGGTTACACAATGAAGTACTACACAGCAGAAAAAAATAACAACATCTTGAATTTTGCAGGAAAATGGATGGAGCTAGAAAACATTATTTTGAGTGAGGTAACCCAGACTCAGAAAGACAATTATTACATGTACTCACTCATAGGTGGATTTTAAACATAAAGCAAAGAAAACCAGCCTACAAACCACAATCCTAGAGAACTTAGACAACAATGAGGACACTAAGAGAGACTTACACAGATCTAATCTATATGGGAAGTAGAAAAGACAAGATCTCCTGAGTAAATTGGGAGCATGGAGATCTTGAGGGAGGGTTGAAGGGGGTAGGGGAGAGGCAGGGAGGGGAGCAGAGAAAAATGTAGAGCTCAATAAAAATCAAAACAATAAAAAAGATTCAATTACCAAAATAATAATAATAAAGAATTATTAATTATAGGAACTGCTCTTTGAGTGACCAAATCTGATATGCCATTTCTTCTGAAGAAAGAAGAACCAGCCAGAAAGGCTTGGCACATCCTGAAGAGTGCAGTGAGTGATTTGCTAACCATGTTTAAAAGCCAGCATGCTGACGCTGAGCTAGCAAGCTGTTAAAGATGGCCGTACAGGCCCACCTCTGAGGCTCTCCTACAGAAATATGAGAATATATAAACATGAACATGTAAGGATATTCTCAGCAGCACTTCTGTAACTGAAAAGAAATAAAAGTTGGCCATAATCGTAGAATGAATGATCCCGGCAGTCTGGTAGCTGAGAACTGAGAGTTACAGGCTATCCCAGGGTACACAACAAGCTCTAAGCTAACCTAGGCTGTGTGGTGAGAACCTGTCTCAAAATATATATATTAAAGCATATATGCATACATGAGTGTGCATATATATATATATATATATATATCATCAAAGGCCCACCTGCCATCTCAAGTGTCATGCAAACAGAAGCTGTAATAATTAGGGCCACAGAGACAATTCAGGGATGTCCTTGAGCAGGCTATCTCAGGTCTATGTCCCCTTCCAAGAGGTCCCAGAAGCTCTAGAATTCTTGGCTAGAAGGGGTCTTAATAGTAACTCTGCCAAGCTCAGTTTTCACACAGCATCACGGCTGCTAGCACCTACTCTTGCCTTACTAAGTCCTCCTTAAACAATGCCATTGCTCCTCACAGCTCGGACAGGTTAAGTAACTTTCCCACAGTCACACAGGTCTGCCTGTTTTCAGTGTTCACATTAGACAGAGAAAGAGGTGGCACTGTATGGTGCCTGAGGCAGAGGAGACAACAAATTCAGCAAGCATGGAAAGGAAGACGATGGAGTGTTCAGGAGAATTTCTGTAAGGGATTTTCTGAGGAATTGCTGTTCTAGGCAAATCCTCATGTTCCCAATCAGGGCAAGTCTGGCTGTTACCTCCAGACCCATAGGGAAGCTGGCAGAAGAAAGTTTGGAAGAGGAAGTCTCTGAGTCTAGAAAATAAAACAAAAGCAAACAAAAAAAAGGGCCACAGCCAGGTGAGAAAACCCTAAGCCTCTGTCCCAGCCTGGTTCCCACAGCTGAGAATACGGTCTAGACAGGAAGTGATTAAGGCATGAGAGAAAATTTCCCCCAAAGGTCGGTCAGGCACAGGGCTGGCACAGGGCTGGAGGCAAGGCCTATGGCAGGCATACCAGAGCAAAGCGTGTGACCCCTGTCCCCAGCACCCTAGGGCAAGAGCCTCACCGCCCATAAAGTGTGGCCCATCTCCACACTCCAGTTGCCTGTGTCTACCACCGTGGGCCCTGGGGCCTTTCGCGTCTTACAGGACACGCACATTTCCCAGAGTTTAAAGATTTAGTCACAGAATTCTTTCAGCTCGGAAGAGGGTGACTTCTTCCAAGTGGTCCTAACCAAAGCCTTCTCCTGGGAACCCAGCCACAAGCTAGGACTGCAGACAACAGCTTGGTGCTTTAGTTAATGGTAAACCTGATGAGTCAGTGTGAAAGTGAGGGTGTGATGTCTTGGGCCTCATCGTATTCTTGGAACCTAGCAAAGGCCGGGTTGACTCCTCAGTGAGCAGGACTGTTGTCAGGATGTGCGTGTAAGAGGCTGTCATGAGTGCACGCCTTTAACGCCTTTAACTCGGGAGGGAGGCAGAGGCAGGCAGTTCTCTGAGTTTGTGGCCAGACTGATCTACAAAGCAAGTTCTGGGACACTCAGGGCTACACAGAGAAACCTTGTCTTGTAAAAATATAAACAACGAACGAACAAAAAGGCCACCACAAAATGCCAGCTTGACCTGGATGTGCAAGCTGCCA
This sequence comes from Myodes glareolus, assembly GCF_982192425.1. Classification (NCBI taxonomy): domain Eukaryota; kingdom Metazoa; phylum Chordata; class Mammalia; order Rodentia; family Cricetidae; genus Myodes; species Myodes glareolus. The sequence continues at coordinate 128,384,847 of NC_142028.1, forward strand.
GTTTGTGACTTCTAGATGGGAGGGGAGAGCAGTCTGTGCTGTGGTACTGGAGCTGCTCCCAAGCATCAGCAGGCTCAGAGAAGAGATGTTGGGGTGGGGGTGCGTTCAAGGAATGCAGAACTCCGAACTGCTTACCGCTTTCCAGCTAATGACTCTACATAGGGGCACAGAAGTGACTAGGCTGTGACCCCTGCGGCTCAGGGACGCTCGACCTCTCCGAAGCTCCCACCGGTGACAGCTGCTTTCCGTTTACAATTTGAGGAACATGAGATGATATACCAAAGCCCTCCGATGTGGCTACTATCCTACTTCAAGAAGGGATGTACCTAATTTTCCTGTCCTCAAACCACCTCTTTCAGTCTTAAAGATGGAGTCTCTTTTAGTTCTCAGTCTCTGAAGATGCAGGAGGCAGGGATGTGTGTGAGAGAGTGTGGGGTGGGAGTGTGTGGGTGTGTTGGGGGGTGGTGAAATGCTACTATAGTTTTGTTTTCCTTCCTTTGTCTTTTACAAGCATACCAAAAGCACCAGGATCATGGAAAGCGTTACCCAGCCAGAGAGCCAAGTACTAATTCTGGCTCCATTCCCCACCAGGCTTGGGATTCTTGGACCCTGGCTAATGTCATGCAAGCCTCTCATTGTGCTTCTCCTCTCCTGGGGTGAGGACGCTACAGGGCTAATTGGGATCATACATGTAGCATGCATGAGCAGTGAGGAGCAGTAAGTGCCTGCTGTCTGTGCAGTTAATGGTGGTCGAGACAAGAAGGAGTATACCAGACATATGAGCATGTTCCAGGTGGCTGCTATCCCTAACTGGCTTCTTCTGGTTACGCTAAATATACAGTCACAATTCTGCAGTTCTGACCCTGCACACCTTACCTGCACTACACACATATGCACGAAACCCAGCCCCAAGAGACTTCTCGCTCTTAACACCTAGATCCCCTCTCCCATTGAAATTTCTCTCCCATGGGAGCAAGTTGGGGGTAGACAGGACAAATTCCCTAACACAGCGGTCCAGAAGTGATATCAGCAATGCCAGTGGTGAAAGCAGCTAAACTCCGTGCAGGCAGTAAGGGGAGACGGTTGTGGTAAAGGCTGCAGGGTGAGCACAGAGCCTGGGGTTGCAAGGAAGGTTAAGAGTTAAATCGAGTTGGGGGTGAGATTAAAAAGCTGGCCAGGTAAGAGGAAAGACAGGGCTCTGGGCCAGTACAGCAGGCCACTGGCTCCAGGAGCCCCTGAGAACACGTATCAGATGCCATTGTCCCTTCACATAGCCTTGATTCTAACGCAGCTGATTGTGATAGACTAAACTGTCAGCCTGGGTGGCTTCTAACAAGAAGCTTCATCCTAGGAGACACTCTGGGCTACAATATAGGCAAGGAGGGAACCAAAAAGACTGTAACTTGGTGGCTGGGGAGTTAACTCCCTCTACCATGGTAAAGCCACAAGCTGATCCTGTAAATGAGAGAAGCTTAGCAGCCTTTGAGATGCCTACAAGGTTGGAGGTAGCTGGCCAAGTCAAGTGACCGAGAACTCAAAGAGCCAAAGTCAAAGCTGAAGTCAGATGAACAGAGCTGAGCTTCAACCACGGGGTGGGCAGCATAGGAGCAGCGCACAGCCCATCTCTCTGGTCAGACTGTGTGGTCTCTCCATTGGCTTGTCCCATGGCAGCCCGGAGAATGAACCAACCTCAGCAGAGGTACATCAGCTTTTGTTGAGTTTCTGCCACTGCTTCATGAAACCTAAACGAAGGAAAGTCAACAGGCTTCTCCTCCCGGGACATGCACACGCACATACACACACACACACTCTCAGGAGTGTGCCCTCAGTTTTTCACTGTTCTATAATTTTTTCTCAGTAAAGCTTGCGTTCTGATTTCCATACTTTGACGAGTCTGCATCCATTGACCTTCTTTGGCCTAACACAGCTACTATCCCAGGTCAATCTTTGATGATTGACTGTTCCGGCATCTCATGCCCTTGGGTCATGCACAACAGGACTGTGAACGGCCCCGTCACACTGAAAAATCAGAAATCATCAACATGGGAGGAACAGGACTGCAGTGTCCCCAGGCAGCTGCCATAAAATGAGCCGTGCTCATCTGGAACATAGCAGCTCTGATCTGCTTGCTTACAACTAAACAAAAGCCAAGCCAGCTTCATGTGTTAGTTCTAGTCATACAGAGTGACCAGGACAAAGGGGCTGCAAAGGGCCAACCTCAGACCCTGCCCTTTACCGCAGACATGTACAAACCCATTACTCAGATGGAAAGACTGATGAGGAAGGCAGAAGTCACCAGAAGCCAGAAACAAAGCTGGAGCCAGATCTGTCTGAGCTTCCTGATCTTTCTGCAGATCCAAGCCACCGTTCATCCTGGCAGAGCCGGCTCTGCATTAGAGCCCAAGCCGCAGCAAGCACTCTGCCGTCACCCAGGACCTCCTGGTAGCACGGTCAGATCCCATGGCTCCAGAGTCTCTTACACTGTTTCCATCCCAGCTCTGAGCTGGGACCTGGCCAACCGTGTGGGTGAGGGAGGCTGTCCCAGCTAGAGATAGGCTAGATGCAGAAGATGATGACACAGGCCTTACCCCGACCCCTGCTGACTGGGCTAGGAGCGGGGGAGGGGAGCGTCGTCGTCCCCGCCCCCCAGTGGGGGCTGCCAGTAGCCTGAGCTCTCAGGAGGGGGTCTGGGGTTGGGCTTATACAGAAAGACCCCGAAGTTCCTCTACCAAGTCTCTTTGGCTTGTAACTTTAAACTTCTCGGGTACTTCTCTCAGCTGGGTTAAAGGTTCATCTTTCTCCTCCTTAGGGGAACTCAGGATAAACAATGAAATGCCTTTATGGCCTAGAGGTTTGTTTTGACCGTATCAATGACGGAATCTTAGAGACAGTGAGATTGCCACTTTAACTAGTGGGCAAGCAAAAGCTGGGTAACCACTTGGTAAGGCCTTTGGAAGGAGTCTCTGAGGTTGCAGAGAGAAAATGCGCCAGCCCGGCTGGGCACGCCTTACCTGGGAAGCTGTGTTCCTCCCCTCATACAGCAGCAGCTCCTCTGACAGCAGCAGAGTTCGGGCAGGGTTACAGAGATCTAGGGGCTGAAAACCAGTCACGCTGAGTGGGAGCGCAAAGGGCGGCTTGCCAAAGCCGGATCAGAGCGAGAAGACAAGACTGCCCGTCCTCCTCCTAACCCTGACCCCATGCGCCCCTCACACCCACAACGGAAACAGAAAGAGTGCTCCAGTCCTGCACAACCAGGCCTGACCGAAGGAGCTGCTCTCGCTACAGGAAGTTCAGCCACATGCTCAGCGCCTTCGCACACCAGTCCTGCCCGTGCCCGCCCCCACACCAGACTCCTAGGCCCTCCCAGCCATCCTCTGTCCCGCCTAAGCCACACAGGAAGGTCTCTGCCGTCGATCCCAGGAGGCATCTTGAGGGCCCAATGCCAAGAGATTTGGCCACTCGTGTCTCTTCAAGGCCAACTGGGTCCCTGCCCTGCTCAGGTCCAGGTCCCAAGCTGAGCAAACTGCCTCCTTCACCTCATCCGTTTCCCCAGCAACCAACTCCTACTCAAAGTCCTCATCCCGCCACCCTGCACAGCCCGGCTCAGAGAACATACCCAGACTCTGACTGACCACCCAGAAGCTTATCCCAAGCCCCACAAGTCCCCGACCTCAAGCAGGGGACTATGTACTCCAGCAGGGATGGAGCTTCAGAAGGAGGCTAGGGGAAACCTCTTAGGAAAACCGATGGAGAGCAAAGCAGGTATGCTCATCAAGCCAGGTTGGTGGGACGGGGTAGTTGGGGCGTCTGGTGGGGAGAGGGGCACCACAGTAAGAAAGGGGAGAGGCAGCTTCTGTGTGGACAGCTACTGGCTGCTCCTTTATCTTGGTAGGTGCTCACTCTCTAATTCTTTGTTTTGTAAGTAATGTAAGTGTGACGCCATTTTTAAATCTTGATTATTTCTTTCTTCTTTCTTTTTTTGAGACAGGGTCTCTCTGTGTAGTTCTGGCTCTCCTAGAATTCACTCTGCAGACCAGGCCGGCCTCCACTCAGGTCTCTGCCTGCCTCTGCCTCCCAAATGCTGGGACTAAAGATATCCTCCACCACTGCCCAACTTGAATATATCACAATTTAAAATTTTTCAATTTTTAGAATTCTAAAAACTAATTTAAACTGGGCATGGTGGCACATGCCTTTAATCCCAGTGCTCAGGAGGCAGAGACAAGTAGATACTTATGAATTCAAGTCCAGCCTGATCTACATAGTGAGGTCCAGAATAGCCAGGGCTATATAGAAAGCCTCTCAAAAAAAAAAACAAAAACAAAAACTAAACCTAGTTTAATTTTTAAAAATTGTGCTCTATTTATTTATGTGTGTGCACACATACACATATATGTCTGTGTGGATGGAGCAGGTATGCACACATATACACATGTGCAGGAGTAGTCAGGCACAGGTATTTATGTGTGTGCACACATACACATATATGTCTGTGTGGATGGAGCAGGTATGCACACATATACACATGTGCAGGAGTAGTCAGGCACAGGTATGAAAGAAGCAGGAAAGTTTGCAGAAATCGGTTCTTCCCTTTCACCTTGGGTCCCAGGGACCAAGCTCAGGTTGTTGACAGGTTGCGTGGCAGCAGGCACTTTTCCCCACTGGGCCAACTTGTTAGCCTTAAACCAAATATAACCAGGCAGGTAATGTGCATCTATAATTCCAGTGTTTGGGATGCTGTGGAAGGATGGTGAGTTGGGGCACCCAGTCTAAAAAGTCAAGCGCTGTGAGTATGGCTAGGCGGCAGTGCGGCACGGCAGGAGCAAACCTTTGTGTAAGAAATAGAGTTCTTTGGACATACATTCAGAAGTGGTATGGGTAGGTCATATGGTAATTATATATTGATTTTTAAAAGGCCCTCACATTGAAAATGTGGTAATCATGTGCAATAAATTTTATTCAGACAGAAAAAAATTAAATTATGGCATTTGCAGAAAAATGAATAGATCTAGAAAATATATTAAGTGAGGTAACCCAAACTGAGAAAGATAAATATAGTATGTGCTTTCTCATATGCAGAATCTAACTTTAAATGCTTTCATTATATATACACGTGTGGGTGTTAGGTATGGGTCCTATAACCAGAAAAGAAACCTCAAGAGAGGGGACAGAACATACATGACATGAAGGTGGGAAAGAGGGGGGGACATGACATACATGACATGAAGGTGGGAAAGAGGCGGGGACATGACATACATGACATGAAGGTGGGAAAGGTGGGGACAGGACATGCATGACATGAAGGTGGGAAAGAGGGGGGACATGACATGAAGGTGGGAAAGAGGGAGACAGGACATACATGACATGAAGGTGGGAAAGAGGGGGGGACAGGACATACGTGACATGAAGGTGGGAAAGGGGGGGACAGGACGTACATGACATGAAGGTGGGAAAGAGGGGGGGACAGGACATACATGACATGAAGGTGGGAAAGGTGGGGACAGGACATACATGACATGAAGGTGGGAAAGAGGTTATGATGGCAGAAAAGTATTGGAGATAGGACTGTGGGAGAAGAGGACTGAAAAAGGAAAGAAAAAAAACAAATTATATTTGACAATGACATAACAGAACCTCAGACTTTGTGTGCTGATTAAATCATTGACAGGAAGCAGGAAAGAAGGAAAGAGAGAAACAAAGAAGTGAGAAAAGAAAGGGGAGATGTACGTGATTCCCGCAGGGTGATTGCTGGCCAGATGTGTGTCTGAACACCTTTCCCGCCCCAGAGGGGGAGGGTGGGGTAAGGAAAGAGAGGGCTCTCGCATGACTCCATGGTTTTCTGCACTTTTTCTGGAGGCTTCTGCTTCCCTGATAATTTCCACAATATGAAGTCATTTTCCTGCCCCCAGAGGGGCCCTGGATCCTGAGTGAGGCTCCACCTTTAGTCCTGGAACCAAGGTCGCTGCCTGTGCTCACTCCCTCCTGAGGAAACCCTGGGGCGTGCCACAGGCTCACCTGCACGAAAACGGGGAACACCAGGACTTTGGGGGCCAGGGTGACATAGGTGCCGTAGCTTGAATGCGGGACATGTGGTCTCAGGGCTGAGCAATCTTGGTAGTTGTTGTAGCCCTTCATAGTCTGCACTGTCTTCATCAGTCGGGACTTCTTGCCCAGGCCGGTGTACGATTTCCCTTTAGCGGTAGTCCCTGGTTCTGTGGAGCAGAGGTGGGGGCAGGGAGTCACTCCAGCTGGTCTCAGCCTCAGCCTGTAGGGACCCAGAGCTAGGCAGGAGCCTCCAGCACAACCGTGACAGGGGAGTTACCCCCACTCCACCTCAGTGACCCAGGCACCCACACAAATCTGTCTGTTCTTCAGCACAACCGTGATGGGGGAGTTACCCCCACTCCACCCCAGTGACCCAGGCACCCACACAAATCTGTCTGCTCTTCAGCTTTGCACTTCTGAAAATGGAGAAACTGTCTAGGCATGCTGGCACATGCCAGGAACCCCAGAATCCAGGAACCCAAAGCAGAAGAACCCCAAAATCAAGCAGCCTAGGCTGTATGACAAGACTGCATCTCGAAACAAGAGCAAAACCACAGTGCAATGAGGATTAACAAACTGCCCAGGTCTGACATCACTGAGGGCTGGAGAGATGGCTCAGTAGTTAAGAGCACTGACTGTTCTTCCAGAGGTCCTGAGTTCAATTCCCAGCAACCACACGGTGGCTCACAACCATCTGCAATGAGATCCTGTGCCCTCTTGAGGAAGAGACCTGGTCAGTCGTCTTCATCAACTTAGACCATGAAACCCAATTTGGACAAGTCCAACAGAACCACCATATACGGGATGCTCATGCATGTTTCAGCCTGGGCAGGAATTTCATTCATTTCTGACCTCACTGAGCCTCCGGTCCCACAAGGAACATGAGTCGGAGCAGAGGGGGCCTCTCAAGTGGTAGGGCATGTGATTAACCTCCTGTTTCCATCCTAACCCAGATCTCCTGACATCACCTCTCAGGCCCTATGGACACAGGTCTGTCCCCACAGTAGTGACAGAGACAGTATGCTTTGCCCGTGGATGCCAGGGTCCACACCTTCCACTAGCCCAGGAGGCAGGAGTCCACTTGTCCACCACCATCAATTTGTCTAGAATAAGACATTGCACGTGTGTGTGCTCTAGAGGCAAGCAGAGGGAACACGCCCCAGTGATGGGACTCACATACACACCTAGGCTCCTTCCTAGGGTACTGTTGCCAGGGGAAATCAGCCAGATTGTCCCTGACTAAGGTGCCAAGCCTGGGTCTCAGAGCCCAGGCTTCCCCTAGCATTCTGCAACCAGTAAACAGGTGGGCTGACCCAGCATCTTAGCTAAGCTCCCCACCAACACAAGGCCACAGGCCATAGGCAGAGGAAACAGCCCAGAGAGTTTGGTTTTACACTTGCTGCCTTCCCCCACCCCCAGGGCCCCTTCTCACAGAGAGGTGAGAAAAACATGTCAATGCTCCGCACCCCCACAAGTGACCAGTCTTCGCAGACTGGCGGCAGCAATGCTCCACACCCCCACAAGTGACCAGCAATGCTCCGCACCCCCACAAGTGACCAGCAATGCTCCGCATCCCCACAAGTGACCAGCAATGCTCCGCACCCCCACAAGTGACCAGCAATGCTCCGCACCCCCACAAGTGACCAGCAATGCTCCGCACCCCCACAAGTGACCAGCAATGCTCCGCATCCCCACAAGTGACCAGCCATCGCAGTCTGGTGGCACCAGTCAAACCACTTCCTGTCTATTTAGGGAGTGGCTTAGATGGTAACAAAGAAGAGGCACCCAGATGGGGACAAGAGGCACAGAGGCAGGGAAGAAGTCCCCCAGCTTCTCCTCTGACTTGGCCCTGGGACTTAAAAAGTTGCTTGTGCAGCAGCCTGGCCTTCCACTGGAAAAATCCAACCTGTGTCTCGAGGTGGATACTAGATTTGAGCTGGACAAGACATGCTGAACATGAGCGATGAATGACTTCTGAGTCAGAAGCTAACTGTGACTCTGCCACACAGAGCAGGCTCCTTCCCTGTCTGTGCTGAAGCAGAGACCATATACCTGCCTGTCTCGCCTGGTCCAGGCAGCCAAGTAGACACTAAAAGGCCTCTTAAGAAATGGGGCTTGGAGGGCTAGGCTGGTATGTGATGGCAGGATGGGTGACCTCCAACACTAAGCCAACCACCAGTGGTAACATGACAGAGAAGACCACAGGGCCTAGAAATATGCCATGAGTGAGGTTTGGAAGTAGACAGACTGAGTTGGCATGGTGCAGTCTGGGGCAGAGAAGTAGGGTCTGAGGCCAACCAGACCAGAAGGAAGGAAGGACACAGTCTGCTCTAAGTTGGGACTTACAAGAGATTCCTTTTTTTTCTAGGCGCAGATGCCCAGCGCTGTCAGAGAACCTTCACCGATCAGCCACCTGACACAGCTCTCTGCTTCCAGAGCTGACAGGACAACTTGATCCCATTATCCAGATAAGGAAATGGAAACCTGGAGTGGCTGGGCAAGCTGCCCAAGGTCATTCAGCTAGTAAAGGGCACCAGGCAGCAGCAGCGCTCTAGGCGGCAGGCCACTCCCTAAAACTACACTGCCACTCCCTTCTGGAGATATGGGGCAAGCGGTGTGGCTCTCCGGAGCTGATTTTCAAAGTTATCGTTTTTTTTAGAACAATCCAGACTGCAGTCTGGTTGCTGAGCCCCACAAAGGCAAACTTCCACCTGCCACCTCTTGTGATGATATCTGGCCTGAACCCCAATCATCTCCACTCCCTCTAGCACCTGCTTCACTGACCAAACATAGTAATTACACGGCTTTGCTTCCAGCTTCCGAGGCGAGCCCAGGCAGCCCTTTGGCTCTGGCAGTGGTGAATCTGAGGTCATCCTGCCTTCACAGGACCGCGGTTCTGGGGCATAGGACAACTACAGCCAAACAAGCACTCTAGGCTCCAGAAAGGCCTTAGATCCTGTTCAATGCAAGATGGTGACATTGTCCCTGTCCCTGCTATTCAAGGCAAAATGATTGAACTCTCCTTCCTGAAAGGCCACCTCCTGGCAGGCTAGAGGAATGCTGTCACCAGGGTGACAGCCCTAACCTCTGAACTCAGGACTTAGTACTGAAATGAAGCAAAGTCAAGATCTTGATACACGGCCTAGAGAGATGACTCAATTGGTAAAGTACTTGGTGTGCTAACTAGGTAGACCTGAGCCTAATTCCTAGTACCCAGGTAAAAAGTCGGGCATGGCGGCAATGCTTGTTGTGATCTCAGCACTGAGGAGGCTGAGGATCCCTAGGGCTCACTGACTGGCCAGCCCAGCTTAATCAGCAGTCTTGGACCCTTGTGACAGTGCCTGCCAATGGCTCCTGGGTTTGACCTCTGGCCTCCACATGCATGCACACCCACACCCACACAAACAGGCACATAAGATCTTGACAGAAGGAATTCAAAACACTGCCACTGTTATTAATGCCATCACCTTTTCCTTTCTTGCTCCTTCCCCTGAGGCTTGGGTAACTGTGTCCTTCTTGACACTGTATTTTCAGAGAGGAATAAAAGCACAGGCACAGTTTGGCACTGACCACACAGACATCACTAGAGCTCTGTGGACAAGATCAAAGAGCTCCCGGCCCATGTGCATATGCCCACACAGGTGACTCATCTCTCCAGGTCCCTTCCTCAGTGGCTTGTTTTCAAAACCATACAAAAAAAACCAGAGTCATTCTCCTTAGCCACTCTGCCAAAGTTCCATCAAGTTTCTGTCGCCTGACAGGTCCTGGATCTGATGCTGGGCCCACAGAAATAGACCAAGTCCAGCCCTGCCCCTAATAAAGTCACCATTTAGCAGAGACAAATTCCCTCTACCCTAATGTGCCCACTAAAAGCTTTTAGACACTTACTGTTGAATCACTATCAGGATTCTCCCCAGCAGAACCAGCTGCCCACAGGCCCCAGGAGGGAGAGGAAGGGGTGCCTTCCATCAGAAGTTCTGAGCCTGATGGGAGCCCCTCTCCCCAAAGGCCCAAGTACCTACTTTAAGAATCACCTTCTTCTCACTAATGGAGGGAAGCAGCACAGAAAGAAACCTGAGCGAAGACGGGAAAGGCCACTCTCAAGGAAGTTCACGGGTATTCTGTAGGCTCAGTTACCCACGAGGTGAGCCTTACAGGCCACGTGGCAAGGCTGCCTTCAACCTTCCAGACCAGCTCTATGGCAGGTGTGTGAGGGCCTAAAGGTAGCCCCCACCGGCTCCTGTACAGAGATTCATCTCCCAGGCTTCTTGGAGAAGTAGTTGCTTTATGCCAGCTTCCATTTCTAGCCCAGAGTGTGCAGGCCAACAGAGAAGAATGGATTAAACAACAGAGACCTCTATGTGGTTCAGAGATGGCATCTTGCACTGTCTTTCAGCATGCAGGTAACTACACACAACTGTTTCCCCAGAGAGTCCTCCAGACAAGCCCCTGAGCAGGGAGCACTGATACTGTTTTCTAGGTAAAGAAAGGAGGCTCAGGTTCCATGGTGAAGATTCCAACCTGTGGCCTCACCGCTCAACATTCCAGGGCTGCTTTCCATGCAGGTTCAAACATGGTGTCTCTGACCCCTGATAGATACGGTTGCTCAGCAACACTGGCTAACAGCCAAATAAATGCTAAGCACTTGTCTCCTGGACGGTTCTCATAGATTCCCCCTCTACCACCCCAGCTCTGACTTTAAGGAAACACATACTCATTCAGTGAAAGGAAGAGGTACCAGGAGGATAAGAGGTCTATGTCAATATGCTTGATAACCCCAACTCCATCAGAAAGGCCTCTGAACTAAGAGCAGGAAGTTGGGCCCAACCTCAGCTGACCCCAGCTACCTCCTCAGGCACAGTGGACAGCTCACCTTCGGGGATGGCATCCTCCTGATACACAGGCCGCAGCAACTGCAAGGGAAAGACAAGAGACCCAGCTTCAGTCCCAAGAATGGGGCAGAACAGCCCAGCAGGCAGCTGCACACAGGCATGGGCACAAGAGAAACTCTTAAGGGGCGAGGTGGATGGAGCTGAAAGAGACTTCATGCACTGTGAAACTGTGGCCCTTTGAGATACCTCAACTTCCTTCTCAGCAGCTTGCTCCAAAGTGCATTCCATGGACCACAGGAATGGAGGGACTGCCGTAGCACAGGGGTCTCCTCACAATCCAGTTTGCAGTTGGGGACATTCTTAGCCCAGCACAGGACCCTTCCACACCCAGCTAGCTGTCCATACCTGGCTTCCGGGGTTCAGCGGGGCCAGGATGATGTAGTTGGGGTCGGTAGGGGTGGTGGCCCGCGACAGTGCAGGCAGAGTGTGTTGGCCGCTACGCTTGCCCACTTCGGTGTAGCGCTCCCAGCCACCCAGCAGTAGTCCGTCAGAGTTGTCACACACCAGGTGGCAGCTGTGGCGCTGCTCAGGACGGGATGGGGCCCCATGGGTACAGTTCTTCTCCCTCTTGTTAGGGGGTGACAGGAGGTCATGTGTGGACTTGCAGGAAGCCCGCCGCAAAACGCCACCGTCGGGCCCTGGCTTGATCTGGGGGACCACGCGCCACACGAGCAGGATGATCTCACCAGGACAGTTCCTGAAAATCCCACAGAGGAGTTCAGACTTGGAGAGACCAGAGTCAGTGAGTGTAGGAAGCCTGCAGGACAGAGAACAAGTGGAGGAAGCAAAGCAGGAGCAAGCAAATGCAATTTTAATGTAATCTTCATTCTAGAAGCAGGCAAAAACGGTCCAATAGGGTGCTACGCCACAGAGGCAAGGAGTGCAATTATTTTACAGAATCAACCTTAAAATGTGCAGTTGAAATATCTGTACTGTCCTCACAGCCTTAAACAAAGGGTTTAGCCATTCAGTAGCATAATTAGCTGAAGTAGAACCAGCCCCCTGGAACCATGGCAGGAACCACGGAGTCTGTTCAGAGAGTCTTTCCTGCTGTTTGCTGTGGGATCAACATTCATCTGAGCCTGAACCTTCCATTTCCAGGCCAAGAAACGGATTCCCCGAGGAGTGATGTAAATTGCTCACAGCCGGGCAGAGAGCAGACCGAGCAGAGCAAGACAGAGAGTGCCCAGGGCTGGGTGGGGAAGACATGCCATCTGCCGCCCACTGCCGCCCACTGCCGCCCACTGCCGCCCACTGCCGCCCACTGCCGCCCACTGCCGCCCACTGCCGCCCACTGCCGCCCACTGCCGCCCACTGCCGCCCACTGCCGCCCACTGCCGCCCACTGCCGCCCACTGCCGCCCACTGCCGCCCACTGCCGCCCACTGCCCCGTCACCGGATCTCGTGCGCCAGCTCCACACATTTCCAGTGCTCCACAGGCCTCTCATTCAGTTGTAGCAGTGTGTCCAGCTGCTGCAGTCCTGCCCTCTCTGCTGGGCCCCCTGCATCAATAAAGAAAAGCCACTCAGGGACCACTGAGGCCTAAGACTTCCTCAAAGAACCTGGAGTCCTTTGCTTCCCTAGTGGCAATGGGCAAGGACGCTCTTCTCTCAATGGCTCTGTCTGAGAAAAGAGGTGCTATACCAGGTGCCATTGCAGGCAGCGCCTGCCCCTTTCTCCTCTCAGCCTAGGGGCAGCACCCCACCCCACCGTCCCTCTCCAAGGGTCTCCTGCAACAGTAAGGAAGTGAAATCTTTTTTGGTGCTGGTGGTGGGGTGTGTGTTTGCAAGAATGTGGGAGAGGGTGGAAGGGAGAAAGAACATATGTGCACATGCTTCTGGAACATGGTTCTGGACAACCTCTATACAGTGTGCTTCCTCGGGCACTATCTCTCACTGGCCTGGGATTCATCATGTAGGTTACTCCAGTGAGTCTCAACCATTCTCCTCTTTCTGCCTCCCCAGTAGTATAATTAAGAATATAAGCCACTTTTTTAAATTTTTATTTTATTTTATTTTTTTGCGTGGGTTCCAGAGACCATACATAAGTTCTCACTCTTACAGTTGAGTACTCTACCCACGGAGTTACCTTTCCTCTGCTGATTTTGTTGTTTCTTTTTGTTTGTTTTGCTTGAAGGTTGTTTTGTTTTTGTGAGGAGCAGAGTCTCATGATATAGGTAAGCCTAGCTTTGAACTTCTAGTATCTGATTCCAGAATCCTCCTGTGTGCAGGGGCTACAGGCAGGAGCCACCACACCCAGCTAGGAATATCCAGCTAAGTGGACTTGCAGATAAGATGAAAGCTCATACCAGGCTTTCATTAGCTCTCACAATTGAAGCTTAGTTCTTCTTCAGAAACTACCAGGAATCAAAATACAACACCTATTTTCATTTTGTTAAAACAAACAAACAAACAAAAAAGGGTCTATTTTCATAAACCTCAGATTCATCTGTGGGTCATTTAAAGATACTATTCTTTTCCTTTCAAAAGGCCAGACCCTGATCCAGTGTGAGGACCCCTCCAGCTCCAATCGTTTGCAAAGTTCAGCTGCCTGGTGGGCGGGTAGGGCTGGCACCCCGTGCCGTTCACTTACCAGAATCCACAGCCTGAACTCGAACTGGAGAATCACAGCAGATGGTGAAGCCAAAGCCATCTTTGCCCCTCGGGATAGTGATCTAGGATACAGCCCTGCCCAGTTACTCCAGAGTTCTGAAGCTGGGAAGCCTCCAAGCCCCACCCAGAGCCACCTTCCTCTCCACAGGAACCAGGTTTGCGGAGGAGCCAGCCAGCCTTTCTCTGTTCCTATCTGAGAGCCAGCATCTTACCACTGCCTTGTGGGCCAGACAAGCTGCCAAGAGCTCACGCAGAGGGCAGAATGGATGGCAGCTAGGAAAAGGATAAACCTTGCCCCTGGGTCGTAACTCAAGAGCTAACGGGAGCTGGACCTCCTCTCCCCACCGAAGACCAGCTGCCTGCCTCCCTCTCAGCTTCCTTTCCCATAGAGGTTTTCCTTGTGCCAGGTGGGTGGCCGTCCTCCTGGAGCACCAGGGAGGGAAGACTAGGACATATTCTCTCAGTCATGGTCAAGGGTCAGGGGAGGAGTGCCGGGGTTCATAGGCACAGGCAGAGCCAAGGCCTCCCGGATAACCACGGGCTTCATTCTGCCTGTGCAGGGCTGTGTGTGTGGGAGTGCCTCAGCTCCAGCTTTCAGAAGTTCTGCTGAAGGACCCTTCCATCTGGATGCTCTCTGCAGATCAAAACTGTGTAACCCAAACTCCTGGTGTGTGTCATGCAGTGCTGAAGTACACGGGACAGAAGCCCCTAGGAGAGTGGTACTTGGTCTCTGGCTACTGGAGAGGACAAACCCATACAAATCTCTCCAAAAAAAAAAAAAAAAAAAAAAAAAAAAAAAGACCATGACAAGCAACAGAACTGACAAGCAATCAGGCCTGTGAGTGACCCCAGACACCACGCCTGTGAGTGGCAGGTGTTCAGCAAAGGCTTTGTCCGTTAGGGTGGTAACAGCTTCTCACCTACAGAATGTTTATGGCTGGGGTTTTGGAAATGGCTTAATGGCTCTCAGCCGTCTGAGTGCTATGGCACACCTCTGCTGTGGGGATCCCCAATCAGAAAATTACTTTCATTGCTACTCCACACCTGTAATTTTGTTACTGTTACAAATTGTAATGTAAATACCTGGTATGTGACCCCTGTGAAAGGGTCATTTAGCTCCCTAAAGGGGTCACAACCCCCAGGCTGAGAACAGCTGAGTTAGCAGTTGAGAGCACAGCCATTATTCTTGCTTGTGCTAGCACTTGAGTTCTATGCCCAGCATGTCAGGTGGCTTCAGCGGGGTCCAACACCTCTGGCCTTCATATACACATACCCATGCACATATAAAAAGATAATTTTAAAAAAACTTTTAAAACAAAATCTTCAAAAAACAAAAAGGATGGTTCTGTGCGCAGCATGGCCCACCAGGCCACTGAGATGACTAAATCAGAAAATGGCTTCAGAGGGATAGGGGAAGGGCAAGGTGGCTCCCAACAAGCACAAGAAAAGGTGTCCTGGCCAAGAAGAGGAAGAAAACAGTTCAACAAGCCTGGGCTGGGTCAGGGGCAGCAGCCTCGCGCAGTGCTGCTGTCTCTTAGGGCTGGGTGCCTGTGTCCACCTGATGGCACCCCAAGGCCAGGGTCAGCAAAGGGGAGCAGGCAGGAGCCCAGAGTGACCAAAGGTCCCCGAGGCTCTGCTTCCCACCAGTCCTGGGCCTGGATTCAAAGCAAGTTTGTAAAACAGGAAATCTGACAGACGGGAGAGGGGGGGAGAGGAAGCAGGAAAATACCCTGTTCCCATAAGAATTCTGGGAAAACACAGAGCTAAGACAGGAAGAGAAGGAAAAAGTGGGAAAAAAGCTAAACAAAGCTAGGCGTGAATGGAATGATGGAAGAGCGAGAGCCCTCACTGCCAGGCCAGCAGAGGCCCAGAGAGACCCTCCATGACACACAGACCCCCTTCCAGCCCTTCTTTAAGCCTACAGCACAGGGTGCTAAGGATGACGGGGAGGTGGGGGGTGAGCCCCAGCTCCCTGGTCTCAAGATGAATGTGTGTCCATATTCTGGTACTCTGGTCCAGACAGGTACAGGAGCCTCTTTACCTCCCCGAGAACAATCCCACCCGTGGGAAAGCAAAGGAGCGGCAGGAGAGGGGCTGGCTTTGTGGGAGGGAGGAGCGGACTGCAATGGAGGCAACACTATGTTCTGGCCACCATTACCTCTGAGCATGCAGAGGGTGGTATCCAATATCCAAAGAGTCTGTCCGTCACTACACCCCAAGGGATAGAGCTTCAGCAAGTCCATTTTACAGGCCCAAAGTGAGGGAATGCTCCCCTACCCCTCCTCTCTGACCTCTTCTGACTCTGGGACCTCAGCAGCTCCTGACAGGTGTCCTTCACAGGGCGGTTCTTTCTCTTGCCTGCTCCTGTGTCTCAGCCAGGCCAGCACCTGCCCAGTCTCTGAAGTTCTGCCACACCTAGACTCCTGTCCCTAGCTGCCGGCATTTACTGACCACTCCCTAGAGATGGGCAGCATACACAAGCCAAGCACTTCATAGGAGCCATCCTCCTGCTCACACAGGCTTGTCTCTAGTTCACTGCTCCTATTTTAGGGACAAGGGACTATGAATTGCACAAGAGAGGAAGCTAAAGGGGACCAAGCTAGACTAGAACTCTGGTCCCATAGAAAATTTACTGCACTCGGCTCTGCCCCAGCTTCTAATGCAGAGGCCATTTTCCTCTGAGCCCAGAGCTGTGGGTTCAGTCCATGTGTGCACCAGGTCCTACTCTGACCACTGGCACAGCCCAGTCTTCTGGCCCCCTGACCCAAAGACACCTAGGATTTCATTACCTTCCACCTGGTGCCCACCCTGCCCCCACCACCTAAATGTTCTTGCCACAGGGAAGCTCTGTCCAGCTGCAGGAAAGTAGGGAGCACAGATTGGGAAGAGCAGGGCAGGACCTGAGAGCAGGGGAAGGTTGGGAGGGACATCTGGATGCCCAAGTGACAGAGGCAGATACCGGGGACCCCGTGGGCATTTCCCTGTGACCAATATTCTAAGTTTAGGACCTAGAGTCTAATGAGGGCCTTCTCTGCGTTTTAAAAGTAAGAAAATTTGTGTGCTCCCTCCTGCTTGGAAATTACCCAAATCTGGGTATCTTTTATCTTTATACCCAACCCATTTCTATTTTATAAGAAAGAAAATCCTAGCTGGGTGGTGGTGGCCCATGCCTTTAATCCCAGCACTCAGGAGGCAGAGGCAAGCAAATCTCTGAGTTCAAGAACAACCAGGGCTACACAGAGAAGCCCTATCTCAAAAAAAAAAAATATGTAGGAAAGGAGGAAGGAAGAAAGGAAGGAAGGAAGGAAGGAAGGAAGGAAGGAAGAAAGAAAGAAAGAAAGAAAGAAAGAAAGAAAGAAAGAAAGAGAAAAGCCTGTTTTAAAAGAGTCTTAGGGTGATTGTTACTATCAGTCTGACTCTGCCCAGCCTCCCAGCCCAGAAACTAAGAGGCAGACTTAGTGAAGTTGACTCTAAAGCCACAGAAATGTGGAGTCACTTCAAGACAGCAGAGAGGAAAACATATGCATGCACAGAATCTCCTGTCTCACACAGAAGCACCCACCAACACACACGGAACAAATGGGTGACTGGCCACCAGAAACAGGAAGTCAGCAATACTGTAGCTCTCTGAAGTTACTCAACTCCCCAGCCCAAAACCATTGGCAATCTCAGACCTGAGATGCTTAAAAAAAAAAAAAAAATCACCACTTCCCCAGATGATAAAAGCAAAAAAATCAGCTAAATCATCTCATCAAGGACACCAGTCAGTGGTAAGGATACATAGAACTGGCCTCAGCTGCCCACGACATGAGGCATTAGATAGCATGCAGGGCCACGGGTCCAGTCCCTGCCTCTAACTTCTCCCCACATCAAAATGAGCTTGCAGGGAACAGGAGGAGGCAATGAAGACCTTGTGAAAAAAGAGATCCTATATGGATGATCCTCCCATCCCTGACTCCCCAGTGGAACCAAGCACCCACCTGCCGGTAGCGGCGTTCTGAGCACACCTTGCAGAGCCCATGGAAGCGGTTCATGGCTGCGGGTCCTGCCTCAGCTGCCTCCCCATGAAAACCCAGCTCTCCCCCCAGCAGCGGGAGCCTGCACTGCACCCCGTCAGCCTGGCATGACCGCCCTGGGAAGCCCGCCCCACAGAAGAATGGCAGGAAATCACCTCTCACCTCCCCGAACCCTGTCTGCGCTGTGTGCCTCTGCAGATAAGCCCGAAGGCTTCCTGAAACCTCAGAATGACAAGGAAGAGGGAGAGTTTTATATTAAAATTCCTGTCAACTAGTTAGTATTCCTCAGGCCTGGCGGGGAGAGGGCGCCTTTGTTCTGGCTGCATTCTCTGCCCTTGGCCACTCTGTGAGTCCAGTGTTCTCACAAACACCCCTCACTGCCTGCTGGAGGGAAACTCAAGTAGAAAAAAAAAAGCATGCTGTTCTGTAACAGCACACCTCCCTGCAAATCCCAGGGTCCCCAGTGAACTAACCCGGCGGAGGGGGGGCAATCTGGGATGCCCTAAGCACTGTACCCAAATCAGGAGACTAATGGGCACTCAGAAACTACTTTTCATTCATAAAAGTGTGCTATGTAGAGAGGCTGACGGCACACAGGTGTGAAGTGGGTTCCCAGTCATGGGGGTACCAGCCTCCACATCTTAACAACAACAAAAATGGAGGCCAAGAGAGGTTACAGTTGAACCCCAGGCCCTGCAGTCAAGCACTTTGTAGGTCTAGGATAGGTCTCGTGAGCGGCACAGATGAGCCCGGCCCCCCTGCCCTCCTAGGAGCCCTGCTCACTCATACTGTTAGAACAAAGGTAGTCCCTCGGTTTGGTTGCTAGGCGATCATGGGCAGGTGTCCTACATCTCTAGGTCTTTCAAATGGATTTGAATACGTGATCTCCTATTTCCCGAAATCTCTGTCAATCACTGTACCTGCTGAGCACTATAGACATCTTCAGGTATACAAGTCCCCAGATCCAGTGAATGCACTTCAGGACATGGGGCAGTATGCAGAATCTAGAACCACGTAGGTCTTTCACAAGCCACCTAGAGACCTGCAGTGTTGATGTCTAAGTAATTCCCACATTGTATCAGGGCAGATCCATAGTCACTGCCCCATCACAGAGAGCGGGGAGATCTTTGGAAACTATCCCTAAAGCTAGGGGAAGCTTTTAAATTCCTAGTCAGGCCTGGCACTGTAATGGGAGCTCGGTATCTGCACAAGACAAACTAAAATGACCTAAGGTGAGCAGAAGCTGCCATTCAGTTCCTCGGGCCCGCTTGCTCCAGCCAAGTGCTCAGAAGCCACGGGTAGCAAGCTGCTACCATGCTGGGCAGTGATATTCTCTACAGGATGTTCCACAAGGGCTGAACCCAGGCTCTTTCCCGTGCAGGTGTAAACACCCGAGTGTAGGAGAGAAGGGACGAGTGTAGTCAGTGAAGAGGTCTCCTAGACTGCAAGAGCGCGGGGAGCATGCCAGCATCACGTCTTCTCCACATGCTAGAGACACACTAGAGACAGCATGGCAGTGCACACCCTTTCCAGAGGCACTGTTTACCTCCTGATGGCTGTGTGGCCGCAGTGACATACACCTGTGGATCTATATGTCCCCTTATCTGTAAGGTGGGGTGGTGACAAGCACCTCACAGGAGATGGTGAGAGTTAGAACACAGTAGTACCCAGGAGATAACTATCCCTGGGAGCTGGATTTCCTTCTCCCCGTGCCACCTAGCAGCTTCTCCAAAGAGACTGAAAAAATTTTGGACAGTTCTTTCAAATCTCTATATAATGTTCCTCTCCAGATTCAAAGCTGGCAAGAAGCCAGAAACCCATAACTTTCAGGTTCAGAGTCATGGCTACTCCCCAGTCCCAGCAGGAGTAACCTGTGAAGATGACACAGCCATGATTCTAGGAGAAACACAGGTTCTGGGGACCTTGGGGAAGGGAGAATTCTGTTACTAGAGGTCAAAAACGCCAAAAGATCCAGTCACCTGTGTTTTCTGGCTCTTTCCTACCCTTGCAAAGGTCATGAATAACTACACACAGGGCAACAGCACACATTTCCAATGGCACACCACAGGAAAGTCAAGAATCCTCCTTTACAATGCATGACTTGCTGAGTTCCAAGCACCAAATGTTGCCTTCTTCCACAGCCACTTCCTGGGTCAAGAGGCTGACAAATAAGGACCAGAGAACCATGCTCAGCTTCTATCAGTCCCAGCCAGGAGTGTCCCCCGCCTACCTGGAGTCTCTCCCCACTCTCAGGGTCCCCATTTCCTGGCATTCTCAACAGCACATCTGAAAGGTGATAAAAAGCCGAGTCAGAACATTCCTGCTGGCACGAGGGCCCATGCGCAAACCAGTCCGGGGTGAGACTCCAGGACAGAAGCAAGCAGAGGCTCAGGAGCCAAGGCAGGGAAGGAAAGAGCAGGACTGAGGGCTTATAAAATCCAAGTCTCAGGCCTCAGCCTCACGCAGGCTTGAAAGCCAGGCCTGTAGAGGTGGAATCCCCAAGGTCAGCAAGACATCACAGACGAGATAGAGCCTGGGACAGAGACATTAGGGGAGTAATGAAGTTCCTGTGGGTGAGGCAGGGGACTGATCTGTGTGAAGGCAGGTGGCACAAACTCTGAGAAAAGCCCATCATATAATAATGATGTCTTAGGCAGGAGTAGTCTGTGGTCTATAGGCACCGGCAAGAAGTCCCAGACTCAAGTTTCATTCATTAAGGGTCACAAGGGGCTTGTACACACCTCTCAAGGGCCGGAGCCGCCGCCTAGCCACCTTGAGGTGCTTGGTCCGGCCCAGGTCCTCCCCTAGCAGATAATACCAGCCACTGATCTCCTGTCGTGAAAGGAAGGAATGATTAGACCAAAGAGGCAGAGGAAACAGGCCAAAGTACCACTAACCCCTCAAAAACAGCAAAACAAACAAACAAAAATACCTGCAGCTGGACATCATTCCTCAACTCCCCACACCAAGAAGCCTTTCCAAGGCTCTGCACAGAAGTGGTCCTCCCTTAGCCTCTTAACCCTAGAGAACACCTATGGACTTGCCTGCTCCTGCCTCCAGCCAGGCTCTTGGACATACCTAATATTGAGCCTGGTAAACAATATGTGCTCATGAAATGTTTGTTTACAAAACCAAAAGGAAGGAGTGAAGAGCAGCATGGAGGTCACCAGAGCAGACACTCAGGCCTCTGTGCAGTCTCCATACTGCAGACGGAAGTCAAGGCTGCAGCCAGGTGGTCCGAAGGACCTCCACACAGCTATCTCGTGACTTCATTCCCGGACATAAGGCTAAGTGGCCACAAGGACATTGTCAAGGCGTGGAGAAGTGCACCCACGCCTACTCAGAGCTTCCAGCCTGGGACTCACTGCAGTGCCAAGTAAGGACAGGTGACGGACAGTGACCAAAAGGAAGGTTCCTATGAGCCCCCCTTAAGAGGGTGCCATCAGTGCCAGTGCTGCCCCTTCCTGTGCCCAGAAGACACATAAGAGAACCTTTGTAGAGGGGTACCAGAGGTGCCCGTTCCCCTCACCCAGAGCAGGTTAGGAGTACTACACCCCATTTGGGGACTCAAACCCCTAGCCAGCCCAGTGACAACAGCAGCCTATAATTTAAGCTACCAATGCCTGCCTCCGTGGGACACCATGTCACAGAAAGCAGCTCACCCCAAGCATTTCCAGGGCCTAAGTAGACTATGACTCCAGAAGTTTCCAGAGTTTCCTGTGAACTCACCTTGTCTGGCGTCAAAAGGGACTTCACCCCAAAGCTCATGCAGCCGATGAGTGCACGCTGCCTAGGAGAAGAGCAGAGAGTGAGTCTCCTGCTGTCTGTTCAAGGAAGTCTTCTGTAAGTGTTCCACAGTGTGCATGTGGCTTCTGAGGGCACCTCCACCTGCTTCTGTTCCTTTGTTTCCCACTTTGTGAGGTGGGCAGATGAGTTCTATTCAGTTTCCCCAGGAAAACACAGAGCTTGGTTGGTCCCCTTCCCAAGGTCACAGAGTAGTTAGTAGTTGGTTCTGAGGGAACCTGAGCATCCTAGGCCTGGGCAGGCAGTGCTCTCTCCAATACCAAGACGACCTTGAGCGTTTTGCTGTTCTAGTGCAGAGGGTTGTTCCCGTCAGAGACTAAGTCACCACCTCAGCTGGGGACATGCAGTAAGAGGAAAGTTATGGTCCCTCAGTTCACATAGCCTTGCCTCACATCCAAAGAGGACCTAAGCAGTTCTCAGGAGGCTGGAGACCAAGTTCCACACATACCCAACACACAAAAGTTACAATGACTCACACTGACCCTGCTGCCAATGGGAAAGAAAAGCATGAACCAAGGTCAGGCTTCATACATTGTCAGACTAGGGTTAGGGGTAAAGTTTAAGTTGGGCTTCTTGGGCAACAGGAATTAAAGATACATAGAGACTGATCAACTATCAGGAACTTATTAATAGTTTTTAATAATGATGGCGTTATTCAATGCTAATGAAAGGCCAAAGCTTGCTATTGTCTGAGGAAAAAGACCAGTACAGAGCTGCAGTTTCATGGGAAACAGAACCACAAAAGACAAACAAAAACTCTGTCTGGTAGGTGGGATTGTTAGCAATTTTTTTTTCAGATCTTCACAGAAATAGTTGCTGCTTTTGTGATAGGGTATAAATGCATTTTAAGTGCCTCTATTGTACAGTGATTCTATTTGACACTGGTACTTGAGCCTTTTGTGAGTTTTGGTTTTTATTTTGTTTTTCTTCCCCTCTTCTCTTTCTACAGCTCCCAACTCAGATTCCTTTGTGGACTGGTTTATTTACTACCCAGAAACACCACACATATTTAGACTGGAGCATAACACTAGCTGCCCAGTTTTCACTATCTGTAGGGCCCACATAGATGGAGGATTTGGCCTGTCCTGGAAGGCACAGTGTTCAAGCAAAGATGGAAGTAGGAAAAACTCCCTGCTGATGTGCCTCCCAGGATGCTGGTCTACAGGGGCCAGGCCCGGAGGTGACTCTGAATAGCACTGCATCAAAGAGCTGCCCAAAAAGATGCCTGAGACTTGAGCTACAGAGTTCATGCCTAGATCCAAACCCAGTTAGTTCAAGGCAGCATCTGGGCACTGGAGCCTGGAGAAAGCTGTACAGGGATTCTGCCAAGCACTCACCCATGGCCAAGCAGAGGTCACGAATAAATACATAGTGTTTGGATTCTCCAGAAAGGGTGGCAGCTTGCCACCTAATAGTTGTAAGCATAATGAAACTAGCTTCTCCCAGGCGGCCATGTCAACCAAGGGGCATGACGCAGCACTCAGGACTGATCCTCAGCGCTGCCACCTGCCTGCCTATCCTTGTTCTAGACCACAGCCTCAGGGCTGGGGCCTCAGAGTTCACCTAGCTATCTCTCCTCCTCCTGGGGCTCTCCCTTCACACTCCTACCCCGGTGTTCTGGAAAGGGGCCCGAGTCACACTAGCAGCTAGACTGCCACACGCAGCAATCGCCCAATGGCTGTCACTGGAGGTCAGCCTTTGGAGGCTCTACCAACGTGATCCTAGCAGGTTTGTTTTTCTCATCAGCATGTTTGGGAGAGCCTTCCTTGGCTGGTAGTGAGGTGAGCACACTCTGCACTCATGTTGGCCACTGCTGCAGATTTCCCCATCTCCTGGATGGGGCTTAGCTGTAATAAACACTGCCTCTCCCTTCTCTGCTGTAAGTGGAATTTTTATTCCCTGGTGCTTAGAGAATGCTAAATGGTTAATAGCCTCCCTTGAGCTTTGCTTCCTGCTAAGGGGCCTCCAGTGGTTTCATGATCATTCAGGCAGAGTAAATTGTCACAATTAATGTCCACAAGCAGGAACCTCTCTCTGAGTGTTCTTCAATTAGCTACTTCTGAAAGGCTGCTTTTGAAACCCTTTGGAGAAAGAATTGCTTATATAAGCAGTCTGGATATTCGGCAAGGTACCAGTCAGTTTACCAACTTGAGCCCATGCTGGAGAAGCTGGCAAATTCCCTCTGTGAAGAGGCTCTGGAACCACGCCTTGGTCACTGCTGACTGCCAAGGAAGGCTTCAGCTCCAGGCTTCTGCACTCAGCAAAGGCTTGACAAATGGGGGAATCCATCATACCCATGGTTGGCAGGCACTGTGCAAGGAGCCTCGTTATTAAGGAAACAAGACAAACAGGCAGCAATTTAAATAGCAGTTCAAGGCAGCAATACAGGGTCTGGCACAAGGTGGAGTGAGATTGACAGATGAACAGTGCAGGCTACAAACTGTAAAGGCACAAGGGGCCGTTGGGACTGGAAGGCTTGTAGGAGATCTAATGAGCAGAGCTAGAAAGAGTGAGAGGAAGCTTGTCAGAGAGGGGACCGACCACTGCAGAGGCTCCAGAGTGACTTTACGGAGCACATGGCAGGCAGTGCTCAGCTTACTGCAGGATGAGACACGTTCTGGTTTTGGGGAAGGCGCATTAATCTGCTCACTTGTGAACCTTGAACTATTTTGTATCACAGGGTTATATAATTTAATCTTTATTTCTAGTTTGATGCCTTAAATCGAGTACATGTTTTTCTATTCACCTTTTCCTTTGGGCTACACAGCCATCACTAGTCAGACGCTGTCTGATGTCAGGGCACTGTACTTGGCCAAGAGACCCTGTTTGCAAAAGGGCTACCCTAGGGCACCGAGGGTGGGGCCTGCTACACAGCAAAACAGACCTTCCATAGACGCAGCAACTGTTGTCATAGAAAATTGCATTCTTTAATTATATATATATATATATATATATCGTTTAAAAATTTATTAATATCGTTCTACAACAGTCTTTCAAATTGATGAGGCAAATGTCTGTCTTTCAGAGGAACATTTTTCTCCAAGATTGTTCTCTGGCTACAAGTTCGAAAAGTGCTTTAAACAATATTAGAAGCTTCAGTTTGCCCTTCTGCTTATTAACCAACAGGACTTCCAGTTTAGCAAAGTGCCTGAAGAATTAGAGGAATTACTATTATCTGAGCGTCTTCATGGTTCTGTTTCTTTATAAATTGTTTTATTTATATATATATATACACATATATATATACATATATGTTTTATATATGTTACTGATAAGACATGAAATTGTGTGAAATTTGCGTGAAAACCATCCACTGGAGGAGGGATGAGTGGGTGGAACAGAGAGAAAGATAATCAGCCACACGTTGATACATTGATAACAGAAGAATTTGGATTCTGTATCTTGGGGGTTGCATATATCTTTGAAAAGGTCTATAGTTTTGCTTTGTTTTAATTTAACAAGCTATTTTATGGAAGTAGATATAATTTTTAATACTCACAGAACTTTGAAATTGGACAAAAAAAAAGCCTTAGCAATGACTGCATTTTACAAACAAACTGAGGCACAGAGCCAGGGAAAGACTGGCCCACAGTGTCACAGCCAGGGAGAGTGGTTCTCCTTCACAGGCTCACTGGTTCTCTTCAGCTCCTGCCGAAATGCTGACGTGCGCTGAATCAACAGCTCCTGTGATCAGTGGTGTACCTGCATGGGTGCATATATGTGTCCTGTGCTGCCAGTTCCACCTTCTTCCTTTAGGACAAGGTCTCTCACTGAAGTCAGAGCTAGGCAGGCAACTGGAAAATCTCAACTGCCTTTGTGCTGGGGCTTCCGTGCTGCCCTGCTTGGCCTCGGTGCTGGGTTCTCCTGACTGCACAGTGAGTGTTCTCACCCCTGAGCCATCTCCCCAGTCTCACCAGGACTTCTTTGTACAGCCTGTCTCTAGTAGCATCTACAGCCAACACCGGGAGAATCTTTCCTTCTTGTTGCCTACAGGTTTTAGGATGTGCCCACTACACATTTGATTGGATGGTTTATACAAAGCTACACTACCTGTGTTGAAACATCTCAAGGTTGGAGGAACAAGACACTGACAGGGAAGGAGAATGGCTTTGGAGTCGTTAGCGCGCTGGGATGTGGCTAGAAGCACAGACTTGCTTTCTGACTGCCTGGGTCTGCAGCTGATTTCTTCCTGCATTCCAGCTGTGTTACTCTGGACAAGTTACATAACCTTTCTGTGCCTGTTTCCTCCCCCATAAAAGAAGAGAGCGGGGATTAAATTAGATAAGGCATGCCATGGGCTTAATGTTCACATAGAATAAATGCTTGTTAAGAACCAGCCATTACATAACCTCAAGGTCTCACGCTTTCATAGGCCTTTGAAGAGAAAGACAACCATAATTCTCACCCGTCCAAACCCGTGTTAAATGAGACACTGTATGGCTAATGCTTTGTAACAGAAAACAGTTCAGTAAGCTTGCCTCCCACCTTCCATGGTGGCCTTTCACATTGATAAGTTGTAAGTCTGTCCTTCAGAGGAACACAATTTCATTTGGGGCCGTTCGGCAGTGCCTGTGTTTCCTGTAGCTGCTATCTGTCTGCTCAGCAATAAAGAAGAGCTGGCTGAGAAAAACAGCCAACATGGTGCTGACAACCTCCGTGGAGCCATCTGCTCCACAGGCAGGCCTGCCTGGGCCTGCCCCCAGCCCTCTTGAGCTTAGGACTGCAACTCTGATCACGAGGCTGGCTGTGTTTTATTTAATAAAGAATCTCACTTTCCCAAAATAGGCAACTAGTGGAGACAGTGCCCTGATCAGGCGGCCTCGCTAGGGCTGACTCACTTTCCCCAGCCTCACTTTCTCTTCCAAAATGTGACCCGCATTGCTGGCTCCTCTGGCAGCTCTGCCTGCCTGCTTCCCATGAAGGCTCGGCTCCAGCCCTCACCAACACCAGGAGCTTGCTGACGATGTCCCTCTGCTTCTCTGACACTCCCCTGGGCTCTTTTAGGGCACCTGATCCAGTTTACTGACCCTTCAAAGACAGGGCCTGACACTCAGTGTGTCCTGGGTGGTGCATCTCATCCATCCCATACATGCACCACCAGTAGACACCAGCATCTCCCCTTGCCCTTCACACACTGTTGGTGGTATATCTGCCCCTTCCTCTTGCCTTCACAGCTGAGTACTATGATCAAATACTGTTCCCATCAATTCTGTCTTTCACCTCGTCCTACCCAAGACCTTCCCAAATCTCAGAGCTATAGCATATACCTGTCACTCTCTCGCCAGTGTCCCAAACACCTAGCTGGCTTCATCAGCTTACCACGAGGCCTTGTCTAAGTGTAGACCTCCAGGTTCTGCTCGTGGGTTAGCCATCTGGTGTAGTGCCTGGGAACCTGTATTCTATGCAGGTACCCTGGGAGACTCTGATGTCCAGGAAGGACTGAGACCATCAGCACTAAAGAGGAACACCCTTCTCTAGAGGACCTAGGGATCCACCTGGCTGGATCTACACCAACTCCATCTCAGCTCTGTTGAAGGACTACTTTACCCTGACCCTCCCCAAACACCAGTGAGTCCTTAGACATTGCCTCGCTCCACAACCCACCCTCTCTACTCTGTCCTTTTGGGCTAGGAGGCAACATGATAACACAGACGGAACCTAGATCCAACTCTACTGTCCACTGTTTGGGTGAGCCTGGGCAAGGTCTGATCCCCCTGAGTCTTAGTCACCTCTTCTGGAAACTTAGCACAAACTACACAAATAAGACAATACATTCTTAGCCAGACTCAGCTCAGCATCCCACAAGTGAGGTGCCTGTTATCGGTGTGACACCCCATACCCCACCCACATCCTCATGCCTCTGTCACTGCCTCCCGAGAGCTTCCAGGTGCTCAGCACTGGAACGTGTTAGCGGAAAAACCAGAAGTGGGTACCACCATGAGTATCGCTCTGTAGTGAAAAACAAAAATTCTTCATTCTCAAGGTTAAATGGGATGGATCCCTAAAAGAGCACAGCAGTGCTGGGCGGTGGTGGCGCCTGTACCTTTAATCCCAGCCCTTGGGAGGCAGAGGCAGACAGATCGCTGTGAGCTTGAGGCCAGCCTGGTCTGCAAAACAAGTTCTAAGACAGGCTCCATAGCTACTGAGAAATAATCTTGTCTCGAAAAACAAAAAGAAACAAAAGTGGGCATAGTCGCGAATGGAATTTATGTTACCAGGAAGAATTCAGGAGTTAGGGACATAGTTCAATGGGAGAACATTTGCCTGGTATGTAGAAGGCCCTGGGTTCACTCTCCAACATGGCGCATACACAAAAAGCATTTCCAAGTCTAGGCTGGAGAGCTGAGATGATTTTTATTCACCCGGACCCCTTTTCAGTTCAGTTCTATTCTTGGCTTGCCGAACAAGTAAGTGTTCCTGGCGAGCAGGTCTCCCAGCTTCAAACATTGCCTTTGTGAAGTGAGCCCCATGCTGCTCCTGTCCAGCTGGCCTTGGCAGACAAATGCTAGCACTGGCTTTCCTTAGCAGCCAATCCTCACGCCTGCCTACTGCACCCCCACCCTGCACTGTAACATCACTTTCTGCTTCCTCACACCATGCCTGGCCCAGAATGCCCCTTCCTTCTCTCCTTGTCTTACTCTCTGCCTGGCTTTTCCCATGAAGCCCTCCCAGTCACTTTCCCACACTCACTCTCGCTTTCATCCATCCCAGTCTATGTTGTGAGGTCAGTATCCATGGAGCATGTATGTACTGGACAGAGGTGACTCAGAGCAAAGTACACCCAATGGAACTGGGTTATGTATGTGCTGTCATTGTGATTTACCTCCAGACAGTGCCTAATGTCCCTTCCGGGGGCAATGGACACCTTCAGAGCAGAGTCAGGGTGATGGTAGTTGGCATCCCTGGGGATTTAAACCCTGCCTTGGTGACACCAGGAGCTCAGCAAATGTTCTCTGACAATGGTGTCCTGGCCTCCCCTTCGTCATCACTTCCATGTGATAGGGCCTGGTGGGCAGGGAGCCTCTGCAACTCCACTTATTTAACCTGAAGGCATTTATCCCCTCCTGCACGCTGCCACCCCAACCCAGAGAAGGTTCTCAGTCCAGCCCACCAGGTCTCCTTACCTGGTCTCACTGGCCCTGTTCCACACCGTCACCAGAAGACGTTTCTGATCACCCTCCTCTGGGACAGGCCTAGGAAGCAAAGCAGACGGTCAGAGCATTAGGAAGGCCCAGCTCCAGGCCAGGCTCACGGGGCTAGCCATGACTGCCAACAGCTGAGAAGAAATCAACAACCTGCTAAATATAGTGTGGGAGAGGGGACCTCACGCACATACTAGGGTGGCTACTACATGGCTAAGAACAAAAGAAAGGCTGGGACACACCAGTATAAAACAAACCTGTGATGTGAACACACACAGAGACACAGGCCCACAGGAATGAAGGGATCCTATAGGAAATGCTGCAAGGCATATCTGTGCAAGTAGGGGTCTCACTAGTTTCGGTTTTCTTCTTTTTGTTCACCCATATAGTCTAAGTTTGCATAATATGCAAAATTATGTCATGAAGTGAGGAGAAAACCAAAATATTATGATTCATTCTCACTAACAGGCAAAGACTAAATGTCCATGACCTTCCCATTGGCCCCTGAGTGCCCAGAGATGGGGGAAAGAAATAAGAGTAATAACAACAACAGCAGCTCCCACTCGATGGGTGTCCCCAGGTCCTACTTAGGAGTCCCCAGCTCCCGGGGCAGGAACTATTATTAACTCCATTCTACAAATGTGGAAGCCAGGGCTCAGGAAGGTTAATGAGTTTAAATAAAAATGGAGGGGCGGGGATGAGCAGGTAATACCACTCCCTTCTGTTGAAGGTGAACACTTGGCCAGAGGCACAGTAGGAAACTAGCTACTCTTGGGAAAGGAGGGCAGCCCTAGGGACCAGCCAAGTGATGTTATTGCTGCGTGCCTCGCTGCTGGGCCCAGGCCAGGGATGCAAGGACACCGGGATGAGAAAACAAAGACATCCTTCAGAAGCTGCTGCTTTTCTGCTTAGATCTGTGTCTAGATCTGGCAAACAGAGACTGCCCCAGACAAAACCTCCCCTCCTGCCTCTCCCCTCGGGGGCTGGCCCAGCTGCCCCTGAGACTCTTACAAGAAGAAGTGCTCGTGGAAAGCTGGGTCTCTGCAATCCGGGATGGTCTGCGTCTTCCGACAGCACTGCTGGGTGTCTTCGGGGATCAAGGAGATCTTGAATAGAGAAAGTAAAAACATTAGGCCACATCATCACCTAAGCCTTGCAGCTAGCTCTGCATGGCTCTTCAAAGAGCAGAGTATCCTTCACAAACAAGGAGCCTGGGCCAGTGGGGTGGACACCACGACAGGGAGTCATGGTGTGGTACCGAGAAGGCAGTGCCAGGCCCCTGGAATAGAGGGCAGCTGTTATCATCTCTATTCTTGCTTCAACCAGGAAGGTTTCCCCAAAGGCGTCCTCCCTTCTAAGTCCCCAGGAGCCCCTGAACATTCCGTTCCCTCCCTAAGAAGCTCCAAGGCCCTGCGCTCACTGCAGGAGTCTTCTTCCCTTGTCTTGGGTGTCCAGCCTATGCCTGCCAAGTCTTTCTCCAGTTCTTACTTCAGGAAGTAGAGGGGAGAGAGCATCAGGCCTGCACCTGGCTTCTTGGCTGCTGCACTCTGGGATGTCCCCGGCCTTTGGCTTCCTGTAACCTTCACCCCTGTGGTCCTCTGCATTCACTGCAAGGATCTAACCCAGAAAGATCTTGCAGCCCTCAGAGATACCCCTTCCACCCTCCTGCCCAAGCCTGAGTGTTTTGTCTCAGTTTGGTGGGGAAGGGAATGAAGAAGCTGCTGTCCACAAAAAAGCTTGTGTGTCAGTCACCAGCATGGTCATAGTGCCCACTACGTAGATTACCAGGATCACTCTTAAGAGTCTAACTCTTGCCCAAAGCCCTAGGAAACAAATCAGTCAAAAGGCAAGGGTCTAGGCCATCACAGGGTCTCATAAATAACCAGAGGCCCAGTGAATGAGGTGGCAGCCACTACCTCAGGCCCCAAACAAACAGGTGTGACTGGACCTTGAGACTCCACTCAGGGCCATGGTTCCTCAGTACCCCACACCAGCCTCCAGTCCAGCAGATACCTTCACATAGGGATCACAAATGCCAGGCTCGCGGCTCATCAGGCCTTTGCCCTCTATAACTAGAAGAAAATTGAAAGGTTAGGGTGAGTGAGTAGGGATATATACATAGCACAGGCACATACTCACTAATGGAAGGATATGAAAATGCACAGCACATCTGTGGGCAGTGGACCTCTGACCCTTAATCCAGGCCTCTTGGTTGACATGCTAACTAATGGTTGTTACTCTCTTTGCCTGGTGCATTGCCGCTCTCCCACCCTACGCTCTGGCAGCACCCTCATAATGCTCCAGCACGGAGTGCATTCCATTCCCAAGTCTTACAGCCAGAGAGGAACCTACAATGTATTCAGTTCAAGCTGTCACTGAGTTGAAATGTGGCTGCCAGGAGGACCCAAAGATATAAGAATTACATAATCTTGTGCAGAATCACAGAGTAATGAAAATGACAGTCAGATTAGCACCTATGTCTCTTGACTCCCAGTCCAAAGTTCTCTCTGCCTTCCAAGACAGTCTTTAGGCATGGAAGCCCAAGCTTCCTGGGCACTGTGCTATGCACTGGGCAGTGTCACAAATGATCAAAAGCTCATAGCCCAAAGGCAGGCGAGCAGTACACGAAGCCAGGTGCACCATTCTCTAACCATGTGTACTAGAGTAAGCAACTTCAGCTTCCTCAAACTGCGTGCTCCGTTTCTCTAAGAGTTGGTGATGATATTCACTCACATGACACTTGTACTTTTAAAATAAAAGAAGATTTCTAAAGTGCTCAGTAGACTGCCTGGTCAATAAGAAACCATTCTACAAAACGTTTGCTAGATGAAAGAATAAATAAGGGCTGGGGTGTGACTCAGTGGAGTGTTTGCTTAGTAGGTACGAGGCACCTGGTTCAATCCCCAGCACTATCAACAAAACAGAAATAATAATAACAATAATAAAGATAGATAGATAGATAGATAGATAGATAGATAGATAGATAGATAGATAGATAGACAGACAGATAGAAAGAAAGAATGGGTTAAAAGGCCACCCCAAAGGTAAGAATGGCTCTCTTGCCTGATGTCCACAGAAATCAATCTAACAGAACCTTTATCTCTCGTTTTCTTTTGTGTTTGGTTTGGTCGGGCCCTGGGTTTGGCTCACATAAAGCCCCAGTAGTCTGGGCCATGAGGCCTGGGAAGCCAGGCTGGAAGGGATGAAGAGCTGAGGCTGGGGGAAAGCCAAAGCAAACTACACAGTACAAATGGTATGGCAGAGGCCAAGATGCATTTTGCAAAAACTGTTTGCACAGCTGGAGAAAGACCCTAGCAGTCCCGGAACACCCCTCTTTTGGTCCTTGGGAACTTCACATTGGGCCTCTTAAGGCCAGGAGCAAAGGACCTCAGGCGCCTGCTGTTCTCTGTTCTGTATCCTAGCTACCATTACCTGAAAGTATATTCCTCCCCTCTAGGGTGTGGCTTTCCTGGGCAGGACCCAGGCCTGGTAACCTCCTGGGTCTTCCTGACTACCAATGACAATAGGTAACCCTGACCACACCCTTACTGTACTCCTATCATGGAGGAGAGACCAAACTCACGGTGGCACAATATAGCCAGGCTATGATGAGGACCCAAAACAGGGAGGAAAAAAAAGCCCCTGGAGATGAGTAAGAACAAGGGGTCACTCCTGGGGACCAGGGGACAAATCTCGCCTTCCTTCCTGACGCTCACTGATGTCCTGGGTAGGCATAGTTCTTGCAAAATCAGAGGAAGGAAAGGTTCGTTTTAGGAGGGAGTTCAACAAAAGAGAAAGGTTATTGTAGACACAGGAACCACAGTTTACATGCCAAGACAGAGAACACTGACAAGCAGGGTACATTCCTGAGGAGTGGGGCACGCTGCACATAGAGTGGGGAACACTGCACATAGAGTGGGGATGCAGAGTATCTTGCACAGCCAGAGACAGAAAGCCTAGAGAGACAGGTATGGCCTTCCAAGTAAGCTGAAGAGTTCAGACATCAAGGGCCACAATAGGAGCTTGGCAATACTCAGATGCTGGGTAGAAGGAAGGACAACAGGATTAAGTGGTCTAGCCAAGTGCTCGCTAGACACAGGGAAGGACTTCTGTTTGATGTCCACAGCGTCAAGCACAGTGGCAATGCTAAGACACTAATTCAGAATTTTATAGCTTTCCATTGCACCTTTATCAGTCACCCTACTGTGTGCTGGCTGCTTTTCCATATAACTCATTTAATCCTTGAAACAACCCATGACTGAGATGGCTGCTATTATAGCACTGCATGAGGGAAAACTGAGTTTGCTCAAGCTGACTTAGGGAGCAAAGCATCAGAGCCAGGACTCAGATTCCATAACACTGTGCTGCCCATCATTGTAGGGATAAGCAAAATAATGAAGATTTAAAAAGAAAGGACAGCAGGGAAGCTAGGACAAGTTTTCACTGCTGTGTCTGGCCCAAGCATAACTGAGACGTCTAGAGACGGCTGCGACCTGCTGAGAAAGCAGGGCCTGGTCAACAAACTCCACTTCAGAGTGAGGACAGGCACTGGGGTCTGCAGAAAGGGTCCCAAGTGAGCACCCACTTTGTCAGGGGACAAATGGCAGATACCATAGTGATACCATGCCCTGTCCAGCTCCAGGCAGGAAGGAACCACTCCTGTCCTCCCTTGGTGAGCCTGCACATAGTCATACTCACTGTGCAGCAGCAGAACCCGATCCTGGGCATCAATGGACAGCTTCAGCTGACCTAAGAAACAAGAACAGAAACACCTTACCCTCGGCTCCTTCAATGGTGGTAGGAGTTCCTCTGATCATGTGAGGCCATCTAAAGATGTGCAGAATCTCTGGTTGGAAGGGGCCTCCTTTCCCCATCAGGAGTGACTTCTGTAGTGGCTCCAGTCTGACAGATGACATTCTGGTGATGGGACACTCACCCTTGCACAGGGAGGCAGCCCAGGAAGACAGTGGACAGGGTTTATATTGGTAAATAGGTAGGATACAAGCCACTGTTATAGTCTCTGCACAAGGAGGGCCAATTGTCATCGCTGGCTGTATACACTGGAGTTTTATATGTGTGTCCTTCAGCCAGATGCCTGCCTAGCAGGGACAAACTACCCATATATGCACACAGGCTGCTTAAGAAAAGGAAACATGGAAACTGGACAGCTGTCCTAGAAGTGGTATGGACTGCTTCTGTGTGACCTGGCATGAGTATTATTGGCAAGGGTTTTTGTTCTCATTTTTTAGATTATGTGCATTGAGTATTTTGCCTGCATGCATATCTGTGCTTCTTGAGCATGTCTTGTAGCCCAAAGGCCAGAAAAGGACATCTGATCTCCTGGAACTGGAATTAGGGATGGTTGTGAGACACCATGTGGGTGCTGGGAACTGAACCCAGGTCCTCCGAGCAGCAAGTGCTCTTGACCATGAACCATCACTCCAGCCCAATAAGTTTTCAAAGGGGCAAACTGCAGAGCCAAGCACCAGGTATGTGTGCATGCACACTAAAAAAGGACACCAAACTAAAAACAGAATTGCCCGGAGGAGTTGGAGGGAGGTTAAGAATTCCAATTTATGTTGTTTTCTGACTCTTATTTTCTAACAATATAAATGTATCCATGAACAACATTTTTTAAATTGTTTTTATTGAGCTATGTATTTCCCCACTCTCCTCCCTTCCTCTCCCCTCCCCTTTAATCCTCTTCCATGGTCCTCATGCTCCCAATTTACTCAGGAGATCTTGTCTTTTTCTATTTCCCAGGTAGATTAGATTCATGTAAGTCTCTCTTAGGGCCCTCGTTGTTGTCAGGGCTCTCTGGGATTGTGATTTGTAGGCTGGTTTTCTTTGCTTTATGTTTAAAGGCCACTTATGAGTGAGTACATGTGATAATTGTCTTTCTGGGTCTGGGTTGCCTCCCTCAGTGTGATGCTTTCTAGATCCATCCATTTGCCTGCAAATTTCAAGATGTCTTTATTTTTTCAGCTGTGTAGTACTCCATTGTGTAAATGTACCGCATTTTCCTTATCCATTCTTCAGTCGGTGGGTATTTAGGTTATTTCCAGGTTCTGGCTATGACAAACAATGCTGCTATGAACATAGTTGATCCCATGTCCTTGTGGCACGATTGAGCATCCTTTGAATATATACCCAAAAGTGGTATTACAGGGTCTTGAGGAAGGTTGTTTCCTAATTTTCTGAGAGATCGTCAACCTGACATCCAAAGGGGCTATACCAGCTGCACTCCCACCGGCAATGGAGGAGTGGAACAACAGCGTTTTTCATTTTTATAACTAAAATTACAACACTCAGGCGTAAAGGCAGGAGGATCTCCAGCCCTGGTTACATAGCAAGATCCCCCCTGCTTTCTCTCTCACACACACACACAAAAGTCCATATAGCTCAGTGCTAGAGTGTTCGCCTAGCATACATGCAAGGTCCTGGGTTCAATTTTCAGCACCACAAAGATAGATAGATGAATATCAAAGAGGGAAGGAAAGATGGAAAGATGATAGTGGACCTCAGATGGGGAGCAGGTGAAGAATGGAGACTCTAGTGGGGTGGTTGTTTGTGTCTGGCGTCTCCCATTTTTATTTAAGTAAAAGAAAAATCAAATGATATTTCAGGTTAATATGGAGAAATAGCTCATTGGGTAAAGCACTGATGTCCAGTGTGAGAACTTGAGTTGAGACCTCCCACCCAGAACCCACCTGAAGCCACAGGAGTGCATCAGTAACCACCATGTTCCTACGGCAGATAGGAGGTAGAGATGAAATTCCCAGAAGCCTGAGGGCCGACTAAGCTTGTGTATGCACCGGAAGACAACAAATGTCTTAGTTAGGGTTATCATTGCTGTGATGAACACCATGGCTGAAAGCAACTTCTTAGGGAAATGGTTTATCTGGCTTACACTTCCACAGAGTAGTTCATCATTGGAGGTTTTCAGAGCAGGACTCTGGAGGCAGTATTTGTTATGGAGGGGTGCTGCTTCCTGGTTTGCTTGGTTCCCATGGCTTGCTCAGCCTGCTTTCTTATAGAACTCAGAACAACCAGGCCAGGGGTGGCCCCACCCACAATGGGCTATCCTTTCCCTATCAATCATTAATTAAGAAAATGCCCTACAAAATTACCTGTAGCCCAGTGCCTTCCAAAGGCATTTTCTCACTTGGGGCCCCTCCTCTCAGATGACTACAGCTGTGTCAGGTTGACCTAAAACTAGCCAGCACAACGAAGAGACCATGTTTCAAGCAAAGTGCAATCAAGAACCAACATCCAGGATTGTCTTTGAACCCACAAGACATGTGGGTCTTGGCACATTTATTCCCAGCGTCCTTCAGCCATTCCTCGGGCATAGTGAGACACCCTGTCAGTATCCCAGCTGCTCATCTCTGTGTGTCCTCTGTGTGGGCCGGTGCCTGAGGCTTGGGCTTCATCACTGACTAGAAGACAAGCAAGTAGTCTTTAGATAACAAAAAGAAGCAAGTTCTGTGTTGCGAAATTCTGCCTGAGGCCCCCAACCACAGTAACCTGGAACGCCTTGATCCTCACATGGTACAATCCACAAGCTAATCAGACTCCAGCTTTCTTCCCATCAGAATTCTTACTTCTCTCCTGACCAGGATGCAGGCCTCAGAAGCCCAGGAGGTCCATTCTAGTTCCAGGCCCAACTGCCCACTTTTCTCCCAGGACTACAGTGTCCATGGCTAATGACGGAGTTAAAAAGCACTCCAGGCTGTGATCATACGATACTGGAGGGTGATGAGGTCCTGGGAACCTGCAGGACGATTATCTCCAGGCCTCTGAAATCGCTCCTCTCAGGTGCCTAGAAATCTGCCACAGCTCCAGTGCCTGCTCCAGGGTCGGGTAGGAGAGGAAAGTTTGAAACAGATGTGGCCAGCAGGCATGGGTCAGGTCTCACCAGCCCAGTAGCAGCTAGGTTTAGCATGAAATGTTGTTTGTTTGTTTGTTTGTTTGTTTCCGAAACCACTGCCAGGGCAAAGTTATCTCTGGCCCAAACATGTTCCAATTTGCAAAGCCCTTAGAATTGCTACACTATACAAAACCTACCAATAGCCCTTCCCAGAAATGAAGACATATCCCCCAAACACAAATAGGCCATTGGTTCTATTGGGCAAACACAACAGAGGGCAGATCTGAACACACAGGTTTCTGTCTGTAGCAGGCACCCGCCTAGTAGATTGGGCAGGGGTACAGGTCAGGCCAAAGCTGGACCTGAAGTAGAAAATGATCCTAGGTGAGTGATTCTCAACCTTCCTAATGCTGTGATCCTTTAATACGTTTTCTCATGCTGTGATGACCCCCCAATCATAAAAATGCTTTTGTTGCCACTTCATAACTGTATTTTTGCTACTGTTATGAACTGTAAATATTTTTGGAGATAGAGGTTTGCTGGGGGGGGGGGGGGGGTCCAGACTCAAATGTTGAAAACCACTGTCTAGGTCAAAGATTGGCTCAGAGTTCTGATGAGTCTAAGATCAGCTAAGGGTGTACTCAAAGAGGGCCTAAGGGCCTTTTCCATTGTAGTGGCAAAGACCAAGACCAGCTTCCAGACTCCTGATCAGGCCACCTAGCCCATAGATGAGGATTAGATCAAGAATGGGCCGGACTTGTCTCCCCCGCGTCCCCTCTATCAAAGGTCCAGTACTCGGGGATCCTGAAGTCACACTGCCCAAGCTCCTCAGTGGTGGCTGGTGTAGCTGGTGGAGACAGCGACCTGGACCCCAGAACCAGGACTGGAGGCCAAACCGGCCCAACTCAGCATCCTTCCTGTGCAACAGTCTGTTAGAACCCACAGCCCCCAGCGGGTGCCTCCTCCACCATCACAGGACAAAGTGAGAAGCCAAAGGAAGGGGAACAGGCGGCGGTGGCACGCCCTTTAATCCTAGCACTTGGGAGGAGCACTTGGCAGTGGATCTCTGGGTTCCAAGCCAGCTGGTCTACATGGTGAGTTCCACGCTGTCTCAAAAAAAAGAAAGAAAGAAAGAAAGAAGGAAAGAAAGAAAGAAAGAAAGAAAGAAAGAAAGAAAGAAAGAAAGGAAAAAGAAGAAAGCAAAAAAATCCAGGCGAGATGGGTGAGCAGGCAGAAGCGCCTGAGTCTGATACTCAGGGCTGATCACCTTCTGACTGTCATACGCATGCCCTGGCACCCACACCCACGCTCACATGCACACAACAACAATACATAAAAATTAATTTAAAATGAAGGAAGCCAAAAGACCACCAAGGAGCTGGGAGATTCAAAAAAAAATCTAAAAAAAATGAACCACTGGGAAAAGAGAAGACAGGATGAACCCTGAGTCTTTGACTGATATGAATTTAAAAGACAAGCAAGATATGGCCCCCTGCTTCATTTACGTACTTTGCAATCCTCCTGCTTCCTCCCTCTGCTCTGAGTCTCCTCTCAGGGCTGTGGAAGCACAGGAGTGGGCTCATGCTGGAGAGGGCAGTTACCCAGGACTGCAGATGCCCAT
The DNA here is from genome assembly GCF_982192425.1 of Myodes glareolus. NCBI lineage: Eukaryota > Metazoa > Chordata > Mammalia > Rodentia > Cricetidae > Myodes > Myodes glareolus. The sequence goes on from NC_142028.1 coordinate 128,422,849, forward strand.
CTCTTCTTTCTGGTAATGGGTGCTCAAGGAGCCTGGAAGGATGTGCCAGGGACCCAGGACCCCGGTCGGCCAGGGATGATGCTAAAGGAGTGACCTCAAATGTGGAGAGGGCAACAGCCTCCAGCTCTAGCCCAGGCCTGAGGGGAACAGGCTCACTGTGTACGGTGCAATGAAAGCAGCCGAGGCTTTGCTCTGCAGAGAACCACAGGAAGACAAACTCTCAGCATAGAGTTCAGAGACATGGGCTCCAGGGTCAGCAGACACATGTCCCTAACAGAGTCCCTACCACTCTGGGATATGTCAAGAATACATCTAGAAAGTTCACACAAAGTCACGGTCACCCTAAAACAATTTACCCCCCAAAACCACTGCTCACCTAAGAACTATTATACAGAGCTGGAGAGAGAGGTCAGATGGTAAATTGCTTGTCACGTAAGCATGAGGGCCTCAGTTTAGATCCCAAGCACTCACATTAAAAGGTTGGGGATTTAACTCAGTAGGAAGAGTATTTACTTAGGAGGTAACAGGCCCTGGGTTCAGTCCTTAGCTCCTGGGGTGGAGAGGTAAGGATTTAGAGGGTGCATGACAGGTGGGCATGACTGCATGCATCTGTAACCACAGTACTAGAGAGACAAGTGGATCTCTGGTGATTTGTCTGGCCAGCTTAGAAAAATCATCGAGTTTCAGGTTTAGTGGAAGACCCAGGGTCAAAGTAACAAGTGCAGTTATAATAATAGCAATAACGTGGAAAGCAATAGAGGCCGATGCCTGGGAGGACTTCTGGTCTCCCCACATCCATGCACTCACGTACACAGTGCATAGATAACGGCAGATACACAATACATACATATATGCAGACAGAGAGAGGGAGAGCGAGAACTAGCACATGCTCTATCACATGATGTCAGTGTACACTGAACCCAACCAACGACTGCCATTCACAGAGTCACCCTCCAGTTTTAAGGACTGTCACAAGAGGATGGTTGGAAGGAGCCTTGCCCCCTAGTTCCCTGCCTTTGTCAGCCATCTATTCTACACAGGAGCCCTGGTCCAGACTCAGAGAGAATGAGCATGTTAACTAACTCTGCTTCCAGTCCTCTGACAAACAGCAGGAACACACAGCTCCTGGTCCCTAACCCTGGGGAATTCTCGTGTCGGCTGGATTGAGCTTCATTCTCAGTTGCCCTCTTGCCCCAGACCCTGCCAAATAATTATTCTCTTTCTTCTTCAGTGGATTTGCCTGTTCTGACAGCTCATATAAATGGAATCTTACACTGTGCTCTGGGACTGGTTTTCTTTCTCTTACCATAATGTTCCCAAGATTTATATATGTTGTAATAGGCATCAATACTTTATTCCTTTTTATGTCCCAATAATATTCCACTGCATAGATATACCACATTTTCTTTATCCTTTCATTTTACAATAAGTTTTTGGGTTAGTTCCATTTTGAAGTTACTATAAGTATTGTTGTCAGGAGCATTTATATACTAGTTTTCTGTGTCCAACATACACGTTCACATACATATTCATAAGCATATTTTCATTCCTCTTAGACATACAGCTTGGGGTGAATTTGCTAGGTCAAATGTTAACTCCATCTTTAACTTTTTAAAAACTGCCAGACTCTCTTCCCAAGTGGCCGAGTTGTTAACATTCCTACTAACCACATACAGATATTCAAATGTCCCCTCATCATCTCGACATTTATTGTTTCTCTCTTTAATTATAGCTCAGTTTTGCCTCATTGGGGGGGCTGTTCATTGGTTACTTGTTTCATTGTCCTATTATTTTTTGTTTGCTCATTTTGACTTGTTTGGCTTTAAGGTTTGGGAAATTTATTTTACTTATCTTTTGGTATTAGACATCAAAGCCTGGGATTCATTACATGCCAGGCAATCACTTACCACTGGGCTACATCCCAAGTCCTTTTACTTTGTATTGGGGAACAAGTCTCATTAAACTGCCCTTGCTAGGTCTGAATGCATTCTATAGCTCAGATGGGTCTTGAGCTTGCAATCCTCCCAACTTAGCCTTCCAAGTAGCTGGACCGTACACCAGATCCAGATCTCATTGGGTTTGACTGGTACTCCTCTAACAGCTAACACCATTAAGCAATTTTTCTCATGGTATTCACTGTTAGTATATCAACTTTGTAGTATATCAGCTTTGGAAAAATGTTTATCCAAATCCTTTTTTCATGATAATAATATCAAGAATAGGGCTGGAGAGATGGCTCAGAGGTTAAGAACACTGACTGCTCTTCCAGAGGTCCTGAGTTCAATTCCCAGCAACCACATGGTGGCTCACAGCCATCTATAAGGAGATCTGGCACCCTCTTCTGGCATGCAAGCATACATGGAAGGAATGCTGTAATAATAAATAAATAAATCTTTAAAAAAAATAATATCAAGAATATACAAAGAACTGAAAAAAATAAATACTCAAAAAAAAATCCTGTCAATAAATTGGCTAATGAAATGAACTGAGAGTTCTCTAAAGAAGAAACACAAATGACCCATAAATATTTTTCAAAGTTTACAACATCCATAGTCATCACAGAAAGGTAAATTAAAATTATTTTAGTATTCCAGTTCACCACAGGCACAATGGTTATCAAGAAAACCAAGGACCAACCTTGAACAGGACATTTCTAAGGCTGACAGAACATTGCAGAGAAGAAGGCAGAAAGAAAGTAAGAGCCAGGAGACAGGAAGGACGACTGTGAGATGTCAGCCTCTGGGACATACACCAGCATCTGGTCCTGAACTCACAGTAGCTGTGGATGCCTGCACCAGAGCTACACAGAGCGAGACACACTAGGAGAAGACATGGTCTCCTGCTCCGAGAGTGAGCCCTATGAACTGTCCTGGCCGGTACTGGTGAGGGAACGGTGTCTATTTTTATATTGTATACGACAAATCATGCTCTGCTGCTTCCCTGTTTCATTGAGAGCAACAATTACCTCAATACTGGTTAAAATAGATGAATCACTAAACCAAAAGTTATGGACCTGGGAAAAAAGCAGGGATGGCCGAGTGGGATTGAAAGGTGGGAGATTTAAAAAAACAATACTGGGCGGTAGTGGTGCACACCTTCAATCCCAGCACCCCACAGGCAGAGCCAGGTGGATCTGTGAGTTCAGGACCAGCCTAATCTACAGACGGAGATCCAGGACAGCCAGGGCTGTTACACTGAGAGATCCTGTCTTGAAGAAACAGACCACAGAGATTTCTGACAACACTAGAAACCGACCATCAGATGACCAGTGTACCACTCCTAGGCATACACCCAAAGACTCCACTTCTACCACAGAGACACTTGTGGATTTCTCTTTGTTTCTCAATTCACAACAGTAAGGAAATGAAATCAGCCTAGATGTCCACCAAGAGAGGAATAGATAATGAAAACATGGTATATGTACACAATACAGTTGTACTCAACCAGAAAGAATGGGGTGGGAAATCATTTCACAGAGTGCTGTGACTAAGACTCAGAGGGGCTTGCTCCTTCTCAGACACAGATCCTGGCTTTCAGTGGGGGAAGGGGGAGGTGCATGCATGTGTGCACGCACACACACGTGTATATATGAATATATGTGTGAGCATATGTGTAGTATAGGTCATGAAACTAGAACAAGAACTATGAGAAAGGAAAAATAGATGAGGGGTGGGCAGATAATAGAATACGTGTGACTAGGGACGGAAGGACACAGGGGGAAGGGGGAGCAGGGATGTGATGGAAGGACACGGGGAAGAGGGGAAGCAGGGATGTGACGGAAGGACACAGGGGAAGGGGGAGCAGGGATGTGACGGAAGGACACAGGGGAAGGGGGGGAGCAGGGATGTGATGGAAGGACACAGGGGAAGGGGGAGCAGGGATGTGACGGAAGGACACAGGGGAAGGGGGAGCAGGGATGTGACGGAAGGACACAGGGGGAAGGGGAGCAGGGATGTGATGGAAGGACACAGGGGAAGGGGGAGCAGGGATGTGACGGAAGGACACAGGGGGAAGAGGGGGAGCAGGGATGTGACAGAAGGACACAGGGGGAAGGGGGAACAGGGATGTGACGGAAGGACACAGGGGGAAGGGGAAGCAGGGATGTGATGGAAGGACACGGGGGGGGGGGGGAAGGGGGAGCAGGGATGTGACGGAAGGACACAGGGGGAAGGGGAAGCAGGGATGTGATGGAAGGACACGGGGAAGAGGGGAAGCAGGGATGTGATGGAAGGACACAGGGGAAGGGGGGAGCAGGGATGTGACGGAAGGACACAGGGGAAGGGGGAGCAGGGAGATGGGGAGAAGGGAGGAGGATAAACAAACTAAAACTGTGTTCAAAAGTGTCCACAATGAAACTTAACACTTTACACAGAATTGTAAAAATAAAAACACTTTAGAAAAAAACAAATGAGTAAGTAAATAATAAATATGCCGATCATAATAAATATGGCTGTCAGCATGGCTCAGTAAATAGAAGTGCTTGCCAGGCAGACTGACAATCTGAAAGGAGAGAACCAACTCCTGAATATCGTCCTCTGACCTCTTTTTTTTAATCTTTATATATTTATTTATTTTTTCAGGGTTTTTTTATTATTATTATTAAAATTTTTCACCTCCTCCCCTCCTCCCTTTTCCCTCCTCCTCCCTCCACTCCCCCTCCCCCTCCCTCTCCAGTCCTAAGAGCAGTCAGGGTTCCCTACCCGGTGGGAAGTCCAAGGTCCTCTCCCCTCCATCCAGGTCTAGGAAGGTGAGCATCCACACAGACTAGGCTCTCCCAAAGCCAGGACATGCAATAGAATCAAAACCCAGTGCCATTGTCCTTGGCTTCTCAGTCAGCCCTCATTGTCAGACATGTTCAGAGAGTCCGGTTTGATCACATGCTCCATCAGTCCCAGTCCAGCTGACCTTGGTGAGCTCCCATTAGATCAGTCCCACCATCACAGTGGGTGGGCACACCCCTCGTGGTCCTGACTTCCTTGCTCATCTTCTCCCTCCTTCTGCTCCTCATCTGGGCCTTGGGAGCTCAGTCCAGTGCTGCAATGTGGGTCTCTGTCTCTATCTCCATCCATCGTCAGATGAAGGTTCTATGGTGATGTGCATTGTGACACACACAGAGTCTCTCTCTCTCTCTCACACACACACACACACACTCTTCCTGAATATCGTCCTCTGACTTCTATACATGCATTGTGACACACACAGAGTCTCTCTCTCTCAAACACACACACACACACACACACACTCTTCATACATGCACACGTAACAGTAGGAAGAAGAACAATAATAGTTTTAAATGCTTAAACCATCAAACAATCCCGTGTCCTTTTTAAATTGGCTCTCTGTCCTTCCTGGGGATTTTTCTCGCTTTCACATCTGCATGGCTCACTCAGGAAAAAGCCAGCTGCCAGTGGCCTGTGCAAAGCCAACAGCCCACAAAGAGGACAAAGTGAGGAAAGACAGAAGACTCCTAACAATGGGCAGCAGGGAATGGAGGCCTCTCTCCAAGAAGGACCTCTAGCTGCTTCATACCTTCAGATAACAGAGTCCCTGGCTAACATCTTGGCTTCTGCCCTGTGAGGAACTCTGAGAAAAACCATTCCTCTTAGCTACTTCCAAACGCCTAAGGCAGGTTTTGGTCATCATATTTTATATATATTTAAAGGGAGACTTGTAGGTTCCAAGGTCTTTTTCCCTTCTTCCTGGCAATTCGCAGGGCCGTTTGACTTCTGGCTCCCTGGAAATTCTGCACTAGCACTGGCTTGAGGGGATAGCTTAGGAAGAATTTGGCTCTCTTTTGTTATGGTGATTCCACCTGTAATCAAGGTTCTAGCAGTGGGCCCCCGTACATCTGCCTCCCCCAGCTGATTCTGCCTGAGGCGCCGGGCACCTGTAATCTCCTTCTCCTGCTCCTGATGGGAGGAGGCCTTGCCCTTTTGAACCACCTTGCCCACTGGTATAAATATCGACTTGAGTTTAATAAAATGGCCATTTACTCCTTGGTAAGTGAGCAAGGTCTCTTTTATGTGTGTCTGTTTAAACCCTCAGGACAATCGTCCATTCTCATGGGCCTGAATTCAGGAAAGGACGCGCCTGGATCGGGTATGGGTATCCACAAAAAAGGCGGGGGCTTACACTGTTGCTCCTTTGAAACAGAGTAAACTGGAACCAGACATGGATCCTCAAAGAATGGCAACTCAATTTCAAAGAGTCTCAGTCCCTAACACTGGATCAAATTAATCCCAAGAGCCAGGCATAGGACATGTCCCTATCATAAGTTCAAGCTCAGGCTGGGCTGTGTAGCAAGTTGAGACCCAACTTGGGGAACATAGCAAGATGCTGTCTATAAAAAGAAAGACTGTGCAGAGCTGCTAGTGACTCTAGCACCCAACAAGCAAAAGAAGAGACATTTCTGTGACCTCTGAATGATGAGGAAAGAAAACACCTCCAGCTGACCTGTTGCAGTAGATACTGAACACCTAAAGAATGAAGACACAGGATGGAAGGTCGAAGGACAGAAAAAGACAGGCCAGGCAACGGCTGGGCCTGGGCAGTTGTGTCAGTGCCAGGAAATGTGCGCTGTGAAATAATGAGAAGCCTCATCACAATCAAAGGCTTCATAAGAAGTTTCTACTCCCCAGAAAAAGAATAATTATAAATCTGTATGTTCTTAACACAACTTCAAACTGTATAAAGGAAAGGCTGACAATGACAATGGCAAGGGACTGACAAGTTGATAACTACAGCTGGAGCAACAACAGCCTTCTCCTGACACCTGTCAGAACTACAGCTGGAGCAACAACAGCCTTCTCCTGACACCTGTCAGAACTACAGCTGGAGCAACAACAGCCTTCTCCTGACACCTGTCAGAACTACAACTGGAGCAACAACAGCCTTCTCCTGACACCTGTCAGAACTACAGCTGGAGCAACAACAGCCTTCTCCTGACACCTGTCAGAACTACAGCTGGAGCAACAACAGCCTTCTCCTGACACCTGTCAGAACTACAGCTGGAGCAACAACAGCCTTCTCCTGACACCTGTCAGAACTACAGCTGGAGCAACAACAGCCTTCTCCTGACACCTGTCAGAACTACAGCTGGAGCAACAACAGCCTTCTCCTGACACCTGTCAGAACTACAGCTGGAGCAACAACAGCCTTCTCCTGACACCTGTCAGAACTACAGCTGGAGCAACAACAGCCTTCTCTTGACACCTGTCAGAACTACAGCTGGAGCAACAACAGCCTTCTCCTGACACCTGTCAGAACTACAGCTGGAGCAACAACAGCCTTCTCCTGACACCTGTCAGAACTACAGCTGGAGCAACAACAGCCTTCTCCTGACACCTGTCAGAACTACAGCTGGAGCAACAACAGCCTTCTCCTGACACCTGTCAGAACTACAGCTGGAGCAACAACAGCCTTCTCCTGACACCTGTCAGAACTACAGCTGGAGCAACAACAGCCTTCTCTTGATACCTGTCAAGATAAACAGAAAGAGAACACAGATGCAGAATGCTGGGCCAACACAACAAGCACGCCTGACCTGAGCTGACACGCTAGGAGAGCATGCGCCTGACCACAGGGGTCTCTTCAAGGACACACAAGGCTCCTATAATATATGATGGTCTGTTGGCCAACAAGCAAATCTCAATGAGTTGCAAAAAATTGAAGGATTCAAAAGATAGTCTCTAACCAAAACACAAAATAAATAATGAAAACATTGCCAAAGCTGAACTCAGTGGCACCTGCCTGTAATTCCAGCACCCAGGAAGCAGAGGCAGGAGAATTGTAAAATTGAGGCCTGCCTGATAAATAATGCAGCAATAGCTTATCTTAAAAACAGGACCTGGAATATGTCTCAAGACAGTAAAAGTGATAGCCTTATGTGAAGACCAAAGTTTGAATCCCTGGCACCCATGTGAAACCCAGGTGCTTGTTTGTGTGTGTGTGTGTGTGTGTGTGTGTGTGTGGTGTTTTGTATGTGCGTCTGTGTCCATACAGAGATGCTGTTTGCATGAGTGTCATACACCATAGTAAGAAAGACTGGAAAAGAACACACATGGAATAACTGCAGAAGAGCAAGGAGCTAGAAACAGTCAGCAACACTGAGGAATTTCTCGACACTCCCAAGCAGATGGACTACAAATGACAGAAAACAAATCTACACTAAGGACTCTGCCCAGCAAATTGCAACCTCCAGAGAAATGAATGGGTTTCCTGAGCCAAGCATAGTGAATCTGCCAGGCTGGGGGCAACAGAGCTAGAAACAGGGCTGATGGCAGTTGGCACTAACATGTAAATGGCCTGCAGTTCAGAGCTCTGACCTTGCTCTGCCCAACACAGGGAGCAGCTGACAGGCATCTGTCCCGAGTTTCATTCTCAGTACAAAACCAGATTCGTTGTCTCTGTGGCTTCAAAGAGAGGCAGAACACAGGAAAGCTGGGCCCTAGTTAAAACCACTACCACGACAATCATGGAAGAAGAAAGAACAGTCAGCAAATGTGTGTCATCCCTCAGGCTTCTCTGCCTTCAGAAGCTTCCCTCTGATGAGTCAGTCTACCTTGGGACCGCACAGCTGTTACCTTTCTGGTTGAGTGGCAGTGACATTCCTAAAGAGAGATGGGTGGTGTCATCCACACGCATCACTACCCTCAGTCTTCAAAATACAGCCACTGGCTATCCACCATCTCCCAGCCCAGATACCCTGGAGCAAAGGTACCCTGGCTCTCTTCCCACCGCTTGCCATCCAGGATGCTAGAGACTCCAGGGAGGGCAATGATGAGGCTTATTGAGCAAGCTAAAAACTTGGTATCCTTTCAAGAAGATTTTCTGCAAGTATCCAACAGTTTTATGATTTGGATTTTTCTATATCAAATAATTGTACCTAAATTCATACAGAAATTTCATGAACAAGAACAACCAAAATAACATTGAAGAAGAAGAAAATTAAAGGATTTGTGCTTTGGGGTTTCAAAACTTACTACAAAGCAAAGTAACCAAGTCTGTGTGGTATGTGGGTGGTGCCAAAGTAGCAGATTCATGAAATAAATCAGAAGGTCCAAAAATAAAACCATACAGCTATAGTACTTGTTTTTTTTTTTAAAAAAAAAAGAAGCTTGCTTTAAACTTTTTTTTAAATGTTTGATTGTTTATTGAGTGTGGCATACACACATGTGTGCACCTATGTGTGTACATGAAGAGGTCAAAGAAGAATGCAAGCTGCTCTCCTTTATTGCTCCCTGTCTTGTTCCCCTTGAGATAGTCTCTCACTGAACCTGGATCTTATTGTTTTGTTGTGGTTCTATGTTGTGTTGTGTTTGTTTAAGACAGAGTCTCTCAAAGGAGGAAATAGAATTATCAGGTCATATTTCAAAAACCTGTACTCCACAAAATTGGAAAATTTAAAGGAAATGGACAATTTTCTGGATAAATATCACATACCAAAATTAAATCAAGACCAGGTAAGCAAATTAAACAGACCTATAACTGCTGAAGAAATGGAAACAGTCATCAAAAGTCTCCCAACTAAAAAAAGCCCAGGACCAGATGGTTTCAGCTCAGAATTCTACAAAACTTTCAAAAAAAAGAACTAATACCAATACTCCTCAAATTATTTCACACAATAGAAACAGAAGGAACATTGCCAAACTCTTTTTATGAGGCTACAATTACCCTGATACCCAAACCACAAAATGATTTTACTAAGAAAGAGAATTACAGAGCAATCTCACTCATGAACACTGATGCAAAAATACTAAATAAAATACTGGCAAATCGAATCCAAGAACACATCAGAACCATCATCCACCATGATCAAGTTGGCTTCATCCCAGAGATGCTAGGATGATTCAACATACAAAAATCTGTCAACGTAATCCACCAAATAAACAGGCTGAAAAATAAAAACCACATGATCATCTCATTAGATGCCAAAAAAGCTTTGACAAAATACAACATCCCTTCATGATAAAGGTCTTGGAGAGAGCAAGGACACAAGGAACATACTTAAATATAATTAAGGCATATACAGCAAGCCAACAGCCAACATCAAATGGAGAGAAACTCCCAGCAATCCCACTGAAATCAGAAACAAGACAAGGCTGTCCTCTCTCTCCATATCTATTCAATTTAGTTCTTGAGGTCCTAGTTAGAGCAATAAGACACCAAAAGGAGATCAAGGGGATACAAATTGGAAAAAAAAAAAAGAAGTCAAACTCTCAATCTTTGATGATATGATAGTTTACATAAGCAACCCCAAAAATTCTACCAAGGAACTTCTACAACTCATAAACATTTTCAGTAATGTAGCAGGATACAAGATTAACTAAAAAGCAGTAGCCCTCCTGTACACAGATGATAAGAGGGCTGGGGAAGAAATCAGAGAATCAACACCCTTCACAATAGCCACAAATAGCATAAAATATATCAGAGTAACTCTAATCAAACAAGTGGAAGACTTATATGAAAAGAACTTTAAATCTTTGAAGAAAGAAATTGAAGAAGACACCAGAAAGTGGAATGATCTCCCATGCTCTTGGGTAGGCAGAATTAACATAGTAAAAATCTTACCAAAAGCAATCTACAGATTCAACACAATGTTCATCAAAATTCCAGTAAAATTCTTCAAAGACCTCAAAAGAACCATACTCAACTTCATATGGAAAAGCAAAAAACCCAGGATAGCCAAAACAGTCCTGTACAATAAAAGAACTTCTGGAGGCATCACAGTCCCTGACTTCAAACTCTACTACAGAGCTACAGCACTGAAAACAGCCTGGTATTGGCATAAGAAAAAACAGGAGGACCAATGGAACCGAATAGAAGACCCGGATATCAATCCACACATCTTCGAACACCTGATTTTTGACAAAGAATCAAAAAATATCAAATGGAAAAAAGAAAGCATATTTAACAAGTGGTACTGGCATAACTGGATATCAACATGTAGAAGAATGAAAATAGACCCATATCTAACACCATGTACAAAACTCAAGGGATCAAAGACCTCAACATAAAGCCGGCCACACTGAACCTTATAGAAGAGAAAGTGGGAAGTACACTTGAACACATTGGCACAGGGAACCACTTCCTAAATATAACTCCAGCAGCACAGACACTAAGAGAAACTATTAATAAATGGGACCTCCTGAAACTGAAAAGCTTCTGTAAAGCAAAGGACACGGTCAACAAGACAAAACAACAGCTTACAAAATGGGAAAAGATCTTCACTAACCCCACATCAGACAGAGGTCTGATCTCCAAAATATACAAAGAACTCAAGAAATTGGACACCAAAAGAACACATAATCCAATTAAAAAAAAAATGGAGTACAGACCTAAACAGTGAACTCTCATCAGAGGAATCTAAAATGGCTGAAAGACACTTAAGGAAATGTTCAACATCCTTAGTCATCAGAGAAATGCAAATCAAAACAACTCTGAGATTCCATCTTACACCTGTAAGAATGGCCAAGACCAAAAACACTGATGACAACTTATGCTGGAGAGGTTGTGGGAAAAATGGAACACTTCTGCATTGCTGGTGGGAATGCAAGCTGGTACAACCCCTTTGGATGTCAGGTTGGCGATTTCTCAGAAAATTAGAAAACAACCTTCCTCAAGACCCAGTAATATCACTTTTGGGTATATATCCAAAGGATGCTCAATTGTGCTGCAAGGACATGTACTCAACTATGATCATAGCAGCTTTGTTTGTCACAGCCAGAACCTGGAAACAACCTAAATTTCCCTCGACCGAAGAATGGATAAGAAAAATGTGGTACATTTACACAATGGAGTACTACACAGCAGAAAAAAATAACAACATCTTGAATTTTGCAGGAAAATGAATGGAGCTAGAAAATATTATTTTGAGTGAGGTAACCCAGACACAGAGAGACAATTATCACATGTAGTCACTCATAGGTGGTTTTTAAACATAAAGCAAAGAAAGCCAGCCTATAAACCACAATCCCAGAGAACTTAGACAATAATGAGGACACTAAGAGAGACTTACATAGATCTCATCTACATGCGAAGTAGAAAGTAGAAAAAGACAAGAACTCCTGAGTAAATTGGGAGCATGAGGACCTTGGGGGATGGCTGAAGTGGGAGGGGAGAGGCAGGGAGGGGAGCTGAGAAAAATGTAGAGCTCAATAAATATCAATTAAAAAAGACAAAAAAAAAAGAGAAAAACATGCGAGTTTCCATTTACATAAAATCCCCCCAATGAGGTATATGTATCAAGGCAGAAAAGACAGTGGTGATTGTTTGGGGTTGGGATGAGGTGGGGTGGGGATTAGAAAAAATAAGTTAAAGGGTAATGGAAAAATTATAAAATTGATGGCCATAATAGTTGTACAACTCCACAAATATACTCAAAACCATGGTTGTACATTTCCAATGAGTAAACTGTGTTCATATGAGTAATATCATAGCAGAACTCTTAGCATAAAATTAACAAATACCCTAATCAACATTAGAGGCAAGATCCTGGAAAATACAACCACAAACACCTACAATGAGTTCTTCAAATTACCTCAAATTACAATAAAGAAGGAATAGCTGGATCCTGGTCTCAGCTTGTATACACCTTCCCTTTAAGCCAGCTAAATTCCCAGAAGCAATGAGTGTTAGATGACTTGCCCCTTCTTGAGAAATGGGTTGTGGTCATGATACCCATTCTATGTGTGGAGGTGAAAGAGAAAGAGACAGAGATACACATACATAGATAGATAGATAGATAGATAGATAGATAGATAGATAGATAGATAGATAGATAGATAGATAGATAGATAGATAGATGAGAGAGAGAGAGAGACTGACTTCCTGTAGGGAATTCTGATTGAAATACTTTTTTCTCTTTGTGTTCCACCTCCTTTAAATGTTTGCAGCATCATCACCAGGTTCCTCCACAGTGAAATTCACTGTTAAAGGCCAGGGGCTGCCTGGGTTGAGGAGAGGCCAAGGAGCCAAGAAAATTAGCCAAGATATTTGCATCGAACAGGACACATATTGGCTACCAAAACCGACCTGGAATCCAGAGCTTCTAAGTCTGGTTCATGTTCAAAATACCCCTAGGAAGTCTTTAAAGGTTAGAGTCTCAAGATATACTCATAGTTATTAAAACTTACTCTCTGGGAAAGGACCCTGGGAACCTGCATGTTGGGGTGGGACATAACCCAATGGGGTAGAACATTTACCTAGTGTAAGAGCCCTGGGTTCAGTCTCCACCACCACAACTAAAAGTCAAAAAATGCTTCTGGACTTGTTTGGTAACCACTAACAGGAATCGCCATGAACTATAAGCAAAGATTATTCAGAGCCCAGGAGCAATTAGCAGCCCAATAATAAGGTCACCATGGCAAATGGCGCCCAGGAAACAGACTTGGAAATATTTTCAAGCATTCAAATTAGTGTCAAAAAGATCCAAGAAGAAACTGCATAAAAGAAGCAGGGGGTTCCCCTTTCTCCTCAATTCCTGCCTGCCTCCTGCACACTCAAGTATCACGGGTCCAAGAAGCTATCCACTTCATCATTCCTAACCCGGAAACCATGACAGCCTGGAGGATGTACACCCTGCTGGGACTGGACCCTCCCTGCCCTAGTTGAACAAAGGAACACAGCGTGGATGCAAAGACATATTCACATCCCCAGCTGTGAAAAGAGCTGTGCTTCAAAGTTGTGCACGCAGAATGATGTCAATTTTGATAAAATTAGGAATGAGCAGGTGGCGCTACCTGGCAAATGTAAACTAAAGTGGCTTTATTAACTCTAGGATGGAGGCCTGGAAAAGGTTATGGCTCCCTGACCCTCTCAGCTGGAAATCTCCCTAGTCTCTGAGAGCCCTGTGTCCCACTGGGATTAATAAAATTGGCTTGTAGGGTTTGGGAACATTAAATGAGGCAACTCAGGTGGCACACTGGGAACAAGTCATGCACCTAGTGGGCGCTCAACAAATGCTCGGATAGTAAATTCCTCCTTTTCCTCCTCCAGCACCAAGACCAGTGAAGGCCGCGCAGAGATTGCAGCCCATGTCTAGCAGTTCAACTTTCCCATCACTTTGCCTGCTAGGGCAAGAGGGGAGCAAACTGTGACGAGCCTAATGCGCTGTGCTGGGATAAGCTAGAAAGCAGGGAAGCCAAGAACCCTATTGAAGGCCCAGTTCCCTTTGTGCTCTGCCTTTGAAATCTGGATAAAGTCTGCTTCGGTTGCAGTAGCCACTCCATAAAGAAATTGTACGCAAGTTAAAACAGCATTGTTGGGAAGGCTTGCACTCAGATACCCAGCCCACCGCTGGCTAGAGAAAGACACTCCTCTCAGGAGTTCTCACTTTGCTGGGGAACCAGTCTCTCCTGGCAGGGAGAAAATGAAGAGCTGCGCCAGGCTTACTATGTTTCCTTGGAAGACCAGGTTTTCAAAGCTGCTGTCCTACTGGGATTTGGAGGAACAAAGAATCTGCAACTTTGGGACTTTTACGGCCTACTGTCCCTTTCTGTTCACTTCAGCATGGATGCTCTCCTAAGGTCAATCTTGGAAAAGAGACAGCTCCCGTCTCCACTGACTGTGAGTTAGATATCCAATAGGGGAAGTTGGATTACAGCCTCCAAAGTGGACCCACAACCTGGACTTGACCCTTCCCATCTAGTCACTGCACCAAAGGAAGCAGGTGATTGAGCTGTCCTGACACAGTAACTAGATCCTGATTTAACCTGAGAGCTGGCTAATGGGGAAATCCGTGGTTACAAGGCAGGCCTCTGAAAGAGAACTGGGGCATGATTATCCCAGCCAAGTGAGGCCGAACCAACTGCAGCTGGCAGCTCAGGCCAGGCAGCAGGTGGTGTCCATTGACTTGCTGAGCCTGGAGGAAGAGACCAGAGAAGGTTCCGAACGGGAAGAACACCTGCTCAAAATCTCCCTGCCATGGTGGGCGCTTGCCTTTCTGGCAAGAAAGCAGTCCATTTGGCAGCCTGACCCAGAGGCACTTACCAAAGGTGGTGAGATAGAAGGACAAGTGCGGGTGGGCGCGCCGGCTCCCGAGGGAGACGCGGTGCAGGGAGCGCTCCATGGCGTCTCCGTTGTTACAGGGCAGGAGGGTCTGTCCCCAGGCGGTGGCTGTGCGGCTGCAGGTACCCCAGACAACAGACTAAGCCGTCCCCCCTTCTCCCGCCGGGATCCCAGGCCGGCTGCGCAGCGCGTTGGAACGGCCGGGCGCGCCAGTCCCTGATTGGCCCGCGCTGGTTTGAATGGAGAGATTTCCACCTGACCCAGCTGACGCGGGTAAGATCCGGGAGGGGAGGCGTGGGCTCCTGGAGCGGGGAGGACTACCGGGTGATCCCGCAGAAACCCTAGCTCCAACATCCGCACCTCAAGTTGCAGGTGACAACCCAGCTACAGCCCCACCGCCCGGCTTGCCCACTTGAGCAAGCTTGGCCTGCTCGCCCAGCTCCCCCAGGCTGCAATTAGTTAGGTTTGTAACCGGCTTTGAAGCTCAGACCTGTAATCGCCAGACCAACCTAGAGCAAAGGTGTGCCTGTCCTCCGGAGTGGTCCATGAGGGCATGGGATCAGGGAACATGAAACTGCATACAGACAGGCCGCCCGTACCAGGTTGCAGCCTGGATTGCTCTCTCGAGCCTCCTTTTGCATATGAGCAACGGTGCACAGAGCCAGAGAGGAGCAGCTTGCTCCTTCCAGCCTCGGGGCTTTCCATTTGCAGTCTGGCGCCATCAGACAGAAGGGCGAGCAAGCCTCGCCATCTGCAGACACAGTGCAGGGTAGGGCCTTGCAATCTTCCCAACCTGGCGCAGGAAGGCAGATAGAAGGAAGGTCAACCCTTGACTGGATTTGTTGGCAAACATTCATGAGACACCTCGAGAAAGCAGTTTCACACCAAGACATCTGCTCTGCAAATCTCTGCAGTCACTGTGGGAAAGAAAGCTGTTGGTCTCCTATAAACCTAAAAATGGGAAGTGTTAAGAGTTTGTTGCTGGTACCGATTTCATTGCCAGTGGATATTTGTGGTTCTGTGAGCCACTCAAGAGAAGATTAAGGGGATTCAAGAATATATATATATATATATATATATATATATATATATATATATATATATAGTGCCAGGAGCCAAGCTGAGCAATTCACACACATATCATTTAGACTTCACAGTAAGTCTAAAAAGTATTAGCTCCAATTTGCCAGGGAGAAATCAGGCAGAAAGGGAAGGCAGCTTGCCCAAGATTTGCAGAGCTATAAGCAGGCAGAGCCAAAATTTGAACTCAAGCCTGTCTGCCCCCAAAGACCCTTTGTTTTCCCATTGCCTCCACACATGTCCCATTGCCAGAAGCAGTTATGGACAACAGACCTGCCTTTTAAGGACAAGAAATTGGATGCTATAAATTGAGCTGGACATGGGGGCTGCGTGGAGTTTGGAGCAGAAACTGGAGAAGTCTACCTGAGATTAGCAAACACATGGCCAAATGCAAATGAGCCACATACCATAAAGGTCAGTGGGTAATTTAAACCCTGGTGTTTTCTGAAGCCCTGTCCGGCTCTTCATCTCCACTCCTACCTTTAGCAGGAGCAACCCACCCTCCTAACCCTAACCTACAGGCAGACAGACTTACCTGCACCCTGGACCTGGGCACTCCGGATCCTCCTCCTAGGTGGGTAGGTCTGGGTCCAGGCATCTTTTCTGGACAAGGAGGTATCTTGCTGTGGCCACATCCAGCCAGAGGAAATGGACAGCTCTAGCTTCAAACAGTGAACGCAAACAAGGGACTGAGTTCAAACGTACCGCAGACCTGCAGGAGTGAGAGCACACAGAGGTTAGACATGCCCCTGCAAGCAGTGTTCGATCCCAGTGGGAGCTGTACACGTCATACAAATGCATATGCCACATGTGTGAACACACGTGCACACATATATACATACACTACACATGCTCCTAATGTAGACACAAGAAACATATATGTACCATACAAGTATATACAAAACACACTTCAGTATACCACTTACATATACCTTATTCATAGGATTGATTATAGCCTAGACTCATAAGAATCAGGAAGTATTTGAGTTTAGAAAAAAGAGGGGTTAAAAAGATTGATTTGGGAACATTTTCACTCTGACTAACACAGAGTAACATATCTTCTTGCCCAATAACCAAACTATTTTTTAAAAAATAATAGGACAAGATGCTTGGAATGCCATGATAGTTAATTTTAGTTGTAAACTTGGCCAGATTGGGATCACCTGGGACAGGAGTCTCCATGAGGGACTGTCTAGACTAGACTGACCTATGAAGGGTTTTATCAGTAGGTTCACCGAGATGCTGACCCCATCCTAAGAGTGAGCAGCACTGTTCTGTTGGCCTGGTCCCGGATTGAGCGAGAGAGGAGTGGGACCAAGCTCTCTGCTTCCTGACTGTGGGAGCCATGGGACCCGCTGTCTCTGCTCCAGCTCCCGGGGTGACTTCCTGCAATGATGGACTGTCACCTGGAACTGTGAGTAAAAAAAAAAAAAAAAAAAAGCCCTTCTCCCCTATCTTAACCTTGTCGGGGTATTTCAATCACTGTAACCGGAAGGAAAAACTAAGACAGAATACCAAATGTCAGACAGTGTTTTAATAATGCCCTGTGGGGAAGAGAAGACAGATCGCCAAGGGGTACCAAAGTCCCAAAGACAAGTACTTTACTTAGAAAATAACAGACCAGATTCATTCAAACAATGAGAAGGGTTAAATCTAAATTTAAAAGGAAGTAACAGGTAAAGTTCAAAGAAAAAAAAATAGACTCAAACAATAAAACCAAAGTCTGGTTTTTGGAAAGACCAATAAAGCAGAAACCATCTGCAAAACTACAAATAAATAAGAAAAAGATTCTAAGATATGATGGTAACTTCTTAATTATTATATAAAAAAACCTGTCGGTCTAGGGATGTAGCTCAGTTAGTACAGTGCTCCCCTAGCATGCACAAAGCCCTCAGTACTACAGAACCTGGGTGCTGTGATGACCACCTGTAATCCCAGCATCTGGAAGACAGAAGTCAGATAGTGAAAAGTTCAAAGCTATCCCCTACTACAGAGTCATTTAAAGGCCTGCCAGAGTAAAACAGCGAAAGGATTCACTCATTTTTATTTTATGTGGATGAGTGTTTGTCTGCATGTGTGTGTATGCACCATGTGTCTGCCTCACACCCACAGAAGCTGGAAGAAGGTACTGGATCCCCTAGAACTAGCTGGCATCACTGACAACTGTGATCCACCCAAACCCAGGTCCTCTGTAAGAGCAGCAGCAAGAGCTCTTAACTGCTGAGCCATCATTTCTGTTCCAAGTACAACTTCTGTGTATAAATTTAAAAGTTCAAAATTCTGGGGACTTTTAGGAAAGAAAACTGCAGGAAAAGTCCAGGTGTCTACCTACATCCCTGAAAAAGGCTGTTCCTGCCCACATTCAAGTCTGTAGTGTTTACTAGGTCACCAGTCAGAAAGAAATAGGAAACAAAAACAAACTTCTACCAGCAAAATTCTAAGAAGCCTAAGAAGTTTTAGAGGCCCATTTTATGTAACCTTCAAGAAATAGAAGACAGAGCTTGGAGGTGGTGACACAGGCCTTTAATCCCAGCACTCAGGAGGCAAGTTTGAGGCCAGCCTGGTCTACAAGAGCTAGTTCCAGGACAGGCTCCAAAATGACAGAGAAACCCTGTCTCAAAAAAAAGAAAGAAAGAAAGAAAGAAAGAAAGGAAGGAAGGAAGGAAGGAAGGAAGAAAGAAAGAGAGAGAGAAAAGTGGAAAAAAGAAATGGAAGATGCCAATGCCAATGCAATTTAAACTGTTTCAGAATCACAAAAAAAAAAAAACCCACAAACAAAAAGCTGGAAGATTTGTCAGTGCCAAGTAAAAGGCTAGACAAAGACAAAAGACAAATAGTAATAGCAACAGAAAGCTATCAACCAAAGGTAAAGCTAAAAACAAGTCCTGGACACTGGACTTAACTCCCTAGGTCCAAATGAGAAGCAGAAGGAGGGAGAACGTGAGCAAGAAAGGCAGGACTAGAGGGAGCCTTCATCTGACGATAGATGGAGATAGAGACGGAGACCCACATCGGAGCACTGGACTGAGCCCCCAAGGTCCAAATGAGGAGCAGAAGGAGAGAGATTCATGAAAAAGGAAATCAGAACCGTGTGGGGTGCGTTCACCCTCGGATACAAGGGGACTAATCGAATGAGAGCTCACCAAGGTCAGCTGGATTGGGACTGAACGACCATATGATCAAACCGGAGTCTCTAAATGTGACTGACATGGGGGCTGACTGAGAAGCCATTGTCAATGGGTCTTGTTTTGTCTGCATGTACTAGCTTTCTGGGATCCTAGTCTGTTTGGATGCTCACCTTCCTAGACCTGGAGGGAGAGGGGAGGAACTTGAACTTCCCACAGGGCAGGAAACCCTGACTGCTCTTAGGACTGGAGAGGAAGGAGGGGAGGGAGTTGTGGGGGAGGAGGAGAGGGAATGGGGGAAATGGGAGGGTATGGGGAGGAGGGGAGGAAGTGGAAATTTTTATAAACAAATAAATAAATTAATAAAAAAAGAAAAAAAAC
Source organism: Myodes glareolus (assembly GCF_982192425.1). Lineage (NCBI taxonomy): Eukaryota > Metazoa > Chordata > Mammalia > Rodentia > Cricetidae > Myodes > Myodes glareolus. The sequence continues at coordinate 128,442,441 of NC_142028.1, forward strand.
ACTAAACTAAAAGAAAAAAAAAACAAGGCCTGGGGAGATGGCTCAGTGGTTAAAAGCACCATTTGCTCCTCCAAAGAATCTGTGTTCAATTCCCAGCACATACATGGTGGCTCACAACTGGCTGTAATTCCAATCTCTGGGGATCTGATGTTCTCTTCTGAACTCCATATGCACCAGGCAAGCACATGATACACTTACATACATGCTGTGAAAACACCCCATATAACATAAATAATTCTAAAAAATAAAATATAGAAGTTAATGAAATAGGGCTGGAGAAATGGCTCAGCGGTTAAGAGCACTGACTGCTCTTCCAGAGGACCTGGGTTCAATTCCCAGCACCCACATGGCAGCTCACAATTGTCTGAAAATCCAGTTCCAGGGGATCTGACACCTTCACACCAATGCACATAAAATAAAAGATAAATAAATCATAAAAATTTAAAAAAAAAGAAGTTAATGAAATAGAAACCACACCATACAGAAAAGCCATAAATGGAGGTGAAACAGAACCAAAATGCTCCCAGTACTGATGGATTTCTTAGAAAGAGAATCCATTTTAGTTTACGATTCCCCACTTTCTTAATATTGGCAACTCATTTAAAGAGGCTACAGGCCAAATAGAATACATCTGTGCCATACCACTGGTTCAAAATCTCTGCACAGACCAACCTGACTTACAAATATGTAAATGCAAAAATCCTAAATATGTACAAACTAAAGCCAACAGTTTATTCGTGGTCAAGTGGTATTTCTTCCAGGAATCCAAAGATGGTTCAAATTTAGTCAATGTATTATTCAGGGTTTAGCAAACGGCAGCAAGCCAAAGCTGGCCAGTAGTCAGTCTGTGTACAACAGGTGAACTAAGAATGCACTGCACACTTGCAAACGGTTGGGTAAGAATAAAAGCAAATAAATAGCTTTTCTGAGTACAGTGGTGCAAGCCTGGGATAGGAGGACTATGTGTTTGAGACCAGCCTGGGGCTACATAGTGTGACATGCTATCTCGAGCAGATAAATAAATACTTTTCTCCTGCCACTGGAAAAGGTATAAACATTTCTAACTGAAAATGAGTTAAGAACCAGGGATGCAGCTCAGTGGCAGAGCACTTGCCTGGCATGTGTAGACCCAGGGCTCAATCCTAGATGAAAAGGAAAAAAGTTACAAAGATATTTATGAAATATATGGCAAATATTAACAACAACAAAAACTTACAAACCAATAAAGAAAAATGAGACAAGAGCACCAAAGAATGTAAAATACCATTTTATAAGAAATATTATTAATAAGTTGGGCAGTGGTGGTGCACACCTCTAATCCCAGCACTCAGGAGGCAGAGGCAGGTGGATCACTGTGAGTTCGAGGCCAGCCTGGTCTACAAGAGCTAGTTCCAGGACAGGCTCCAGAGTTACAGAGAAACCCTGTCTCGAAAAACCAAAAAAAAAAAGAAAGAAAGAAAGAAAGAAAGAAAATATTATTAATACATAAAATACTAGGTTCTAAAAGAATGAAAGAAATAATATGACCCTAATATTTGCCTTTAGAAAGCCCAATCATTTGTATTGATACATGAAGTAACTAAGTCGCTGAACCAGTGCACAAACTGCAGAAATAAAAAGCCAGCTGCCAGCAAGAGAACCACTCCAAAAAGCCACCTTTTACACCAAGCTCCGTTACTCAAGCAGAATAGAGTACTGTGTCTGCAACCTCCACAACTGCTAACATAGAAAAATTCAATTCAAGGGGCTAGAAAGATTAAGAATTCAAAGTCCTCCTCAGCCACATGGCTCAAGGCCTGCCTGGGTTACAGAAGACAACAATTTTCAATGCAACATTTGGGTGTGGTAGCTGTAACCCCTGTGATTTCAGTACTCTGTGGCTAAGGCAGGAAGATTGATCACAAGTTCAAAGGCAGCCTGGCCTAAGTAGTAAAAAACATATCTAAAGAAGCAAACAATTATTTAAAGATTTAATGTAGCCAATGTTTGCTGCTCATCTTCGGGATTGGGCTTTCCAATGGACGCTAGGAATATAGAAGTTATAGAGTATCAAATGGGCGCTGGGAATATAGAAGTTACAGAGTATCAAATGGGTGTTGCCATAGAGGAAACGAGAGTGACATCTGGAAACATAGACCAATACCCCACCTATTCTTTCTTTTTTTAAAAAAAAGATTTATTTATTATGTATACAGTTTTCTGACTGAATGTATGCCTGGACACCAGAAAAGGGCACCAGATCTCACTATATATGACTGTGAACCACCATGCAGGTGCTAGGAATTGAACCCAGGACCTCTAGAAGAGCAGTTAACCTCTGAGCCACCTCTCCAGCCTGAATACCTCACTTATTCTTGGCAGACCACATTGATAAAGAAATCAGAGAAGAATCCCAAAGGAAGTGACCCGAAAGGTGACTAATTTAAGCAAAAGTGGTGACGAAGGGGTTACAGGCAACAAGAACAAAACTTGAAAAGGCCAAAAAGTAACAGAAGCACCATAGACTGAGGAAGTGAACAATGGGAGGCATGGGCAGGATTTAGAATGGGGCGGAGGAATGGTATGTAACAGGCTAAACAGGGGCCGGATCATATGGGTGCTCATTCTTTACTATGACGACCACAGAGCTGGGGCTGTAGCTCAGTGGCAGGGCACTTGCTTAGCATCCATGCAGCCCTCGTTTGATCTCCAATGCCATGAAATGAAACAAAAGGAATATGAGCTTTAGACCATAAGAGCCTAGTGTGATCACTGAAAGATATGAACAGGACCCTTCAAGCTTTCATTCATCTGTTATAAAGTCCTTTCTGACTAGAATTGGCAGAAGAGAGCCATGAGAGTGATGTGGGATTCCCCTCTGTATGCTGTGAATACCAGTGAATACTAAAGAAACTGTCTTAGGCCTGCACAGGGCAGAATATTGGTAGGTGGAAAAAACTAAACTGAATGCTGGGAGAAAGGAGTCAGAGTCATGAAAAGCCATGTAGCCCCGCCAGAGACAGATGCCAGAACTTTACCCAGTAAGCCACAGCCTCATGGTGATACACAGATTAATAGAAATGAGTTAAATTAAGATGTAAGAGTTAGCCATAAGAAGATAGAACTAATGGGCCAAGCAGTGATTTAATTAATACAGTTTCTGTGGGTTATTTCGGGGCTGAACAGCTGGGAACCAACAAGCGGCCTCCCACAGCAGTGAGAGGAGATGGTATGAGGGATAGAAACAGAAGGTCCTCTAGTTGCTCTAAGAAGGTCTCTACCAGACTAACCAGTAGTGCTCCCAAAAGACTGTCAGGGCTTGGTAACCAAAAGGAAGGTTGAATAAAAGGAATTCTGGCTTTAGAAACAAAATGGGAAGGTACAGCCTTCACGGAGATGTAGCTCCTGGCAAGGAGTCCTGAGCCAAGGGGAGTGGGCTTCCATGGGGCTTATCCTAGTTTGGGTTTCTATAGCTGTCATAATCACAAATGACCAAAGCAACTTGGGGAAGAATGGGTTAATTTGGCTTACACTTCCACATTGTAGTTCATTACTGCAGAACCTGGAGGCAGGAGCTGATGCAGAGGCCATGGAGGGGTGCTGCTTATTGGCCTGCTCATCATGGCTTATCCAGCCTGCTTTCTTAAAGAACTCAGGACAACCAGCCTAGGGATGGCAACACCCATATTGGGCTGGGTCCTCCCCCATCCATCAGTAACTAAGAAAATGCCCTATGGGATCTTAGGAAAGCATTTTCTCAGTTCAGGTTCTTCCTTTCATGACTCTAGTTTATGCCAAGTTAACATAAAACTGTCCAGGACAAGGCTGCCATGGGTGAGTTAGCTCTGTAAGACCTAAACGAAGATGGCAAGTGATCAACTGGACATTCCGGGGTGGCTCTCAGAAGAAATATTTAGGCTAGAAATGTTGGTTTAGGAGTTGCCAGGAAAGCCACAGGCATGGATAAGAAAGCCCAAAGATAACGTTCCATGTGAGAGGAAGGCTCAAGATCTAACCACGCAGTGTACCAACTGAAAGAACAAAAATAGAAAGATCAGGGAAGGGAGGGAAAAAGTCAGGGAATGTGCTAAAGAGAGCTGTCCACATTGAATGTTGCTGAGGGGTCAAGCAGGTTAATAACTGAGAAGTGCCCGCTGGATTTAGCCCCAAAGCTGTCACTGTTGAACTCCCATCCATACAGCTGCGAGGCAGCAGGTCCACATGAACAAAGATCACCGACTTGCTCTAAAAGGGAAAGCACCAGGCCCAATGCCAGAGAATACTCTGGACTCATTTTGTTTTTTCGGTTTTTGTTTTCCCTCATCCTAAATTTAACCAGTCGGAATGCTTGGTTAAGTAGTGTTTTGTTCGTCCTTGAAATGGAGGACTTGCCTTTGAAGAGTCTGTCTGCACATCATCTTCACAGTGGAGCACAGTGTCTTTGGGGTAGGGGCTCTCTACAGGAGGAAAGGCTGGGTACTGCAAGTGCAATGGGGGACTTTTCACTTGCCTCCAGTGGAGATGTTTTTGTTGACCTAAATACTCAAAGAGCATCTAAGTGGAAACTGAGGCCACATGAAAAAGACTAACTGTCTACCAATGGGAAGTGAAATAGTTACACTGAGGTCAAAGTCTTGATATGATCCAGGAAGAAAGCATGGTCCCTATAGCTCCTCAAACTACTGTATCCTTGTACTGTATCCTTTCAGTCCTTGAAGAAGTACCCTTTTCCTGGTCTGATTAAAGAGCATTTGGCTTGCCATAGTTTTGCATTCCTGAGTGTTCCAAACTTAAAGAACAGTACAGATGTCTGTGATGACGCAGTGCGATCGGTAATGAAAAGTCCCCAGACTATCTTACAAAAGATACAGCTTTAATAAAACAGAAGGAAAAACTTACACAGAATTCCACCTGCCTGGAACGCTGGATCCAGGCCAGGTCGAGAGGGAGAGAGAGGATGGGAGCTTTCACCCGCCAGATTTATAGGTAAACTTTTGTCTTAGGGCAACATGCCCCACAAACAGAATGTGATTGGCTGAACTCCCCTATCATGTCTGCTTCTAGCCAAAGTGGAACATCAGGGACATAAGGCTTCATGAGCCCTGAGAAACAGAGGACCATCAGACCAGACTGCTACCACAGCAGATTTTCCCAAAGGGAGCCAGGGCTAAGGGAAACTCTGAGCCCTGAGGTAAGACATTAGGGAGGCCAAGGCAGCTAGAGTTCACGAGACAAAGTAACAGAGAGTAGACAGTCACACAAAGAGGAGAGAGACCTGCCGAGGTACCCCAACCTCTGCTAATACCAATACTCCTGGGTAGGAGGAAAATACCCCCACGAATGACAAAGAACTACCTTGAGCTGGGCATGATGGCGCATGCCTTTAATTCCCGCACTTGGGAGGCAGAGGCAGGCAGATCTTTGTGAGTTTTGAGTTCAGCCTGGTCTACAGAGTGAGTTCCAGGATAGTCAAAGTTATTACACAGAGAAACCCTGTCTCGAAAACAAAAGAACAAACCAAAAAGAAGTACCTAAAAGTATTAGAGAAAGAGCAGTCTTTGAAGCTTTCACAGAGCCAAGAACGGCCTTTCCTCTCCTCAGTCACAACGGGAAGACTTCCTGCCCCCAGTTCACAAGCATACCCAGAAGGGTCTTGCTGCATTTGTGCCCTAAAAGTCAAAAAAAAAAAAGGCCCCATCTAAGAAAGCTCAACAACAAGACCCAAAAGATCAAACTGTTTCTTTGTAACCTAACAGCATCCCAGAACAAGCTCAAGATTATTTATAGGAATACAAAAATATCCAGCACCCAGCAAGGTACAAGTCATGACTGAAGTTCACTAAAAAGCCTCCAGGCATGCAAAAAAGAGGCACATACGACCCACAGTGAGGAGCACTACCAATCAATAGGAATGAGCCGGAGGAAGAATAGACTGATAGACTTCGCAGGCAACAAATTTAAAATAGTCCATGTAACTGTGTTTTATGTGCTAGAGAAACCCTCTAACAGTATTTAGTATGTTTGGATATAAAATGGCCCCAAAGGCTTATGTGTTGAAGGCATGGTGCCCAGACCCAGCTAGTGGTGCTACAGGAGGTGACTCAGTTATGAAGGCTCTAACTCCATCAGCAAGCTGATCCACTGATGAGTGCAGGTGGAGCCTGGTTAGAGGAAGTAGGCCATTGAGGGCATGGCTTTGAAGGATATGTCTTATTTTTGGCTACCTCCCATCTCTCCCTCTCCCTCTCTGTGCTGTGAAATAACCACCTTTCTTCTGCCACTCCCTTCCACCATAACATACATTACCTCACCACACAAGCCCAGAAACACAGACCAAAACTCTAAATCCATGAGCCAAATAAATCTTTATTCCTTACAAGTTATTTCCTCAGGTATTTTTGGGTTATCAACAAAAAGCACAGTTAAGTGAAATATTAACTATCTAAAGAAGGAAATGTTGTGTAATATTTTGACTAAATTCCGACAATAAAGTTTGTTTTGAATCAGAGGGTGGAGCTAGCTACTAGCTGACCAAAATTAACCATAGAGATTCTGGAGGACTGAAGATAGATAGAGAGACAGGAAGTAATAGGGTGGGGCTTACAAAGGGTCTCGGCCCCTTTTGGTTGGAGGAATGGAAGAGAGAAGAGGTCCCTGGTCACTTCTCCACTGCTTTTCTGATCATTCAGAATTTTATCCTGATATCTGACTCCCAAGTTTTATTGATAGAGAATAATCAGATAAACACTTCAGGAAAACATGCCTGACATAAAAGAAAATTGCAAAAGATGGGATTTTTTTAGTGTATTAGGCACTGTAAATTACTGAACTTGAAGTTTACAGCATAAATTCAAGGGCTGGGGAAATGGCTCAGTCAGTAATGAGCTTGCTGTAAGCATGAGGACTGAGTTCGATCCCAGAACCCCATATAAAACCGGACATGGTACTATGCACTTGTAATCACAGAGACTGGTGAATGCCAGAGTTCCTAGGTGTCAGCCACTATAGCCTTCTGAGTGAATTCCAGGCCAACTGAGAAACCTGCCTTGAAATCCAAGGTGTCAGCCCCTGAGAAACTACACTTATGGTTGATCTATGGCCTCCATATGAAGACACACAAATGTGCAGTTGCACACACACAGAGGGGTGGGGGAGGGGAGAAAGGAAGGGAGGGAGGGAGGGGGAGGGAGAGAGGGAGGGAGGGAAAGACTTAAAATGGAAAGGATAGATCAGGAAACTTCAGGACAGGTTCAAACAACCTAACATCTGTCCCTGGAACCCTGAAGGAAGGAGAAGACAGTGGATCTCAATGCTCCAAATTTAAAGAAACACACAAAGCCAGGAATCATAAAGAAACATAAGCAAAGAAACATAAAGAGGCTTATGCCAGAGCACCAGGATGAGACTGCCAAAGCCAGTGAGAAGGGGGCATCTCAGAGAAGCCTTTCAAGACAATGGCGTCAGCCTTCTCACCAGAAGTATGTGCCAACAAAGGCAGGTAAGGAACCTCCAAGTTTTGTTATTATTCTTTGGGGTTTGTTTGTTTGTTACTTTGTTTTGCTTTGAGACAAACCTCACTATATAGCCCTGGCTGACCTAGAACTCACTGTGTAGACCAAGCTGACCTTGAACTCGCAGATGGCCACCTGCCTCCCCAGAGCTGGAATTAAAGGTCTGTGCCACTGGGCTGGAGAGATGGCTCAGCGGTTAAGAGCATTGCCTGCTCTTCCGAAGGTCCTGAGTTCAATTCCCAGCAACCACATGGTGGTTCACAACCATCTGTAATGAGGTCTGGTGCCCTCTTCTGGACTACAGGCATACATGCAGACAGAATATTGTATACATGATAAAATAAATAAATATTAAAAAAAAAAGAAAAAGAAAAAAAGGTCTGTGCCACTATACCTGGGCTCTGGAGAGAACTTTAAAGTCCTGAGAGAAACAAAATGTAAACCAGAATTCTCCACTCAGCAAAAATACCTTTCAAAGAAATGAAGATGAAGCATTTTCTCAGATTTGAAAAAGTGGAGTGGACACAATGTCCACATGAACACTAAGGGTCTCTCAGGCCAAGAGAAAATTATATACTGCCATCTGCACCTGCTCAGGACAGAGAAAACACCAGAAATGCTAAGTGGGTTTTCTTATTATTTAAATCTTTTTGAAAAGAACAATGTAACCAGGATAAAGAAACCTTCGCTGGAAATGCTCAGGATCCCCTGCATCCTAGAATAAGCTGCTGTCTGCTGCCTTGTCTAGATTCCGATGAGGTCGCCACAAGAGGCAAGCTCTTAACAGGTTAGTGTTTATAGTCACGTGGGAATCTGGCTGTACATATGCAAGGAAATACTGCAGATTCGATTAGGAGAGCGCACAAGCAGCACTGCTTACATCCGTGGCTCGGCTGGACCCCATGCAAGCTGGACTGTAAGACTCAAGTAGATCAGAGCCTACTTCTTTATCAGCGTAAGACGTCAAGGTGCAGTTCTGCGGTGGCAGCCAATCGCAAAAGGAAGAGGCCATGATACCCAAGAAGCCGGCTTTTCTGGTGCTGTAACAGAGAAGTGACATGTATTCTCTTTGCTCCCAGATTTTCATCAGCCACTTCTGCCACCACCACAGCTGAAGCTGTCCATTGGTTTGTCGGTCACCACTGATTTCCTTATGAGAGCTGCTTTTCTGTTCTTGACTGTCTCTACCTTGCCTGAGGTTTCCCACTTCTCTACACTTGCCTTCTGTTATGACTGACTCTTCTGCCTTTTCAGGGAAAATGTGCTGCTTCCCCTCCCCCTTCGCAGTTTCCTCTCCCTCTGACATGTCCAACATCAAACAGTCTTGCTATTTTACTGTTCTGATGACTCCACAACCTCTCTCCAATCCCAGGACCCCCAGGCCATCTTGGCCTTGACGTGCCTGTCCCCAGTCTTCCTCGTGTGCTCAGCTTTCCAACTGGAGCCCTAATTGTCTGTTCCCCACTCTGAGTGGAAACTCAGAGTGAATGACACCACAATGTGAGGACTGAGAGGGTCTTCATAGCTGCCTACTGCCCATTTAGCACCTGCCAGGAACTGGGCGGTGGGGGGAGTCTACACATAAGACATAGGAGTTAGGAATAGCCACAATTGCCCTCAAATAATCCCTTATGCTACTCATAAAATCATGCGGTTTTACAAATGAAAGAGGGAACAGTGAATTTCCCTTCTCCATCTTGGCCCCCCTTTGGAAGTACTGTGTGCAGTGGGAGAGCTGGGGCAACTTCCATTAGCTACAATATCTCTGTTGCTTCCTCTTGCACCTTTTTTTACACCCCATGCATTGATTGGCTTTCCACAAGAGAAATGCAGTCTTCACGCCACCACATAAAGGTTTGATGAATGAATTTTTTCCCTCAACTGGCTTTTCCCCTTGACTTCTACTTTCTACCGTGACTGAATGCAGTGACCCTGCCTTCTCCTTCCTCATTTCTCTCCTTGTTCACTGGTCACTCCCCACAGTCCTGCTGCCACCCACCACCCCAGGCCCTAACCACGCCCACCTTAACTTCAGGGAAAGCCTCTGAGGCACACTCACCGGTCTGCAGCAGTTCATTTTTTACATGGCCACGGGAGCAACATTTTCTGAAGCAGTAATTCACTCATTGTCTCCCTCAAGAGCCATCAGTGGTCCTCCGCTGGCTAGCTACAATCTAGTCCCAAGCTATCTTCAGCTTCCCAGAAGAATTCTATCCCTTGCTTATTGCCTGAGTTTGTCCCCAACTGGCCCTTTCTTCTCACCACTGCAGTTCCACTTTTTTAGACAGGGTTTTTCTGTGTAGCCATGGCTGCCCTGGACCTAGTTCTTGTAGACCACGCTGGCCTCAAACTCACAGAGATCCGCCTGCCTCTGCCTCCTGAGTGCTAGGCGGCTCCACTTTTGAAAGGTGTATCTCACACTGCTCGATCATGAGTATACTAAAGAAAAGAACATGTTGGGGGCTGGAGAGATGGTTCAGTGGTTAAGAGCAAAATTGTTCCTCTTCCAGAGTCCCAGCATCCACATGGTGACTCAGCACTGTTTGCCACTCCAGTTCCAGGGCCTTCTCTGGCCTCCATGAGCACCAGGAATGCATGTGGTGCACAGATACACATGTAGGCAAAGCACCCAAATATATTAGACTTTTGTTTAATTTTTAAAAAAGGAAGAAACGCTGGACATGGTGGAGCACACCTTTAATCCCAGCATTCAAAAGTCAGAGGCAGGCGGATCTCTGGGTGTCCAAAGCCAGCCTGGTCAACACAGGGAGTTCCAGGACAGCCACAGCTACAAAGTGAGACTCCATGTTTCAAAAAACCCAGTAATAATAATAATAACTGGAAGGATGGGAGAAAGGAAAGAAAGAAGGGAGAGTGGGAGGGACGGAGGAAGGGAGAGGACATATTAGACACGCATTTCATCACTCAAGCAAACGTGGAAACACATAGTGGCACCATCAGAACCACAGTCCGACAGCAGCGGGTGGCAACAGACAGGCTGTGACACACACCCCACGGAGACCATGAAAGGAGAGATAAAGGGAGACTCTCACCTTTACAGTGCTCAGGTGGGGAAAAGGCTTGTTTCCAAGTTGAGGAACACGTAAGTTGAGACCCAAAGAATGAATAGAAAACAACCAAACAAGAAGGAAAAAAAGTGTATTCCAGGTTGAATGGAAAGTACCAAAAAAATTTAAGACTGAAAATAGCATAGCTCATTAGAAGAATTCAAAACAAAAACAATCATGGTTAGAACATCCAGAACAAAGTGGCAGCCAGGTTACGGGCCTGCTCCGTGAGGCATGTAACCTGGTGAGAGAGACTGTGCTAACCTCCCTTCCAGGGAGGGCTTAGGGGAAGGTGTGAGAGTTAGAGAACTGTGGTGTCAGCACAGAGCAGGGCTTGGGGCACTAGCCAGGAGATGCAGGCTAAGACAGGAAAGGATAGTGAGACAGAAAGATCACATAGTTTAGACCACTGCTTTACCATAGCAGTTCCCAACTAATAATTGTGCCATGGGGACTGGGGAGAGCACTTCCTGGACAATTGTGAGGATTGGAGTTCAGGTCCCAGCACCCACACAACAAGTCAGGCTTCTTGCAGATGCCTGCAACTCTTCCAGCTTCCACATATGCACACACATGTGCATACATTCATCCAGGCAGACACACACAAGTTAATCATTAAAAGAATATTCTGTCCTGAATGGCTTTACAACAAGTCAGCGAACGAGAGTCAATGCCCTCAAGATTATACATGTGTACCACCACACTACATTCTGTATTTCTTTCTTTGTTTGCTTTCAAGACAGGGTTTCTCTGTAGCTTTGGAGCCTGTCCTGAAACTAGCTCTGTAGACCAGGCTGGCCTCAAACTCACAGAGATCTGCCCACCTCTGCCTCCTGAGTGCTGGGGTTAAAGGCGTGTGCCACACCGACTGGCTACACTCTGTATTTCTATTTTAGATTTATTTTATCTGTATGGATGTTTTGCCTGCATGTGTGTATATACATGCAACACGCGGAGTCCCAAAGAGAGTGTCAGATCCCCTGAGACTGGAGTTATAGACAGTTGTGAGGACCGTGTAGGTGCCAGGTCCTCTGGAAGAGCAGCCAGTGCTCTCACCTCCTGTGCCATCTCTCCAGCAGCCTCTCTCTGTATTTCTCTTTTGTCTCTGTGTGGGTACACACTTGTGTGTGTGTGTGTGTGTGTGTGTGTGTGTGTGTGTGTGTAGGTCAGAGATTTATTCACAAAAATAGATTTTCTGTTCCCATCATGTGGGTCCTGGAGATCAAATCTCAGTTATCAAGCTTGGCAAATGCCTTTACACAGCTGCGCTCCTCACCAGCCAGTTTTCTGACACGGGCCCCTGAGAGTACTACGCACCTATAATCTAGGCCCTGGGAAGCAGAGGCAAGAAGGATCTCAAATTAAAGACTGGGTTTGGCTAAGTTTCAAAAGTTTCACATATAGACGTGGACTTGGTTCTTTTTTTCCCCCTTTCTTCCTTGTGGTGCTAGGACTTAACCCTGGACTTCATAACTTTTAGGCAAAAAAAACCGCAGACCATATAGTTACACCTGGAGACAAGGGAATTGTTGGTGCCTTAGGTTACTTTTGGTATTTTCAGCCTCCTGAATCTGCCCAGCCAATCATATCAGGTCATCAATAGCTCCCAACTTTCCCAAGTCCAAGGCTTCTGGATTTCAGAATTCTGCACATTCTTGAAAGGGTGCTTCCAGTGATAATCTAAATTATTAAGATACGTCCATCCATTTGTCAGCAAGTTATCCAGACTCCCATTTGTCATTTGTTACCTGGGGTTGTAACCAAGACAACAGGCACAGCCTCAGTGAGCTACCAGTCCCTCAAGCATATAAGTTAGACCCCATATATAAGTTAGAAAACGTATCTTTTTCTTCATTTACTCCTGAAGAAATGCCTTTGGTGTGTAGACACTGCCACAAGGCTCCTTTTCACAATGGAATACTGCCACCTAGTGGGACCAACCAGGGAGACAGGGATCAGGAGATTTTTCCCTGCAGAAATCTATTTTCAGGAAATAAATTTCTACCACTTGAACCCTTGCTTTCTTTTTCTCGGCATTAACATAGCTGGGTCAATTGTGTTGCTGGTTTGTGTCAACTTGATGTAAGCTAAAGTTATATGGAAAGAGGCATCTCAGTTGAGAAAATGCCTTCACCAGACTGCCTGTAAGCAAGCCTGTAGGGCATTTTCTTGACTAATGATTGAGGTGGATGGGCCCAGCCACAGAGGAATATTGTATAAGGAAGTCAGCTGAGCAAGCCAGGAGCGAGACAGCACAAAGCGCTCTGGCACAAGCTCTGCTTCAGTTCCAAACTCCAGGCTCCTGCTTTGAGGTCACTACCTCAGTGACCGACTGCTACCTGCAAGTGTCTGGAATCTCAGCACCTGAGAGGCTGAGGCGGGATGACTGTCATGATTATGAAGCCATCCAGGGCTACAGAGGGAGCCCCTGCTTCAAAACAACAAAAAGTAACCTAAGAGTTAATTCTCTAACCCAGTAGTCCTCACCCTTCCTGATGCTATGACACCTTAATACAGTTCCTCATCGAATCATTTTCATTGCTACTTCATAACTGTAATTTGCTAGTTACGAATCATAATATAAACATCTGTTTTCCAGTGGCCTTAGGCAACACTTGTGAAAGGGCCATTTGACACACAACCCCCCAGGGGTCATGGCCCACAGGTTGAGAACCACTGCTCTAACACATAACAGGCAAATAAGCATTGGTTAATAGAAGAACACATTAGTTTCATAATCTGGCATTTTATAGCAACAGAAAGAAAAAAATAAATTCTTTCAGATTCCTCTTGGCTCCAGAGGGCCTCTAATCACTTCCATCTACAGGCCAGGGATATTTCTGTCCCTAATCTAGCAAGAAATTCTTTCAGGCATACTTGAATAAACTAATTTTTTAAGGGTCACTGGTGAAACCCTGACCCCTTCCCACCAAACTCAGGGACTTTCTATAATCCAAAAATAGAGAACAGATTCTGTGGTCCCTGAGGCCAGGACAACACCCAAACTGGACTCTGGCTCCAGAGACAGTGTGTGGACCCAGGATTCTGAGGGTGCTTACAATGACTGCTTCTACACACAGATAAGCTTATGATGCTCAAAAAACCAAGTGAATTAAATCAAGTGGCTTGTTTCTAACAGGCAAAAGGTGACAAAGAGCAGAAGACCGATGACTCTTTTCTTGGAAATATTAGCCTCCCACGACAATATTTCAACACACTAAACTGCAAGTTCCCCCTGTCAAATTATGGAAAGTTAAACTGCAAGCCCAAGTCTTACTTGTTTCCCGAGGCCCCGGTGGTGGGAAGTGGCAGTTAGCAACAGTTACCTGGGTCCTCCGTGGTCAGAACACTGCCAGGCTGCGGCAGAGGACCTAAGAGGTCCCCCGTCATTTCTTGCTTATACAGTCTTATCCTTCCTTTCTGCTTTAGGGTGTCTCTATTTCAGTTTACCTTAAAGGGCCAGAGAGATGTCACAGGCACTGGGGAGGGGGGGGAGAATCTACTACTGATATTTTGCAGAATAGACATTAATTGCCTTCTACATACAAATGTTTATATCCATAGACTAGTGAGTTCTCAGCCTTGGTCAGAGAAGCCTCTTTTAGCAGTGGGTGATGGTCAAAGTAAAGACTCATAAATAGTCAAAACTCTGAGAATAAGACTGTTGATGCTTGTCTCAAATGGGACATCTCCAGCACTCCCTCCAAGGCCTAGGGAACAGCATAGAAGAGGGAGTGAATGGATTGTGGGCACCAAAGGCTAGGGAACCAAAGAGTGAGGGGCCACCACCTTCTTGATAAGATGTGGTCACTGCAATCATGAACACACAGCAGTGTGACGTCATCACTGTCGATGGGAGAATGGGAGGTAGCAGGTTTGGCTTTCTACTTTGGTCCATTTCGAGATCATGTTTAATCAAACTATCCTTAGGATAATGAATAACTGATGAGGGAGAGTTTCTCTTCAAAGATCTTGGACTCAACCAGAGTTCCTATGTGACCCAGGACGTGAGGAGCTTCATTGTTCTCCAGTCAAGAAAGCACTCAGACTCGGGTCTGCAGGAACACTCACAAAGGTGTACAACCAAACAATACTTCTCCAACAGGCTAGAGAGATGACTCAACAGTTAAGAGTGCTTGTTTCTCTTATTTAACAAAAAACAACAACTCAGGTTTGGTACCCATGTGGTGGTTTCTTTTCCACAGGAATTGATTCCCTGTTCTGACCTCAGAGGGCACCATGCACGAACATGGCACTACACACCTGTAGGGAAACAGTCATGGAGATGAAATAAACTAAATGAATCTCTTAGAAAAAGAGGAGGAAAAACATTTTTTTCAAGAAATATACAAAAACAGACAGGCAAGATGGTTCAGAAGGTAGAGGCACTTACTGCCAAGTCTAACACCCAAGTTTGATCCCAGGGACCCTTGATGTGAAGGAGAGAACCAAATCCCACAAAATGTCCTCTGACCTACGCACGAGTGTGTGCATACACACCCACACCCACCCCTACCTCCACACACACCCCTACCCCCCACACCCCTACCCCCCACACACACACCTCTACCTCCCACACGCACCCTTAACCCCCCACACACCATATTTTTAAAAGTTATTTTTTTAACTAATTTATTTTTATTTTATGTGCATTAGTGTTTTGCCTGCATGTATGTCTGTAAGAGGGTATTGGATCCCCTGAAACTAGAGTTACAGACAGTAACCAAGTAGGTGCTGGGAATTGAGCCCAGGTCCTTTGGAAGATTAGCCTATCTATGCCCTTAAGCACTGAGCCATCTCTCCAGCCCTGTGAAAGAAAGGAAGGAAGGAAGGGAAGGAGAGAGGGAGGAAAATAAAGTTTACAAAATTTTCTTGAAACTCTCAAGTTTTATGGTATGTGACGAAGAATATGAACTTTCTGAGAAACAGAAAGTATACTCTGGTCTACAGCAGCCAAAAATGCATGGCTGCCTCATCTCCAGCAACAAATCAGGGGACTATTTTCCAGGAGAGACCAGTTATCAACTCCCTACTACCTGTTTCCAAACCTAAGTTCCAGATCAGTACACTAGCTTATTTGAGTGAGGACTCCCTTCTTCCACCCAGGCCCTATAATGGAAGGGGGATCTACTCTGGGCATGGTCCCACTGAGAATACTGGGGCCCTGGGTGGCCTTGTCATTGCTATGGAGCAGGGTTTCATACCAACAGAGGCAGGCAAGGTCTCAAGACCCACATCTACCAATCGCTCTGCTCTTAACACAGAGAGTACAGCACTGTCCCCGTCCTACCACCAAAGCTTGAGCTCAGAAACGTCCCCAAATACATGTATACATAGGTGAGAAAGTGAGAATCTGTGAAAGTCACAAATATGTGGAAATCAAATAACATGTACCCTTAAATAACTGAGAAATAAATTATCAGAAAGATAAGCAATATGCTTGAGATCAATTAAAATTAAGATATATAATAATGTATAGGTTATTGTTAAAATAGTACTTAGAAACTTAGAGCCCTGTACCTATATTTAAAAAGAAGTCCACCAGGCCAGGTGGCTATAATCCCAGCTACTCAGGATTGCAGGTTCAATACCAACCTTGGCTACAAGAATACGAATTCTAGGCCAACATTGAAAAGTTATTTAAATGGTTTTGCTGTTGCTTGGGGCTTTGTTGTGGTTTTGCTGTTGCTTGGGGCTTTGTTGTTGTTGTTTTGGTTTAATTTTTCATTTTTGGTAAGTTTTGTTTTTGGTTTTTTTTTGTTTTTGTTTTTTGAGATAAGCTTTCTCTGTATATCCCTGGTTGTCCTGAAACTCACTCTGTAGACTAGGCTGGCCTTGAACTCAGAGATCTCCCACCTGTGCCTCCCAAGTGCTGGAATTAAAGGTGTGTGCCACCACCACCCAGCTCCAACATGGGAAACTTAATAAGACCTTCTCTCAACAAATAAGACCCAGCCCCTCCCTTTACCAGTCTGACAGAGGCTTGGGATGACCAAGGCAGTCACCACCCAGGCTCAGATCCAGGGCTTTGCCTTGGTCCACCACAAACAACATTACTCCACATATAACTGCTGGAGCACTGTGAAGGTGCTGCTCCTGCAGTACCAGACCCAGAGAATCTCCATGACACAGGGCAGTGGTATCTGAGGAGGCTCAGAGGGGATCCAGTATTGATGGTATATGGCAGAAGTCAGAGACCTTGAAGCAGTCCAATGACTGATAGCAATGAACATCTGCCTGTGAAGCTTGTGGGCAGAAGGCACACTGCGTGACACACCGCAGCTTCTACCACCACCACCACAACAAATACATGATGGAGAGGTGGGGAATGGAGGAGCAGAGCAGTGCGTCCGCGAGTTGGAACTGGAGACAACTGTGACAGTGAGAGAGGGTTGGTTCCCAGTAGGGTCCGCAGGGTGGGTCCAGCAGCCTGGAGCTTGGGCCGACTCAGTCCCACGATCACCCTGGCTCTGAACAGTAACAGGATGCTCGAGGTGAAGGATGGTCCATTCACTGGATTGGACCTCCTGAAAGACCTCCGTGGTTCGTACTTCTCCCTGAGTCCATGCTGGTCAGTGGCCCATGCTTTTGGCAGAGAGCCATGTTGATGTCTCAAGCTGTACTAGTACCCCTGGGGACCAAGCAGAGGCCCTTGGCAAGGGCTAATTCTGGAGACCACATGGATGATGGTGGTCCATGTTTTTGCTGGAAACCATGTTCTAGAAGTCCAGGATCTGTGTCCCCACTGACCTTTGAGGTCAGTGGCTGCAGATGTACAGTTGAGAAAGAGAACTCTTTTTTTTTAATTATTTAACTTTATTTTATGTGATTGGAGTGAAGGTATTGGATCCCCAGAAACTGGAGTTACAGACAGTTGTTAGCTGTCATGTGGATGCTGGGAATTGAACCTGGGTCCTCTAGAAGAACAGCCAGTGCTCTTAACCACTATGCCATCTCTCCAGCCCCCTCAAAGAGAACTCTTAAAATTGTCCTAAGGATGCTGAAGTGTAGCTCTCCACAGCTAATGACCACTGGGAGTCTGGACACGCTCCAGTGAGTAGACGGACAACACAAAGTGGACTTTTTTCCTTCTTCTTTCTCTTTGTGGGGGGATGTTACAAGGAACGGGAAACAGACATGAGAGAACTGGGAGCTGAGCATGATTGAAGTGCATGATGTAAAATTCCCCGAAAAAAATCAATAAAAATATTATGCTTTTAAAAAGAAATAGAATCTAGGATGAAAATCATTAGAAATAGTTAAGAGAATTGTAACCAAATAAAATTGATTTTTTAAGGTGGAAAAAAATAAGACCCACATTCAAAAGGTAGAGATGAAGATCTATAGGTCAAGGGTAGACTGTTTACCTAGTACATGTGGAGATCTATAGGTCAGGGGTAGACCGTTTACCTAGTACAAGTGGCTCTAAATCTAATCCCTGCTTCTAAATCCAATCCCTGCTTCTACAAACACAAACAAACAAATAAATACTAAAATCAACAACCTGTCTTCTACCTTAAGACACTGGGGAAAGAACAAACAGTCAAAGCAAACAGAAAGAAGGAAATTGGAACAAAAAGGCTGGAAAGTCATTTTTTAATGGAAAAAAAAAACAAGGAAAACCAAACTATGTTCGTTGAAAATAGAAATCATGCTGACAAATCATTAGCTAATCAACAAAGCAAAACAAACAAACAAAATAAAAAAGGAAGACTCACTTCTGAACTTACTAATCAGGAATCAAGCAATGATATGCTGAGCACCCAGGAGGGAGAGGTGGAGGATGGAGACTTCAAGGTCATCTTCAGCTAACAGTAAATTACGGGTCAGGCTAGGCTATAGGAGAACCTGTCTTAACAGAGAGAGAGAGGGCCAGGCGTAGGAAAAACACAGAGACATTACTGCCAACCTTACAGAGATAAAAGATATCATAAGAAATAACATATATATACATCCAGGCAGTGGTGGAGCACGCCTTTAATCCCAGCACTTGAGAGGCAGAGGCACTGGATTTCTGTGAGTTCAGACCAGTCTTTTCTACAGAGTGAGTTCCAGAACAGCCGAGACCACATAGAGAAACCCTATCTTAAGACACTTTCCCCCCCAAAAAAGTGGTTACAAAAAATAACATATAATTGTGTGCTAAGAAATGACAATTTAGATGAAATTGACAAATATTTAGAAACTACAGAAACAGACTAAAGAAGAAACAGGACTGAAAAGATAGCTCGGTAGTTAAGAGCACTGGCTGCTCTTTCAGAGACCTGGGTTCAGTTCCCAGCACCCACATAACAGCCCACAACCACCTGGAACTCCAGTCCCAGAGCCTCCAAAGGCACCAGGCAAGCACGTGATGCACAGACACACATGCAGATAAAACTCCCAAACACATAAAATAAAAATAAATAAATAAATATTCTAATGACTTAAAACAATGGGTTGAGTTCATAATTAATAAACAATCAAATAAATAAATAAATAACTACCCCAAAAGAAAAGTCCAAACCCACATTGCTTCATTGGCACATTCTACCAAAAGTTAAAGAACTGAATGTCTTCACCAACTTTCCCAAAAAACAAAGAATATCAACAAATAAAGACATAAACTTCCCAACTTATTATGGATCTTTGATATCAAAACTAGGGACACCACAAGAAGGGCACATCCAATAGGGCCCTAGAGCATGGCGGCTCAAGCCTGTAATCCAGCTGCTCAGGAGGCTGATGCAGGAGGATTGTAAGTCTGAGGTCAGCCTCTGCTACATAATAACTGATACACCAGCCCAAGCTACAAACTAAGATGCTGTCAAAAAAAAAAAAAAAAAGCTAGCAAATTCAAATTGAATCCAAAGACTTAAAAACAGCCATATGCCACAATCAAGTAAAATTTATCTCAGGAATGCAGGTTGGTTTAATAGCCAAAGGAAAAAAATCAATGTGATATATTAATAGAATAAACAACCAAAAATACTCATTACAACAGAAAAAAATTTACAAACACCAATGTCTTTTCACAGTTAAGGAACAAAATTCTCAACATGCGAAGGACAGAATTTCTAATCTAATAACGACTCCTATGAAAAGACCTATAGCTAACAACAACCTTGTGGCAAAAGAGTGCATTTTTTCTCCTAAGGTCAAGAACAAGACAAGGATGTCTGCTTTCACCACTTCTGCTAACACTGTACTAGATGATACAATCAGACAAAGAAAACTAACAAGTTGCCGAGATAGCCAGTGGTTAAGGGTGCACACTGCTCTTGTGAAGACCCGGGATCGGGTCCTTGCACCCATGTCAGACAGCTCATTACCACAGCAGTGAGAGTGTCTGCACAGGACATGCACAATCTCACCCCAACTTTTTCTTAAATTTTACTTAATTTATTTTGTTACTTGGGGTTTGTAGGTATGAGTGCAGGCAGATATGGGTCATGTCATACACGTGGAAGATAAAGGACAACTTTCAGATGTCGGAACTCCTCCCACTGTGGGTCTTCAGTCCCACACAGCAAGGCTTTCACACACTGAGCCATCTCACCTGCACCCAGTCCTAACTATTATAGGATCCAGGAGAAGAGTATGAAACCAGTTCTACTGAGTATGTTTGTGCATGTAAGAATTACAAGTCAAGATACCACACACTTTCCTACTTGATCAGTTGTGGTGTTATGAATAAGAATGGCTCCCATAGGCCCATACGTTTGAATATTCGGCCCACAATTGGTGGAACTGTTTGGGAATGATTGGGAAGTATGGCCTTGATGAAGGAGGTGTGTCACTAGGGTCCAGGCTCCAATACCCAGTGCTCCCTCCCTCTCTCCTCACACTCTCAGATCAAAACGTAAGCTCTCAGTGGTTCTTGATGCCATGACTTTGCTCCCATCATGAACTCAAAGTCACCAAAACTGTGAGAACAAATTAAACATTTTGTTTTATAAACTGCCTTGGTCACTGTGGCTTATCACAGTAAGAGAAAAGTAACCAAGTCACCAGGCTATACTCATTACCTAGAAGTCCATCATCATCCAAGCCTCACAGCTTCAGGAGGTGCCACACCTGACATCCAATGCAATCCAAGAACCAGCCTAAGTACACGGCCCGTCTTCATGTCTCTGGCTCCTCTTCTGATGAGTCTCACCTGCAGACGCTCTGGCCCTGGCACCCAAGCTCCGGCTGCATGCTCTCGAACCAGACCTCTTTTAAGCACCTCAAACCCAGCAGCACACATATAGCTCACAGGCTCAGGAAAGAGCCTTGCAGAGGCCATGGAAGCAAGTGTGAGACCATTTAGTTAAGGAATTCTAGGGTTCCAGATACAGGGGTCAAATACAAAAGAAATGAGACTTCAAGAAGGTATGCTTGAAAGACACAGGGGTCAATATGATCAAAATACATGATATGCATTATGAAGTTTTCAAAGAACTTTAAGAGTTACATTTTAAAAAGATGGTAAGCTCTACCATCTTTTTAAGTCTTACAGACTTCTCCATCCATGAAAAACAACATTAGTTAGAAAAACAAAACAAAGCAACAGTAGGTCTTTCTAAAGTATGTGGTCTAACCCAACCAAAGGCCTTTAAAAAAAAAAAACTGACCAATGCTCCAGGTAGAGTTTTGCTATATTATATTATATTCCCTTTACTTTTTATGCAATTTTGAAATTTTACAGGTTAAAAGATTTTAGTTTTTTAATAGTAAAAGTTTTTTATGGACTAAACACAATGGAAAAAAATCCATACAAAAACCAAGTTAGAAGACTCCTAAGACTCTGGAATTCTGGGTCTTTGTCTTTATAGACATTGAAATTTCCCTGAAGACTAAAATTTTTTTTTTTTGAGACAGGGTTCCTCTGTAGCTTTGGAACCTGTCCTGGAACTTGGTCTTGTAGACCAAGCTGGCCTCGAACTCACAAAAATTCACCTGCCTCTGACTCCCGAGTGCTGGGATTAAAGGCGTGCGCCACCACCGCCCGGCATGACTAGATTTCTTAGAAACTAGAAATTTTGTTAAGTTCTTCAGAGTTGGAATGAATTCTAGGGAAAGAGAAAGAAAAAAATGAGGGGGATGTACAAATTAAAAGAGATTAGAGCATACTGAGAAAATAAATCTAATATGAATTATATTCTAATTATAAATTATAAATCTAATATGAATATGTCAACTGTAAAAAAACTTAATAAGACATGAAAATTTGAATGTGCTTAGATATGTGAAATCAAGCAATCAGTATCAGTTCTGTGTAATGAAATAATTTTTGGATTTTTAGTGCTTTTTTTCGATATTGAATTATTTGTAGCTAAGATGAACTCTAAGGTGGGAGCAGCCCACAATGATTAACACTGGATAATGGTGCAGGCCCCGTTACCAAGAGAAGGCACCTCCAAGGGATGAGTGGAGTATACAGGGATATTATAGAGGTTCCCATAGCTGAGTCCAGCTTCCTACCACTGCAAAGATTTCAGAGCAATAAAAGGGACCCAGAAAACAGACACAAGGAAGCACCTACCTCCTCTCTTCCTGGAAACAGAGAACAAGTCCTTTGATAGATTGGGTTTAATCGTGGAAATAATCTGCCCTGGAAAAGTTCCCTATATTTACCGGTACTAGGGCTTTTTTCTCACTCATTTTGGAGTTGTAAAGTAAATGAAAAAAGCAAGGTCTCTAAGCCCTCATCCTGTTGGAGGAATCCAGAGAACAAAAGTCTCTTTTCTACCCAATGTCCAAAGTCAATGTCCTCAAAATACCGAGCCTAAGCATCCCCAGTTTAAGCATCCAGAGACGACTCGCTCTGTGCCCTAGAAAGATGGTTGTCCTCATCTTCCTCAACACTGGCCTGAAGAATCCTCAGCAGTTTGAGATCAGGGTTCCAGCCGGTTCTGTCCACACTTCCGGACATACTCCTGGGACTGCTGTCTGGGCTGGAAGGAAGCATTCCCAGCATAGTCTCATCCACATCACTCATGTCCTTGTAAGCTGACTCATATATTACAGGACCTAAAAGAAGACCCAACCATTAATAGCATGGGCGTTTCTCCCAAATAACTGTAACAAGAGGCATTTGAGAAAAGACTGGCTCTCCTCAGGACCCTCCAAAGCATAAGGACTGTGCTCATCCCGCCACCCTGCTCCTCCTCGACACAAAGCCAGCCATCCTAGCCAGCGCAGGGTTAGCACTTACTCTCTGGACTGATGGAGTAGTCTGTGTAGTAGGTGTCCGCATCAGATGCCACTGAGTCATCTATGGAAACCTAAACTCATGGGGGTAAGCAGAAGAAATGTAAATCTAGCAAACTAAAGGAACTTTCTCAAAGACATTTTTCTTGGGGAAATTAACATCTAAGGCAGAATAAAGAGCCCCAGGACAGAAATCAAGCCACATTCATTGTTTTCCAGGCCACCTAGATGAAGCCAGGGCCCACTTATCCCCATTTCTAGGAATCAACCAAGGGAAGCTTGCCTCCAGAGGTGGCTGCCCAGAACTGCCAGACTGCTCTCATCAAGAAAATTCACTCCTGGGAATTTATGTAAAATGGTGGTTACTTTAGTCAATAAATGGTATAAGAAGTAACACTTTCTTATGGAGTGTCTAAAAAAATAATCAGTAATTTAAAAAACTGAGAGATGGCTCAGCAGTTAAGAACATATATTGCTCTTGCAGTGTTTAGTCCCCAGCACCCATGTCAGGAAGCAAATAACTATCCACAATTCCAATTCCAGTTCCCAGTGATCTGATATCCTCTTGTAGCCTCTGCAGGCACTGCACATACATAATACACCGCCCCCCGTCTCTGTCTCTCTCTCTCTCTCTCAATAACATAGATATAAAATAAATGTATTTTTAAAATATAGAAAGTGACTAGTCTTTCAATAAGCACTAATAAATTACGTAGAGAGAAATCATAGGCGAGAACACAGGCAACTTGACTAAGAGCCCCCCCTTCCAGGGGTACTGAATGACCTCAAATAAGAGGATGACTGTCCAGTCAACCCAGACTTATTGGAAACCACACATCATGGCTAGGCATGGTGGTATGAGCTTGTGATCATAATCCTCTGGAGGCTGAAGCAGGAAGATCATCAAGTATGAAGACATCCTGGGCTACATAGCAAGATCCCACCTCAAGAAAAAGAGTAACTGAATAGATCCTCTCTGCTTGTACTTTGGTAGTTTGCTACAGCAGGAGAAGATCGAAACTGGGCCGCAGAGGTCTCGGGGCACACTCACGCGCTTCATACTGGCTTTCTTCCCCTCCTCTTCCTGCTCCTTCTGCTTTTGTTTACTTTCCTGTCTTGATGGGATTCTTGGGCCTAGTAACACAAAGTAGGTTCAATCCTCTTCTTATTGGCATTTCATGCCCCACTGCTGGACTTCTAGTTGACCCCTAAAGTAGTTCCCTAGTCAGGACAAGATGAGGCCTTGCTGGTAGATAAAAGGGAGTTAGACCTTCTAAATGTCATTTTTGTCAAGGAGCATCTATTTTTTTATAACTGATGTATAAAAAATAATGTACCTATTTATGAGTTTCCATGTGATGTTTCAAAATATGCATACCCCATATAAAGCCTTCTGAGCTCTGTTTGTGGTCCTATCTACCTAGGTTGTAACCACATCTGCTAGAGATTAAAAGTGAGAATAAAGCATGTTTCAAGAGACTCAGTGCCAGAGGTGGTGAGGCACACAGCACTCAGGAGGCAGAGGCAGATGAGTTCCAGCCCAGCCTGATCTACATATCGAGTTCCAGGCTAGCTGGGACTACACCATTAGAACTTGCCTCAAAAAAAAAAAAAAAAAAAAAAAAAAAAAAAAAGTAGGAAGAGGACTGGAGAGGTGTCTCAGTGGTAAAGAGGATTAGTTGCTTTTCCAGAGGACCCAGGTTCACATCCCAGAATACACAATGAAGTTCATAACCACTAGAAACTCTAATCCCAGAGCATCCAATGTCTTCTTCTGGCTTCCTTGGGCACCACAGCCACAGGGTCCACAGGTACACATGAAAAACACCCATAAACATAAAATAAAATTTAAATTTAAAGAGAGAGACACAAGCCTCTTTGAGGCCATTGCTGGAGAGGCAGGCACCAAATAAAGTCCAATCTCTTTATGACTTCTGACTGAAGCAAGAACCATAGAACTGTCCAAAGAACTGAGACAGAAGTGTAATGTTCAATCTATGCCCATTAAAGGATAAGAAAGTTTATGTTGTACAAGGACATCTCAAAAGTCATCAAAGTGATGAAGCAGTCCAGGATTTCAGAAAGAAATGTATCATCTACACTGAACAAGTAGAGCAGACAAAAGCTGATGACACAATTGTCCATGTGGGCACTTGCCCCCAGCAAGGTGTCAGCACCAGCTGATCAAAGATGGCAAAAAAAATTTTGAGATGAAAAGTCAAGTCTCACCATATAGGGAAAGGAAAGAGCAAATACAAGGGAGGACAATTGGGAAATACAAGAAGAAAGCAATATGTAACTTGCATTCAAAACTGGTCAACAAAGGCGACAGACAACAGAGATATAGAGACCCAGAATTCCTCAAAGAGGTGCAAAGTGGATCCCTGCAATTATCAGCAAAGAAACTGGATCTCTAAGGCAGGCATGGCAGTGCACACCCATCATCTCAGCACCTAGAAGCAACGGAAGAAGGATCAAGAGTCTGAGGTCAACCTGATCTACTAGTGAGTTCCAGGCCAGCTTGGGCTACACAGTGAGAACTTGTCTCAAAAAGAAATCAAGAGGCTGCTATCTCTGTTTCCATTCATTACTATCTCTTGTTTGAGAATGTGACTGCCCTCCTCTGGTGACACCCCAACAGGCCCGTATTAGTTTCTGAATACAGGCCCTGGGGTGTTTCTTTTACGTACACGATTTCACAACCATACCCTGAATGCAACCATCCTCTTTCTCAACCTTCTCTAGATGAACAGCTTCCAAATATTCTGCTAAAACAGAACACTTATCATGCTCCCAAGAGCACTGGTTCTCAGCTAAGCTTCACACTAGCAGCACTGGGAATCTTTAACATACCTGGGTCCCCAATTCCAGAAATTCTAATGTTGGGTTCGGGCTGGGTGTTAAGTTTTAAAAGCTTCTCAGTTGGCATCAGTGTGTAGTCAGGATGGACATACTGACCTAGGACCTAAAGGGCAAATACAGGTGCAGAGAGTCTCTGTAGGACCCCTCTCCATACTCTCCCTTAAATCCCCATAGCCATTCTAAGCAATCATATTAAGCAAGATGTGTTTTCATAGGCTACTCTCAATTCCAGGAATCCTTTCCCCACATCAGTATCCAATTCACACATTGTCTTCTCTGTAAAGTCCATATCAGCTCAGGGAGGACAGCCACTGCTCTGAGACCGTAACTCAGAGAGGAATACCAGTCACCCAAGCAAAACAGCTTGTTGGGAGTATCAGAAAGAAGCACAAAAGGTACCAGAAGATAACTGTGGGAGTGACCATCATGGATATGAACTCACCTGGGAAATATCTCCTCGACCCTGGGCCTCAGCCTGCTCTCCCTCCTACATGAAGGTCAGAACCTTCAGGCTAATGGACAGAGTGACACCAGAGAACAGCAGGATGCAAGGCAAAGCAAGAGGGCAGCACCTTTCTCAGGGACCCCAGATTCCAGAACGAATTCTGAGAATTTGGTTGTTTGCAAAGTAAAGCCAGCAATACACAGTCTGAGCAAGGCAGAACAATCTTACAAGATTCTAGGAGAGTCTTCCTTGGCCTTTCCTACTCTGCATTCAAGCTGAGAAATGTCAGCCAGACAGTGCTCCATGTACCCTTCAGTCGTGTGAGATCAGAGTTCCATAAACAGAGGTACTATTCTGGGTTTCAACATCAACACTGGTTTAAAAAGGCTGCCTGTTGAGTACTGGCTACTGTTGAAACAATCGGTTGACTACCCAGTGAGCCTCAGAACTCTCCAGCTTTTGGTAGGGAAACCAGAGGGCTCTTGAGAGACATGATCTGTCTATGAAACCCTCAAACTTCCAACCCCTCCCACCTCAGCCTGTGATGTACTGGTAGAAGCATATATTACTACACCTGATTCTTGCTCTGAAGAAAATACAACTATAAATCAGCCATCTCTCGAATGCCTGTGTGAAGCAGACATATAGCTAACCTGCTTGTTCGGTTACTATTTAGTTCAAGGATGATTGGGGCAGATTAGTCAGCCAGACTGAGCATTTCCAGAACAATTCTGAATGCCTGACAAAGGCAAGTTTTACAATGACAAAGGCCTGTTTGACTGCTGCCTTAACTATAGCCACCACTTGAGTAAGCAAAGGTAGGGTTATAAAAGTCAACCTGTACATACTATACTCATTCTCCACATCACTCTTGACTTTCTTCTCAGCCTCCTGAAACCAACATAAGGAACTGAATTAGGACTTTTGGAAGCAAAGAAAACTTTTGCAAAAAGAAAGACATCTGGGTAGTAATGTCATATCCACACCCGACAGACAGGGGAGAAAGAACTTAATGACAGCCAGATAGTAATGTCATATCCACACCCAGCAGATAGGGGAGAACCCCTCCTCTCAGTTACCCCTTCCCAGTCCTCGCTGTACCCCCACCCAAGAGACTATACCTGCTACTACTATACCTGCATTTCAGTAGAGGTTTCCACCTTCCTCTGCTGCTGCTTCTGCTGCTTCCTGTAACCTGGTAACCAGAGAGGCC
This sequence comes from Myodes glareolus, assembly GCF_982192425.1. Classification (NCBI taxonomy): domain Eukaryota; kingdom Metazoa; phylum Chordata; class Mammalia; order Rodentia; family Cricetidae; genus Myodes; species Myodes glareolus. Next base: position 128,469,693 of record NC_142028.1, read on the forward strand.
AGCTCAGTCCTCTCCCCGACTGAGAGCCCACACCTGCTAGGCTACCTACTGTGACCTGCCCCACTATGGTACTCTGCTTCCCTGGCCAGGACCAAGCAAGAAGCTGCTCTAAAACTGGAGTCTCCTGAGTTATCCACGTGACCCTGTGTGACTGTGGACCAAGTGACATGAGAGAACACAGTGGCAGTTCAGTGGCTGACGGGAGGATGGTACCTGAAGGTCCTTCGGCTCTCTTCAGGTTGTACTGCAGCTTCCTCAGATGTTCAGGGTACCTCAACGATGGTCTCTGCCAGAAAAAAATCATGTACGAAAAGCTCCTGTGAGGGTCTTTCTCTGCCCCAAGCATGCATTTACCTAGTCTGTAAGCATGCTTTAAAAAAACAGGTGTTTGGCAGCAGCTTTCTACCAAGGTCCAAGGAAGAAAGAAAAGGAGTTGAAAATGGGGTCCAAAAGACCCAGAGACATTGCTCCCCTTGCCCCTCCCTATGTACTGGCTTTCACTCCCATATAATCCAGCCCTCTGCTCTGCAAGGCCTGGGTCCAGAGTTGCAGTGCAGAACAAAGAGAGCAGATAGCCAAATCTTCCTGTCTTGAAGACAGATGGGCATGACTTCCTTGTAGGCCTTCTCCTCTGAGACACCATGGCTCTTACTTGCAGGGTCAGGCGGTGCACAGTTAGATACATCTTAGAAGAGATAGCGCTGTCGGGGCGGGTCTTTTCCAGAGGAAGATTCTTTTTCATCTTGGCCAACTCTATCTTTACCTCAGGACAAGTCATGGTTTTCTCATGTGCCAAAATGCTAAAGGGGACAGAGACATCTAGACAGTCAGCCACTTCCCAGTCGGCTCTTCCCAGAGAATGGAGCTTGAGAGAAAGAAAGGGGGTTTTGAAGAAAGTTCCACTTGGGCTCTAGAAAGGCTTGCATGGGTCTCTCAGTAATATGTCTTCCACTCAATTAAAAGCTAACTCTATACCAGACTCCTATGCTTTATACCACTAACCTCTTACAGCACCCTAAGAACAGATCTCATCATCCTCCTCATTTTGCAGATGAGGAAAGCTAGGCAGAAATGAGCTAAATAAGTTACCAATAATTCACAAAGCCAGTTAAGTTTCAATATGTACTCCAAACTACACATACCATTATACCTCCCAAATGGGCAAATGTCCATAATTAATCAATGAGGGGGAAAAGAGAACAGGAATTCAAATGAGAGTCCACCTAATAGGCTTAGCTTGGAGCCCAGTAGATGGTCAGTGCTTGATGAATGGTGGCAGTGATGAATGTCACCCTGCATGTTAGTAATCCAAAGAAGTAGGGTGGAGCTTGCTCCCTGTTCTCCTCAAAGCACATGGTTCTGCCCTTTTCAACTTCAATAAAGAGCAGCTCTGGCTCTCCTCACTGACTCCATGATACTCACCATTCCTTCAGGAGATCCTGGGGAAGTATGTCGACTTGGGCCAATAGAGGTATGGCTTCTGAACTTAATTCATCAAATAAGTGCACTGGGGAGGGAGGAGGCACAATCACCCCCGGACTTCCTGAGTGTGTTGACGTATACTGCCTTCCAGAGAAATACAGAGATGGCTTGCTTTTCTGGAAGAAATCATGCAAGTCACTCTCTGAAGCATTCTCCTCCCAACATTCCACCCTGATGAATGAAACTCCTCATTTCCAGACTGTGTCAATTGGACTGAATTAAAACAAACAAAAAAAACATTGAGGTGAGGCCGAAGAGATGGTTCAGGGGTTAAGAGCAGTGGCAGCTCTTCCAGAGGTCCTGAGTTCAATTCCAGCAACCACATGGTGGCTTATGACCATCTACAATAGGATCTGATGCCCTCTTCTGGCATGCAGGTGTACACCCTCATACATAAAATATAAACAACTAAAACACCGAGAGCAGCAGGTGACAGGGCTCAGGGGTAAAAACACTTGCTGCACAATCTGGAACCCATGATGGAAAGAGAGAATCGACTCTTAAAAGTTGTCCTCTGATCACACACACACCCTAACAACAACTAATAAAAATGTTAAAAAGATTAGCAAAGCACCCTCTGGGTATGTCTGAAAGGACTCCAGAAACGATTAGACCATGAGGCCACTGATGTCATGAGTGGATTAATCCCTTGATGGGTTCATAATATGATGGCACAATTGGGACGCAGTAAAGGGGAGGTGGAATCTAGCTGGTAGCAATGGGCAACTGGAGACGTGGCCCTAGAGGCTACAGCTTTTCCTAGCCTCTTACTCCCTCTGTTTGCACCCAGTTTGCCAATCATCGAACAGACTTTGCCACATGCTCCTACCAGCCCAATATTCTGCCCAGGCACCTGAGGCCAAGCAACCATCTGCTGTGAGCCCTCTGAAACTCGAGCCAGCATAAGGTTTTCCACCTGTGAAGTTGTTCTCTTGGGTATTTTGGTGACAGCAACAACAACAACAAAATAACACACAGACCTACTTCATCTTTTCCCACCTTCTCTCCTTCATGAAGAACACCCAGTTTCTCCCTTGTTGGGCTTCTAACATGCTGTTACAATGATATAAGGCCAGGATCAATTTGTTTTTCTGAAGAGGCCATTCACTTATCCACTGAACAAACTAACAACAATAATCCAATTAGGTGCCAGACAGAAAATGGGAGTTAGTCAAGAAAGGGCATGGAGCAGGAACTACTTCCAGGGACATAAGATCATATTTACCAGAAAGCCCAGGTCATAATAACTCCTGATCCACAGGAATACTATCCCATCACACTGGGAATTTGCTTCTGACTGGCAGAAATCCCCCTTGATAGCCACTGCTTCCTTCTGTCCTCTCTTCAAATATTTCTTACCTTCCCACAGAGACTAGATAGGGAGGGGTCTGAAGATGTCTGTAGCTACTCCTAAAGAAAGGGTTTCGTTTACAGGTTTTGTTCATTCAGATAAAAGGGGTGAGATGGTGGGGAAACCCGTCAAGTCTACAGCATCATTTCCTAAGGGGCAAAGCATGAAACTCACCTCTCCCAGTTTCTTTCTCTTCTTCTCAAGCCAGCTGGAAAAAGCAGAAGTCTTTTCAACTGAGCTTGAAATAAAAAAACCAGAACTCATTCCCAGACATTTTAAATAGAAGCAATACAGACATTTGTGAATGACAAGCGTGGAGATAGATGGTGGGAAGCTACGCTGTTTTCAGTCTCTTTCATACGACCACCATTCTATCCCAGGCTCACCTACCCCCACGATTTCTTTACATGAAAGAAAAGGAACTTTTATGGCCCTTGGTGACAGCACACATGCACACTCACACGCTCTCTCACACACAATGCATATATAAAGCAAAGGAACTTTTATGGTCCTTGTTGGTGACAGCACACATGCATGCTCACACACTCTCTCACATACACAATGCATATATAAAGAAAAGGAACTTTTATGGCTCTTGTTGGTGACAGCACACATGCACGCTCACACGCTCTCTCACACACACAATGCATATATAAAGAAAAGGAACTTGTTGGTGACAGCACACATACACGCTCACACACTCTCTCACACACACGATGCATATATAAAGAAGGATAATTTGGTCACAAAGTGAAAGTGGAAAAGAAATTCTTAACATTGATATAAATGAGAAATCTATTGTTTTGTTTTTTGCTTTTGTTTTTCTTGAGACAGGGTTTCTTCATGTATCTCTGGCTGTCCTATAGACCAGGTTGGCCTCAAACTCACAGAGATCCACCTGCCTCTGCCTCAGTAGGTTCTGGGATTGCTGTTGTTTTAATTCAGTCACTGAATAAGAATTGAAAACCTCAGTGATTGTCAAAGAAAAGCCAGATACCTTTCCTACAGTTGTCAATGCTAGCAAGCCTTTGGGTCTTCTCTCTGCTTATGCACAAGGCTTATATGCTGCTCATTCTGTATTGATGCCCTAGGCCTCAAGGTTGAGATCAAAATTTCATATGTTTCACTGAGGGTTCTTCAGCTCATTTTTGAGGGAAACCAAAAAAATAAACAAAAACCTAAATGTATTTCTTTTTAGTGAAAGGGGTTTTGTTTGTTTGTTTGTTTGTTTGTTTGTTTGTTTGTTTGTTTTAACATGTACTTATTTCGGAGTTTGGGGCTACACATGCCACAGTGCTCTTGTGGGTATCAGAGGACAGCTGCTAGGAGTCAGTGTCCTTCTACCCATGTGGGTTCCAGGGATCAAGCTCAGGTCATCAGGCTTGGTGGAGAGTGTCCTTACCTGCTAAGTCATCTCATGGGCCCAGCACTTATTTCTTAAACCTCACAAATGAATTTAGCTTCGGGAGAATGGACAGCAAGATGGCTCAGCAGACAGAGATGGTTCAGCAGGTAAAGACACCTGTCACCAAGACTGATGACCTGAGTTTGATCCCTAGAACTCAGATGGTGAAAGGGAAGGAGAGACCCAACTACTGCAAAATAGTCTCTGATTTTTGTAAGACATTCTCTGATTTCTCCAAGAGTATCTTGACATGCTCCCTCCCCCAATTAATAATTTAAAAAAAAAAAAGCGGAAAGTCACGCCCCCAAGCTCAGCTGCTTCAGCAAGCTGTCTTCTAACTGCTGCACCTGTGCCGTGGTACACACGTGCATGCATGTACAAATACAAAAACTAAATATGAATAAACTGGACTTTGTCTTATGTCTTACTTTACTTCAATGTAGAATTTGAAGTAGAGAATTCCCACAGCAGGCATCTCACAGTAACATTATAGCAGAACTCCAGTGTAATAAGAGGCAAAGCAAGCCTGGGCCACCTTCTATGTTTGGCCTGCAGCTGTTTAAAATGAGGTAGCTAACAAGGAGATCAAAAAGGGATCTGCAGAAGATCACAGGGAACTTAAAGAGTATGGGTACTAAGGCCTCAAAGTTTTAGACAAGATGCTCACCTAATGTTTTTCTCCATTTCTTCTGGAACCCAGGTTACCACCATGTTTCTGACATCTTCGGAGAAAGGAAGTTTCACCTCGTTCAAATTCAACACTGAAAGCTAGGAAAGGGTGTGCAATGGTCTGGGATTGAGCACCAGCAGGAGGTTGGGGCCACAGACCAAATGCTATATTGTTATATTCACCAAAACATTTGATGATTCAGAAAATTATTTTTTTAAAAAAAGCTCCTACATCTGATATCAATACAAGTACTTCTCAAAGGGTAGAAGTTTTAAACAATAACATTCCCTGCTTCTGCATGACATTAGTGTAGAATTTAGAAAAACCCATTTCATATGAAGCCATCTGGAGGCAACCCTACAGGGACTTTATTTATTCTGCCACTCCAATGCAAAGACTGGGATTCCCTGTAGGTAAGGCCGTCCACATTTTGGAACCAGGGGCATACTGAGTACAGGTAATCAAGGTTAGTTTAACCCTGTCTATAATTACAGAAATCCATATAAGTTAGCATGTTAATTTCTCCCACCCCTGAGATCGATCACACAGCACTAGGGTTCAAGGAAATCCTATGAATCATCTAGTCCACATTCTGTTTAAGTCTTGCCTTCTGCTCAGAACTGACTGTCTTGGGGAGGTAGAGGCAAGGGTATCTCTGTGAGTTCCAGGCCAGCTTAATATACATAACAAGTTTCAAGCCATCTTGAGCTACATAATGAGACTCTGTCTCAAAAAAAGAAAAAAGAAAAAGAAAAGAGAGAGAGAGGAGCAAGGAGAGAGAAAAAGAGAGAGAACAAGACAGGAAATATCAGAATATTCACCCTATGGGAAGGTAAAGATTATCTGATGCTCTTTTTGACTGCAAAATCTAACATTATTTTTAGTTGGTTTCATTATAACATTTTCATACATGTATATAAAATCCATGTCTAATCATCGATCACAATTTTTAAAGTTGGAGGCATCAGACTAGATGTCCTTAAGGCCCATTTTAAGCATGACATTTCGGCAACCTAAGTTATCTGGATATGAAATAAGAATGTTTACTTAAAAGCTGAAAATGTTCTATATAAGGACAGAGAGAAATCCTCACCTATTCCAAATATTCACAGATCACTCCCATGCGTCTGAGGTTTCTAAAGGCAATGTAGTGTGTGGAGCTGTTAGCAAAGCGCCTAACATACGCTAAAGACAGTTCTTATCCTCCTCATTCCATGATGCTGGGGCTGGAGAGATGACTCAGAGAATAAGACCCAGGTCCAGTTCCTAGCACCCAGTTGGTGGCTTACAACCACCTGTAACTCCAGCTCCAGGGGATCCAAATGCCTTCTTCTGGCTTTGGAAGGCACAGGGCATATATGTGGTACACAGAAATACAGGGACATACACATACAACCATACACAGAGAATAAACATTTTTAAGAAAGAACAATGTCAAGGGCAAAATATTCCTGCTAATAAAGAAAAAAAATGTTGAGGAACAAACTGTGACTTACTTTAGGAGGTCTAGAGCAACTGGTTACACCTTTGTCACGGAAAGCCTTCTGAGACCTGGAAGACATGAGTTCCAAGCATGAAACAGAGTGAAAAAAATAAATAAAATAAAATAAAATAAAATAAAGCTGGGGCTGGAAAGATGGCTCAGCAGTTAATAGCACTGGCTGATCTTTCAGAGGTCATAAATTCAATTCCAAGCAACCACATGGTGGCTCACAACCATCTCTAGTAGGATCTGATAACACCTTCTGGCTTAAGTGTACATACAGACATAACTCATACATAAAATCAATCTTAAAAGAAAGAAAAAGTCAATGGAATAGCAAAGTTTATGCTCTGAATAAAACCCATCCACTTACTATGAAGGCCCAAGATTTACTATTAATCAAATAAACACAGGTACTCCTATACAGATATTGAAGACTGCACTTTACAACTAGATAGCTCACCAGACTCCTGCTAACCATAGAGAAACAGTCAGAGCCAGCGCGACGGCTCAAGGATAGAAGCACTTGCTGTGCAGCCTGGCAACCTGACCTTGGTCCCTGGTCCTCCACACATGCAGTGTCCTCCACACATGCAGTGTCCTCCACACATGCAGTGTCCTCCACACATGCAGTGTCCTCCACACATGCAGTGTCCTCCACACATGCTTGTACACACACATACACACACACACACCAAGCAAATATAATTTCTTTAGGTTTATTAAGGTTGGCTACAGAGTTCCATGCCTTTCATATTAGTAGCTGGGAGGCAGAAACAGATATATCTCTGTGATTCAAGGCTAGCCAGGGCAGCATAGTAAGGCCCTGTCTTAAAAAACACCACACACACACACACACACACAGGCACACAAAAGAGAGACAACCTGTAATGTTTTCATATCATTTGTTCCTTATTTTTTAAGACACCTTAAGTTTATGAATGAAAGAGTAATATGGAAGTATGCAAGCAAAGATTCCGCTCATCCTGATTTATGAGGTCTCATGTGATAGAGACCTTAATTCCCAGTGGCATTTTCTACAGCTCAGCCTTAACTCTGAGCCCACATCATTCCTACTCTATGTTCCAAACTCTCAAAGAATGTCCTCCCCCTCGTAGGCCCCTGCATGCGTTAGTCCTGTAGTTTAGATTTTCTCCCTGCCAGCTTCCCACATACAAGCCTCCCCTTCAATATGCTGCTCTAACTGCAGGGCTGGGGATCAATGCTCTCTGTGCAGATAACAGTGCCCTAGGATGGAAAGTCTTTCCTGGGCTTCCATAGCAGTAGGCAGCAGTCCTTTCAGGACAGCACACTGGACACCCTGGCTTCTGGTGTCTTTGCCTCCCCAGCTAGGATGAGATAAACAAAATCGTGTCATATCCCCAGCAGCAGCCCGATGAGCCCCACTGGAAACACATCTGTCAGCTGCATTGACTAAACACATGATGCTGTGACGCCTGCTTAAATCCAGGGGTGCCAAGAGGACAGAGGGCTGGAGCACATCCATAAACATGGCAGGAACAATCACTGCTGGAAGAATTGGGAAGAATCAGTACTCAGGGAGAATGGTAAGAGGTAAAACTCAACCTTGACAGTGGATCAGGCCATATTTGTTTATTCATCAGAAGCCTGAGCCTCCACTCCATGTCATGTACTGTTGGAGACACAGGAAGGAATAGAATTCTGGCGAGGAATCTATCCTGGGCCCCCTGGAAGGGCAGCCAGTGCTCTTAACCATTAAGTCATCTCTCCAGCCCCCAACACTGACATTTTAATGAAGAGAGACTGTGGGCTGATGTCCCCAAAGTAATATCTATATTTAAAAGTCTATAAATCTGCTGAAGGAATGACTGGGATTGTGAAGAATATGTCACCCTGTAGCACCTGAGACTGTAACAGAGATCTCCCCTGCTGTGTTGTAACCTCTGTGTTTCAAGCCATGGTCACTCATATTTGACTCAAGAATGAACAATCTTATGTTCCTTTTTGTTGTTGTTATTTGAGACAGGATTTCTCTGTGTAGCCCTAGCTGTCCTGGAACTCCCTCTGTAGTCCAGGCTGGCTTCAAACTCACAGAGATCTGCTTCTTGCCTCCTGAGTGCTGGGATTAAGTGTTCCACCACAACTAGCTTGCATTCCCTTTAAAGTGAGAGCTGTGTTTTGTGGCACAAGGCAAGCAAATCAATAAAAAGGCTTCTCAGAGCAGTATGTGAGGCAAAAGAGGCCAAATCAAATGATGGCCATTTATGTTCATGGGAAATTTTAAAAAGGTGCTCACCTCTTTGAAAAAGCAATTCTTACATTCAGACTAGATGACAAGGAAGCGCTAGCTGTAGGAGGATCTAGGGCGATTTCCTCAAACAGGCAACTCTGCCCCCAAAAGGACATCTGGCAATGTATGGATGTATTTTAGGTTGTCGGGCTGCAGGAGAGGTAGTACTGGCCTGCAGAGAGCAGAGCCAGGAATGAAGCTCAATGATAAAGAGCGTAGACCCTAGGAATAGCTATCTCACCAAAGTGAAGCAAACTGTAGGTGATAAGCTGTGGGGTGGGAAGTGTGGAGTATGTGACAGGCAGAAAGGACAATATGGCTGGAACCTACTAAACAAGGAAGAAAGACACATAAGAAGAGGTCCGTCAGGAATGCAGGACCTCCTGTGACAGTATAAGCCACTTCAGGAATTCCATGAAGCAGATCAGAGGGAATGGACTCTAAGGCTGGGAAGACTGCATGGTCAAAGTGCTAGAAACAGAAGTCACCATCAGAAAAGCCAGGCTGACATCAGAGAGTGAGGACCATGAGTAGAGAGGAGTCCAGCAATACAGAGGCTACAACTCTAGAATGACCAGATTTGAAGGAAGGAGTTGAGTGAGGAGATGGGCAAAGCATTAATCTGTGGTCATAATGTGAAAGTGTCAGAGAAGAGGCAGGAGAGCAGACGCCCACACTCAAGTTCATGCAGGAACAGTCTAGGACAGGGGCTGAGGCAGACAGCAAGAACACAGAATGAACAGGTGAAACAGGAGCTGGCTAGTGAGGAGCTCTCTACGGCACCAGACATGCGACATGTCAGGAGCAAAACGATTGCCCCATTAGCAGCTAAGTTGTGCCCCAACACCTAGAATTCATTTGCTGAGTTCCTAGGCCCAGCACTTCAGAGTGTGACTATATTTACAGACAGAACTCTTTAAAGAGATAACTAAAATAAGATGAGGTCCTGTGTTAGGGTCCTTATCCAGTAGGACTAATATGTTTATAAAATGAGAATAGGGTTAAGACACACAAAGAAGACTGAAGGACAAGATGTCATCTCCTAGGGGAGGGACCTAGGGAAAAAAAATAACTAACTCCTTGATCTCGGATGTCTTGCCCTCAGAATTCTGTGACAATGAATTTTGTTAGTCCTACCATTCAGGTAATAGTATTGACATGGGCAAATCAATACAGCCTGGAACTACCCTGCTCCTGGAACACACATGGGACTGTTTTGTTTGGGCTCTCCTTCCTTGTTTTCTACTTACTTAAGTTTGGGTATGTTCCATTTTGCTATTTTGTTTCTGGTAACACTGGGGATCAAACTCAAAGCCTTGAGTTTTATTACTGAGCTACATCTCCAGCCCTTAGTAATTTAACCCCATCATTCCCAGAGTCCTCTGGGTGGATAAGAGAAACACTCACCTGCTGTGGCGCCTGGAGGCTGGTTTCAACAGAGACCGCTCCCGCTCCTTAGGGAAGGGAAATTCTGGTGACTGTCGTAGAGCCACCCTCTTCTTGGTCCACAGGTAGGCATCCGTGATATTGACAATGGTGAGTGTCGGGAGTTTATCTAAGAAAGCAGACCAGAACAAAACACGTAACCTACTGCCTGGAGAAAGGAAAGCAAACAGAAATAGTGTAAGGACTTTGTGAAGAAAACAACAAAGGCTAGTCAACGCACCATCAATCTCCCGGGAAGATTTGCTGGGCGAGTCCAGGATCCTAGGATGGCCCCTCTCAATCCGTCGGAGAGATGCCCAGCATTGTGGATGCTGACAAACTGCTGAGCTGCAGTTGGTTTCGTCCCACTGATCCTCATTTGGCAAGTTCATAGCTATAAATGGTTTAAGACAAAATCCAATCTTGCAGTATTTTAGCCCTCTGGAGAATTAGCAGTCACCCACTTAGGTGTTATTATTTTTATATATTAGACAGCCATGCAATCCAGATCTCATATATATTTATGTGTGTTATATATTTATATCTATATATTTATATGTGTATTATATTAATATATTTTATATATATATATATTAAGTGTGTGTGTCTGTGTGTCTCACACACACACATATGTAACAACAAAGAAAAAGAGGTCATGAATTTGAAAAAGAGAAGGGGGCTTACATGATGAAAGAGTATGGAGGGAGGAAAAGGAAGGGGAAAATGTAATTATATTATGATCTCAAAAAATAAAATAAATTTTTTACATTGTAGGAGCATACATATACATATATGTATATAGATAAAACAAAGAAAAAAGGTCATGAATTTAAAAGAGAACAGGGCTACATGGGAGGTTTGGAGAGGGGAGAGGGAAGGGAAAATGATATAATTATATTGATCTCAAAATTTTTTTTTTAATTTTAGTTTTTTTTATGATTTATTTATCTTTATTTTATGTGCATTGGTGTGAAGGTGTCGGATCCCCTGGAACTGGATTTTCAGACAGTTGTGAGCTGCCATGTGGGTGCTGGGAATTGAACCCGGATCCTCCGGAAGAGCAGTCAGTGCTCTTAACCACTGAGCCATTTCTCCAGCCCCTCAAAAATTTTTTAATTATTTTTGCAAAAACTATAGAAACATTTCTGGGTATGGTGGCCCACACCTTTAGTCCCAGCGCTGGGGAAGCAGAGGTAGGTGGATCTCTGTGAGTTCAAGGCCAGCATGAACTACAGAGTAAGTTCCAGGACAACCAGAGACACACAGAGAAATCCTGTCTCGAAAAAAAACAAACAAACAAAAGCAAAAATTGTAAAAGCATCGAATAAGATACAAATTCCTAAATATGACCATATAGCAAGCACTCAATAAATATCATCAGGCTAGGGAGATGACTCCATAGCAGAGCACTTAGAGGGCAACCCCCAAGTCCATATGAAGTAAGGCTCAGTGCACATCTGTAATCCCACTGCTCCTACTATAAAATAGAAAGCAGATGTTTGAGACTCCTGAGAAGCTTATGGGCTAACTAGCCTGGCATATGATGGTGTCTTAAGGTAAAAGGCAAGACCAACACTAAGGTAGTCCTCTGAACTCCATACCAGCATGGCACAGGAATATTCATACTAACACACATTTAAGGACATTACATTAAACGTACACACAAATGAAATTATACTAAAAATAAGTATTATCAATCCCCTTTTTAAAAAGTTCATGTAGTTTCTACAATTACCTTATTCCTTTTAACATATAATTGCATTTTATTCATCTATTTGTGGGTTCAAGTGCTACAGTGCACATGCAAGCAGGAGCCCATTCTTTCATGAGTCCTGAGACTGCTCAGGTCCTCAGCCTTGGTACAAAGTTTCTTTAACCTCTAAGCCATATCAGTCGTCCCCTTATTCACTTTTTAAGGATACTGTCCATTTCTTCTTCTATTCAACATATTTATTGACTACCAAATATGTGAGAGAACCTGTTTGAGGCATGGAGAACAGCAATAAACAAACTCTCTGTTCTAAACAGCTTGTAATTTAAATCAGAAATAGGAAACTATTGGACTGAGTTGCACCTGGCCTATGACTTATTTAGCTTGGCAGGCATTTTGAGCCAGTATCTTGAAGCTGAAATGGTTCATTATGTGCAGATTTCTGGCTTCTCTTCTAGATCAGCTAAATAGTGGCTGGAACTAAGGCTGCTGAAGTCTTTAAAGCAGGCCTCTTCAAAGAGCAGAGCAGTCCCATTCACATCCTCTTTACCTTGTTGTGGGTTTCTTTTTCTCCCAATAGGAAAATATTTTTTTTTAATTTTTTTGTTTTTGCAATTTTTTTTTTCAAGACAGGGTTTCCCTGTGTTAACAGTCCTAACTGACCTAGAACTAGCTCTTGTAGACCAGGCTGGTCTCAAACTCACAGAGATTCACCTGCCTCTGCCTCCCAAGTGCTGGAAAATATTTCTTTGTAATTATGTCTTCATGAAAAGTGGGAAAACAAGTCTTGGACCATGTTTTAAGAAAAGAAAGAAACAAAGAAAGAAAGCAACAAGAAAGAGAGAGAAAGAGAGCGAGAGAAACCAACATTAGTTCTTAGTAAGAATTTTTCCTGTACTTAATACAATTTTTTTTTTAAGACAGGGTTTCTCTGTAGCTTTGAAGCCTGTCCTGGTACTAGCTCTTGTAGACCAGGCTGGTCTCGAACTCACAGAGATCCGCCTGCCTCTGCCTCCCGAGTACTGGGATTCAAGACGTGTGCCACCACCGCCCGGCATTAATACAAAAATTTTATAACTTAAAACGTCATTGTAAATATAAAACCTCGTAAAATTTTTGATGGGGAATATGTACGCTGAATCACTTAATGAATTAAGAAATACAACTTTAACACGGGCTTTTGAATGAGAATGAGAATATGATGCATTATTCTTACAATCAGATGCTTCTCGCCCTTTCCCTACCGGACCAGTCCAAACTGAACCCCGGAGTCTCATCAGGCGTCTCTCGATATCGCCAGCCTTATAGCTGTTCTAATAAAATAGTTGGCATTAAAAAAAAAAGTTTTAGATAACATTTATCCTTAATACGAGTATCACAAAGATTAAAGAGAAATAAGATTAAAGATGGACATCGGTGTAGTAAAATTGAAAGAAAATCTCCACTGAGTTCCGAGCCAAAAAATAAAAAATAAAAAAGTGTCAGTGGTCAGCGATTCCGAGGGATAAAAGGAGATTCCAAAACACTCTGTTCTAGGGACAAAGCGGAGACAGGGAAAACGCTGCTAGGCTTTGGTTCCGCCCACCTCTCCCAGAGAGGCTCCGCCCTCTCTCCCGGGGCCCCGCCCACCTCTCCGAGAGAGGCCCCGCCCATCTTGCCCGTCCGAGTACGCCCCACAGGCTGTCTGGCCTTCCCCCTTCCACGCTAGGCACCATGCCGCTCCGTTGCCTAGCAGCGGCGCAAGGCACAATGGGAGAATAGACGGAAAACTCAGAAAGACAAATTTAGTTTGGTACGAAAGCTCCAGTGATAGTGACAGTGCGTGGCAAAGAAACGAGCTTAAAGAGGAACGTCAAGGATACGGTCAAAGCTAGCGGGAACCTCAGTGAACCGAAGCCATTGCGACATGGAAAGCTTGGCTACACCGCCGACTTCAGGCGGGGCTGGTGAAGAAGGGAGGCTGTGGTGCGCAAAGCACTGTGGGACACTGGCAACGTGGGGTGGGACGGAAGCCTCCGAGGGTCAGATCTTACCAACGCGGGAAGTCCAGACACCAGAACTGTCTGAAGAGAAGGCCTGAGGCGGAGGAGGCTCGGGCTCCAGCTGGCAATGGCGGAGAGGCCCGAGGACCTAAATCTGCCCAACGCCGTCATTACTAGGATCATCAAGGAAGCGGTGAGCTGCTCGGGCTGGCGAATGGGTCGAGGGCGGACGAGCGAGCAGGAGGTTAACAAGATCCGCGTGTGTGTTTATCTCCACTCTCGCAGCTCCCGGACGGCGTCAACATCTCCAAGGAGGCCCGGAGCGCCATCTCCCGTGCCGCCAGCGTCTTCGTTCTGTATGCCACATCCTGGTGAGTCGAGCAGAAGCAGAAGGAAGGCTCTGCGGAATCTCGTCCCCGGCTTCGTGGCCCCAGTAATTGTTCCCTACTTTAGTAGAGCGAGCACTCCTCCGGTTCTCACAAATTTTGAAGCAGGTTAAACAAGGTTGCCGTAGCTCTTCGTAAGGGGAAGGAATGAACTGAGTCTTGAATCTAAGATAAATACGGATTTTCCCGTCCCACCTCTTGGTGTCTCTTGTTCCCACCCACTCTGACAGCTTCTGAAGGGGCTTTGCTTTTTTCTTCAGTGCGAACAACTTCGCAATGAAAGGGAAGCGCAAGACTCTCAATGCCAGTGATGTGCTGTCAGCCATGGAAGAGATGGAGTTCCAGCGGTTCGTTACACCATTGAAAGAAGCTCTAGAAGGTATCCATCCGCTCTTGGGTTTCTTAAACCACATGAAAGATTATCATCCTTTGTTCCCTGATGACCTTGATTGCAGTAATCTGGCACTGGTCACGACTCCTCTGTTTAGTTGGTACCATCTGAGATATGTGATACGGGCCTGGTTATTCTTTCTATGCCTTCCTTGATTTGCAATAATCTCCTGCTTCCTTGCAGCATACAGGCGGGAACAGAAAGGCAAGAAGGAAGCTTCCGAGCAAAAGAAGAAGGACAAAGACAAAAAAACAGATTCCGAAGAGCAGGACAAGAGCAGGGAGGAAGACGATGAAGATGAAGAAAGATTGGACGAGGAAGAACAGAATGAAGAGGAGGAAGTAGACAACTGAGTGGAGAGTGGGCAGACTGTGGCGCCATGAAAGTGACCACCTGCAATGTTTTCATCTGAAGCCTTTCCCTGCAGGGCAGAGCCATCTTCAGCACAGGTGCCTGAGATCAAAATAAAAACTGACCAGAAAGATCAAAATCAGCTCTTCCAACACTCAGAGAACCTGAATAACAGAAACCTGTTTTGCTGAGTCAGTCTGGAGGTTGTGACTTTCTAGGATAAGGGATTCTGAATGACTAAATAGCTTGATATCGTTTGTTTACTTAAGTATGTGACTGGCTAGTTTTTGATCCCATTTCCCTGCCCCTCCAAAAAAGTAATAACTTCCGTGTTGCCTGCTGTGTTCCGGTTCACAGAGGCCCTAAAGGCTCAGGGGAGAAACGGGGCTTTGAGCACAGTCACCCTGTTTGATTGTACAGTGTTGGCAGTGGGTCAGAATGGTTGCTCTTTAAGAAATGACTAAAAAACTGTAGGAGAATAAGGTAATCTCGTCACTGGATTATAGCATTACTTGTTACTTTTGTTGTCTAGAGTTAATTAGCTTGTAGCCCTTCTTTATTGACTGTAGGTGTTCAGTCTGCTGCGGTGGCTGCACATACATTCTTAAATTCTTAATGTCGATTGTAATCTGTCAAAAAAAAAATGGTGCCAATTCTTAAAAACAGGTGGCTTAATCTTTGGCAGTAACTCAGTGCCTGCACTGTAAGATTTAGTGCTACAGGTTCTCTCTTCATTAGCTCATCTCCCTGGCCTGCGGCTGCTGCTTTTCATTCCCTGAACTCTTGACAAGTTCCAGAATTTATTTCCTCTAGGTCTTTCTGGAAGCCTTACATCTCTCTCCTACCTCTGTTTCCCAGCCCCACTTTCTCCTCCTCTTACTTATTTCATCTTCCAGTCTAAGAACTTTAATAACCTATATAATATCCCAAAGTGCAAGTTCCTCAGATTCCTTAGTCCTCCTCCCTGAAATGCCACATGTGATGGTGCTCGGGAATCTAACACCAGAGCCACCGCCGCTGTGGCTTTGGAAGTGTTTGCTGGCCTTTCCTTTCTCCCTATTCAGTGCTCCAAGCACTTTTTTGTCTTAGCTGAGAACTTGAGGTTGACAAGTAATGTAACATAGCTGGATACTGTGAGCTGGGTGAGTGGTTACAGTGAAGACTATTGAAAGTGACTGGGATTGCTGAGACGATTTTAATGCTTTATACAAATAAAGAACATTTTTGTTTAAAATGATGATTCATACAGTGTGCTTTTGGAAAGGACCCATCTCTCTCTCTCTCTCTCTCTCTCTCTCGCACACGAGCGCGCACACACACATAGACAAAGAAGCACAGAACCCTAGAACCCTGTACCCCTGGATCACCAGCAGATGAGTGAGCATGACCACAGCCAACATTTTCCGAGAGTCTCTTGGTTACTCTGTACATGTCACTAGCTCCTACGTCTTAAGCTCTTTATGTGTCTAGCATTTTTCTAAGTGCTTTCAGGTATTTTTGTTTGTTTGTTTGCTTGTTTGCCTTGACTGTTCCAAACTCTGGTGGCTCTGTAGACCAGGCCAGGCAGGCCTTGAACTCACAGAACTTTGCCTCTGTGCTCCAGTGCCTCTGTGCCAGTGCTGGGATTAAAGGCTTGATCCACCACCACCTAGCCAGGTATTAATTCTTAACTCCTATCAAGTAGCATTTCTGTTACCTCTGTTAGGTCTTAACCACAACTCTATATTGTTCTTAAGTCAACTTTATAAATCAAATTTCACAAAGAACCCAATGGTCATTTAATATCCTTTCTTCATTCCCAAGAGCACCATGCTAGACTTAGCCTTCGAGTCCCATTTGGACTCCTGTGACTTCCTTTGAGCTCAGTATCCCATGTATACTACTTAGCAAGTAGATCTTCCTAGAACATTACTTTGTGAGATCAAGTCCATAGTTAAAGCTGTTATTCAAGGCCTAAGTAAGGGACTCACCCTACCATCTAGTCACCACCATAAGGCCGTTCTGTGCCAATAGCACACAATAGCAGACCAAGGTAAGTTTCTCATCTCTAAGCAGAGTGCTTCATGCACAGACACTAGCATTAATCTAGGCAGTGGAAGAGTTCTTGTTCTAATTCATTCAAAACTACTTTGAGGGTCTGAAGAGATGGCTCAGCAATAACGCTCTTCTAGAGGACCAGGGTCAAGTTCCCAGGATCCACGTGGCAGCTGAAAATGTCTGTAGCGACAGTTTAAGGGAATCCCATGCCACTTTCTGACCTTCTGTCACTGCAGGCAGGTGGTACATAGCCATGCATGCAGGCAAAACATTCACACATAAAAAACACTTAAAAAATCTTTTTGTGTGCTAGCCCCCTATCTTATAGGAAGTTGAAGCTCTTTTACAAGAAATTACTGAGATCATGATCCAGTGGCCTTTAGCCTTCCTTCTGTTTTTATTTTAGTAAACTTTGTAAATGGTTGGTGTTGGGTCTGAGGGGGGGGGGTCACGCAAAGATAAGAACACCACCAAGTCTAATAAACCAGAAGCAAACTTTATTCCAGAAACCAGATCCTAGGAAAACTAGAAGCAAACTCAAAAATAAAAAATAAAAATAAAACACCGCGGGGCACAGAAGCTTATCAGCTAGCTGAGACCACAGCCAGAGATGGTGTTTGTTAGGCTGTGGCAAAAGGCAGGTTTCTGAACCCACTTTTTATAGTAGGGGCACCAAGCATTAGGTCTGGGTAAAGGAAGTTTTACAACCTTGCCCTGACCCTTGGGTTGGTCAGCAGAGACCCTAAAGAGGGGAGTGAGTGCTAATGTCAATGGCTAACTAGGCAGCCATCATGAAATATGTTTCAGAGGAGATTGCAACGAAGGTCACTAATTGCGAGAAAACAGATATCTTTAGCAATTAGTCAGAAAGGGACTGCTAGTAATACTAGAAGGTTAATAAATTTGGATTAACTGACTCTTAGGCTGACAACTTAGAAGATAGGGGAAAGCTTTTCACACTATCTCAAGGTAAAACTCATATACTAACTGCCATACTTTACAACCTCCATTATCAGAGCTCATCAATTAAACCATTGTATTTGTCCACTGTCTCCTGGTACCTCCAGGTGTAAACTGGAGTCTTACTCCTCTCCTATGGTGGTGCCAGTTTTCCATAACGGAGACAGTGTCTAACCCAGAGGGCACATATCTCTGTCTCCTAAAGGTTAACTCAGTTCACATCTGTCGTTTATTAAGGATGGCCAGGACACTACTCTCAATTTGTAGGGAGAAGCTCTGGCCTTGTAAATAAAACAGCCAGTTGTAAAATGACCTACGCTTCCCAAGCATCTGAGAAAATAGCTTACTGTGAATGAATGATCCTTGATCTGCTGAGAAAGCTGCTGATAGTATGTTCTCATTCTCCTAGACTTATAACTTTATATTTCTTTATTTCTACATTCTTATTTTTGGAATCTACATTTTTAATTTCTTATTCCTGGACTCTTCAGTTGGGATAATTTCAGATACCGAAGAATTACAAGGAGTGCAGTTCTTCATCCGACTTCTCACCTTTACGTCCAAATTTTCTAGTGAATTTTTAAAATCCAAAATAAGATTCACAGATGATAAAATTAACCATTTTGAAAGGAAGATTTGTTGGCACTAAGCACATTTACAGCATTGCACAGGTGCTCATTTCCACCCCTCTCACTGCCCCCGCCTCCCTCCACTCGGCCTCACCACCGGCCCCAAGTCTTTGTTCCTAGCCTCATAACCCTTGACTCCATGCTCTGAGCGTCCACAGAACTTTAACTTTTTGTTGTTTTTGTTTGTTTGATTTTGATTTTTAATTTGTTTTTCGAGAAGGGTTTCTGTGTGTAACACCTCTAACTGTCCTGGAACTCACTTTGTAGACCAGGCTGGCCTTGAATTGACAGAGATCCACCTGCCCCTGCCTGGGAGTGCTGGGATTTCTGCATCACCACTGCCTGGCTAAATTTTTAAATTAATCGTGTTGTCTGTTTTTTTGTTTTGTTTTGTTTTTTAATGTTGAGACAGCTTATCACTATGTAATAGCCTTGGCTGGCCCGGAACTCAGTTTGTAGACCAAGTTGACCTCATATTCAGAGATCCACCTGTCTCTACTTCCTGGTGCTGGGGTTGACCACCAGTCTGCTTCCTTGGTCAGATTTTAATGTATACATTTTAGATAAACATGATACCCCTGTCACATGTGGTTACTTTTCTTTATTTTCAATGTCTATATCTTTTAACCCATGACAGATCAAGGGCTGGATAATTAATTACCCTGTAATAAATTTGTCTGAAATGGGCTGTCTGCTGCTGAATGCAACAACTTTAAAGTGCACAATCCGCCAAAATGGACTTACCCGCTGTGTTAGGCATTACGTGTTTTATCGTCCTGAACATCCACATTGTTTTTTTTTAAAAAAATGAGCAACAGCCAGTTTTTTACCTGAGGGTAAGAAGAAACCTAGAGAACTCTTCAGAGAGTTCGGACTGGCAAGCCAGGGTCCGCCCAGAGAGGCTATGACCTTCCCCCACTCAAGTGCGGCCCGAGAGGTGGGAGGGGGTGTGGACCGGAGTGGCGGGGTAGGCGGGCTCGCGGGCTCCCCGAAGACTCCTGATTGGCCAAGATTCCAGCCCTCGGAGCGTGGGCCAGGCCAGCGATCAGAGGCTGCCCTGAAGGGAGCGTAGGCTGCACGCCCGTGGGGGCGGGCAGTAGAGAGCCGCTTCCGGGTGAGTCGCCCCGCCCCCGCGTGGACTTGCTCTCTTAGAGAGCGGGAGAGGCCCGAGTAAGGAGTGGAACGGCGGCGGGGGAGCGGTGTCCGTGGTAGGTGAGCGGGCCCGTCCTCTGGCAAGTGGTGGTTTGGGTGGGCATCCCGGATGGCACTGTGCTTCTGACGCTCTGGCACTGCGGCGGAGGCAATCCTGGTGCACCCTCTAGAGTGGGCGGAATCTTACCGCTACACGGTCTTGCTGCGCCCAGGCTTGGGGATTCAAAAGTGGGCTCCACCCGCCTCCCTTCTCCGAGGCCGCTGGGGGTACTCACGGAGCGCGAGGTGTCTGACAGGCTGGAGAACTGGGGGGGAAACAATCTGCTCATTCAGTCAGTACAACAACCCATTGAGGTCAGTTGAAGCCCCAGTTTACTACGTGAAAAGACAAGAGGTCAAGCATATGAAAACAAGAGTTTGCCCCCAAGCCTTTTAAATCCCACTTAACTTTCCAGCTACCAGCAGTGGTCAGGTCTAGATCATAACCTCTTCCCTCCCAGTCGGCTCATCTCTGCTGGGAATATCATGTATGAACTCTGTCCTTTTAGTGTCAAAGGCCATAGTGAGAATTGAGGGCTGCTGGACTCCTGAATTTTAGGCCAGATTTCCAGCTGACCTGCTGTATGAGCTCTATTCTTCTGTCCTCCTCAGAGTTCAGTTTTACCATTGTTGGATGTGGAAGCTCCCAGCCAGAATTTTATAGCAGTCTGGGAAAGGCAACTCCAGGTGTGAAATGGCTAAACCCTGGCAGGGGAGATTAAGCAGCAGACTAGACAAGGTCTAGTTCTTTGTCTGATCCCTCCTAATACTGTGGCAGGTGGCAGCTATTCAGGTCCGACTGCCCATAGCTGCCTTTTCTGGGCCGTTTTGAGAATGCTTCAGATTTCCCAGCTTTGGACCTTCCACCTAGCTGGCCCTCCTGAGGTGTCTATTCCCCAACCCTTGCAGAGCCTGCCAGAACTAGCACTAGCTCACCTCTATCTATGCCAAGAGCACAGCCTCTGGAATCCTCCATGGGGCACAGCCTGGGAGCCCAGGCCCTGAAGCTCTTTCTCAGCCACACCTGGTGGCAGTCTCACTCCAAGGTTAGGGGACATCGCCTCCTAAGGAAGGTGAAACCTCTATGGTCTTTGAAAACAGCTGTCTTGCAGTGTCTCCATGAAGCTCCCTTGACTCTCTTCCTTCTTATCCAGCACATGCTGCTGGAGGCCCCATTCTCTCCTCAGGACTGGCTGGAATGTATATCCTTACTTGGTTGCAGTGCAGGGTCACACAGTACTGTGTGCTCACCCTAGCTTACTGTGCTGCTGGTGTCACACCTCATCGCTATCTGCTCGACTTGATAATATCAACACATTTTAGATTTTAAAAAGGGGCATCTAAAAGACCTTGCCCAAAGTTAGAGTCAACTCTGGGCTGTTTGACCCAGAAACGGTTCTTTCTGTCCACTTCGTGCAGCTTGCTAGCAGAGGGAGGCTATTTTAAATGAGGGAGAAGGTGAGCTGGGTCCCTATAGTCCTGTATTCCTGTTAGTGCATGGGATTGAAGCTGAAGTTTGCAAACTCCCTGAGTTTGGGGAAAGTGCCCTACCCTTGTTTGAGAATCTTCCAGACTCTGAAGGATATCTCAGGAAAAGTTTGATCTAGAATTGCTTCTATGAATCAGAAGCAACTCCAGGCACCTCTCCACCAGTGGACTCAAATTAAACACCTGCTGTGACAGACTGTGGAGGGCACTGGACTGAAGTCGGGAACCTCGCCCACTGTGTGAGCCAGCTTCCTTCCATCCTTCATTTCTCCTATCCAAGTGTGAAGGGTTACATAGGACTCTTCTTTTTATTTTTAATTTATACTGACATCTCTCTCAGTTTTTTTCTGGTTACAGCCAAAATAAAAACCTAAACCTGGGCAAAAGATATTACTCTTAATCTCAGTGAGTTCTTGCTGCTCTTGCAGAGGACCTGGGTTCAGTTCCTAGACTCCACATAGTAGCTCAACAACCATAAGTAATTCTAGTTCCAGGGGATCCCACAGCCCCTTCTTCTGTGAGATGTTTGATTGCACTATGTAAAGATGTGTCAGTGTGATTGGTTTAATAGAAAGCTATACAGCTAGGCCGGAGGTATAACAGGGACTTCTGGACAGAGAGAGCTCTGGGAAGAAGAGGCGGAGTCACCAGCCAGACGCAGAAGGTGCAAGATACGCAGAGTAAAAGCCGCTAGCCATGTGGCAGCAATGTTATCAGAGCTAGTGAGACAATAATCTGTAGGCCAAGCTTTTATAATTAATAACAAGTCTCCGTGTCTTTTTTGTGAGCTGGCAGCCTCAAGAAAAATCTGTCTATACCCTTCTGAACTCTGCCATCACCGCAGTGCATGATGCATATACATGCCCATAGGCAAAATACTCCTAGGCATAAAATCTTCAACATTTAAAACAATCCAAGTTGTGCTGTTCTGGCTGGGGATGTAGCTCAGTGATGGAGCACAGGGGTCCAGGAGTTCAGTCCCACAAGAAACAAACAGAAGCTGCTGTAGTGTCCCACCGCCCACACCTCTCCACTCCTCCCTCCCCCCCCATAGCTCCCACCGCCCACACCTCTCCACTCCTCCCTCCCCCCCATAGCTCCCACCGCCCACACCCCTCCACTCCTCCCTCCTTCCAGTAGCTCCCACCACCCACACCTCTCCACTTCTCCCTCCCCCCCATAGCTCCCACCACCCACACCTCTCCACTCCTCCCTCCCCCCCATAGCTCCCACCGCCCACACCCCTCCACTCCTCCCTCCTTCCAATAGCTCCCACCACCCACACCTCT
The DNA here is from genome assembly GCF_982192425.1 of Myodes glareolus. NCBI lineage: Eukaryota > Metazoa > Chordata > Mammalia > Rodentia > Cricetidae > Myodes > Myodes glareolus. The sequence goes on from NC_142028.1 coordinate 128,492,196, forward strand.
CCACTTCTCCCTCCCCCCCATAGCTCCCACCGCCCACACCTCCCCCCCACCCCATAGCTCCCACCGCCCACACCTCTCCACTCCTCCCCCCATAGCTCCCACCGCCCACACCTCTTCCCCACACACACCCACCCCATAGCTCCCAGCTACCCTGAAGTAGAATTTGGAGAACCACACAGCTCCTAGGTGGCCCTCCAAGTTTTACTTTCAGGCAGACGGCCTATCAGTTGCTTGCTTAAGCTTTTACAGGCGATGAGTGAGAGCCAGGGAATGCAGGTGTGGATTCCAGAAGCCAGGCCCTGCTACAGAGATAGTTCTTGGGCAGATGAATCCAAATATGCACCTGGTTTCAAAATCTGGCTCCAATCCACAATGGCATTGAGCAAGTTCCATAACCTCTCCTAGCTTCTATTTCCTAATCACTAAACATTGAGCTAAAGGGCTACCTTCAGTGCTCTGTACCTGCTGGACTCAGTAGATCAGTGTCCGTAGAAGGAGACCAGCTGGAGCTCAGAACAAGGTCAAATTCTGGTTTTATCACTAACTGGCTATATGGTTTTGAGCAAATAATTTTACCTCTCAGCTAACTCCTGGCAGATAAGAGCCAAGTTTTGCACAAAGTGGGTAGATAGACTCGTGTGTGCTAAGTGTGACATCTCTAAGGAGGCCTCCCGTGTCCTGTGATGAGGCTGGCCCACCCAAGGGTGTGGTGATAGGATTGGTCCTGTGTGGCTCCTGATAACCCCAGCTCTACCAAGGAGGACGATGGGATAAGATGGGCCTCTGAGCTAGTTGGGAGGACTGAGAAACAAACACAGCAGGGCGCAGTGAAGGATTCCAGCTCTCTGGACTTGTTTCCTCTTCTAATTTGCTGCAGGATTTTAGGTAAGTACCTACCCCTCTGGTCCTGGACATTTCTTTTGTTTGAAGAGCCAGGGATTCAAGCCTATCAGCCTCCACTTTCTGTGGCTTTTTTTTTTTCTTAAACTTGTCGGCTTAGTAGCCAGAGGGTATCTCCAAAAGGAAACGTCTAAAATGGACTAGCTGTCCAACCCTTCATCCCACTACCCTCTTCCTGCTTCGTCCCTGTCTCCGTTGTCCCCTGGGTCGGAGCTCAGGCCAGTACCCTATTTGCTGCTCAGAATGCTCGTCCCTGTCTGAATTCCTCCACCTCTGTCACGTGGCCCCTGTTAGATCCCTGAGTATTCAGATCAGTCCACAGTAATCCTCACTCACCTTGCCCCCGCCAGATTCACACATCCTGCAGAAGAGACCCCAAGCCCTGTCTGCTACAAGCTCTCCTGCCCTCCTCTTTGGGTCCCAGGATCATGTAGGCCTGGGCTGCCTGGCTCTGCAATGCACTTAGGAGCCCTGCCACCCAGGATTAGCCATGACTTCGAAAAGGCACGTGTGAGGGGGCTGGCACACAGTAGGTGCTCCTGAAACAATGTGGCACCCAGGCTTCCCTCAGGTGTATATCACTTTTGAGGCATGCAGTTTTGTCTTGTGCTCGGTGTGATGAAATATTTGCTCTGTGCTAGAGTCCATGTGTGGGGAGAACGTGGTGTGGGAGGGAGGACTGAATTCATCACAGCCCCTGCCCTGTAGAAGCTCTGTTAACTAGGGCAAGATAAGCCAGTGCCACAAAGAACTGTTCCATAAGAGGCATTGTGAAGTGGGCAAGAAGGAAGCCACGGCGGGAGAGGGAGAGGCTGTGCAGAGTGTTGGCCTAGGGAGAGAGGAGCGCACCATCACAAAACAAGCAGTTGGACTGGTGGAGCGCTTGCCTGGTGTTCACAGAGTCTGAGAATCACATCTCCTAGGCCTTGAGGGTTAGATGCAGGAGGATCAGTTGTTTGTAAGAGCTCTTTAGAGGACACTGTACAGGGGAGGTATATGTGTGTCCCTCTGTCCAGTCATGCACGTAGTACTTGATCTTGGAACACATTGTGCCTCGTGCCACAGTCCATGTGCCAAGGCATTAACAGTACTTTGCACTGCCAGCAGAATTCCAGGGCATTTTTCTTTTTGCTTATCTAAAATACTTGCCAATCAAGTTTGAGGCCAGCCTGAATTACATAGTGAAACCCTACCTCAAAATCAACACAAAATACTAAGGCTGGGGCTGTAACTTAGTAATTGAATCCTTGCGTCCCATATGCAAAGCCCCTGAGTTTGATCCATGGCACCACATTAAAAAAAAAAAAAAAAAGTTCCCAAAACAAAAAAAGCCGGGTGGTGGCGTATGCCTTTAATCCCAGCACTCAGGAGGCAGAAGCAGGTGGATCTTTGTGAATTTGAGGCCAGCTGGTCTACAAGAGCTAGTTAGTTAGTTCCAGGACAGGCTCCAAAGCTACAGAAACAAGTCTGAAAAAACAAACAAACAAAAAACAACAAAAAAGTTAACCTCTCAATCTGCCTTAATCATGGGTGTTTTTTATGGATTAAATGAAGTTTAAATGTTGCAATGAACAGTACTTCTCAAAATATGTACAAGGAAGAATCCATTCTGTTTCTCTTTTATTTCTAATCTTCAGATTTTTTACTAAGATACAATTTAAAGTTGCTAGAAATTTTTTATTTAATTTTGTATGTGCATTAGTGTTTTGTCTATGTTCATGTTTGTGTGTAGGTGTCAGTTCCTCTGGAACTGGGGTTACAGACAGTTGTGAACTGAGATGTGGGTGCTGGGGAATTGAACCCAGGTCTTCTGGAAGAGCAGCCAATGCTCTTAACCATGCGCTATCTCTCAGCCCCTGAAAACTGGTTTGCTATCATTAGGTTGAAATTTCTCTGAAACTTCTACAGGATTCCCTGCCTTACCTTGTTCTGGAGGGGCAGCAGTTGGTAAAACCATACTATAAGATGCAGAGGCTGGAGAGAGGGGAGGCAGAAACCTGAAAGAACTGTCCTCCGAATGTTACCCTGGCACAGCCATGTCTTATGCTTCCTGTTGATCCCCACAGAGCTGAGTCGGCAGCAGACACCCCGGAGCCTAGAGTCCGTCTAGCAGACTGCCCTGTGCCCCCGGCCCACACCATGCATCACCAGTCCGTACTGCACAGCGGCTACTTCCACCCACTGCTGCGGACCTGGCAGGCCTCTGCCTCCACCATCAGTGCCTCCAGCCTCATCTATCCCATCTTTGTCACGTGAGTCCCCAGCAGTGTGCCAGACCTGGAGCAGGCAGTCCTGTTGGAAGGAGGAAGCCCACTTTAGTGGGCTCTCGGTGAAACAAAAGACTTTCAAGAGGCCTGTGAGGTTGAGGACTATGCTCTTTGGAATCATACAAGCTCTGAAAAGAACTTAGTCACTCCAGTTGTAAAGTCAAGATCACCCTTGCCATTCCAGAGCTTTGGTGGTTAAAAGAGGAGGAGGAAGTATCTGAATCAAATGCTATGTGTGCATTAAGGGACCATTGTTAAAAACTGTCAAGCAGTTAGAATTGTTAGCAACCACAGAAGATATTTATGGAGTGCTTACTGCATAGCAGGTACTGTGCTAGGCGTCTGCAGTCCTGGCCTCTTCACAAGGAAGAAAAAGGCATCCTTATGCGTCTCAACTCTGGAGGGCAGGGATTGTTGCCTGGCTCACTGCTCTTATCAGTACCTAGAACACTACCTAGCACATGAGAACTGTTGGGTAAATCCACACAGGATCCAGGTGAAGAGCTAAAGGAGATGCTACGTCTTGGCTCAGATCCCTTAGAACGTACCTAGGCTAAGACACAAGGACCCTCTGAACTCGGAGTTTAAGTCTTTCAGTGCTTTTGCTCTTACTGCCACGCTATTATTGTTCCTGTTACTATTTTAGGCCTGGGTTTGGCCAGGCAGGGGGATCAGACATCCCACCTCCTCCCTCCATCTCTGCTCCTTCATCCTCTCCCAGCTCCCCATCCATCCTTGTCACACAACCAGTAATCCGTAACCCTCTCCAACTCTTGTAGGGATATTCCTGATGATGTCCAGCCTATTGCCAGCCTCCCAGGAGTGGCCAGGTAGGGGTTATGGTGGGTGGCGGGGATGGTGGAAGGAGAGATTTCACAGGTGCAGGTGCCAGGAAGTAGAAGCACACTTTACAGGTAGCAGATATGGAAAGACACTGGAAAGAAGGATTTTGTGGAGAGTAAATTGTTAGCTAGTATGGAAGCAACCTCATAAAGTGACAAGCATCCCACCATCAGAGACATTGTGGCAGAGGCTGTTGTAGGCAGGAACTGAGCTTGAGATGGGACTTGAGTAAAAGGCACGGAGTCTGCCACAGCTAACTGCATAGCTCTGCTGTTTGTGACCCAGTTTGCCCGTCTCTCTGGTGGGTATGTTACTACCTGGTCCTGGACTGTGGGGCTTGCACTCTCCTGGTGCCCTACACAGCTTGGCTCTGCACTGAGGACTTCTCACATGCTAGCAAGTGTGTTTCCACAGAGCTAACAGAAAGGTGCGGAGGCCTGGGCAGGAGACCTGCTCCCCCAGGGCTTCGGCTTCCTTGGCCTTCCCCAGGTACGGCGTAAACCAGCTAGAGGACATGCTGAGACCTTTGGTGGAAGCAGGCCTGCGCGCTGTCCTGATCTTCGGTGTCCCCAGCAGAGTTCCCAAGGTGAAAACTGGAAGAGTGAGGGAGGGGAGGTGAGGACTGGGTGCGCCTGGGCTGGTAAAGAGCTCGCCGCTCCAGCTTGAGGACCTCAGTTCAGTCCCAAGACCCATGTTTGTTCTCCTATGCTGAGGAGGTAGAGACATGGGGCTCCCGGGGGTTTGCGGGACAGCCAGTCTGCCTGATTGGGGACCTGTGGCATGGTGGTGCACACCTTTAATCCCAGCATGAGATTGATACGACAGGCAGCCTCTCTCTCAGTTCAGAGCCAGCATGGTCTATACAGCTAGTTCTAGGCCAGCCAGAACTGCATGGTGAGTGAGACCCTGCTTCCAAAACAAAAAAATTAAACTGAAGTGGAGAGTGATTGAGGAAGACACCCAGTTTTGGCCTGTGGTCTCCGCATGTGGACACACACATGCACATACACATATAAGAAGGAAGGAAAGACGAAGCCCGAGGGAGGTAGGACTGGAGCGCTATGCTCACTGTGGCCTTGCTCTGCTCTGGGCAGGCTTTGGGGGCCATAGCATTGCTGTATTCTTTGCCTTTGACCCCAGGTCAGGAAGCTTATGAGTAGGACTGTGACAGCTTTACTGGGTGGTTCTGCTGTGCTCCGTAAATGGGGCCAGTCCAGCGCCTCTCTCCAGTCTTCAGTGGGATGACAGCGGGCTACCTTCTGAAAACGTGTGTAATAGACGTACCACCTTGTCCTTCCCCTGGCTCCAGGATGAACAGGGCTCTGCAGCTGACTCTGAGGACTCCCCAACTGTTGAGGCCATCCGCTTGTTGAGGAAGACCTTCCCTGACCTCCTAGTGGCCTGTGATGTCTGCCTGTGCCCCTACACCTCCCATGGTCACTGTGGTGAGCTCCTGCATACAGACCTTGTTGTCTCAGCCCAGCTGTCCCCCAGGGTGGGGACAGACAAGGGCCAAGGTGCACTCCCAATCCACCATCTTGTCTCCCAGGCCTCCTGAGTGAGAAAGGAGCATTCCTAGCTGAGGAAAGCCGACAGCGGTTGGCAGAGGTAGCACTGGCCTATGCCAAGGCAGGTGAGTGAGTGCCCTAGTAGCAGAGACGGGGAGTTGGCATGTGGGCAAGAAAGATCCAGAATTCTGAAGGTCACCCTCTGTCCCTCAGGATGTCAGGTTGTAGCTCCATCAGACATGATGGACGGACGTGTCGAAGCCATCAAGACTGCCCTGCTAAAACATGGACTTGGCAACAGGGTATGACCTAAGGGCAGGGAGGGGAGTGAGGATGGGTGGAAGGAGAGGGCCTGGGCTAGCCCTCGGAATATGGCTTAGTCAGTAAAACACTTGCTTGCAAGTGTGAGGACCTGAGTTCGGATTTTCTAACCTATGTAAAAAGCAGGCATGGTGGTGTATGTGTATAATCCCAGTGATGGTGAGGTGGAGCTTGCTGGCCAGCTAGCCTACTACCCTTGGTAAAGTTGTAGGCCAGTGAGAGATCCTATCTCAGAAACCGTAGACAGCACCTAAGGAATGCTGCCGTTGTTGTCTGTGCTCCGCATGCATGTGCATGCACACGTACCCACACGCAAACCAGTACATACAGTGCATCTCAGAATTGAGAGCGATGCTGGGTGAGGCCTTTGGGTTCCACCTCAGCCTCAGAAATCAAGGCCTAGTGTTCAGAGACTAGATTATAGGTCCTTTGATTCCTGCCTGAGGGCCTTCCCTTGTTTCACCCCTGGGATTTGGGAAGGGCTGACTCAGCCTCGACTCCATTGTCTTCTCTCTAGGTCTCTGTGATGAGCTACAGTGCCAAATTTGCCTCCTGCTTCTATGGCCCTTTCCGGTGAGTGGCGTCAACAGTGGTATATTAAATTCCTGGCCCAGTCTCCTGACGCTGGATCCCAGCATTGTGATATTCTTTGCAGGGATGCAGCTCAGTCGAGCCCAGCTTTTGGGGACCGCCGCTGTTATCAGCTGCCTCCTGGAGCCCGTGGCCTGGCCCTCCGTGCAGTCGTTAGTGATCTGAACTTAAGCCCCATACCCACCTGTCCTGTCCTGTCCTGTCCTGTCCCGTCCCTGTCTCAGGCGCTACCCACACCTGGTCCTTATCCCTAGGCCCGGGACATTCGGGAAGGAGCTGACATGCTCATGGTGAAGCCGGGATTGCCCTACCTAGATGTGGTGCGGGAGGTGAAGGACAAGGTAAGGACAATGTAGGGTGGGAGAGGTTGTCCCCTATAGTGGACCCTAAATCCGGGATGGGGGGCGCTCTAGAATCAATCTCTGAGCCAAAAACAGGAGCCCTCTCCCACCCCTGCTTCGGTACTGCCATGGCTCAGCTGTGGACGGGCCCTCAGGGCAGTGATTATTCAGACTGGGCAGGAAGGAAGGGACAGTCACTTGAATCCATTTGCCATTCTCTGCAGCATCCCGAGCTCCCCCTCGCGGTATACCAGGTGTCAGGAGAGTTTGCCATGTTGTGGCACGGAGCTCAGGCTGGGGCCTTTGATCTCAGGACTGCTGTACTGGAGTCTGTGACTGCCTTCCGCAGGGCTGGTAAGCAGGGGTGGGGTTTGTGTCACAGGGCCTGATGGGCACTCTGCCCATGTAAGAAAGCAAAAGTCTTGAGAAGCTTGGATTCTTTGCCCAGAAGTTCGGATCACTGGGCACAAATAAAGAAGAGTATGAGGAAGGGCAGAAAAATGTGCAGTGATGACAGAAATAGGACCGCCATACAGCTTCCTGGTTGTGAGAGCTTGGGCAAGCCGCTTTGTCAGTCTTGGGGTCCTTGTCCATAGGCTGGGATAAGATACCTGGGACGTACTGTCCTGAGGAGTGCCTGAGATAATATGCAGTGTATACTCTGACTACCCTGTACAGCAGACACCTGTTATCCCCACTTACCAGAAAGGTCCATAGAAAAAAAGCAGATTGAGGGCTGGAGAGATGGCTCAGTGGTTAAGAGCATTGCCTGCTCTTCCAAAGGTCCTGAGTTCAATTCCTAGCAACCACATGGTGGCTCACAACCATCTGTAATGAGGTCTGGTGCCCTCTTCTAGGCCAAGAGACACTTAAGGTCATGTTCAACTTCCTTAGCAATCAGGGAAATGCAAATCAGAACAACTTTAAGATACCACCTTACACCATCTTAACACCTGTCAGAATGGCTAAAAAAAAAAGAAAAGAAAAGAAAAAAGCAAATTGAAACCCAGCGGTGGTGGCACACGCCATTAATCCCAGCACTCAGGAGGCAGAGGCCTGCCTGGTCTACAAGAGCTAGTTCCAGGACAGACTCCACCAAAGATACGGAGAAACCTTGTCTCAAAAAAAAAAAAAAAATTGGGAACTGAGGCTCATCACTGAAACCCATGAGGAGATAGTTAGGTCAGCCCTGGCTGGATCTCAGTGACATGGCAGGAGGAAAAAGAACCTCAGCTAGAAATAAATGAATAAATGTCTGTAATCTGGGCCTCAATGTCCCCAGACCAGCTAGGACATTCAGGCTTGTGCTTGCCTGCACATATCACACATCAGCAAATCGGACCCCAGAACAAGAGAATGACTTGTTGAGTGTTTGGAGCTGCCTGCAGCCAGGTTCAGTCTTGGGCTGTGACACCATGCTGTGCCTCTCCATGGTGGCCTTTCCCTGCCTGGCCCTCCTCTCCCAAGTGTGCTAATGTCATAACCCTCTCATTTTTGTTTTCTGTATAGGTGCCGACATTATCATCACCTACTTTGCACCGCAGTTGTTGAAGTGGCTAAAGGAAGAGTGATGGAGAGCATAGGATTTGATCTGGACAGAGCTGCTTGGGCCTCGAATGAAACCAAAGTAAAGGCCACTGCTGAACTGTGCCTGTGCCGTCTTCCTGCCTGTGCTGTTGGCGGGTGTAGCACCATGGGTGGCCCTGCCAACGTGCTGAGCTCCCACTCTCTTTCCCATCTCCCTGCTTCTGAGGTGTGGCTTCAGCTTGGCAGGAGCCAGAAGCCCTAGGCACAGGCCTTGGGATTTGTGACGAGAGGGGAGCAGCTGGATCTTGAACCTCAAAGAAGACTTATGCATTAGTGAGGATCAAATCCTAGAAGCAGAGGGAGTTCCTGGTTGCAGGAGATGCAACCAACACACGAGCACATGTGCGCGTGCACACGTGTGCACACACACACACACACACATACACGACAGTTTCTGAGAACTGCCCAGGGCTATCTGGACGCAGCAGGACACACAGTAGCTTGTCTCTAGTCAGAGAAAGGGGAGTCAGATAAGATATAACAAAGCAGTTTTGAAGTGATATTTGCTTAGAAGGCAAGGGTCAAGACATAGAAGCTGCCCCTCAGCTGAGACCTCAGAGACCCCTTTGCGGGGAGTTTTACAGGACTGGAGGACAGTCCAGGAGGAAGGTGGATAACAGGCTGGAGCTTGGAGCGATTGCTTACCACACCTGGCAGGGACTTTAGATTTTATTTGGCATCTAATGACAGCCTTCTTAAAGATGTTGAGGTGGTTTGGTTTGGTTTGATTTGCTCCACTAAGGACTGAATGCTCACCTCTGCCCCTGAGCTATCCTTCTAGCCCTTCAAGAGAGAGTCTGAAGAGCTAGGAAGTAATGGCACTCAGAAGCAGAGGCAAGCTGATCTCTGAGTTCAAGGCCAGCCTGGTTTACAGAGCAAGTTCCAGGATAGGCTCCAAAGCTACAGAGAAACCTGTCTCGAAAAAACAGGGAAAGAGAGAGAGAGAATCTGGAAAGAGGACTAGAGATTTTGGTGGAAGGGAGTAAGGGTGTCTTTGTGGCAACTTAAGCACCGGCTGCTATCAGTTCATCTGACATGTGACATACACACTGCCACTAATGAAAGTTAGGGCTAGTTTGCAGCTCACCTGACTTCAGAGTCCTCACTAGCACCAAAGCAAGTTCAGTTCAGACTCAAAAGTGAAATGAAATCCATTTTTAAAATGTAGAATTACTGGGTTATAAACTGGCAGCTTCTGAAGTCAGGCTGGTCCTAACTCTTGGTAACTTTCATTTAGAGCTGTGACTGACCTATAAGAACTGATCTTCCTGTTTCTCACCCTGTGAAAGGTAGCCTCTAAAATCAGATTTTTAAAATTGTTTTTATTGAGCTATGTATTTTTCTCCACTTCTCTCCCCACACTCCCAATTTACTCGGGACATCTTGTCTTTTTCTACTTCCCATGTAGATTAGATCCATGTATGTCTCTCATTGGGTCCTCTTTGTTGTCTAGGTTCTCTGCAAAATCAGATCTTAAGAGTCCTAAACATTCCCTTTCTGGGAGCCTGAGCCTAGATCACTAGTTTGAGACACACCATCATTGAGCCAAAAGTATACCAGACTAGAAATGAACTGTCTTATCTCCTAGGCATGTTCCACCACCTCTGAGCTCTTCTCCAGGTAAAATGGTTCATGTGTTAGGGATGGCTTTCCTAGGCCATCCCAGAGCCATTGTCACCAAGTCAGTGCAGAAAGCCAGAAGATGTGCTGCCCTTCAGGTGCAACATGTTAACTGATTTATCCAGGAACTTATTGTAGACACTGAGCAGACACAATGTGAAGTGTGAAGGTCCCCAGGCCCTGACCTTTGAAGGGTCAGAAAACAGTTCCCTGAAGGACCAATATTTGGATGAACAACTGAGACAGAATTGGGCAAGAGTGTTCTAGGGAAAGAACTGTTGTGCAAAGTTCCTGGGACCCAAAGCTAAATGAGCACAGGACGAGTGGCTGGCATGCCAGGAAAGATACAAGCAGGTGACCTCCAGAGTGGAGTTTCAGGCCAAACCACACGGGTTCAAGGTCACATTTCCCTAACTCTATTCCAAGGATGTTGGCAGAATGACCATATTGCATTTTCTCTTAACACCATGACATGGTACAGATGAGATGTTTGGATTGTGTGGGCTAAGTGACCATAGATGTATTTAGGAGGTAAATTGGGCATGAGAGATGAACTTACTTGTCTAGATGGCAGGTGGGCCATTTAGTGGAGAAAACAGGTTCAAGGTAAGTTTAGCTTGGGATTCTTATATAATTCTTAAATAAGTAGCTCCTCCGGGGCTACGTATACTTGTGACAGAACTGGGTAAGACCACAGCTACAAAGAAACCTAGATGTGGCATTCTGATCTGACTCCAAAGTCTCTGCTTTCAACCACTTCTTGACACCTTCCAGTAAGCAGTATGGCTGGTGCATGTGTGTGGTCAACTTTGGCATGGCAGGAAGGCCCAGGAGCCCATTTTCCTTCAGGTGTCAGTCTGAGTGGTGCCCCCTGGAGTCTTGTCACCTAAAGTGTCCACTTGGTGGCAGCCATCTACATCTTTAGAAAGCAATCATGGGCATCTAGGAGGTTAGGGTAGGAGGGGCAATTGTGCCTATGAAGTTAGCAGGATGATTGCCAGGACTTCTAGACAAGTCCCAGCAGCAGGGGAAGGTCGTTTTTTAAAATCATGAAGGACCTGAAAGTCATCTGGAAAGGTTGATGTCTTCCTATGGCTCTGCACCTGTCTTTCACAGTCTGGTGAGGCATGTTATCAGCCTTCCAGATCTGCTGGGTGCTAGGCAGAAGACTTGGTTTTTTGTTCTCAAATGGGCCAGTTTAGACTGTAGCTTGTCTGTTTGACGGGCATTTTAATCAGCTACTTAATTCCCCAGAGAGGAGACCATGGGTTTCCAGCCCTTGTCCCACATGGACTACCAGCCACACAGGAAGGGCCTGTGATTTATGGCGGACCAGATTCTGGTGGGCTTGATTGCAGGCTAAAACAGTTAAATAGAAAAAGCTGCTCAACTGGTTTTCACACCAAGATCTTGATAAGGCCAGATGTGTCCTTGGGTCAAAGACTTACTCTTGGCCTTGTGTAGACTTTATTGCTGTAGATAAGCCTTCCGAGTAAACAATGTGAACCCTGTAACCCTAAAAGGATCCCTAAGATTTGTAATCTCAGAGAAAGAACCATTCTGTCCCTTCCCTGCCAGAAGAGCTGTGGTTGCTCTGCTTGGTCACATGCCTGCCATTTGGTTCACTCACTATGAACTACGAGGGCCAACACAGTTAGTTGAGCTGCCCCATGAAAGGCTGGCAAGGCCCTGACCCTTGTACCAATGATCCTCTGGTGTCACTTCCTCAAACCTGATCCAACAATCTGTCAAAACGTACCCTCTGTATTTGAATTAGTGAACAGAACAAAAGCCAAAATAGTAAGTTTAAAGGTTTACTTCTTGGAAGTGGTGAGATGACTCAACAGATCTAAATGCTTGTCTTGCAAGCCTGACCTGAATTCAATCCATAGCACCCACTGAAAAGAGAGAATTAACTTCCAAAACATGTCTCTTGACTACCACATGCCCACTTTGGTATTCGTGTGTGTGTGCGAGAGTTAATATAATTCTGTAAGCACACTGGGACTGGTTTGTCAGTTTGTGCAGGCAGGGGGATTGATCTCAGCTTCTGTTTCGTTCTGCTACATTACATTTTTCATCTCTTAAGTGTGGTAGCACATTCTTATAAACCCAGCATTGGACACCTGGGGCAGGAGGATTGTGAGTTCAAGGCTATCCCATGCAACATAACTCACAAATCACATGCATGAGCACCAAAGGGGTGGGGAGCATTGAGGTGTCATAAATCCTTTTTTTTTTTTAACACTGAAAGGTAGATACTTTTGAGAAGGCAAAACAAGAGACCTGTAGTTACTAATACAGCCGCTTCAGAAACTACTGAAAGGAGGCATACTTAACAAGGGTATCCTGATTGCCACACCTAAGTACTTATCAAAAGTATTTACTGGTGTTCTCTGAGACACACTTAGTAGGTTCACATGTGCCTGCTGTCTTCAGCTACTTAGATGGGAGGATCATAAGCCAATGTTGGAGATCAACCCAAGAGAAAATTGTTCATAACACTTTCTAATATGTGTGATCATCCCAGACGAACTAACCCAGTGCCATCAGCATTGAGGTGTATTCCATTTTGATTATGGAATGTTACAGTTCTGAAAAGGAACAGTGTGATGCGGATTAATAAAACTTAGAAGCAAAGGAAGATACAAGAATGTGCCTGCCATGCTGTTCCATTTACACAGCTCACAAACAAGTGAGATTACAATTAAAAACACAACTGGTCAGTGGTGACGCTTGCCTTTAATCCCAGGACTCGGGAGGCAGAGGCAGGTGAATCCCTGTGAGTTTGAGGTCATCCTGGTCTACAAGAGCTAGTTCCAGGACAGATAGTACTGTTACACAGGGAAACCCTGTCTCGAAAAACCAGAAGCCCAGATCAGAGGTAAGAAGAGCACTTCCCTGGTTCTGGTTCAGTTCCAGTGCCACGCACATAAAGAAGTGGGTCAGGCTTGGATCTCAGCATTTAGGATTGCTGTGGATGAAATAGGGCAACAACATAGTTCTGTGCTACTGTGTGAGATCCTATCTCAAAAGGGGGCAAGGTGGAAGTTTTTGCTCTCACTTGAGAGATAAGCAAGTGAAAGAAGACCTGCTCATGGCATCTAGATTGGAGGGGGGGTGTCTGGGTAGGGTATACATACTGTTAAAATTCAAAAACATACTTTAAAAAAATGTGGTTTTACTATGTAGCCCTGGCTGTCCTGGAATTTGTTCTGTAAACCAAGCTGGCCTCAAACAGATACCAGTCTGCCCTCTGCCTCTGAGTACTAGGATTAAAGGCATATATACTTTTTCCTGTGTGTTTTGACTGAAACTTTAAAAAGTAAATGAAAATTAAAAGTAATAAGAGATGTGTGCCTGTCAGGTGTGCCCTTGCCTGCGTTTCCTTAGTCTTCAACAGGAGCTCTCATGGAGGGAAATGTTTCATCTAAGAAACTTGATTTCCCAACAAGAAAACAGCCCGAGCTAGCATTCACATAGTAACAAGCCAGAGGACATAGAATGAACTAACAAAAGGCTGAAACTGTCAGGGGAGTTTTGTAATTTAGCTATGGGATGAGAACATATTCATTAAATCATATCCATGTACTATTTGTCTGTTTGAAGGGATCCTTTGGCTTGACACTTGGAGTGACCCTTCTGCTTTGCCTTCCTAACTGGACTTGCCGGTGTGTGCTACCTGGCCAAGTGTACCTACCTTGGAACTTGCAAATCCAAAAGAAGCTAGATACAGAGTATCAGAAACAATCAGAATCTTTCCTGTCATACCCCAGGACACTGGTGACACCTGCAGCTACTATTTCTTCGTTATTATTAATTGTATTTGCTACTAGCAAACCTAGCAGATTCTGGAGGGCCAACAGTTAAATCAAGGTGAGCAGATATACACTGACACTCTCTGGAGATGTGTGGTGTGGTGGCTCTGTATTGTGTGGTATATGACCCCAAACAAAATTCTTAAACATCCATTTAAAATGAATCTTCATAAATCCTCAGAGGTCTTCTATGTGGTCTGTCAGGCCGTCTTCATGTGCAGAGCTATATGGAATGACAGGTGACATTAATTATCTTGGAAATCCACTTAAAGTTAGCCTGGATTCTATTGGAAGTTACTTTGTCTAGTCCCCAGAGTGGAAGAGTTGGGATCTAAACCTAAAGGGTTAGTTGGGGTGACCCTGAAATGAGACAGTCAGGGATTCTGGATTCTATGAGAAACAGGTGGAACTCTGATGTCCTGGCTACCCTTCCTACCTCCATATCTGAGAATTACCCTTGTGACACAAAATCCGTCTGATCCATGACTTTGCACTTTGTTTTCTGAGGCCCAGTGAGAACAAGTCGAGTTCATTCAAAGTCCACAGAAAACCAGGAGATAACATGTTTTAAGAGGTGTTGGTGGAGGAAGGACAGTAAAGAGCAGTGGGAAGTGCCTCTCCCAAAATCCTTGGCTGCACTTAGAGTGCATTTCATGTATTAGCTTGATTTTTGCCTGTTCTTTCATGTTCGTGTAGGCAGGAAACTGCTGTATCCTCAGTGAAGAATGAATGGGTCAGGCACAGAGCACAGGTGCTTGCTTAGCACTTGGCGAATCAACAAAGTTGAGGGTGCAGCTTTGTTTGCTTCGGACATTATTTTTTTTTTTAAGATAAACGTGTTTCAGTTATGAAAACACGACTCTTCCTTACCTAGGCTAGACAAACTCAGTGGTGGCGTGTGTATAATCCCAGCACTTAGCAGGCTGACGCAAGAGATGTTCATGGTCAGTTTGACCTGCATAGTGGAACCCTATCTTAAATCTAAGTGACTAGCCGGGCGGTGGTGGCGCACACCTTTAATCCCAGCACTGGGGAGGCAGAGGCAGGCGGATCTCTGTGAATTCGAAGCCAGCCTAGTCTACAAAAGGTAGTACCAGGACAGGCTCCAAAACTATAGAGAAGCCCTGTACTGTCTCGAAAAACTAAACGAAACTAAAACTGTCTAGGTTACTGCAGAGGACCCCTACCTACTGCCTCAATGACCTCTGTGGATATGACAAGTAAATTCTCTCTAGAACCCTTTGGGGTCTCTCAGAACAGAGGTTTAGCAATAGCGCATTGCTGGAGTCCTCACTACAAGCACTAGGGGAGACAGGCCGAGACCCAAATCCCCAAATCTGTCTAGGTACTTCCCCGGGTGTTCCCATTCCTGGGATGTGGGAAGTGGGGACGCGGGCGGGGGAGGGCAGCGGGGTAGAGAAAAGCTGAGAGAATCACGGGTTGAGATTGTGACCTTGAGAAGCAGGGGGACGACGTGACAGCGTGGGACCGGGAGCAGGGAGGCTACGGGGGTAACGGAAGGAACAAAGACCGGAGACCGGCACGAGGGAGGAGCTTGGTGACGCCCAGAGCAGGGTGGGGCGAGAAGCAATGTCAAGTCGGCGCGGGTCGCGCGCTTCTGCGTCTATGTGGAGCCGGTGGAGCAGCCGCTGTCTCTCTGGTCTCTTTCTCTGAACCAGGTAGGTGGTGGGCCCCGGGGTGGGGGCCGCTGAGCCGTTGGGGGCGCTGTGCAGCCGAGCGGTGGACGCTGGAGCCCGGGTCATGCTGCTTTCAGGGTGGTCAGGCCTGCCTGGAAGCCCCTACCCCTGCTACACCTTTTTTTTTTTTTTTCCCTGGGCCATAGCTGAGCCAGAGGTGTCCCGAGCTGTTTAGGATGTAGTCAGGTTCCTGGCTGGGCCTCGGCCTACCCACTTGAGCAGTAAGACCTTTAAAGTGGTCTCCCTTTATCAAGCTAATTTAAATCCTTCTCTTTGTCACATTTCTCTAAGCGCCCTACCCTACTCGCACCTCTATCTGCGCCTGTTTGGCTGCATTCTGAATGAATCCGGCCCCCTCAGATTCAAAGAGACAGTTTTGTCTGCAGTCAGGTCTGTCTGGGAGAGAAAGCTGCAATCGGTCTCTGACTCCGGGCGGAGAACTGGTGTCTGGGCATTGGGTCAGTTGCCCTCCTGGGTTGGCCTCGGTGGCAGTTGTTATTACAAACTCTAGCAGCTCAGAGCCAGGTAGGAACAGACTGTCTTCTGTCCCACCCTGTACAGGCTCAGCATAACCCAATTTTTGAAAGAATATAAATATAGGTAATCAAAGTCCAGTGGAAGGGAGCCCTGTCTGGACACTTGGGTTCTAATCCTGGCTGTGTCTGCAGACTGACTGACCATAGGCAAGTAACCACCCCTCACTGGCTCCATCCTCCCCTCTCCAGCCATGTTGCTCATCAGACCAGGGACCGTCCTCTCTTTTGACATTACTAATAGGGTTTTTGGTTTTTTGATGAAGTTGGAGATCTTATTAATGATATTTTAATATAGGCTTAAGCATGAGAGTCAGGAGAAAGTCAGGCATACTCAAGCACGGGTCTTCAAAGAAGGATCACATTTACTAATAATTTTAACAGTGTCATGGGCTCTGAGATGGCTCAGATGGCCTGGGTTCAGTTCCCAGCACACACATGGCAGCTCACAACTGTCTGAAACTTCTGTTCCAGGGGATTTGACACCTTCTGGCTCTACAGGCACCAAATGTGACTGAGGTGTACTTACATGAAGGCAAAATACAACATACAGATAATAGCAATCATAACTGCTTCCCAACTTTGACCTACAAAGCTGTGTAGCTGAGCTTAGCTCCACCTGGAGCAGTATACTTTGCCCAGCCTCAAGGCCCCCAGAACTTCATCTGCTAAGGAAATGTCCTGAGCTCAGAGACTGGGTTCTGGACTTACAGCCTCGTGCTACATATTGACTTCATTATGCTTGCTTTGTAGTTATTTGTCTACAAAGAAACCCTTATCATTTGATGCCTAGGAATGCCACAGGGGCTAGAATCTGTCTTCTTCCCCAACATATGGCTCATAAGATGCCCAGAAATTTGGTTTGAAGCAAATGCATAAATAATTTCATTTAGTCGAAAAATCTTCATTGGGTTTTATTTTTTGAGACAAGTTCATCCCAGGTTGGTCTCAGGCTTGCTATGTAGCCAAGGATGACTTTGAACTTCTGAGTCTCCTGCCTTCTCCTCCTCCTAGTCGCTGGGATTATAGATGTATGCCACTATGCCAAGCTTATTCGGTATGGCTATCAAACCCAGGCTTTCTGTATGCTAGGCTAGGCAAGCACTCTACCAAATGAGCCGCAGCTCTAGCTCCAGCCTCAAGATCTTGAGGGGTTGGGTGAGAGTCACAGGTGTTCAGAGAGTAATTTCTCAGGACATGAACTTTGTCCTTCAGAATGTTGACCCAAGTGTCTAACATCAGGGTCCATCTCACCTGCCAATGTTCACTCCAGGATCTTGTGCTGAAAGGCATTTCCAAAGTGCCTCGTGTCCGCCTACAATTCTGACCTACACAGCCTGGGAAGCGTAGAGGAGACCTGAACCAGTTTAGTGTCTTCTTTGATCTGGAACCCTACAGTGACCGTGATGTCCATGGCACACCGGCTGCAGATACGTCTTCTGACATGGGATATAAAGGATACCCTGATCAAGCTCCGCCGTTCTGTTGGGGAGGAATATGCCAGCAAGGCCCAGGCCCATGGGCTGGTGGTAGATGCCACAGCCCTGGAACAAGCCTTTGGACAGGCATACCGAACTCAGAGCCACAACTTTCCCAACTATGGCCAGAACTGTGGCCTTACCTCCCGTCAATGGTGGAAGGACTTGGTCCTCCACACCTTCCACCTGGCAGGGGTCCCAGATGCCCAGGCCATTATTCCCGTTGCTGATCATCTCTATGAGGACTTCAGCAGTCCCTCCACCTGGCAGGTGTTGGAGGGGGCTGAGACTACCCTGAAGGAGTGCCGCAAGCGGGGTCTGAGGCTGGCTGTGATCTCCAATTTTGACCGACGACTAGAGGACATCCTAGTAGGCCTTGGCCTGCGAGAACATTTTGAGTTTGTTTTGACTTCTGAGGCAATGGGCTGTCCTAAACCAGACCCACGAATTTTCCACGAGGCCTTGCAACTTGCTCATGTAGAACCTGCAGTAGCAGCTCATATTGGGGATAGTTACCCCTGCGATTACCAGGGGGCTCGGGCTGTGGGCATGCACAGCTTCCTGGTGGTAGGTCCAGAGCCTTTGCACTCCTCAGTCAGAGATTCTGTACCTAAAGAGCATATTCTACTCTCTCTGTCCCATCTCCTGCCTGCCCTTGACCTTCTGGAGGCCTCAAGCCCTCTTGTCACAAGTCTGACGGGGAAGTAGGTGGGACCAAATAAATATTCTTTCTCCCCTCTCCTACCTCGATAAACTATTCTGATCCTAGAACAGCAAGAGCTTGGCAGTAGCCTAGTCTTTGAGCTTGCTCATCATTCATACCTCCATCCCTTTTTATTATTCTATGGAGGGGGGTGTGGGTCAGAGGCTAATTGTATAGACTCTGGTCTCTCCATCTTTCCATGGGTTCTGGGGACTGGGCTGAGATCACAGAGTTTGTGCAGCGCGTGCTGTTATGCACCCAGCCGTCTCGCCAGTTCCCTCTGTCCTTTCTATCCATGGAGGGACCCTACTCACAACCAGGTTGATGTGAATGCACTCTAGTCCACACTGGCCTGGAACTCATGATCTTCCTCCATCAGCCTTCTCTTCTAAGAGCTGGGGACATGGATCAGTGGTAGAGCACTTGTCTGCCTTATGAGGCCCTGCATTCAAACTAGATAGATTCTCATTCTCTCTCCCCCACCTTTACAGCAAGGGCTTGTTGTCACTGGAGGTCTGAAACCCCACTGTGCAACACACAAAATCAAAAAAGCCCAGAGAAGTTGAAACAGAAATCCCCTTCCCAACCTTGGAACCTCAGGATTTGATGGATTTGAGAGCCAGGGTGCTGGCCATACAGCACGAACGCTGTGCACTGGCAGCCCTGAGAGGAGGGCAGTATAACTGTTCTAAGAAGGACAGTGTTGGCTTGTGCCTGCCCTGCGACAGATACCCTCATAAATATTTTCTTTTGTTTTTGAGACAGGGTTTCTCTGTGTAGATTTGAAACCTGTCCTGGAACTCTCTCTGTAGACCAGACTGGTCTTGAACCCACAGAGATCCACCTGCCTCTGCCTCCCAGAGGGCTTAAAGGCATGTGCTACCACACACAGCCCACTAAATTTTTTTTTTTTACCTCAAAGCTATTCAGTGGGCAGAGGTGGCATAACCCCCACTTTATATATGAAGAAACTGAGATCCAGGGCTTAATCTGTCTGTGGTCACACTTGTGAGGAAACCTGGATTCCAAATTTGGCCTGCCTGACTCCAAAATCTATTGATTTAACCACTGGGTTACAAATAGACAGGGACCCATGTCATGTGAGACAGTGCAGTGGAATTTTTTTGCCTTTCAAGCCAGGGTCTCTCTGTGTAGTCCTGGTTGTCCTAGAACTTGCCTTGTAGATCAGGCTGGCCTTGAACTCCTGGTTTTGCCTTCCAAGTGCTGGGATGGGTGTGGGCCATGACACCTGGCTGATTTTTTTTTTTCAATTCAATTTTCCTTCCTGTCTTACCTATATAGATGTTGTCTATTAGATAAATCTGTGACTTGTTCATTGCTGGGCACACGGGATACCATGGGCTATTAGCACAGATAAACATGAGTATATATGCTCGGATACACACAACAGTGACTCTGGAGGAGTATCTCACCAGGGAATAAAGCTTGGGTAATATCTGGACAGGCAGGGGAAGAGGTGTGTTTGCAACAGCCCCACCATGAACTGTGAGCTGAACACTGCTACAGCACCTGAGTTGGTGGTCAAGGCATGGCATGGGGCCTTTGGATACTAGTGGAAGAGGGTGACTTTGTCCCTAGATTTTTTTTTTTTTTTTTAACAGAGCCCACGTCCAGGCAACAGCAGAGCTCTTCAGACTGGTGAAACCTTTCTGGATCTGTCTGCCTTGGATCTGATGACTCAGTAGTGACTCCTAAGGGTCAGGCAGTGAACACAAGTCATGAACTGTGGTCCCAGCTACAAGGGTCTCAGAAATCTTCAACAAAAGTTAGTTGACAATAGCAGACCTGTGGATTTGATCTGACTGGTGTTTTGAATAAGTGAGTAAGCAAACCTAACAAAGCATTTCACATATGGACATGGTAGCACATGTCTGTAACCCTGGCATTCTAGAGGTGGAGGCTACATAATGAGTTCAAGGCCAGCCTAGGCTATGTGAAATAGTAAAAAGCAACAAATGAGCCAGGTGGCGGTGGCACACATCCTTAATCCCAGCACGTGGGAGGTAGAGGCAGGCTTGTCTACAGAGCGAGTTCCAGGACAGCCAGGGATACACAGAGAAACCCTGTGTAAAAAACAAACAAACAAAAAACCCTTATGATGACCCATGTTTGCCCTGGGCCTCCACAGAGATGGAAGGGAAGACTCTACAACAATAAAGCTATCCTTTGATGACTTCTGCATGTGCACCATGGCACATGAATATCACCTCATATTAAGCACACATAATAAATTTTAAAATTAAAAATCAAAAAGACTAGGGAGAAAGAAAATACTAGTGAGCAATGCTTGCTCACTACTAACATGAACCCAAATTTGATCACCAAAACCCACATAAACTTGCCAGGTATGGTGATGTGCGCTTGGAATCCAGCAGCAGGGAGACTAAGACAGACAGGTCCTTGAGGCCCACCGGCCAGTCCGGCCAACTGGAGACTGTCTGCAGAGGGGAGATGGCACTTCTGAAGACGGCATCTGGCCTTCATATGCACTTACATGCATGTGTGCCCAAATTGAACACACAGTTCTCCAAAGATCTTCCTGATAGCCATCTTGGGACCACATTTCTGCACGGCAATAAGGGACTGAAGCAGAACAGCGATTATTTGCCAGCTGGATTTGTGACCACCCTGATTTTCAAACTGCTCAGTTTGCAGTGCTAGGAATTGAACTCAGGGCTTTTGGCATGCTAGCCAGGTGCTCTGCCACCAAGCTTCCTCCCCAGTTCTCGCAAAAATATTATCCTCAGATGAACTCCTTATGAAGGAAATGGCAAAGAGACGTTCAACATCTTGGTTCAACATCTCCAGGCCCTTTCTGCTGGGGGAGCCATGGCCCACTTATTTCTAAGCCTGTACCTAAGGCTGCCATGCAGCTTTGAAGCAAGTTACAGCAAAGACATCACTAAGCGTTCAGAAGCCTCTAACAACACTCCTTTCCCCTCCGCTCTTCTGGTTTGAAGCTCTCCAGTCAGGTCTCCACCCCAAGGAAAGAGTCATGATGTGGGGTGCTCATCAGCACAGTGAGGGGGATCACCCTGTTACAGGCAGGTCCATGCTAGAGCTCAGCCTGGGACAAATGCCCACAACTGTGCTACAAGCACATTTCCTGGGGATAGGACACTGGTGCCATGGTAGAATGTGGGAAGAGGACATGACACCTCCAGGCCTGTTTTCTGGCGAAGAGCTGCCTGGCAGGTTGTCCTTTGTGTGCTAGAAAAATATTCTCTCCACAGGCTGTGTCATGAAAAAGACCAAGAACTACTGATCTGAGAGGCTAGGGAATCTTCACCACAGGCTTCTCTGCAGAGACACCTCCAGGGACTGCCACATCACAGGTCACAACCTGCCCAGCCATATACTCCCTCACTGTACACTAGCCATGCACCAGGAACCATGTTGGATGGCAGAGACAGATTTATGAGACCCTCAGAAGAGCACAAGGAATGGTGGGTTTGGGAGAGTAAGGCCAAGAGAGAAGCAGGTCCCCCACAGATCATCAACATTGAAAGGTTATGTCTGAGTTTGAAGCAGATCCCATCTCTTCAAAAATTGCCCATGGGGAAGACCACACACATCACCGGGGAATAGGCCACTAGCAGGAAGCATGGCCTGGCCTGCAAGGGTGATGGGGGGCATGGATCTGGCCTCACTGTGGCCACTGGTGAACGATGGAGATGAGCTGGTCAGCCACAGCAAAGACTGGGAGCAACGGGCGAGGGAAAGACGTGCGGTGGATGTGAAGCACCGACCCTGAGGCAGGCTCACAGAAGACCAGCTCTCCTGCTTGGAGGTCCAGCAGCACGCCCAGCTGTGCTGGGCACCGAAGCAACGCCAGAGGCTCATGCTGCCCATTGTGTGAGAAACGGAACTCTTGAGCATAGCGGGAGAAGACCCAGGAGAAGGCATTGTGGCCCAGGCGGCAGTCACTGCCAGAGCCCTTTCGAGGCAGCTGGGCTGAGGCGACACCCACTTTATAAGCACAGCTGTGCTGAACATTCACTATCCAGGCGTGGAGTCCAGCCTGGAAGGTGGTGGCAGCCAAGGCATTAGGCCAGTGGTCAAAGCGTTCGGGGTCATCTGAGCAGGCCTTGGACTTCTTGGCACTGAAGGTCAGGGTCCGTCGATCTTCAGACAAATGCAATAAGGGGCTGACAGTCCTTTCATTGATATGCACCTCCTCCATGCCTGTCAGAAAGAATCCTCAGGGTTGTCCCGAGTCCTACCCCTGCTCCATTCCTAATCTGCTCCTACCAGGTAGTCTAAGGTTTCTTACCACTCATTGACCTCTGACAAGCCATCTACTCTCCCTAAGCCTCAGTTTCTTCCTCTTTAAAGTATTTGTCACAGGGTAGTCATGGGGACCAGCTAAGGCAGTGTGTGTCAAGTGCCTCACATAGACCATGCTGAGTAGCTGGAGCCAGGAGAACACCGGCTATTGGTCTAAAATCTTCATGTGCAAATTATGATAGAAAGAAGTAAGTTGTCCAAGTTCCCACATCAAGCTGGTGGTAGGGTCAAGTGAATACCCAGTATTTTAGTTTTCCCTATCTTACTGCTTTTGAGCTGATCCTATCTGTGGCTTCCAGAGCTGATGTCCTGAGGGCAGAGCCCAAAACTAGGAAGCACGACAAAAGCAGTTCTCAGAAGTTAACTGTGATACCAGGATCTAGAGCACACAAGCTATTACTAGCCCTAATAATAATTACATATACATATATTACATGGATAACCTGCAGGGGAGAGTTAAAATTGAGAAAGCTTCAGTCTATCACCAGGGGACATACGAGCTTCCACCTAACACAGGGGAATTCAGAGAGACAGTAAGTTTCGCCTCTGACAGCCCAGTATGCAGCACAAGCCCACATTGAACACCAGTCAGTTTTGTTCTTCTCTTGTGTTTGAGACAGGGTCTCAGATGGGGAAAGAGGCAGCTAGCCTGGCTGTGAACTCAGACAGCGTCTCAGAGAGGGAGAGAGGCAGCTAGACTGGCCTCAAACTCAAGAGTTCCTGCCTCGGCTGCCCAAGCGCGGGGCATCACCACACTCAACCATTTAGACCGGTGTTTGTTAAATGAATGGGTGAGGCAAACCCTGGCAGCTTCACTGTGGTACCAGATGCTCTCCAGGTGGATGTCATTCTACTTTAAAAAGGAATCTGAGGTTTCTAATAAATGATAAGGAGTTGTCCCAGAAAGGTGAGAGGACAGAACTTAAAGGAACATAATTAATCCTAACCCTAACCACAGAGAAACGGGAAGGGAGGATCCGGTCAACCCCTCCCCGTCCCCACCCACACAGGCGGGCAGTGCTGCAGTCTGGTAGCTCCTAACCTGAGAGAGACCCGAGGACCGATGTTGCCCAGAGCTGAGTCAGTAGTGGGCTCCAAGCACACTTCTCGTTAAAGCTTAGTTTGTCCGACTCCTGGGGATCCAAAACGCCCTCTGCTTCCTCAGCCCTAATGCAGGGGGGAAAAGAGACAGAGGTTCAAGAAGGTTCTGGAAATGCACCTGGATCCACATGAGTGAGGAGAGGAAGACAGAAGTAAAAGCCTTCCTTTGTAGGTGACACCATGATTGTATTAGCCAGAAGGGAAAGTGGCTTTTCCTGATTCCCCCTCCCCAGGGACCTTCATTCCAGCAAAGCAAACAGTATATAGGGAAATATATTCCTTAATATACCAGTTAAGACTGGTATTAAAAGTGGGGGCAGGGCCTGGAGAGACCTCAGCAGTTAAGAGTGCCTACTGCTTCTGCAGAAGTCCCCAATTCCAATACAATCACCTGTCACCCCCAATTTCAGGGGATCAGAAAGCCTGTGTGAACACTTGCACTCACCAACACCCCCCCCCCACACGCATGCAAACACAGATGAAATAAGGAAAACTTGGGAGTGGAGACTGGAGGTTGTGCACTCTGACAGCAGAGATGGGATAGGATCCGGGCCTCTGGAACTGCGGTGTGATAACATTTCTTTATATACTATCCGGAAAATATCTCACCTCCTCTAAAACCCACTGTGACAGTAAATGTTTCCCTGGTTGGTCCAAAGATCCCAGCCACTCCTCGGTTCTTAAACACAAACACCCCTAACTGAGGATCGCACAGAACTGGGAAATTTAGTCATCAGGATGGAATTCCTCGAAGCTGGGGAGGTGATAGGTAAATCACTTGCAGTACAAGTTGAGGACCAAGGGTTGAATCCCCAAAACCCAGGTAAAACATGATGAGATAACATGTACCTACGATCCCTGTGCCTCTAGGCGAGATGAGAGGTGGAGAAAGGAAGCTCAAAGGCCAATTAGCCTGGTGTAGGCTAACAAGGAGACCCTGTCAGAACCAGCATCTGAGATTGTTCTCTGTCCTCCACATGCACGATGATATTCACACACACGAACATGCAGGCATATATAGAGACAAAACACATACACACACACACACACACACACACACACACACACACACACAAAGATAAAGAAAAAAAACCATGAGGGCCAGAGAGATGGTTCAGCAGTTATGAGGATTTGTTGCTCTTGTAGAAGACTCTGGTTCAATTCCCAGAACCCACATGGAAGCTCTCAACTTCCTTAACTCCAGCTGCAGAGAATCCAATGTCCTCTTCAAATATCCTCAGGCTGCTCCACATAATGGTGCACTTACATGCACACAGACGCACGTGCACACACACATACATGCGCACACACACACACACACAATAGGTAAATATTAAAATGAACCAAACAACTTAAAGGAGGGACTGCATAAGAGCAGGATGCGGTTTATCCAGATGTTTGGCCTCTGTGTTCACTGTTTTATATATGATCACTTAGACTGTGTTGTAATGGGAAGGTAGTAGGTTTTCCATCTGACACCAGAATGGAGCTTTATGGAAGACACTGAGTAGAAAATGGGAGCTGGATTCAAGTCCTGCTTCCATGTAAAAAAAAAAAAAAAAAAAAAAAGAATAGACTTGGCCCAGTTGAATGAGCCCAGGCACCATTCAACACATTTTCCCCCTCAACCCGAAATGAAATCTCAAAGGGACAAAAAGTGAAGCGGGAACTTATCTAATACTTTGTAGTCCTCCAATCTGGCTTCTCAGAAGGAATGTTCCTACCACATCTAATTCTGAAGATGGCTAGAGGCCATCTGGAGGTGCTCCTCGGATGCACGCAGTCTCTGTGAGACTGTCACTGACTGGCCTAGCCTGGCAGAATGAGATGAGCAGTCTCAGAAGTGAGGAAGTACAAATGCTGACAAAGGTTGTTTGTGGTGAACAGAGAGAGCCTGTGCTCTCAAAACATAGCAGCACTATGTGGAGAAGCCCCAGCTAATGGGGAGACAGGAGGATCAGTGTCAGCAACTAAGCTGTCATTCCAGAACAGAGCTGAGACCATGGACTAAAGTCAAAGGAGAGCCACCTAGTCCAGCTACTACGTGGTACAGGACACAAAAGCCATGGCCCCAAGGTACACTGGGACTTGAATACAGCAAAGCCTGGCTGGAATCGAAACATTCTGTCTATGCAGCGGGGACTTGTTGCCACTCTTAGGCAAGAACTGAGCCCAGCCACCAAAGATATGGAAATACCAGAGCCAACAAAGGCCGTTCTCATTAGATAAGTGAGATCCCACCTAGACGGGCCTGACAACAGCTCTTGGGAGAGCACAAAGCACTACACACAAATCCTCAGCTCTACCAGTAGGTTTCTCAATGGAAGAAGTATGGACTCAGCAATTCAACAATGTGCTTAAGGACTAAGCAAATGCATAAAGCTATTGGCCTTGTTGGGAGCTGATGTTCTTTTTTGTTTATTATTATTATTGGTGGTGGTAGCGGTGGTTTTTTGAGAGAGGGTATCTCTATGTAGCCCTAGCTATCCTGGAACTATGTGGATCAGGCTGGCCTTGAACTCACAGAGATCTATCTGCATCTGTCTCCCAAGTAGCGGGATTAAAGGTATGGGCCATTAGGCCTAGCCTAGGAGCCAGGGTTCTTAGTATAAGATACAAATATGGAACTGGAGGCAGGCAAAGGCAGTGTTAACTGCAGTGTTAGACTGGAATTAGAAGTTATGATACAGATTCATGCATAAGAAGTCGCAAATATCCCCAAACTCTGATTAAAGGTCCAGTACAATGACATGTCAGTAGCAGCGAGAACACTTAGTGTCTCATGTTGGCTTTGAGATATCTCATCCTACTAAAAACAGATATAAGACCCCTGGAGAAACAGCTGGTTCCAGGACTGGGGCAGGTAAAAACCAATCTGAACCAGGGATAACTTTTTAAAGAATACTTTTTAGATTTCTTTTATATATATGAGTGCTTTGCTTGCATGTAAATATGTGTACCACATGTGTATCTGGTACCCAAGGAGGTCAGAAGAAGACATCAGATTATGGGTTGCAAGCCACCTTGTGGGTGCTGGGAACCAAACCCAGGTCCTCTGTAAGAGTAAGCTCTCTTAACTGCTGAGCCAGCTCTCCAACCCTCCCACCCCTGGGGACATCTTTTGTGCCACAGTAATAAAATACTCAAAGAAGATGGGGACCTGTCAAATAGACAAGCCAATTACTACTGGTCAAATGCGAGCAACCTGAAGATCAAAATAACCACAGCGGCAGTGATGCTTTACTATGCAGCAGATGAAATCAGAATCTGGGACTGGCACTGATTCCATAAGAGAGGGAAGAAATAAGAAAACAAATGAACAGCCCAGGCAGAAATTAGCATGGGTGCAAAACTCTTGGGGTAAAAGTCTGGAAGCTAACAGGAAACACACAGAAAGTGCCTTTCATTGTTGGTTCATCAATTATGAAAGAGAAAATACAGCCTTATAATGAAGAACCTGGCTGACGACACCTGAAATGCCCAACACTGCATTCAAGTGTTCAAACTTAACAGCCTTGATAACAGGATAGTGACATCACAGCCCACACTATGATGGGTTGTGAACTGGACCTTTACGAGGTATTCTCCCTCCCCAGGAATGGATAATCTGAATCTACTTCTGTGGGAATAGTATGTCTCACTGAATGACAATCTATAAAAGGGGCCTGAATTCGTAAAGACCAAGGGATGGTTTCAGATTGAAGAAAACCAGAAAACTCAGGAGAAAACAAAAAAATAACAAAACAAAACCCATTGTTAAGAATGGCACAACTGGGCCTAGCGGTGGTGGCACTTGGGAGGCAGAGGCAGGCGGATCTCTTTGAGTTCAAGGCCAGCCTGGTCTATAGAGCGAGTTCCAGGACATCCAGGGCTACACAGTGATACCCTGTCTTGAAAACACAAACAAAAGAAACAGATCTTTGTTTTCAGGATCTATGTTGAAATATTCTGAAACTAAATTTCATGTTCTCTGTGGAATATCATAAAATAGGCCAGAAAACAGGTTGTTCATACACACTACATATAAGATGACAGATGACAACTACAGATGGATAACAGATATATGTAATTAAAAGGAGGCAAAACACACACACACAAAGCCACATATATTCCAATTAAATAAGAAATCCCAAATCCCAAATCTAGTCAAACAAAGAGTTTGGAATTCCACATCTAAGACTGGTGCACGGACTCGGTGGATAAAGGTGCTTGCCACAGAGCTTGGCGACCCAGGACTCATGGTGGAAGCAGAGGAACAACTCCCACAAGTTGTCCCTGACCCACACATGAGCCATGGCACCCACATGCACCTACACACACAAAGTAATTAACTAATTCTTTAAAACCAACCACATCTCTAGGGAAATAGATTGGGAAGGGTTGATTTGATAAAGGCTCGCTTTTCATTTTAAATCATTTTTATTTTAGAGGGCTGGGAATTGAACCCAGAACTTTGTACAAACCAGGTAAAAGCACTGTATACCAAGCAATAACCCTATTGGGATTGGCTAATCACCTTGCCTGGCAAATTTTATCCATTTGGTCATTTCCTCAGGCCCTGGCCTCTCAACCTTTTAGCATTCAGAAATGACCTGTTGAAATTCTTTAACTACTCAACAATTAAGATGGGAAATTTGAGTTATCACTTAAAGACTTTTAAGACTTAAGTCATAAAGACTCTTTCACTGCAGAAAGAAAGGTAGAGGAGACACCAAGGAAGCAGGTATCAGGTGAGCCCAGGCCCAGTTCTGAGTCTCAGGATTCTTATCCAGGGTAACCATAGTTGAAGTAGGATAAAGTTTAGGAAAGCCCAGGGCAAGGCCCTAGCTAATAAGTATTTGCTTCACTGCCTTTTGATATGGATCTGAAGAAGACCGGAGGGTGAGAAGGCGTGGGCCTGACCTCTGACCTTGGAGCTAGGCTTTAGGAAGTTGCTTAGCTCCGTGCCTGGGAAGAAGGAAGGGGGTCTCAGTGACAGCCTGAGCAAATTACAGGGCCACACTCACCTCTCAACAATCTCGTGCTCCTTCTGCTGCAAGAGAAGAAAACACGGTCAGGTTGGCAGCAGAAACCCAGTATGTGAACATGACCTGAACACATTTCACTGCATACAACTGTGTGGATGCAGGCTTCACAACAAAGGCCCAGACAAAGCTTTCTGGGCTGTTCTCTCCCATACACACAGCTCCTCTATCCTCCTAACATACACAAAAATGAACCAGCCATTGCCCCTACCCTGTGGCAAACCAGGCTCCTCTTAACTCCAGTTCAGCACCATCTTCCACAGAGCCAGTGCCTCCCGCCATGGAGACCACCTGCTCTTAGATGCCTGTGATTCTGAATCTTTTATTGTTGGGACAGAACGTGCCCTTGGCTGGAAGCTGGTGCTGAGTGAATTCACAATCTGGGGCAGTCAGACAACCTCACTTGACAGGCAGGGGCTGCCTGCTTGCTCTTCATTCTTCCTCTGTGGGGAGACACTCAGGTGTCTACTGTCTCTCAAAACTGGAGGCTTCTGCATATCTATAAAGTACTTTGAAAGCAGTGCACTAAATACTAATTGTGATTATGTCTGGTAAACCCAAGAATGTGTTGTTTATATTGGGGCCTTATCTGCAGCAAGTGCTGCCTTCTCCCCAGCGCTTCTGAGCAACTCCCTGCACCTGGGTACTTTTCTCAGCACTTGTAAGTCACTTCATCCAGGAAGCTCTGGCCCGCCCTCCTGCCCTCCGAGGGATCCCTCCACTACCAGGACACATTCTACTTGTCAGTTTATGTAGCGACTCTTAGGTAGAGCTCGGAGCAACTGCAGCTGTGCCCTGGGACTCTGCCCCATTACACAGCACATAGGCACTCAGTAAGTATTTGCTTGCCGTTGAAAGTATGTTGCTATCAGGTGCCAAATACTCAGATAATTTTATTTCCCGTCTCATGTTAAGAATAGAATGATATTAAACATAGTAAAGAAGATAGCTAAAGAGACTACTGCCAGGGGATCTTGCAGTAGCTGAGAGAGATTGAGTTCAACTTTGAATGCAGCATGGGAACTGAAGGCCTTGGAGCAGGGCGGGATCACTGGGTGGAAAATCACTAAGAGCAGTGGTTCTCAATCTTCCGAATGTTTTGACCCTTTAATACAGTCCCTCATGTGTGGTGAACCAGTCATAAGATTATTTTCATTGCTACTTCATAACTATAATTTTGCTGCTGTACGAATCATAATGTAAATATCTGTGATTCCCAACCCCTGTGAAAGGGTTGTTCAACCCCCTAAGGGGCCGCAACCCACAGGTTAAGAACTGCTGACTAAGAGGAAACATTGAGGGGAAGGGAGATCCTAGCTAAACCTAGCTGACAGGATTCTTGCTGAAGACAGACCAGGATGACCAGACACCCCTTGGGGATAGTGGAGAGGTGGAATCTGATAAATGCCAAGGGCTAGCAGATGTCAGTGGTGGGGGCTTTTGGCCAAGCTGATTTAGCTGGGTTCTTTGTTACAGAAGCACATCGACGGGCCAGAATAGAAACAGCGTCACAAGTCTGGCAGAAACCACGGTCACTCATCCCTGCCCCAGGGCCATCCTTTTGGCATTCTTGAGGCCTTCAAATCTGGGGGAACCTGGCCAACCCTCCGTGTCCTCACCCTCTCCCGACTTACAATCAGCTGGAGGTCATCCAGATGGGTAAGCATGCCCACCAGGCTGGTACGGAGGGTGTCCAGCTTTTTCAGTGCCTCAGTCCAATGTGTCTGCTGAGTCAGGATACTCTGGTGAGCCCGCTCCTCTTCACGGAGCACCTGCTCCAGCAATCGCTGTTCCTCAGTCTCACACAGGTTCCTCACCAGGCTCATCCTCTGGATAACCAGCTCCCTCGTTGCACTAGCCGTGCTCTGGCAAGGGATAAAATGAGGAGTCAGAGACAAAGTCCCAGTCACAAGTAGCAGAAAGGATGCCAACATTGATTGACAGTGTCTGCCATGGGCAGAGTACGGAGAACAAAGGGACTCAAGCCATTTACTTTGACACCCTAGTATTAAGAGTTCCGAAGTGTGGCCATGTCTCAGAAGGTCATGACCACAGTTTAAAAGGTGGGTGGGGCTTAGAGATGAACTAGCATTGGAATCATGATGGTCATGGGACAAAAATGAAGGAATCGTAGTGCTCATAGGGCATAATGGCCTTAAAGAGTTATCATCAGCCAGACCCATACAAACCAGGCTCCAGTTGAAATTTCACCCTGCCCAAGGGCCAAAATCTTATCCCCTCCTAAGGCTTGTCCATCCCAACTGGTTCCAACAACAGAGTTTTTAATGTGCCATCAAGGAACTCTGAAAAAACTTTCGGCTAAAGATGTTTTTGTTTGTTTTTTTTTTTTTGTTTTTCCAGTGGGTTTCTCTATGTAACCACCCTGGCTGTCCTGGAACTCCCTCTGTAGACCAGGCTGGCCTCGAACTCACAGAAATTTGTCTACCTCTGCCTCCCGAGTGCTGGGATTAAAGGACTGTGCTACATTGTCTGGCTCAGCTAAGGATGCTAATGTGCTCCCAGTGGTCAGGTTCTGGCTGCAGTAGGTACCTCCAGACACTCTCAGTGACTGAGCGGGAAACTTCCTGCTAGCCTGGACACTGCGAGCAAGCCCATCCTCCCAGCTGTCATCTAGCCCTGCTCCCTAGGCCATGCGTCAGAACAGAGCGGCCTTCTCTGTGTCAGAGGGCCAAGGACAGTTGCTTCCCTGGGCCCTGCCCCTGCAGACCTGCTTTGTACAGTTCAGGAAACAGTCATCCTTCTTTTACAGAAGAAACCAAGACCGATGATCTTCATGGTGTGGAGGAGAGAACAGCTTAATGAATATCAAGGAGACTCACTTGAGTCTGAAGCACACTGACCTCACCTGTAACTGCAGCTCACTTGCTCTCTTGGCCTCTACTTTTGCTGCCTATGGCCACTTCCTACTATAGCTGTTCCTTTTTAAACTGAAATCCTGTGTGTGTGCGTGTTTGCCACATGCATGTTGGATCTCCAGGAGCTGAAGTTAAGTGCAGTTCTGAGCTGCCCAAAGTAGGTACTAGCAACCAAACTCAGGTTCTCTGGAAGAGCAGGAAGTGTTCTTAACTGCTGAGCCACCCTTCTAGCCCCTAAATTTAAGTTTTTGCCTTATTATGTTTTAAAAAACAAACAAAAATAAAAACAAAGAAACCAACCTTTTCAGTGATTTGTCTTTGTATCTGAAATGAAGGCAATGCCCCCGTGACCGAACCTCTTGTTTCTCTGATTTTACTTCTTCCTGCCGTCTCCCCTGTTCACACTGCTTCAGCCTTGCAGGACCTACTGCCCAGAAGCTCGGGCACCCTCTGCCCAGGCCTGTGGCATTGATGACCTGTCTAGACACTCTGCAGGTGTGCGCATCATTGCTCCACTTCTTAGGTCTCTGAGCAAAAACAAACCTTTTCTTCAAACTTTTCTTTATTGTTATTTTGAATGTATGCGTGAGTAAGCATCTGCACGTGGGTGTGCACACCACAGTGCATATGTGGAGGTAAGAAGACAACTTTAGAAAATTAGTCTCTCCTTCTGTCTTTATGTGGCTTCCAGGAACAAACTTAGGTCAGCAGGCTTTTGCAGCAAGCAATTTACCTCTGTTTTGTTTTTGTTTCTTCAAGACAAGATTTGTCTGTGTAACAGCTCTGGTTGTCCCGGAACTCACTTTGTAGACCAGGCTGGCCTGGAACTCAGAGATCTGTCTGTCTCTGCCTTCTGAGTGATGGGATTAAAGGCGTGTGCCACCACTGCCCAGCAATATCAACTTTTCTTGATGAGAGCATTCCTTATCACAGCATAAGTCACTGAACCTGTCCCTCAGGACATGTTGGCCCCTCTTCCTCAAAGAATGTATTGCCTTCTGACATTAATACATATTTTATTCTTTATTGTCTGTGTCTCCTGACCAGAATGTAGCATTCATGCGAACAGGCACTTTCACGTTTTGTTCACTATAGAATGCCTAGCAAACAGGCAGGCCAATGGTGCCTGGCATATGAAGTGCTCAGTAAAGGTTTCTTAAAGGAATAGTAAAATGTTGGAAGTCATGTCAGGATCTGCTACTATAGCTTCTAGTTTATATTCTACTGAAGGCTTAGTCAGTGCAATAGGACAAGAAAATAAAAACTGTGAGAGAGTCAAAGACAGACTGAGATAGAGAAATCAAGATCCTGCAAACAGGGGAGATGAATGCAGAATAGGTAGACTCCTAGCTGCTTTCTGGTCACTGGTTCTGTTCCTTTAAGCTTCTGAGAGATGTCTGTTGCCCTATCAATGAAGTTTATGCCAGTTTAGTTTATGCGATTAAAAGAAACTTGGTTAAGGCAGTGCCAAACTTATTCTGTATGCTATGTGTATAGGTGGGGGTGGGTGAGGCACAGGGCACATGTAAAAAGAAATTCACAGGCTCTGCCCTGAAGGGCATACTTAAGAGAGAAGACATAATATTTGTGCTTAATAAAAAAGGATCAGCAGTGTGATGTAGCAGCAGCAGCGGCCTGAGAGTCAGAGGATGCAGGATATAGAAGTCTCTGTCTCTGCAAGGAGGAGTGGGGCCCGAGAGTCAGCGGGTCCAGGATATAGAGCTGTCTCTGTCTCTGCAATGAGTAGGGCCTGAGAAGCAGAGGATGCAGAATATAGAAGTCTCTGTCTCTGTCTCTGCAATGAGGAGTGAGGCCTTGGGCAAGTCACTTCTGGGAGACTTGTTTCTATCTTCAAATACGATGTTTACTGCCATCTATGAGTACTTCAAAAATTCCTGACATGGAAGCACTTGCATGTAATCTCAACAATCTGGATATGGAGGAAGAAGGATCTGTAGTTCATGATCAGTCTTGGCTATATATCAAGTTTGGGGCTAGCCTAGGCTACACAAAACCTGTTTCAATAAACAAAACAAACAAAAGAATCTCTCAAAAGAACTGAAGATGTAGCTCAATGGTAGAGCATTTGCCTAGCATGTACATAGTCCTGGGTTCAATGCTTCATACTGGCTTTTAAAAAAAGAAGAAAGAAGGAGAAAGGGAGAAGAGGAAGAAGAAGAAGAAGAAGAATTCATGTAAAAGTGCCTAAAGAACTTCATAATTCTAGAGATGAGCACAAAATAATTCCAAAAAAGTCTTGGGGCTGGAGAGATAGGTCAGCTGTTAAGAGCACTTGTTGCTCTTGCAGAGGATCTGGGTTTGGTTTCCAATACCCACATGGTGGCTCACAACCATCTATAACTCCAGTTCCAAGGAATCCAATGCCCCCTTCTGATCTCTGCTGGTGTCAGACACACATGTAGTGCACACACACACACATGTAAGCAAAACAATCATACACATTGAATAAAATAAAAAAGTCTAAAATTTTGTGGGAAAAAAGGCACTAGTCTTTTTGGCTTTGAACTCAAAGTCACCAAGGATTCTGCTTTCTAGTCCCGGAGCCTGTGTGCTGAAGGAAGCAGCATGCAGTAGCAACGAGGCTGTAAGTTTGGAAAGGGATCTTAGACTGTGCTAGACATGGGCTAGAGTCTTATTCTAGGGGGAGGCCCAGTGCCGAGAGTAAATGGAGAATTACCACTGCTTTCTGGTTCTTCCCTTGCAGGACCTCCGCCACATACTTGGTGATGCCCGCGCTCTGTAGCTGCAGCCTCTCACACTGGTCCACAATCTTGTTCTGCAACACAGATGGCATTACCATGTTTATTCATTATATTTATTCATGCATATGGGCCACTCACTCGTTCGAGCGGTTTTTCCCTTTTACTCTACCCTGAGTCACCCACTCCCATGGTTCCTGAAACCTTGTGTCAGGGATCCCATCTAAGCCTATTGTGTCTTTCCTTCCAGCTCACCAGTGCTGGACTCCCTATCCATCAAGACACTTGGGTCTTTTTAAGATTTATTTATTTATCATGTATACAGTGTTCTGAATGCATGGACACCTGCAGGCCAGAAGAGAGCACCAGATCTCATTACAGATGGTTGTGAGCCACCAACCATGTGGTTGCTAGGAATGGAACTCAGGACCTTTAGAAGGGCAGTCAGTGCTCTTAACCTCAGCCTGACACTTGAGTCTTGACGGGTCTTTCCCCAACCCTCCTCCCTCTCCTCACCTCACCACTACTTCCACTTCTGTTATTCTAGCCAGATGGTCATCACCTCAGAAGAACCCTGTTAGAACGCCTCCCCATTACCACAGCCACTTTTTCTAAGGGAACTGGTGTAGGCCATGTCCAGTTCAAAACCTCCCAGTGGTTTTCCAATAGTCACAGTGAGACTAGGCCTCTTATCTGAGCCACAGGTCCTACCTGGAATAATTCTTTGTCTCCCATGCCACCTCCTACTTCACACTAACCTTCTTTCTGCTACTTAAAAACACCAGATTTACCCAGCCTGCCTGAGGGCCTTTGGGCTTGTTACTTCCTCCTTCAGTCTTGGCCTCCCCCAGTTGTCTTGCGCCCTTGATCTACCCATATGCGGCCTTCTCAGGGAAGCTCACTCTGACTCACCCCTGACTCTGTCCTGCTTTATTTTATTTCTCTTACAACTGCTGACTACATTTTGTTTGCTTTTCTGTCTCCCACCACTGGAGCATGAGCACCACATTCTGACCTACCACACAGAAGGCAGTTCCTGCATACACAGGGCCTTAAATAAATATTAATTGGTATGAAGTCTCATTGCTTTGACCACAAGTGAGTCGGTAGTGTTCTGTTCCCAAAGTCACGAGCAACAGCCACCAAGGAGCAGGGAACGGGTTGGGAACGAGGGAGCTGAGGCACATGGCTGGCTGGCTTAGACCCAGGCCTGTCCCACTCCTTCACATGAGGTAACAGCTGCGGCACTTCCAGGTACCAATCTCTTCACTGCTCCCCAGAAGAACTGGCCCCAGTGCCATTTGCCACAAGGCAGTCCAGTTGCCTCTTCCAAGAAAGTCTCCCAACCCCCTCCCACCAGTAAGAATGAATTGTGGCCCTGTGGTTATCATGTACCCAGGGACTAAGAGAACTGAGCTTAGCTATTGTCCTTTTTAATTTTTTTATTTTATAAATAAAGCATGGGTATATCTGCCCCTCCACTTTTTTATGACTTACATGAAACAGCATATGCTATTTTAGATCTCTTTTCAGTTACTGCTATGCTGTTCCAGATTTTTTAAACTGTTCCAGATTTTTAAAAATGTATTTCATGTATCAGTGTTCTATCTACATGTATGTTTGGACACCAGAAGGCATCAGAACCCATTATAGATGGTTGTGAGCTGCCATGTGGTTGCTGGGAATTGAACTCATGACCTCTGGAAGTGCAGCAGTGCTTTTAACTACGGAGCCATCTTTCCAGCCCTTGCCCTTTTTTCTTAAAAAAAAAAAAAAAAAAAAAAAAGGTTTAGCCAGGCAGTAGTGGTCCATACCTTTAATCCCAGCACCTGGGAGGCAGAGGCAGAGGCAGAGGCAGAGGCAGAGGCAGAGGCAGGCGGATCTCTGTGAATTCCACGTGACTCTCCTGCTGCATTCACCCTTTACCCACTGCTCCCTCCTCCACCCTGATCCTCTCTTCTTTAATGCTCGCCCTTCTAAGGTTCACGTCTCTTTTTTCTTTTTTAATTTTTATTTATTCTGACGAGTATTATCTTATTGCGTTGGTGTTTTGCCTGCACGAATGTCCTGGTGAGGGTGTCAGAACTCTTGGAGCTAGAGTCACAGTGGCTGTCCTAGAACTCACTTTTAGACCAGGTTGGCCTTGAACTCACAGAGATTCTCCTGCCTCTACCTGCCAAATGCTCAGACTAAAGCTACTACAACTGGCGGGTTTTTTTTGTTTTGTTTTGTTTTGAAGACAAAGCTTTATCATGAAATCCAACTGGCCTCAAACTCGCCATCTCTTTCCTTACTCGTTCAGGAGTGTGCCACCACACCCAGCTTATATTGTCTTTCTCTGGCTTGTGTCCAGGTTCCATGTATGACACAAAACATGTGACAGTCTGATCAGGCTTGTTTCACTTAACACGGTGATCTCCTCTTCCCTCCATCTTCCTTCCAAACCACATCATTTTATTCTGCATTATAGAATAATACTCTAATGTGTCTATGTATGTGAATATATCCTTATTTTTCTTATCCAGTCATCCAATAATGGGCACCTAGGCTGTTTCCTAACTTGAGCCGGCCCTCTAACTCACTTTGAGGCATGGGTCCAGAAGTTAAGAGCAGTTGAACTGGTGCTATTTTGCCCAGGTCAGTAGAAATATGCTCCAGAGACAATTTCTCTGCAGGATGGAGGGAAAGAGGAGTGTACTGAAGCCATTGTGTATGCTAGGGCTAGGGATGTAGCTCAGCGGTAGAGTCTAATATGCCTGAGGCTTTGATTAAACCCTGCACCAAAAAAGAAAAGCAAACAAACAAAACCACAATATCTAAAGTAGAAGGAAAGGGACGAGACTTGCTTTCTTTATGCCAAGGCCAAGCATATGTGTAAGGTCTTAGGGTGACCCAGGAAGGCACCTGGGGCATAGCACCATGCCTGCCATCCTGCCCCAGCTTTCACCCCTCCCACTGCTCAGACAGGCTTTCCATTAGGTCCTTTCCTCTTCCTAACCACTGAGGTCAAGCAGTGGTTTCCTCTTGCCCAGTCAATGAGTCTCACCCCTCTGATCCCTGAACATTAGGAGTCTGGGAGGGTTACCATCCTGCTGTGGGTCTCCTTTTCCTCATCTGAAAAACCTGAATTCAAACCCACACGTCAGAAACCCAGCTTGAGTGGAATGAGATGATAAATATCTAAGTCCTTAGGAATTTGTAAAATGCTTACCCACGATGCAAGCTGATTATATCAACTTTACTCAAGTTTATTTTCATCATCACCGAGTAACTGAACCCTGCTGGCCGCAGTTTCCAGTAAGGCATACTTATTACAACCTGGTTGAGTAGCTGATGTCCCTAGCATGAACAGCAGGGCTCAATGCCAGGGTGGGGTTGGGAGAATTAAGCCATTTAATAAAATTGCAAGGAGTTCCCCCAGTGGCCACAACTAGAATGAAAATAAGACTGCAGCACCAAGTTGTCTTAGCCTCCAACCTCAGAAGGGGAAAGGGTAGGGGTGGGGGTATAACAGGAAGGTGACCAGCCTAGAGCCACACTGAACCAACCAGGAGATGATAGAGTCCTGCCATTCTCCCGGTTCACCAACTTCTTCAAGTCAGGGCCAGGTTGGAAGAGAATTAGATCCCTCACCAGAGAACCTGAGAGGAGGGGAGGAGACTCTGAGTCAAGGGGTATGAGGGAACTGAGTTTTTCTGAGGTCAGCTATAACAAACACGTGGTATTATGAATGTCCGGAAACTACCGGTGAAATGTAACAAGCTAGGTTCCGTGACTCACGGGGAATGGGTAGAATTCGAACTCGGATCCTGCTTAATCCAGAGGTCACACCTCTAACCACCTAGTTCTGAAAGGGAAGCCACAGAGAAGCCAGGCCCCGCCCCCCGACTCCGAGAGAAGTCACCCCAGTCCCGGCCCCAAGCCCGCTCACTCGTAGCTCCTCGGCGTGCTCCTCCGCCCGGCGGATGCGGTGCCCGTGACAGCGGCTGCCCAACCTGGCGCAGGCGGCGCATACCGGCCGTCTCTCGAAGAGGCAGAACCAGCTCAGAGGCTCTCCGTGCTCGGAGCACAACTGGTCCGGCTCGGATCCCGGCTCAGATCCCGGCCCGGACTCTGGCTCCGAGGCGTCCGCGGACATGGCCGAGAGCTGGGCGCTCCACCTGTCGCAGGTGCGGGGGACGGGGTTTCTTTTGCCCACGCCCTCCCAGGCCCCGCCCTCCCAGGCCCCGCCCACCCAGTCTGCGCCC
The DNA here is from genome assembly GCF_982192425.1 of Myodes glareolus. Classification (NCBI taxonomy): domain Eukaryota; kingdom Metazoa; phylum Chordata; class Mammalia; order Rodentia; family Cricetidae; genus Myodes; species Myodes glareolus. The sequence goes on from NC_142028.1 coordinate 128,530,679, forward strand.
GCGCGCTAACCCGCGCCACCTTTTTACAATTAAGTTGTATTGTGCCTGAGTTTTTAAAACAAACAATTAACAACCAATATTCTAGTGACTGAAAGAAACTTTAGTGAGCATTTACGAAGTGTCGGGTTTTTGCTAAGTGCTTTGTTTAACTGCTAGTTTGGGAGGCAGCTTTAGGCAGATATTTTAAAGCCAGACTCCCCTCTTAGTCCCTCAGTGGGCTTGAGTGTTAAAAAGGATTGAGACTATTTCTCTAACCTATTTGGGTTGAGGAGTAGATAAATGAAGACACATGAAATGAGTCAGGTGCGGTGGCACAAATCTGTAATCCCATTATTTAAGCGATGGAGGTGGAAAGAATTTCAGGAGTTCATGGACATCCTTGAGCGTAGGAAGGTCGAGGGCTACATAATACCCTGTCTCAAAGACATAAAATCAAAATACAAGCCATAAGTGGCGGCACACGCCTTTAATCCCAGCACTCAGGAGGCAGAACCTATTGAACTTCTGTGCGTTAGAGGCAGCCTGATTTACATAGCAAGTTCTAGGCCAGCCAGAGCTGCAGAATGAGATGCTCTCAAAATAAAAGTCTACAACAAATCAAAAAGGCATAAACAGTGTTGAGCACATGGCAGCTGAGCACTGCTCACAGTGGGGAAAGCACTATTATGACATATTTTTTAAAATGAGTTTTGTTTTTCAAGACAGGGTTTCTTGGTGTAACCCTGGCTGTCCTGGAACTAGCTTTGTAGAACAGGCTCTGCCTGTTTCTGCCTCCCAAGTACTGGAATTAAAGTCATGTGCCACCACTGCCCGGCAGCACGTTTTTTAAATCACATTTATTCAGTGTGTATGTGTGTCTTAGGGTTTTTATTGTGAAGATACACCATGACCACAGCAACTCTTATAAAGAAAACATTTAACTGAGGGGGCTCACTTACAGTTTCAGAGACTTAGTGCATTACCATCAAGTGGTATGCTGGCAGATGAGGCACTGGAGGCAGCGGGAAGTTGACTGATACCCTGGGCGGGATCCTGAGCATAAGAAACCTCAAAGCCCACTCCCACAATGACACACTTCTGCTAGCTAGGTTGTTCCCACTCAGACCAAGTCATACCTCCTCGTAGAGCCATTTCCTATGAGATTATGGGGGCCAGTTACATTCAAACTCCCACAGTGTGTGTGTGTTTGTGTAAATAGATGGAAGTACATGTAAATACATGGAAGTACATGTTCCACAATGCACTTGTAAACCAGGGTAAAACCAGCAAGAATGAGATCCCTCCTTCCACCATGTGGGTTCTGAAAATTAAACCAAGACTATCAGACTTGGCCTTCACCTTCGGAGCCGTCCCACCCTGGTTAATATTTTATGGAAATTAAACGACTTCTGGAGGTGCAGTGACTGACTGATGCCAATAATGCCAAAACCCAAGCACTGACTTCAGGCTCCCAGGATGATGAAGTTTTAAGTTACAACAATTGAGACCCACTGAGAAGGCTGATTTTTCAAGCATATTTGCACTCAAATTTTCTGAATTTGATTATTTGGGTTTTTTTCTTTTTAAAATTCAGTAAAGTCATGAATTTAAAAGTAAATGGAATATATAACTAAGCATATAAGGGAGGAAAAAAAAAACACGACTCCAAGGACAACTAACTGCTAAGGCACACCCAAGGCTCCCCCTGCCTCTCTCATGTATCAGGCTGAGCCTGAAGGAGCCCTCTGCTGGGCATGCAGCCCAGCATGCCTGACATGTCGTGGGAAACTGCTTCTACCTCAAAACTGGCCTCTTGGGGGCTCCGGCTTCTCTTCTCTGAAAACCCTTGCGGCCCCGGTTTAGCCCCCAGATGGGAGTGCAGCTAAAAGTGCTGAGGCCATTCAGGGTAGTGCTAAGTGGAGCTACCCTCCCGGTAGGGACACAAGACCACGCACATGCACAGATATTATACACCAGTGGTCATGGAAACAGTATCGTCCTTCCTCTGCAGCTGTAGGTCCTTGGTCAGCTGGCTGGTGCTGGCCTGCCTGTCCTCAGTGCTCCAGTAGGGTAACAGTATGTCTCACTTAGAGAACCGCTTCAATAATCTGTGCAGTCTTATCTGTGCAGTTCTTAATTTGGAGGTTTAGCATGGACCAGGAAAGAGAAATGCCTTTATTACACATGAGGATCTAGAATGTACTCATTGCAAGTTTCAGGACGCAAATCATGTGAGGTTCTTGGAGGGGAGGGTGGTGTAGAAAGCGGTCTAGGGAGCTGGAGAGATGGCTCCGTGGTTAAGAGTGAGGACTGTTCTTGCAGAGATCTGAGTTCTGTTTCCAACACACAAGCACCTATAACTCCAGCCCCAGGGACTCTAACAACCCACACAATCACCTGTCCTCATGCGCACATACCCACGCGGAAACAAATATTTGAAAAATAATCTTAACGATAAATAAATAAATTAAAAGTTCTTTTAAAATAAAGGTGGGCTGGCTCATTCCAGGTGGATACCCAAAGCAACATCTGTCCTCCTCTCAAGTTGAGATGGAAGTAGACTGTAGTAATTAGGAATTGTCATTAGATTTTTGTCATTGCTGCTGTTCAAAAGAAGCAGCTGTAGGGGACAGAGAAAGATACTCCATGAAATCTTTGAGAGGAGTTGGACACCTTCATTGGGGGTACCTCCTTCCCTCCCTCCTTTCTTCTTTTCTTCCTTTCCTGCTGTTTTTCTGTCTGTCTGGCAACTGACTGGCTTCTTGCCCTGGGAGCATCTCTTTTTCTCCCTCATTCTCTTCTCCTACTTATTCTCTCTACCTGCCAACCCATCCCTCTTCTGCCTAGCTGTTGGCTTTTCAGCTCTTTGTTAGACCAATCAAGTGTCTGAGACAGACAAGGTAAAAACAGCCACACATCTTTACATAATTAAACAAATTCAGCATAAATGTAACACAGCTTTACACAGTTAAAGTAATATTCTGCAGCATAAACAGATCTAACACATTCATGCCCAGTTAAAGTAATAATCCATAACAGAAATTATTCATTAAGTCTATGAGAGAACCAAGAATCTGTGATTTTACAGTCACCCATGATTAGGACACAAATAAGCCTTCTGAACTTTAGGGGCAATGGCAACTCTTTTACTAGACAGGGCTACCAAGTCAAGGAAGGAGAAAGGAGGAAGCAGGAAAGGAAAGAATAATAGCATAGCAGGTTTGTTGTTCCTCAGCTGTGCATTGTGAGAGGTCGTCATTTTGGATTAGCTTCCATACGGGCTCCGACAGACCTGCATGGGAAACAAAATGGAGTCACTGAAGCTCAAGCGCACTAGCAAACTGAAACTAACTCATCAAACGTGCTTGTCTGGAACTTCCAAGAAAACAAAAGACAAGAATAAAATAGAGATTATGTGACAGAAAGCAATTGTTAACCTACACAAGCCAGTTTGAGCTGTTAACTAGGAATTTCCTTCTGTTTTGACACTATAAGGAAAGTAACTTTGAAATTATTTCTGCTTTCTGTAATCCGAAAAGCAAACCTCATTTACTCAGTTCATCCATTTTATAGAATGAGATTTTGCCCATTTCTAGTATTATTAATAAGAATCAGTTAACTAACATAGATAAATGTATAGTAATCTAATCTTTAGGTTATATAAGGAGGAAATGGGGCCTGTGTCTCTTTCTGTGAATGATAATAAAAAAACTGAGAACTGCTGAGTCACAGAGATTTCTGGAGCCTTGGTGGGCTTGAGGCGGGCAGTACTTGAACATGAGGGTTTATAAAAGCAGGAAACCCTGAAGAAATGAAAAAGAAAGGATAACTTTGTCACATTATAGTCATCCAATAGATTTATTGGGTAATTACCTGTGTACCTGCCCTGTTTAAGGCATTGGAGCTGCACTGGTCAAGAGAAACAAATTCAGCTCCACAGACAAATGAAGTATAGTGTCAGTAGTGATAGGAGCTACAGGAAAGAGCCAAAGTGGCTGGGTCTCGTGGTACAGGTCCATGCTGTCAACCATTTGGAAGACTGAGGCAGGAGGATTCCAAGTTCAAGGCCTGTCTAGGACATGGGGTTCCAGGCAAGCATGAGCAACCTAGCAAGACTCTATCTCAATCAGCTAAATATTATATAATGCAAGAAAAAAATGACCTAAATTTAATTTTACGTGGGACAACAGCGGAGGAGAGGTGAAGGTTATTTAGCTTGCAAACTTTAGACCAAGAACAAAAGCTGTTCTCTAGACGTCTCCTATGTCCAGCCAAAGCAGATTTCACATAAACAACTTATGCCCTCCATCTTCAAGTTTTCTCTTAACTACTATATTTAGCAGACTGTTTCTGTCACCTAGTTCTGCTGCAGGTGGTTGTGGGAGTTTGTCCTAGGGTCTGCTCCTTTCGGGGGCTGGCATCTGTAACTGCATAGTGAATCCTTTTGTTTCTGGGACTCCTTGGCTCAAGAATGAGTTTGAACAATTGAGCATGAGCTTATGGTGGTGTTGGTCTAGGACAAATGACCTAGGAAGGCTCTGGGAACAGCGAGTCATGAGAATCCCTGGGAGAAGCTGGCTTTGGGGCACAGGGACAATGAGTGAGAATTTTCCTGGTTTATGTTGGTGTTTGTTGTTGTTTTCAGTACTGGAGACTGGACTCAGGGTCTCACACATGCTAGACAAATGCTCTATCAATAAACTCAGTCCCTTTTTAAAAAAGTTAGCCCAGGCTAGCCTTGAATTTGTGATCCTTCTGCCTCAACCTCTAAGAAGCTGGGATTACAAGTATGCACCACCACACCCAGTGCAAAATTTCTTATGACATCTGCTTCCTCTTAGCAATGAATTTCATGAGATTTACAAGTGCAAAAACCTACAACAAACATTATATACAGTGAGATAAGGAATTCTTAGTCCATCCCACATGGTACAGGAAGGAGCATTGATTGTACAAACTGCGATTTAGTTGCAGCTTGTTCATCCCAGCCACCCAACCCAAAGTAACCACATAGAAACTATATTAATTAAAACACTGCTTGGCCCATTAGCTCTAGCTTCTTTTTGGCTAACTCTTATATAATTTAACCCATATATAATTTCTAATATTCTGTATATTGCCATGTGACAATGGCTTACCAGCAAAAATTAGGCATGTCTGACTCTGGCGGCTCCATGGCATCTCTCTGACTCTGCCTTCTCTTCCCAGCATTCAGTCCAGTTTTTCCTGCCCACCTAAGTTCTGCCCTACCAACAGGCCAAGGCAGTTTCTTTATTCATGGATGGTAATCACAGCACACAGAGGGGACTTCCACATCAAGATTCTGTGTACATCCTGCTCTGTAACCCACACCCTTCACTTCTGTTCATGACTTTTCATTTCAGAAAACTGAACTCAGACTTGAGCATGTCATGGCCATTCTGCCACTGAGCTACACCTGTACCACTAAGCTTATTCTTAATAGACATTTTAGAAAGTATTTTAGGGAGAACTGTCCTTCCTCGGGCATGGTGCTCCTCAAAGGCAGAAGAGCCTTCACTATCTGCCTGGCAAAGTTCTATATACATTTCTCCTCTCTGCTCACACCCTGGTCCCACTCCTCCTCACTGTTCACACCCTGGTCCCACTCCTCCTCACTGCTCACACCCTGGTCCCACTCCTCCTCACTGCTCACACCCTGGTCCCACTCCTCCTCACTGCTCACACCCTGGACCCATTCCTCCTCTCTTCTCACACCCTGGTCACACTCCTCCTCACTGTTCACACCCTGGTCCCACTCCTCCTCTCTGCTCACACCCTGGTCCCACTCCTCCTCTCTGTTCACACCCTGGTCCCACTCCTCCTCTCTGCTCACACCCTGGTCCCACTCCTCCTCACTACTCACACCCTGGTCCCACTCCTCCTCTCTGTTCACACCCTGGTCCCACTCCTCCTCTCTGCTCACACCCTGGTCCCACTCCTCCTCTCTGCTCACACCCTGGTTCCACTCCTCCTCTCTGTTAACATCCTGGTCCCACTCCTACTCTCTGCTCACACCCTGGTCCCACTCCTCCTCACTGCTCACACCCTAGACCCACTCCTCCTCTCTGCTCACACCCTGGTCCCACTCCTCCTCACTGTTCACACCCTGGTCCCACTCCTCCTCTCTGTTCACACCCTGGTTCCACTCCTCCTCACTGCTCACACCCTAGACCCACTCCTCCTCTCTGCTCACACCCTGGTCCCACTCCTCCTCACTGCTCACACCCTGGTCCCACTCCTCTCTGCTCACACTCTGGTCCCACTCCTCCTCTCTGCTCACACCCTGGTCCCACTCCTCCTCTCTGTTCACACCCTGGTCCCACTCCTCCTCTCTGCTCACACCCTGGTCCCACTCCTACTCTCTGCTCACACCCTGGTCCCACTCCTCCTCTCTGCTCACACCCTGGTCCCACTCCTCCTCTCTGCTCACACCCTGGTTCCACTCCTCCTCTCTGTTCACACCCTGGTCCCACTCCTACTCTCTGCTCACACCCTGGTTCCACTCCTCCTCTCTGCTCACCCCTGGTCCCACTCCTCCTCACTGCTCACACCCTGGTTCCACTCCTCCTCTCTGTTCACACCCTGGTCCCACTCCTCCTCACTGCTCACACCCTGGTCCCACTCCTCCTCTCTGTTCACACCCTGGTCCCACTCCTCCTCTCTGCTCACACCCTGGTCCCACTCCTACTCTCTGTTCACACCCTGGTCCCACTCCTACTCTCTGCTCACACCCTGGTCCCACTCCTCCTCACTGTTCACACCCTGGTCCCACTCCTCCTCTCTGTTCACACCCTGGTTCCACTCCTCCTCACTGCTCACACCCTAGACCCACTCCTCCTCTCTGCTCACACCCTGGTCCCACTCCTCCTCACTGCTCACACCCTGGTCCCACTCCTACTCTCTGCTCACACCCTGGTCCCACTCCTCCTCTCTGTTCACACCCTGGTCCCACTCCTCCTCTCTGTTCACACCCTGGTCCCACTCCTCCTCTCTGCTCACACCCTGGTCCCACTCCTCCTCTCTGCTCACACCCTGGTCCCACTCCTCCTCACTGTTCACACCCTGGTCCCACTCCTCCTCTCTGTTCACACCCTGGTTCCACTCCTCCTCACTGCTCACACCCTGGTCCCACTCCTCCTCTCTGCTCACACCCTGGTCCCACTCCTACTCTCTGCTCACACCCTGGTCCCACTCCTCCTCTCTGCTCACACCCTGGTCCCACTCCTCCTCACTGCTCACACCCTGGTTCCACTCCTCCTCTCTGTTCACACCCTGATCCCACTCCTCCTCACTGCTCACACCCTGGTCCCACTCCTCCTCTCTGTTCACACCCTGGTCCCACTCCTCCTCTCTGTCCACACCCTGGTCCCACTCCTCCTCACTGCTCACACCCTAGACCCACTCCTCCTCTCTGCTCACACCCTGGTCCCACTCCTCCTCACTGCTCACACCCTGGTCCCACTCCTCTCTGCTCACACCCTGGTCCCACTCCTCCTCTCTGCTCACACCCTGGTCCCACTCCTCCTCTCTGTTCACACCCTGGTCCCACTCCTCCTCTCTGCTCACACCCTGGTCCCACTCCTATTCTCTGTTCACACCCTGGTCCCACTCCTCCTCTCTGTTCACACCCTGGTCCCACTCCTCCTCACTGTTCACACCCTGGTCCCACTCCTATTCTCTGTTCACACCCTGGTCCCACTCCTCCTCTCTGCTCACACCCTGGTCCCACTCCTCCTCACTGTTCACACCCTGGTCCCACTCCTCCTCTCTGCTCACACCCTGGTTCCACTCCTCCTCACTGCTCACACCCTAGACCCACTCCTCCTCTCTGCTCACACCCTGGTCCCACTCCTCCTCACTGCTCACACCCTGGTCCCACTCCTCCTCTCTGCTCACACCCTGGTCCCACTCCTACTCTCTGCTCACACCCTGGTCCCACTCCTCCTCTCTGCTCACACCCTGGTCCCACTCCTCCTCACTGATCACACCCTGGTCCCACTCCTCTCTGCTCACACCCTGGTCCCACTCCTCCTCTCTGCTCACACCCTGGTCCCACTCCTCCTCTCTGCTCACACCCTGGTCCCACTCCTCCTCTCTGCTCACACCCTGGTCCCACTCCTCCTCTCTGTCCACACCCTGGTCCCACTCCTCCTCTCTGCTCACACCCTGGTCCCACTCCTCCTCTCTGCTCACACCCTGGTCCCACTCCTCCTCTCTGCTCACACCCTGGTCCCACTCCTCCTCTCTGCTCACACCCTGGTCCCACTCCTCCTCACTGCTCACACCCTGGTCCCACTCCTACTCTCTGCTCACACCCTGGTCCCACTCCTACTCTCTGCTCACACCCTGGTCCCACTCCTCCTCTCTGCTCACACCCTGGTCCCACTCCTCCTCACTGCTCACACCCTGGTCCCACTCCTCTCTGCTCACACCCTGGTCCCACTCCTCCTCTCTGCTCACACCCTGGTCCCACTCCTCCTCTCTGCTCACACCCTGGTCCCACTCCTCCTCTCTGTCCACACCCTGGTCCCACTCCTCCTCTCTGCTCACACCCTGGTCCCACTCCTCCTCTCTGCTCACACCCTGGTCCCACTCCTCCTCTCTGCTCACACCCTGGTCCCACTCCTCCTCTCTGCTCACACCCTGGTCCCACTCCTCCTCACTACTCACACCCTGGTCCCACTCCTCCTCTCTGCTCACACCCTGGTCCCACTCCTCCTCTCTGCTCACACCCTGGTCCCACTCCTCCTCTCTGCTCACACCCTGGTCCCACTCCTCCTCACTGCTCACACCCTGGTTCCACTCCTCCTCACTGCTCACACCCTGGTCCCACTCCTCCTCTCTGCTCACACCCTGGTCCCACTCCTCCTCACTGCTCACACCCTGGTCCCACTCCTCCTCTCTGCTCACACCCTGGTCCCACTCCTCCTCACTGCTCACACCCTGGTCCCACTTCTCCTCTCTGCTCACACCCTGGTCCCACTTCTCCTCACTGCTCACACCCTGGTCCCACTCCTCCTCTCTGCTCACACCCTGGTCCCACTCCTCCTCACTGCTCACACCCTGGTCCCACTCCTCCTCACTGCTCACACCCTGGTCCCACTCCTCCTCTCTGCTCACACCCTGGTCCAGAATTGCTGGTATCTGGACTTGAAGTTATCCAGTTTCAGTCTGCTCAGATTCTGGGATAGCAAGGCTATCAACATCAAGGCTTTGTTTCCTTCTATGGTGTTTTCACAGATTAACCAGCTTCAACTGTCATCTTTAAGAGGGCTTGGCAGTCTGCCAGTGTTCACAAGCTCAGCCATGTAGGTCGCTGGTGACAAGGTCAGGGCTCTGGGGGAAAGAGGCCTGTCTGAGACACACCAGGTGAGCCCAGAGCACCTCCCTAGAGGGCTTTCATGACCAGTTCACTCCATAGGAGGAGCATGACCAAACTGGGTGGATCAGGAGAGAAACAAACAACTCAAGCAATAAAGAACCAAGAGCCAGGTGTATTTATGTAAAGTGTAAAGGTGGCATCATAGGCACTAGTAGTAGATGGAGGGGACAGGAGATGAGGGCCTTGGAAGTGTGTGCAGAGATCATGTTGCTCATTACACTCAGCATTCTAGCTTCTATTCTAACCTTCTCCAAGACTTCTTGTCTTTCATTCTTTATCAAAAGCACTAAACAAGTAAGGCTGCAGAGATGGCTAAGAGGTTAAGAATACTTGTTGCAGGTGGGAATAGAGGGGCAGGGGTAAGGAATGGAATGGAAGGAGAGAAGGAAGGGGAAACTGTGGCTGGAAAGTAGAATAGTAACTAATTAAAGAAATAAATAGAGTACTTGTTGCTCTACAGAGGACTCTGATTCAATCCCCAGCACCCTTATGGTGTCTCATGAGTATCCACAACCCCAGCTCCAGGAGATTCAACAGGCACATCCATGGTGCATATACATGCATGCAGGCTATGTATTCATACACGTAAAGTAAAATAAATCTAAAAATCAAAACAAAATTTAAATATTCATCAAGTGGCTGGAGACATTGTCGAGGACAGGTCTCGACAAAATTACCTCTTACCAGAGTAGGGACGTGGGGATTGAAGAAATATAAGTAAAGAATACAAAGACACATAAAATAACAAGACCGTATAAAGCCAGGTGTGATAGTGCATTTCTATAATCTCAGCACTCAGTAGGTAGAAGTAGGAGGGGGAAAGGGTCAAGGTCAATCTCAAAAACTGGAGATCCTGCTTTTGTTTAAAAAGCAGAGCTTGGTGGTGCATGTCCCTAACCTCAACACTCAGGAGGCAGATCTCTGTGAGTTCAAGCCTAGCCTGATCTACTCAGCAAGTTCCAGGCTAGCCAGGGCTACTTAGTGAGACCTTGCCTCAAAAAACAAGAAAGAAGAAATGAAAAACTCATAGGGAACGTGAGAGAACTTTGGAAGCACAGAAGTAAACTCACTAAGTTGGTCTGGAAGAGGAGGGCGGCTCTAAGGGCTTAGTGGGCAAACAGGAAACTAGCCTGGGAACTGAGGATACACAGCCAGACAGAATGGGTAAAGAGTAAGGACTAGTTACTTTATTTGTTGCTGGGACAGATACCTGGCAAAATCAACTTAAGAATCAAAGGAATTATTTTGGCTCACAGCTTGAGGGAAACAATCTATATGCTGGTTAGTTTTTGTCAGCTTGACATAAGCTAGGGTCATCCAGGAAGAGGAAACCTCAACTGAGAAAGTAGATTGAGCCAGCCAGGAAGCAGCATTCCTTCTGGCCTCTACTTCAGTTGCTGCTTTCAGGTTCCCTCTTTGAGTTTCTGCACCCCGACTTTCCTTCATGATGGACTACAAATGTCAGCTGAAATAAAGCCTTTCCTTCCCAAGTTGCTTTTCGTCGTGGTATTTTATCACAGCAACATGAAACTAACTGATAAAGCTTATCATGGTGGGGATGGCATAGCTGCAGAAGTGGGAGGCAGCTGGTCTCGGTGCATCCACAGTCAGCGGAAAGAGTGATGGGTGCGGATGATCAGCTTACTTAGAACCCCAGACTGGAACTAATAGATTGAGAAACCCACCTCAGCTGATCTATCTAGAAGCTCCCTTATATGCCCAGAGGTTTGGGTTTTTTTTCATGATGTCTAAATCCTGTCCAGTGACGATACAAACCTGCACAGAACATGAGGATAGTGTGACAAGACTCCAAGGTAACAAATAGCTAAGTTTTGAATTACATAGTGGCAGAAAGGATAAAGATATGTGTATATATGTATATATATATGTAGGGCCCTGTCTTCCCTGTTCCTTGAGGCTGAAGCACAGGATTCAAGAACTGTTTACTCTAACCAGCTTAGCTTCCCCTGCTCATTCTGGCAGGGAATTAGTTAAAAGCCTTGTTTCTGTCATTGCTATGATAATTTCACCTGCTAAGAAGGTCCTCACAGGCGCCCTAAATGTCCTCCCATCTGTCTGTCAGGGTTCCCAGCTCGATACCTCCTGCATGGAGGCTCAGTCGCTGGCGCCAGGTGGTCGACACTATGCTCTCACTCCCAGGTGGGAGGGGGCTCTCATCCTCTTGCCTCCAAGTATGTAAGCCTACATGTGCTGAATAAAGATTGACATTTACCCTTTGGGTGAATGATCCGATCTCTCTGTGTTTGTGTGTCTATTCAACTCCTACGATATTGATCCAGAGTCGTGGCCGGTACAGGAGGCACGCCCTGTACCTGGAGAGTGAGGTTTCACAGAAAAGTGCGAGCAGTATGTGTTGTGGGACAATGGCTTGTAGCCTGTCAATTGTATTTTAATAAAACGCTGATTGGCAGTAGCCAGGAAGGAAGTATAGGTGGGACAACCAGGCGGGAAGTAGATGCAGGGTGACAAGAACAGGAGAATTCTGGGAAGAGCAAAGCTTGGTCCAAAGTTGTGACACAGCCACAGAGGCTATTTACTAGTTATGAAAGCTTGGCCTTAGCTTAGACTTGTTCCCAACTAGCTCCTAAAGCTTAAATTAACCTGTTTATATTAATCTACATTTGATCACATGACTCATTACCTCTTCTTAGTACTGTATCTCTAAATTCCTCTGCATCTGGCTGGCGAATCCTCCAACTTCAGATTCTTTTCCAGGGTTTCTATCTGCACAGAAGCCCCACTTATCCTTTCCTGCCCAGCTATTGGCCATTCAGCTCTGTATAAACCAATCAGAGGGTGCCTCAGGCAGGTGAGGAAGGACAGAGTCACATCTTCACAGCAGTGTGCTCAAATATCCCACAACACTCATATGTTACGGAATAATCTATTATGTACACTGTGAAGATTTGTCACTCAGATTGGTTTAACAAAAAGCTGAACAATCAATGGCTAGCCAGAATTTTGTGGCAGAGAGGACACTGGGAAGAAGAAGGGTGGAGACAAGCAAGTCACCAACCAAATGCATAGGAAGATACATGGATATTACAAAGTAAAGGTAACCAAGCCACATAAAAGAACATAGATTAAGAGAAAAGGGTTAATTTAAGTTATAAGAGCAAGTTAGAAATTAGTCTAAGCTATTGGCCAAGTTTTTGTAATTAATTGGAAGTCTCTGGTTATTTGGGAACAGGCAGGCGGGAGGCGGGACAGAAAAATCTGCCTATGCTCATCTGCTTGCCCTTTGGTGTTGGCTGTCGGATGTGTTGTGTCTTTCAGGTGAGCTGGCTAGGGTTTCCTCCTGTAATGACAGTGGCTCAAAAAGATGAGAGGAGAAACTGAGTCTTTTTCAACTTAAATTCAGAGGTTCCACAATGTTACTTCTGCTACATATCATCTGAATGTATTATTTGCCCATTTGGGCAAAATAATTTTTAAGACCAGCTATAATGGAAGAATCAACAATGAATTTATGGTTATTTTAAACCTATTACATCCTGAATAGTACTGGCCTGAACACAAAAGGTGGGTAGAGATAAATGAGATATTTAGAAATAGAATTGGGAAATCTTGTGGGGAGGATTGTTCTTGAGGAGTAGTTACAAATAACTCCTAGGTCTGTGGTTTGGGTGATTGATGTGTGGTATTGCCAAGTATTTAGAGAAAGGAAAGAAAAACAGGTTTAGGTAGAAGATGATGTCTCTGAGTCATGTCAAGGAAGAGGTGTCTTTTAGATAGCCAGGTGCAGGTGAGCATGAAGTAGAGTGGGTTACAGGCGAGGCTCAGGGACAGGTCTGACTACAGATAACAGCTTGGAAGTATCAGCTGCCAGGAGCCTAAGGCATTTCTCAAAGAGGTTGTATCCCAGAGCAGAGTGTTTTAGGGGTAAAACTCTAGTAATAACGTAGTTTGTAGCTATACTTAAACCTATTAGACTTTCCAGAACAAATCAGTAAGTCAATCTTCTGCCAAGTATACTGTCATAGCAATTTGAAAGGCAGATATTATATTTGCTATTTATTGAAGTTACTTATTTTGCCACTTGGTTATGTGGCAGTATTGCTCTGGTGCAAAATGAGATGATGAAAAAAAATGAATTAAGTATGCATCAGGAATGCTGCAGAGGAAATTCTCTCCCTAGATTGGAAGATAAACCTAGTGGCCTTCTCTGGTTATACCCATAGACACTCAACTTTCAGAATCTCCACAAATCCCTGTTGGATGGTAATGCTACTGGGATACCTGATTCTCACAAGGAACACCCGCTGGGATATAAAAAGATATGTTGATTAGGATCTCATCCAATCATTTATTCATTCATTCGTGCATTTGTTCAATCAACCTCATGCTGTACATCAGGAATACTGATAAACAGATGCTGTTTTGGGACTGGAAACTGTTCTGTAGTTGCTATTAGCTGTAAGTATCTTTCCATTTGGATCAAGACCTCTGAGAGGTCCATTTGTTATCCTGCTGGCCTGTTTCAGTTTAATGAAAGACAAACAGTATTTAGTTTGGCAGCACATATATTAAGAGCAATTGTTGCTCCTGCAGAAGACCTAGGTTCAGATAAACCTAGTTCCCACAGGGTAGCTCACAACTATCTGTAACTCCAGTTCTGTGGGATCAGACCTCAGCTCACACCAGACACACAAGTGATGCACATAGACACATGCAAACAAAACACTCACACACATAAAACAAGTTATTCTCTCATTTTTTTTAAAAAAATTGGAATGATAGAGAAAATAACATCATTCCTGCACAAAGGACAGCAGGCAAACTCAAAATGTTCCATATATATTATATATATGCTTTTCTTTGTTTTTTTTTTCTCTGTGTAGATAGCTCTGACCGTTGTGGAACTCACTATATAGACCAGGCTGGCACTGAACTCAGAGATCTCCTAACAGAACCTATCCTAGGGCGCAAAGGAATTCAATCAGATCAGATTAAACCAAATTAAATTCCCGAGTTAAATAGATGGCGGACTCCTGGGTGGCCGGGAGCATGGCAGGAGGAACACACAGAAAGCTCAGAGGCAAACCCAAAACCGTGTGTTCCTTGTTCCGGCGGGACCCTAAATACCCTGTGGGAGTGGTCCTGACCCTCCCCGGGGAGGGGTCAGCGCTTGGCAGGCTGGGAGTTGGAGTCCAAGCTCTTGGCAGGCTCGGGTGACACTTCCAAGTCAATATTACACTGTGCTGCCTCTGCTTCCTGAGTACACCACTGCCCGGCTAACTTTCCATATTTTTGACACTCATTACTTTATATATTAAAAAATAATAGAAATAATCACACATACACACCGAGAAAGGAATGGAGTAGGGTATTGGGGGAACAGTCCAAAGGGGAAAATCCCTGTTTGTGTATTCAGGAAAACTTCAAATCTAGGCGAATAGTAATTACAAAGATGACACTTATTAATCGCCTTTGAGACTATGACAGAGATATCACCGCTTTTCTTGGATCATATAGATTCTTCAGGCCGAGGGCAAGTCTCCTCTGCCCAGAATATCCATATATCACTAAATTAGGAAAGGAAAATAGGCGTTCTCGTGCCCCTGGGAGACTTCCGGCAGGTGGAACCTCAGTTCCGAGCCTGCCACGGGCGTCGGGAACGTTTAACTGGGACTCCCGCGCTAGCGACGCGCGCCTGGTTGCTAGGGCCGGAGACGCGGGAGTCCATGGCAGCTGCAGATGCTAGCTTCTCGTGCTTGCCTCGGTGCCAGCCCGCCGGTGGGTATGGAGCCCAAGGTGGGAGAGGGGAGTATCGGGGAATTGGGGGCCCTCACGCTGTCTTCGGCGGCAACCATCTACCTGCCCGGAGCAAGGAGAGGGTTGGGGAAGATCTGTGTGGGACTGAGTGTCACCTTGCTTCCATCTTGGCGGAATCCTTCCAAGGCACATGTACATCAAAAAAAAGCTTTGGCTGTTCGGATAATTGACAGCGGTAGGAGCATTTATAAACTGAAGAGCCAGAAAGAAAACAAAAACCAAGAACTGCACGCGGATTTATCCTCAGCCTTGGGTGTTCTGACCTGACACTGGGTGTCTGTAAATCCTTTTACTGTCGAAACTTTTTCCTTTACATTATCATAGAGAGTCAAACCAGATCATCTAAGAGCTTTTGCCTGTAGTCTTATTACTCTTTGAACATTGGTGTAGATGCCTTGGTCTAAGAGAGCCTAGGTTAGATGCACAAGCGAAAGAGAGATTTAGGATAAAAAAATCATTTACATGAATATGCCATGCTGGGAGCAAGGTAGCAAACTGAAGTCTCATTGATAGGCGTATTTACAAGGCCAGCATAAACACAGAAAAACTTTATTGAAAAGAATATATTGTAAGAACAGACAGGCATAGTGGACAGATTCTCATAGAATTTCCAACACTCCCCCACAGCCTGCAGAGTGACTAAACCTTTTATATAATAGTTATATATTAGTTATATATATAATATATAGGGAAGTTGCTTGGATAAAGAGGTAAGGGGATCTCACTAACTCATTAAGTAGTAAATTTTATAGTTCTATGTGTCTTGGCTATTTGGGCAGCAACTAGGAGTCAGACTAAATGTTTCTATAAGACACCTCAAGTCGCTAGGGCCAGGCTCCAAGTAGTCAGGGTCTGATATTAATGTATGGGAATTTGTTTTGTGTTTAATCTTTTTTATCTCTACAAGCGGAATCAGAAAGTCTGGGGAAATAATACTCAGTTCACTCAGCTCTGACCTGTAACAGCAAGTCAATTCCATGGATCTCACTTGTATTAAAGGCTATATAGGAATTTTGTACTATATAACTGAAAGAGAATTCGCCAAACTCTGTTTAGTGTGGCCCCTGGGCCTTTTGAAAGCAGATTTCAGCAGAGATAGGTCCAGCATTCAGATATAGACCTGCCTCCACCAAAACCCAAGTGAGGCATCCAGAGCCATAATGTCCTTTAATGACCTTCCCAAGTTCTTCCAGCCTTTGACTGTTCAAGCAGGGCAATGTGCCTTCATAGATCTGCTGGACAGTCTTGTTAGGAAGTTTTAAAAAGACCATATTTTGAAGTCTGGTCACATGTGCCTCTGAGGCAGGAGGATTTTGGGTTGGAAGCCAACTTGGACAATACAGTAAGATTTTGTCTTAAAAAAAAATACAGTCAAAACCAGAGGGTGTTGTGTTGTGCCCTTTAAAAAAAAAGCTTCCAGGAGCTGGAGAGATGGCTCAGTGGTTAACAGCACTGGCTGCTCTTCCAGAGGTCCTGAGTTCAATTCCCAGCAACCACATGGTGGCTTACAACCATCTGTAATGAGATTTGGGGCCCTTCTCTGGTGTGCGGGCATACATGGAGGCAGGATGTTGTATACATAATAAATAAATAAATCTTTTAAAAAAAAGCTTCCAGCTAATGTGAGTCTTCATTGTACTATGGCATTCCCTCATTCAGCAGATAAATGCTAAATTCATTCTCCCATTCTAGGCTGGTGTTGTGCCTGAGTCCTAGGACCCCCAAGAAGACCACCACGAAGCCACACTTTTGAATGCAAGAGCAAGGTTTTATTTATTAAGTACAGGCTAGCACAGGCTCCCTGCCTCACAGTCTGGCACAGCAGATGGAGGGAGAAGGACCCTGTCTACAATTGTAAGGGGTTTATAAAGACAAAAACCACAAGACAGTCACAAGGTTACAGTTTCAAAATACAAAATTACGTATCCTATATCATAATTGGCTAACAATTAGGTAAAACCCAGATGTTAGTTCCTAATTGGCTATTGTTTTTTTTTTAAGATTTATTTATTATGTATACAGTGTTCTGCCTGCACATCTGAAGAGGGCACCAGATCTCATTACAGATGGTTGTGAGCCACCATGTGGTTGGTGGGAATTGATCTCAGGACCTTTGGAAGAGCAGCCAGTGCTCTAAACCTCTAAGCCATCTCTCCAGCTCCCTAATTGGCTATTGTTATCTAAGGGTGATAGCAACAGACCTCCCCTTAAGTCCTTCAGACATCTGCTGACCCTGTGCTAACCGCAGGGGCTGCTTGAAATGTTGCCCAGCTGATATCACACAGCTGACAGGGGAAGTAGGGTGGGGGAATGGGCTGCACTCATTAACTTTATGTAACTTAGGTTTCTCCATTAGCTAATACTTCCCTTAAAGAGGGGTCCTCCGGCCTTCAGCTTATCCTGGGGACTGGGGTGTAGTTCAAAGTTCCAAAAGGATATGGAATCTTTTCTGTGCTTTCAGCTGGAAGCTCAGAAACAGAAACAAACAAGACATCATTCTTCCTCGCAAGTCTGTTACATGTTTATTATATAAAAAATAGCTTAGTGTACACATGATGTATTGTCTACCAAGTACATATATTTTTTGTTCTCAAAAATTTCAATTTCCTTAGTGTATAACATAATTTTTAGCCTGATTTTGATCTGTCACTCTAGTTAGGTGACATAAATGACTTGGATTAAGACCCTCTAGACTCATAAATCCATCTATATATGCTGTCTGTGTTGTTGACTGTTTAATATGGGTCTATTATGAGCAGTGTTAATAACTGAAATTGATGGTTCTGGCAATATTACTGTTAATAATATTGTCAGGAAGTAGATTTTGCAGAGGTACAGTGCAGTATTCTGGCCAAGAGCAGGGCCTCTGAAGTGCTGTCTGGATTCAGGTCTCAGCCCTGCGCCTGTGTGTGAGCGCGTTGTTTTCATCGCTGTGGATTCAGGTCTCAGCCGTGCGCCTGTGTGTGAGTGCGTTGTTTTCATCTCTGTGGATTCAGGTCTCAGCCCTGCGCCTGTGTGTGAGCGCGTTGTTTTCATCTCTGTGGATTCAGGTCTCAGCCCTGCCGCCTGTGTACTAGTGCGTTGTTTTCATCTCTGTGGATTCAGGTCTCAGCCCTGCCGCCTGTGTGTGAGCGCGTTGTTTTCATCGCTGTGCTCCTCTCTTCTCACCGCAAATGGCTGGAAGCGATTTTGGAGGCCTGTGTAGTGGAGCTTGTGAGTTAATGTGTGCAGAGCGCTTAGAGACCTTTCTAACACAGCTAAGTCCAGCCTTCGCAGAAGCAGTAGTAGATTTTCTGTTTCCGCATGTGGGAAGTGGGAATCCACAGGAGTTGAGCAGCTTGTCTAAGGTACAGGAGAGCTGTGGTCCAGGCTGGTCCAGTCCAGTTCATTTAGTCACATACCAGTGCCCTTGACTATTCTGTGCTGCACTGAGTATAAATACTCAGAAGTTATTTGAACTCTTTAAATAGAGTGTTTAAGATTGCTGCTTCTGTATAGATGTTTGTAGTGGAAATTCTAGGCTTAAACCCGAGAGGGCTGCCAGTTATAATTTTGAAGAACTAATGTTTCTGTGATCTCCAGATCTTTAAATAAGGGGTAATTTTTTCAAGCTCTTTGTTCACAAGTCCTATGATTCATACTTATTCAAAACAGAAAAGTTACCTTTGTGAACAAAAACAGTGAACTCTGAGGTAAGCAGTCTACTCTGAAGACTTTTGATGGACAGATGGACTATACTGTGAGTAAAACCAAACTGCTACTGATATGACTCAGTATTCCTATTTTGCACATTCAGAAGTAGATACGTAGCGTCTGGGATGCACCTTGGTTGGTAAAGGGCTTGCCTGGCATGTTTGAGACTCTGGGTTCCATCCCAAGCATCAATAAACCATGCACAGGGGCAAGTACCTGTGCTCTCAGCACTCAGGAGGTAGATGCAGGAGAACCAACAATTCAAGGTCATCTTTTCTACATTGAGTTTGAGGCCAGGCTGGGCTACATGAGACCCTATCTCAAAACAAATAAAAAGCAAATAAATGTGTAATTAACATCATGCGATATTCTACCACACTGATGGAAATTCAAAACTTATATACTCTTGGAAATTTGTGTGCTATTTCTTAATGAGGAAAAACTGCACTATTCTTTTCAAAGATTATTAAAGGCCCCTTTTACACTTGTGTTGCAGATCTCTTCAGTGCAAACATATGCTTAGACAGAGGGGAGATTAACTTGAGCGTCCTTTCGTTAATTACAGAGATTAGGAAGTGGCTGTCTGGCTAGTTTCTAGAGGCTGGATGAACTCCAGGTCATCAAATACAGCAGCTCACCAAGAAGATACGGTTGTTTTGGGGGTAAGTAATGCCAAGTTACCCTTCCTTAGACTCTCACCTCAGTGAAAATACTTGATGAGAATCCAATTTGTTTTAAATACTTGCATAGCTTCCATGGTCTCCAGGCAGCACCTGTCAGCAGTTATGATGGTGTTGGGCGTGAGTTAGGATGGCAGGATAGGCAGCCCTGCAACTCTGTATATAAACAGTACAGATCACAAGTTTCCTGGATGCCAGGCTAGAGTCTTCCCTTTTAGTACCTTTTATTGCCTATCACAGAACATCCTAGAATGTTTGATTGGAAGGGACTAAGGTACAGTAGTTTGCAACAAATGGTTTTGTCATACTGTGCAAGCCATTTGGAGTACAAACAACAGCAACAAAGAGTCCTTCTGGAACAGACAGTCATTTAGGGGTGTGCTGCTCCAGAGCTAGGAAGGCTGATGCAGGAGCAGCACCTCGAGCACACACTGAGCAGGGGCTGAGATGAGGCAGGTCTGGGGCCAGATCCCAGCTGGCACTCACTGCATTCTTGACACTGCATTGTCCCTATGAGCTATTTGTCTCTTCTTTCCAGGACTCCAGTCTGTGCAGTCCCTCCTGGGAATGTCTACTCTAAGAGTGTTTATCTGGCAGCTCTGTGCACAGCTCTTCCTGGGGCTGGGCTGTTTGTGTCTGTGACACATGCAGAACTTCTTTAAGCAATAACTGGAAGAAATGAGGACAAGCCCCTCTCATTGCCCCTTTTACTTTCCCCAGCCTTTCAACATCTCAGGGAATAGCAGTTGAAGGACACAGGACCTGGAGGTAGCTGTGACTGGCTCCTGGTTCAGTTCCTACGAATGCTGGTGCCGACCACTCTTCAGATTTCTCTCTTGTTCTTTGTGGCACCAGCAGCTCATGCAGGGTCACCACATGTGAAGAGATGAGATGGACATCCTTGCTTGTTTCTTTTTTCTTTTATTTCTTTTTTTTTTTTCTTTTTGCAGTACGGGGGATCAGACCCATGTTTGATCATGCTAGGCAAGGCTTGTTCGTGCCAGACAAGTACTCTGCCACCTGCAACCACTCATGCTACTATGCCTGCAGCCCTAACATGAGCATCTTTGAGTTCATAATTCACTCTTTATTTTTAGTTCTAGCCTTGTGAGCTGATGAAGGCAAATATAAGTAAATCTGAAAAAAGCATTCTTCTACTCTTCTTATTCTAGTATAACATCCAATACTAACATGGTGTAATTTCTAGGGTAGTTGTTCTCAAACACTTTGACCTCAGGGTCTCAGGATTCTTTTTCATGCTTAAAAGTTATTGAGGATCCCAGAGACCTTTTGTTTATGTAGTTTATTAATTGGGTTTAGATTTCTACAATTTTCTATATTACAATAAATCTGAAAAGTTTCAAAAATACTTCCTACTTAAAATTAAAAGTAATAAAACTCTTGTAAGTACAGTATGATAGTGCCTGATTGAACTAACAGTACTTGGAATGCAGAGGCAGGAGGATTGCAAATTCAAGGCCATCCTGGACTGCACAGTAAGCTCTGGGCCAGGGTATGAGACCCTGTCTCTAAAAACAAACAAAAGCCTGTTGTAGGCTAGGTGTGCTTGTGCATGGCTTTAATCCCAGTGTCTGGAGACAGAGGCAGGCAGATTTCTGTGAGTTCTAAACCAGCCTGGATTATATAGCAAGCTCTAGACTAGCCAAGGTTACATAAATGGCATGATTTATTAAAATTAAATGTTCCAAAAAGTTTTAGTTGGAAAAAGTTGTATTGAGCTTTATAAAGTCTCTTTAATGTGTGATTTAAAGAGAAGACAATTGGCTTCTCATACCTACTTCATTCTGTTTGTTGTTGCAATAAAATGTATAGAAAAAAAAAGCAGGCCTCACACTGAGGTGAAGGTAAAGGGAGGCCTTTGGGCTTCTTGAGATAGGCAGAAATGCCCCAGTGTTGTTGCTTTGAGAACTGCTGGTCTAGGTAGTTAGTTCCATGATTTCATTAGTGTTGTCTCTTTTGAGTCTCAAAAAGTTGCATAATAGCCTCATGATATTGGTTGCTGCATCAGAGAAATGATGCGAAGAGATGAATAAAGACAACAAGTAAGAAAGATTATAGCTCTTAGAGTACTTAGAAAATGTAAGAAGCTTTTCTAGGGCTGGAGACACCACTGCATAAGCCTGGTGACCTGAGTTCAATTCCAGAACCCACATGGTGGGGGAGGAAAGAAGTGACCCACAAAGTTGTCCTCTGACCTCGCTCTTTGCACCATGTGTGTACACACACACACACACACACACACACACGAGAGAGAGAGAGAGAGAGAGAGAGAGAGAGAGAGAATAATGACTTTAATTACCAAAGAAGAATTATACAGACTGATCATATATATGAAATATATATATGTTTTATTTTCAATTACATGCTCATAATATTTAATTTATTGTGGTAAAGTACATGTAACAAAATCTACCATTTGTGACATTTTATACATAGATGCTATTGTGTAGTGGTCACCCACTCTCTAGTTACATGACATTTTTATCACTCCCCAAAGGAAACTATGTCTTCAGTAAGCAGTTACATACACCTCCATTCTCCAATTCTCCACCTCAGCTCAGCTCCTGGCAACCATGAACCAATCTACTGTCACTGTAGATTTTTAAACTGGGTATTTCATGTGAATGGGATCATGTATTATGTAGCATAATGTGTCTGGTTTCTCTCTCTCTTTCTACCTCTCTCTCTCTCTTTTGCTTAGCATGGTGCTTTCTGGGTTCAACCATATTATATTCAGTATTCAGGATTGTTTAGTATCTGGGTAGGCCACATTTTGTTTATGTATCCATGTATACATCTACTGTTTCTCTCTCTCTCTCTCTCTCTCTCTCTCTCTCTCTCTCTCTCTGACAGAGTTGCACTGTTTAGCTCTGGCTGGAACTCTCAGTTTGACCAGGCTGGCCTTGAACTCACAGACATCTGCCTGCCTTTGCTTCCTACTGTTGGGATTAAAAGCATGTGCCGTTATACCTTGCTTGAAGAAATGTTTTTGTCTCTCAGCTGTTGTGAGTAGTGTTTGGTGAGCAAGTATGTACCAACTTTTGTTTAAATACCTATTGTCAATTTTTAAATTTATTTATTTTATGTGTATAAATGTTTTGCCTAAACATGCTGTGTGCACGCCTGGTACCTACAGAGGTGTGAAGCAGGCATCAGATCTCTCAGAACTATGGGTTTTTGGTTTTTCTTTTCTGTGTGTGTCTCTGGGTGTATGTGTTACTGGGGATCAATCCTAGGCATCATGCATGCTAGACAAGCTCTCTATTTTACCACAATACCACATATCCAGGACCGAGTTTAGTATTTTTAGAAAAAAAAATTAATTTATCTTTTTAATTAGTTCATAAGAACAAAATTATACATATTAATATAATATATATTGCTAATAAAAATTCATAGTGCATAGTATTTAAATCAGTTTAAAAATAATTGCTGGGCTGGGGAACTAGCTCAGTTGGTATGTGCATGACATACAAGCATGAGGACCCAGGTTCAATATGCAGCACCTACATAAGAACCTGGCTATGCTGGCACTTGCGTGCAATCCCAGTGCTGGGGAGGTGGACATAAGTAGATCTCTGTGGCTCACTGTTCAGCCAGCCCAACCTAATTAGCCGTAAGTCTCTGTGAGAGACCCTGACTCAAAAAGCAAAGTAGGTGTCTCCTGAGGAATGACATCTAAGGTTGGGGGTGTCACACTCTGGCTTCCACATACATGTACACATGTGCATATGTATCAGCACATGTGAAAATACATATACACAAACATGCATGCATAAAATAATTCTTAGTGTTTTTGAACATTAGTTTTGATTTGTTTATCTGCTGAACCTATATCGACAGCTGCAGTCCCAAGAGAATGAAGCAGGAAAAAGGAAAACATCAAAGGCACATAGTTAATCTCTTTTGAAAAGAATACATCACATGCACAAAGAAAAAAAGAAAAGAAAGAAGGAAAGAGGAAGGAAAGAGTTAGCTTAATCACACTACTAATGTTAGACCTAATGAAACTCAGCGCTTGTGGTCTCTCCATTCCACAGGGAACACGCTTCCCAGTGACTGCAAGGGATGCTGCTGCCTGGCTGCCAACTGAAACCAGCTCTTCCTCAGGTTTTCCATAGACTTTGGGCTGTGATGGGGAAACTGCAGAGCAAACTCAGACACAGCACTTATAAGTACAGGTAGATCGCATCTTGGGGACCCCAGTTTATATGCTCTTTCACAATTCTCTACTAAGGACAAAAGGCAAGTGTTGGTGATCTTCCCTTCCACTTGGTACTGTACACTGTTTTAGGTAAGAAGTGGTCACCTGGGGCTGGAGAGATGGCTCAGTGGTTAAGAGCATTGCCTGCTCTTCCAAAGGTCCTGAGTTCAATTCCCGGCAACCACATGGTGGCTCACAACCACCTGTAATGAGGTCTGGTGCCCTCTTCTGGCCTGCAGACATACACACAGACAGAATATTGTATACATAATAAATAAATAAATAAATAAAAAAAAAAAAAAAAAGAAGTGGTCACCTCACCAGCTACTACCTACAACACACTCTCTGGAGCCCTGAATCTTTGGGAGTCCTCTCTAATGAGAACAAAGACTCCTTGCCTCTAAATTCCCTTCATCAGATTTCAGTAACCCTGGGTGTTTCCCAAATACACAGCACTGTTTATTTCTGGACGTTTCCCAAACAGTGAGTCTCTTTTCTGCCTCACTTTCCATCCTTCCTGCAGCAGGCCTGATGGACTTATGGAGGAGGGAGTCCAGACTAAAGTGTCCCAGGAGTACAGCCCTGCTCACGTGGATGCCGTCTCTGTGGTTGCTACTCTGAGCTCAGACCTTTGTGTCTCTGGAGGAAAAGACAAGGTAAGGTTTCCATTTCTTCCCAAGAAACCAGCTCACTGTAGGAAATGGAAGATGTCCTGAGAGAGTCGAACAGTGCATTTCTACACTGCAACAGGGCTCCAAGTTTGAAGACTGGAGTTTGAGGCCCAGCTCTGCCACTTCCTATTACTGTAGGCAAGTCTATGTTTTCTGACCTCCGATTTCTTAGTCTGTTACATGGGTAAACAGTAACGCCCGTGTTCTAGGACAGTGTGAGGATTCAACGAGAACCTCACCCGATGCCAGGCCATCTACATGCTTTTGTAAGTGGGGGACTTATATTCCACCCACCTCATTCTTAACAGTAGGACCCAGACTATGGAATCAGCAAAAAATTTTCTGGTTGCTTTATGTTTCGTTTTCAAAAATTCACACTGGTTTTCACTACCTTTATATTTTGGTCTTTCCTGTTGCCATCATCCTGGACTTAACTGCTTTCTATCCCTACATTAAGAGCTGTCTTGTCATTCACTGCTGGCAGCTGCAGCTGCAGTACACTGCTGATTCTTCCTTGAAGGAAACACTACTAATAATGTCCTTATTCCCAGTAGACTTTCAGGATCACTCAATTTCATTTGCAAATTGTATTTCAAATTTGTAAGATGCATTTACCTTGGATGTCATTGCTTCAAATCAGGATACATTTGAGTATCAATACTTAATTAGTAATGTGATGTCTCTCTCTCTTTTGTTTTTTGAGACAGGGTTTCTCTGTGTGTATTCCTGGCTGTTCTGGAACTTGATCTGTACACGAGGCTGGCCTCGAACTCATAGAGATCCACCTGCCTCTGCTTCCTGAATACTAGGATTAAAGGCGTGTGCCACCACCACCCAGCAGCAATGTCTTGTCTTGATGTCTATATTATTTTAGATCTAAGAAATTGTCTTGAGTTATGGGGTCCCTTCTAACAGCTGTGAGAAGGCAGCAGGGCAAGGAGCAGCTAGCTCCTCTGTTCTGAAGACTGGGGAGCTGATAGGTCAGGTGTCACAGCGAGTGACTGGAGCCGTGAAGAGCTTGCTCCCCTCTCTGTAGCAGACACTCAGCAAGGAAATGCTTTAAATTTCTGCTCAGGCGCCAGCGTGGTGGTGCCACCTGTAATCCCATGTCTCTGCAGACTGCTGTTGCCTATAATTGGAAAACTGGACACGTGGTGAAAAGGTTCAGAGGGCATGAGCGGGAAATCACTAAGGTAACCGTCAAATGCTTATTCTGAAGGGAACTAAGGCGTGAATAAAGACATCAATAGCTGTAGCTGTTAAAGGGCTTAAGGAAAAATGCGAAGGCCTCCTCTGATGCTAGAAGAGCAGAATGAATAATTTCAAGTATGAAATTAGCCAAACACCTAGCAGAAGTGTAGTAAAAACTTGCCATAGTACACATACAGTAGATAACCAGTCAATCTTTTCCCCCAAGACGGGGTTTGTCTGTGTAACTCTGGATTTCCTGGAACTTGATCTGTAGACTGGGCTGACGTCAAACTCACAGAGGTCTGCCTGCCTCTGCCTCCCTAGTGCTGGGATTAAAGATGTGCACCACCACCCAGTTTACTCAGTCTTCAAAAGGAACAAAAGAGGCTGGAGAGATGACTCAGCAGTTAAGAGCACTGGCTGCTGTTCCAGAAGAAGTGGGTTCAATTCCCAGCACCCATGTAGTGCTTACAACCATCTGTAACTCAGCTTCCAGGGGATACAACATTCTCTTATCTTCCAAGGCACTAGGCTCAAAGTGGTGTACTCGTGAAGCAAAGACATCCATACATGTAAAATAGTAATAATAAAATAATTTAAGGGAGCTTGAGAGATGGCTCAGTGCTTAAGAGCACTGATTACTCTTCCAGAGGATCCAGATTCAATTCCCAGCACCTACATGGTAGCTCACAACTAACTGTCTGTGATTCCAGTTCCAGGGGACCTAACACCCATGGCAGAATACCCAATGTACATTAAATAAAAATAAATAAATTTAAAAATTTAAAAAATTTTTAGAGGGATGAAATTCTGGGATTGGGTATGTAGCTCAGTAAAGCCTAGCATGGTGAAGCCCTGGATTGGATCCGGAACTGAAAAGAAAAGGTGACGCTCTGGCGTGTGTTCCACAGCGGCAGATACTGGAAGCGTGTTTAGTGAAAGACGCTGGGCCAAAGGGTGTGGCGTAACTGACATGAGGCCGTGAGGCAGGGGTGAGCAGGCGGGGTGAGCAGGCAGGGGTTACAGAGAATGGCACGGCTGCACTGTAAGGCCATGGAAGTTGTGTCATTGGAGATTGTTGGTGTTTGCACAACAGTGTGAATGTATTTGCTGCCACTGAGCTGTAAGCTTAACGTGGTTATTTCTGTAACACATGTGTGTGCGCGCACACACACACACAGATAATTATAAATAAATCTTTTCTTTTTCTTAAGAGAAACAAATTACGCTGGTCTACATAGTGAGTTCCAGATCAGCCAGAGCTACACAGAGAAACCTTGTCTCAAAAAAACAAACCAGAACAACACAAAACAAGAAAGAAACAAAAATAAAAAATGTGTATGTGGGGAGGAGTTTACAAAGCCATCTGCTGTTTTGAAGTCCTGTCTAGCATGTACACCTGAGTTGTTTCTGTTTTTATTTGTTCTCCAAGCAGATAGCCTGTATTCCCAAATCAAACCAGTTTTTCAGCGCCTCTCGAGACAAGAGTGTCCTGATGTGGGACCTGCAGGGCTCCTCCCAGCCCAGGCAGGAGCTGTCTGGCCATGCCTTGGTTGTCACTGGCTTGGCTGTGAGTCCAGGTAAAGTGAAGCAGACCTCCTGCCAGCCCCGGGTGCCTTTCCAGAACCCATGTCCCCAGCCCCGCTCACGGCTATTGTGTGTTCTCACCAGCCCCTCTCACGGCTGTTGTGTGTTCTCACCAGCCCCACTCACGGCTATTGTATGTTCTCACCATGTCCCCAGCCCCGCTCACGGCTATTGTGTGTTCTCACCAGCCCCGCTCACGGCTATTGTGTGTTCTCACCAGCCCCTCTCACGGCTGTTGTGTGTTCTCACCAGCCCCGCTCACGGCTATTGTATGTTCTCACCATGTCCCCAGCCCCGCTCACGGCTATTGTGTGTTCTCACCATTGTTTCCAAAGACTCATCACAGCTGTGCACCGGCTCTCGGGACAACAACCTGCTTCTGTGGGATGTGGGGACTGGACAGTGTGTGCGGAGAGCGTCTGTCTCCAGGAACCTGGTACCTGTAGGACAAGATGGTGGAAGGAGTATGGAGTGAGGGAAGCGAGCTGGGGCGACAGCTCATAGCAGAGAGAGTGTGTGTGTGTACCAAGGCGGAGGGGGCTCGGGTTCAGTTGAGAGGTGGTGGCTGGGAGGAAGAAGGAGAAAAGAGAGTAGTACCCTCATTCGTTTCTTCCCAGCTTACGGTTAGCATAATTTGGGTGAGCACTGCTCAGAATAGAAATATAACCAAGTACATGGTGTCCTGTCTTGAAGGAACTCATACCTTATGTGTACAGAATGTGACACCAGATGGATGCTTGCCCCTTTGAATACGTAACATCATGCAGAGAAATCAGTGTGCCCTTTGCTTGATACAATTCACTGTGTGACAGTGAGTGCTGTAGACTTTGCACAGCCTTGGGCCCTGTCTCAGCTGCCTTCCACACTTGTGTTTGTTGTGTTGTATGGGTTTTTTTCTTTTCCCCATGCTGGGGGTTGAACCCTAAGCCTTGTACATGCTAAGCAAACACGCTAACCTGTACTCCCAGCCCTGCCTTCAAACCACAGGTCTGTCACTTATTATTGTGAGTGCTAGTTTGTGCTATTTAAGCCTAGATTCTAAATATCTCCATTTATAAAATGCGAGTTATGTCACTAGGCAAGATGCTTTGGGTGACTGAAGCACCTATCATTGTACTTGACACGTGGCAAAGGTTCCTCAGAGTCTAGTCATCTGCTGTGCTGGGGCTGATTGACATCAGCTGCAGATGGTGGGATGTGCTTCCTAATGCCATCCATATTTGTCAGGACACTGTGCTGAGAAAAGGACAGTTCTGCTACCATGGGTTGTTTGGAAACCTGTTTATGCACTTCCAATCAGGGCTGCAAGGCCAGGATTAACTGCCACTCTTAGGAACCCCTGAGGTGTTACAGAAGTGTTAGGGGACTCATCACTGCCAGCTGGGGTTCAGATCACCATGGCTAGCCACAAGGCCTGCCCACTGAATACTGAGGAGGTACAGCCGGAGGAGGACTGACCAGGAGCTGTGGGCGAAGACCTTGCTAACCCAGGCTCAGTAGCACAGAATCCTTGAGAGGGGATGAGAGATGGAATTGCAGCAGGGGAATGACTGGTGTGGAGACTTGCTGGTTGTTTTCTCCAGGTCACTCACCTGTGCTGGGTCCCCAGAGAGCCATACGTTCTCCAGTCCTCTGAGGATAAGACCATCAGGTGGGCTACTGAGCCTCTGTGGAGGTATTTCTGGTGAAGGTCTGTAGCTCTTGTGCTTATATGATTCTGTCTCCATTCTGCTTGTTCATGAGGGCTGGATTCCCTTCACTCCTGTGTGCCACTGGGACTCTGACTGGAGCTTATGGGAACAGAGTGAATGGTCCTACTCGGAGCAGTCTGAAGCAGCTGACCTCACTAGTTCCAGTGTGTGACTTGTTCAGATCAGCCTCGACCCCACCTGTTCCCTGGTCCTACTGTCATGCCCTGCATGATTCTTGGGATTTCCAGGCACCTAGCCAGAGCCTTCCTGGGAAAGAAGGGTCAGAATCTATATGGGGTGTGTGTGGGGGGGGGTTCAGATTAAGTCAGGAGTTTACAAACTGGGGAGCATGCCTCAAAATTCTGTCTCTCCAAAAAGACTTTTACTCTAAAATAGGAGGAAGGAGATAGGGAGGAAACAATGAGATGAGAGGCTACGCAAAGCTCTCCCCTGGACTCCAAGGCCACGGCCAGCGAGGGCAGCCTCAGTCCGAATCCTGTTCTGAAATGGTGGCGATACTCTAGTAGGATCCTTTAGCAGTGGGTTCAGGAGGCTGAGGACTCAGGCAGCCTGGACTGTATGTAAGACCTGTTTCAAAACAGCCACAAAGGATCTTTTCAAAAATTCCTGATATAAACACAAAAATAGCCTTTAGTTGATTAAAAGCAGTGTCCTAAAAGATCAAATGAACTTGTACAAGTAAGATGTGTGTTGTAGCCAGGCTGTGTTGGCACATGCATTCGGGAGGCAAATCTCTGAGTTCCAGGCAAGCCTGGTCTACAGATGAGTCCAGGACATCCAGGATTAAACAGGGAAATCCTGTCTCTAAAACAAACAAACAAACAAACAAACAAAATGTATGCTCTAAAGTCTCCGTGTAAAGGTGTGAGATGGCTCAGCAGATAGAGGTACCTGCTGAACTGGCAGCCTCAGTTCAGTCCCTGGGACCCCACATATTGCCATGGTGTATACACCCACTCCCCCTAAATAAGTGGTTTTTTTTTTAAAAAATATTTATTTGTCTATTATGTATACAATATTCTTTCTGTGTGTATGCCTGAAGGCCAGAAAAGGGCACCAGACTTCATTACAGATGGCTGTGAGCCACCATGTGGTTGCTGGGAATTGAACTCAGGACCTCTGCAAGAGCAGGCAGTGCTCTTAACCACTGAGCCAACTCTCCAGCATAATAATTTTTTTTAAAATAAAAGCCCATATGACTTGATTTCAAAACAGAAAGAATCAATATGGCATTGATTTGGTTACTTCCTGTCAGCTTTAGAGTTTGTCAGATTGTGACATTCTGTTCTGACCGGCGACAAAGAAAAGAGTCAAGCTTTTCCTGTTAGTTCACAGGTATGTTTTTGTCCCATTTACTACAAGGTCTCTTTCTGCTTTTAATTGCTTTCAGATTATGGGATAGTCGGGGGCTTCAGGTGGCTCATGTGTTTCCCACAAAGCAACACATCCAGACCCACTGTGAAGTCAGCGTGGATGGATACACATGTATCTCTTGCAGCAGCGGCTTTGGGGGCGAAGGCTGTGAAGCCACGGTAAGAGCCCATATTGATGAGCAGACTGCTTTGGTCTCGCTCCCCTCCCTGGGCTCTGCGACAGCACTGGCCTGCTCCAAGTGCAGACTGTCAGTCACCCTGTGCATTTCAGAGGCTTCCTTTAAGAAGCATCTGTTAGCTGGACAGTAGTGGTGTATGCCTTTAATCCCATCACTTGGGAGGCAGAGAGAGACTGGTGGATCTCCATGAGTTCGAGACTAGCCTGTTCTATAGAACAAATTCCAAGATAGACTCCAAAGCTACAGAGAAACCCTGTCTTGAAAGACAAAAAAAAAAAAAATTACACACACAAAAACACAAGCGCGTGTGCGCGCATACACACACACACACACACACACACCATCTGTTAAACTGGGTATGTCTGAATTGGTAATAGTCAAGTAGAGAAGGGCGAAGGGCTCAACAGAGCAGCCTGCTGATGTTCTTGCTCCTAGTGAAGCCTACACAGGTAGGACATGTTCTTTGTATATGTGGCCATGCTAATGGAAGCTCAGCTCACTCAGGGAACCGTGGAGCTCCACAATTGGTCCAGGGTCCACCACACCCCTATTCAGCTATGCACCCTCCTTGCTGATACACTCTTCAAGACTCTCCAAAGTTCCTAGATTCATAATTGCAGGTTATCAGTTAAAAGAATTATCTTTAATTATCTATTCCAAATGAGAGAGTTGTATTTCTGACTTATCAGGTATGTATGCCATGTCAGGTATTGAACTAAGCATGCATGGCTAATTTCATTTAATCCCTAAGACAAGCTTGTGAGTTAGGTGCTGTTTCAATACCTAATTTACAGTTAAGGATTGGAAGCATGACAAGTTGGAGTTTCTTACTCAGGATATACTCTTAGAAAGGGTAGATTAGGGTGCTGCTGTCAAAGATGGTGGATAACAGGATCTCCTGTGACCCCACTGCTTTTGCACACTGTTCAGTTTTCTCTCATCTCTGAATGGTGCCTTCCAGGTGTGATGTGATCTGTGTCAGTACAACTGGGACTGACCAGGCTGTTGCTTCCTTTGTCAGAGGCACTAGGTACCTTACTGTATGGTCCCCATGGGACCCAAGATGCCAGGAGGCAATCTCTGAGTTGTCATGGAGAACAAGACACCCCATACTGTCCCATCACCCCACAGCACTGTGAGCTCTACTCCCCTAGCCATGGAAAAGGCACGCCCTTCCTCCACAGCCATAGCTAGTGTTGTCTGAGGCATAGCTGCTGCTACGATAGTTGTTGGATGGGTGGATGGTTCGGTGTGGTGGATGAGATAAGGGCTTTGTCTGGCTTTCTGAATTCATGAGAGGAAGGGATCAGTGGGTCATGGGGAATGGGAGGATGGATATTAGCGACACATGAACATCTGTGTGTATAAGCTATTTGGTGTCATTACTTTGCAGTTGTGGGACCTAAGGCAGACAAGAGACAGAATATGTGAGTATAAGGGGCACTTCCAGACAGTTGCATCCTGTGTCTTTCTACCAAAATCCATGGCCTTGATGCCTATGATTGCTACCTCAGCACATGACTCCACAGTGAAGATTTGGAACCAAGATACTGGAGGTAAGCAATCTTCTCTCCGTGCTTTTCAAAAGCCTGAGACACTTCCCATTGCTCACCATATTCAAAGCCACCCGTATCCTGACACTGTATGGTCTCCTTGTAGTTAAGAGGTGAGACACATCTTTCTGTTCAACATCTGTCTCTAAGCTAGCACCATGCTTCCCACATGCCATAATGTACAGTTATTCCTAAGACTACAGAGACAACATGCTCCCCACATGCTATAGTGTATAGAGTTATTCCTAAGACTACAGAGACAACATGCTCCCCACATGCCATAATGTACAGAGTTATTCCTAAGACTACAGAGACAACATGCTCCCCACATGCCATAATGTACAGAGTTATTCCTAAGACTTCAGAGACAACATGTTTCCCACATGCCATAATGTTCAGAGTTATTCCTAAGACTTCAGAGACAACATGTTTGGCTCTTACATTTTTTTCTGTGTGAAGTTCCTCATCAGATTTTTAACTTGTGATGCTCAGAATGCCTGGAAAGGGGAAAAGGAACGCTTTTGAGTTCTTGTTTCAGGTGTGCAGTTAGAACCTTAGCTCTTGTTGGTACTGTGATGAAATGAGAACAGACTCGGAAAGGCTCCACCTGCTGGGACTCTGAGATCATAGTAAGCGCAAGGCCTCTCAGCATCACAGAAAGACCACGGCTTCCCAGAGTTCTCTATGAGCAAAGACCTAGAATTCAAAGTAGACACCTGGGAATTTTGTGAGCTGTGGTTTAAACTTTTGAGACCTGATGCCTCTGACATGCATTCAGAAATAGTGGGTTGTATCCCAGGAGCCTCCTGAGTGCTGTGAATAAGTCTGGGATTCTCTTTTACAGGTCTGCTTTCCCAGCTCTGCCTCTGCTTTCCCAGCACTGCTGTTTTACTCTGGACATAGGATTTGGCTAGAGAGAGAAAAACAGTGTTAATTTAGAGAATTCAAAAGCTTCCCATAGTCACTCAGTTTCCCTTAGAGAGAGAGGACCACCAGAGAAGAGGTGGGCCTATCTAATGTCTTTCTGTAAACAGCTGTGGCCATAAGCCAACCCTCTATAGTGAAGACAGGCCTGCCATCCCCTCACTTGGAGCTGGACTCCCAACCTGCCCAGGTGTAACATTTGTGGGCAAGGGGAAGTGGATGTTTTGTATGTCCTGACTACAAGCCTCGAAGTGGGGCGTGTTGACCTGAACAGATGGCTCACTGTCCTGCCTGCACTCCTGGCATTCCTAGAAAACTTGTCTCAGAGGTGCAGGTGGAAGGATGGCCCAGGAAAAACAAAGCCCAGCCTTTAATCCAGTACTGGGGAGGCAGAGGCAGGTGGATCTCTGTGAGTTCGAGGCCAGCCTGGTCTACAGAGTGAGTTCCAGTACAGCTAAGGCTACACAGAGAAACCTTGTCTTGGAAAACAAAACAAAAACAAAGCCCAAGCCTGACCTGTACCACACCCCTCCCTATGGTGGGAGAAGCAGCAGCCCAGATCAGTATCTCTCTGCTTCCCTTGATTTAGCCTGTCTTGTTCTACCCTTTTTAAATATGGCCCTAGTTGTCTGAAATACTGCTTGGTACCCTACATCCTGTTTACCTGGGTACAATTCTCTTCAGTTGAAGTGATGGAGGTGACCCAGAGTCTTCCCCGGCAGGCAAAGCCCCCTCATGGCATAGATGGCACAGGACATGTTCTGTTTCTTGTTCCCATGGTATAGTCCCACACTGTATAATGATGTTTCAGTGACTAACAGACCACATGCAGTAGTTTAGAGTGCGGTAGTTGTCTGTACTATCTCCATGTGTATAAGCGCACTCCATGACGTCATAGTGCGACATCACTGAGCATATGACGGGTTCTCCTTCCTTTTCCAGCCTGCCTTTTCACCTTGTCTCTGGATGGATCAGGACCCTTGACCTCCCTGGCTGTTGGTGACATCACCTCCTTGTTATGTGCAAGTTTCTACAGAGGAGTTCACATACTCAGCGTGGACTGCAGCCAAGAGCTGGCGCTGCAGGAAGTGGCGGCCTTCTAAGGCCAAGACCCTGACTGGACAACGTCAGCCATAGCCCTCCTTTCTCTGTGGCTTTGTGTTTTTGCGCATGATCTTGGGGAGTGGGGTTCTTTTCTTACGGTCACTTAGAAGGCATGTCTGGGTTAGATGTTGATTTAAGTCCAGTGATTACAAAGTCAGAGTGTGGTCCAGGCTGGTCCTGAACTCATAGCAACCTTCCTGCCCCAGTCTCCTGACTGTTGGCATTAAAGGTGTGAAACTGCACACCCAAGAAAATTCAGGTCTAGAAACATGGACTCAATATAAAGTTCTTAATCTCAAGGAAATCCAAATGGAATTTTTATCCAAATGTGAGCTTTTGGGACTACTCTTCAAAAGAAATGTACTTATTGCTCAAGATGATGGCTGGGGCCTAAGAGTGATAAGCCTCTGTGAGCAGGAAAACGCGGGCTGGAGTCTCCATGAAGGACAATGTTTCGAGACAAATCTAGTTGGTAATAGTGTTGTTCCATAGAGGAAGTGGATGGCAGACAGTGAGGTTAAACGCAGTCACCTCAAAGCCACTTAGGGTAAGAGAGCAAAGGCATCTAACTTCCTGGGCCTGTGCTGCCCAGGGGGCAATGTGAACAAGAACAAGGACACTGCCCCAAATTACAGGAATTATTAAGTCTGCCCCATGCACCAAAAGGCAGAGGGGATGGGAGACTAAGGCTAAGAAAAATGCATCTGTAATTTGGGTATTTTTATTTATATAAGAAACACTGTACACCCGCATGCTCCCTACCTCTCACCCCTGGGAACGGCCAGAGGCAAAGGAGTCACCTCTGGAACACGGAGAGATGGATTCAACTGAGTCCAGCAACCGCGCACCCTTCAGTGAGGAGGGGCCAGGCCCCTGTGCAGCTCCCACAGGTCCAGTCCTCGGCTTGGAGCTCAGAAGTCCATTTTGCTTTGGATGAGTCCTAAAATAAGGCACCCAAGGCCTGACCAGAGAATGGCCACCTGTGTAGCTGTGGATCATGCCTGTCCATGGTTCAGAGCTGGCTGCCATTTCCTCTCTGCCTCCTGTTGTCCCCAGGGTCAGGGGGTTCCTCACTTGTGATATGGTACTCAGAACCATACCTCCCTCATAGGGCTGTTCCTGAGGGCAAGCTGCAAAGGAGTCAGGCAGTATCCTGTCTAGACTGAATGATCCTTCACAATAAACATTTGCCTTCCTTCATCTGTCTTACTTTCTAATCTTTCAGCCTTTCAGTGCCCTGATTTGTGGATGACAAGGGAGTAGTGTGAGAGGAAGTTACTTCGTTGAATACCTACAATAGGCTAAGTAGAGTCTCACTAAATGCCAAATGATGTTCTCATTTCATATATGGAAAAACCAAGGCCCAGAGACATGCAGCACTTTGACCACAGTATAAGCAAGCACAGGAAGGGGAAAGACAGATTTGAATCTGGGTCTGCCTGACTTGAAGCTGGGCAGCCCTCTGCCCCCTTTTGCCTTTGCTATTTTAGACATTCATAGACCATGATGTTAGTTTTATTTTATTTTTGAGACTAGTTATTAATCTAGTTCTAGAGATTAAATTTAGGGTATCATTCCTGCTATGCCACTGAGCTGTTCCGTTGCCCTGGCTTAACTTCTGGCTCTAGTGGGCTCCTGGGGGCTGTAGACAGGTCACCTCTTAGGACAAGGAAACCCTAATGTGTGCTGGATGCATAGTGCTACAGCTGATAGATTCTTCTGGATGGAGGCAGTAAGAAAGGAACAGGTCCGGTGGGGTCCCCCTGGTGAGTTAGAGGGTTCCGCACCAATATCGTTCCTTCCTGAACTCTGCCTGTGTGCTTGATGCCAAATTTCCCATCTGTGCCTGAGAAGCAGAAAGATGAGCAAATGCTCACATTTAAAGAGCGTTTTAAAAGTTATTTTAGAGCTGGGCAGTGGTGGCACACACCTTTAATCCCAGCATTTAGGAGGCAGAGGCTTGTGATTTCTGTGAGTTTGAGATAGCCTCGTCTACAGAGTGAATTACAGGACAGCCAGGGCTACACAGAAAAACCCTGTCTC
This sequence comes from Myodes glareolus, assembly GCF_982192425.1. Taxonomy (NCBI): domain Eukaryota; kingdom Metazoa; phylum Chordata; class Mammalia; order Rodentia; family Cricetidae; genus Myodes; species Myodes glareolus. The sequence goes on from NC_142028.1 coordinate 128,566,792, forward strand.
AAAAAAAAAAAAAGTTATTTCAGATCCTAATTCGCATACTCTCGGTGTCTAAGATTCCAGGCGCTGAAGTCACTCTTTGTTTTAGAGGCCACCCTATGCACTCATATAAGGGAATGCTCTTCGTTTTAGAGGCCACCCTGTGCACTCATATAAGGGAATGCTCTTCGTTTTAGAGGCCACCCTGTGCACTCATATAAGGAAATGCTCCAGGTGGTTAACATTTTCCTTCCCAGAAGTCTATAAGCCCTTGGAATCTTGTCATTTATAGATTAAAATTTAAACACATTTATATATTAACATTTATCATTAGGATAAACATACACTAAGGAAAATGGGTGGTAATTATTAATGGTCTTCACATAGCCTAGGGTTAGCAGCAAAGTGCAGGACTCAGGTTACTTGGAGAGTGTAACCTCTCAGCACTGAGGAGTAGGACCTTGGCCATGCTGAGTGGTCCTTCAAAGCCAGTGATTAGACAGCAGTTTCATCATAAGCACTAGAGTTGGCTGTGGTGGTAGGGGCCTGTGTCCAAGCATGTTGGAGGTAGAGCAGGGGTCAGGAGTTCGGGATCATCCTCACCTACCTCACCCATACAGTGAGTTCAGACCAAGCTTGCCACCTGCCCATATCCCGCCCCACCCCCCCGCCAAATTACAAAGACTGCTAGTTGTTTGCCCAAAGTTGGCACATTTTGTCACAGGTTGGCCAGCTAATTCTACAGTCCAGCCAGATGTGCTGTGGGGTTATGATCACTGCTCTCATCAATTAGCTTGAAAGGAATGAAAATGCGTGGGTCGGGATGCCCTCAGGCCCACTCCCACTCCCCCCACTAGAGGAGTTTGGGGGTTTGATAAATGCTTCTGCAGCCCAGATGAGGTCAGAAAGGTTGAATGGCCAGGGCCCTGGGTCACCATGAGTTGAACTGCTCTGCCTGCCATTCTGGCTACACTGTTGCAGATAGAGAAACGAGCCTCTTTAATCTACTACATAATTATTTTACTAGGTTTAGTAAAATAATTTTACTAAAGGGATTTTGAGATGTGAGCTTAAATATCTGAATTTTCATAACTTGAGAATATTTTAGAAACCAAGACCTAGCAGCAGATGTGTGCAGGACGTGGAACCAGTAGGCTGCACAGTTCCAGATGAAGTTGGGCAGACCCAGATTAAATTCTGCCCTCCCTTTCCTATGCTTTGTAACTGTGGGCAAATTGCTGCATGTCGCTGGCCCTCAGCTTTCCCGTCTGTGAAATGGGAACATTGTTGGTCACTTTAGTTTGACCCTCACAGCCCTCTACATTGACAGGAGAAGAAGCTACACGGCAGGAACGAGGTCGTATGAATGATGTCACTGTGGGCCTCCAAGCTCAGTCAGCCTCAGCTCAACACAGCCGTCAGTCCATGATCCACCCTTGCTTTAGGACTATATTTGGTGTGTTTGTGATGCTACGAGAGACGCAGTGAAACAAGCATGGCCTGGCCAGGCTGCTTTTGTGCAGCATGTTTGTGACATTGACGCCATCCTCGTTATTGGGTAGGGGTCTCCGTGCATGGAATTGGTACTTGGGCAGTTTCTAGTTCGGAACTCACATGACATTGCTCCTGGAACATCCTCATAACAGGTCTTTGGGTGTGCAGATGCTTGTGTCTGTGCTGTGGGACAACGGCCAAATATATGTTGGCTTGGAGAGAAAAGGAAAAGGAAAATGTCCTTAAAAAAAGAAAGAGAATAGTTGGGTATGGTGGCACACACCTTTAATCCCAGCACTTGGGAGGCAGAGGCAGAGGCAGAGGCAGAGAGATCTCTGTGAGTTCAAGGACAACCAATCTATAGAATGAGTGCCAGGATAGCCAAAGGTGCACAGACATCTAGTCTCAAAAAATCAAAAATTAAAAATAAAAATAAAAGAAATAGTTTAAAATAAAGCCATGTAAAGATGGGAAATACACAGAAAATATGAATATTGTAGGTTATTGTGTTGTCTTTGAATGGTTTGATGGCTGAGGAAGGAGCAACAGCTGCCAAAGACATTTGCTGCTGGATTAACACAACATACATATTCTGAAAATGCTTTGACTTCAAAATTTAAATAAAAACATATGTTTCTTTGGAGAAGAGGTTTTATTTTTGTTTCCACAGGAAATGAGAGGCTGTGGATTCATTCTGGGTTAAGAAAAATCAGGTTTGATCAAGGAAGACCCCTGAGAAATCTCTAATAGGAGTGGATGGCCCAGATGATCCAACATTTCAGAGGACCTCTGTTGGAGTTTCCTCTGAGTTCTACATACAGAACAGTTTCAAGACTGCTGGCTGAGATGATCAAACCTCATAGAATACTCCAGTCAGGACTTGATCATAATTCTGAATTTTCTTTAGGTCCCCATAAGATTATCAGTGTCCCCAATCAGCAGGAAGTAGCCTGGAAAACTATGCCCACATTTCCAAAAAATGGATTATGGATATTTTCCTTTGTTTAGAATGTTGGTTACAAGTTGTTATGGATAATGGTCAGAAAAAAGCTAAACAAAGGAGATTGGATTCAGAGTTATTGTTTTGAAAAAAAGGGGGAAGTGCTGTGGAACAATGGCCTTGTACCTTGTCACTTATATTGTATTATTTTAATAAAACACTGATTGGCCAGTAGCCAGGCAGGAAGTATAGGCAGGGTGACAAGAACAGGAGAATTCTGGAAAGAGGAAAGTCCAGTCTACAGTCATCACCCAAATGCAGAGGAAGCAAGATGAGAATGCCTCGCTGATAAAGGTACTAAGTCTCGTGGCTGAATTATTGGCTAATGTAAGTTATAAGAGTTAATAAGAAGCCTGAACTATTAAGCCAATTAGTTTATGATTAGTGTAGACTTCTGTATGTTTCTTTGGAGTTGAATGGCTGCAGGACCAGGCTGGACAGAAACCTCTGTCAACATGTCTGTGCCCACTCTATAACGAGCAGAGCAGAGACCTTGCTCAGCGACTGGAATTCATGCAGTCCACTTTCATCGATACTGCCAGATGTTCCCCCAAAGAACCTGTGCACTCTACTCTCGAGCACATGGCAGGGGAGTCAGAGTTCCGGCTCTTCACCTTTGCCCACCCTTAGTGCTTTGAACTCCGCAACCTTCCGTTATAAAAATAGAAGTGCTGATGCTGGAGAACGCACCCAGGTGTGAGTTCCAGGGGCCGCAAATAGAACTTGGCTGGCCCAGCTGGCTTGGCCATGTGCCCTTGTCCCTGAGACTCCTGTTCAGAGGTCAGAATTTCACACTAAAACCTAATGTGCACCTGGTGTTTTACACTCTCACCATCACAGCCACGTTTGCACCTTCCAAAAAAAAAAAAAAAAAAAAAAAAAAAAAAAAAAAAAAAAAAAAAAAAAAAAGCTTTACTCTCTCTCCATCCTACAGATGAGTGGAGGTCCAACAGCATCTGGTAGGCACACACCATGTGGTAGGCACACACGAGCTCAAGTCTTGGATGCTTGGGCTGGTTCTTCCTGGTAAGGTCCTCTGCTTTTAGTGGTTTTATGGTGGTAGTCAGCCTGAAGACTGAAGGGGCTGGGGACAGGTAGGAAGTGTTTGTGCCTATGGAGATAAGTGACATTAAGTCTAAACATTACACAAGAGCACTCAATTCATTCCAATATTATCTCTTCCAGATCTGGAACACAGCGGCCTGTCTGTTTTAAGTCCTGCACACAGATGGTTGAGAAGTACAGCCTCACTAGGCAGTGATGGGGCACACCTTTAATCCCAGTAGAGGCAGGTGAGTCTCTGTGAGTTCAAGGCCAGCCTGGTGTACTGGTGAGCTTCACGACAGCTGAGACTATGTAGAAATCCTGTCTCAAAAAAGCTAAAGAAAAATCTTTAAAATATATTGGCCATGGTTTATCTGGATATGGGATGTAAGTGAAGCTCATATGCTCTCTTCTGCCTTGACTAGTTTTGCATTTGGAATACATCAGCTTTCTTTTGTAAACTTTTGAAATAGGTGATACATTCAGATATTTACAAGCAAGAGTGGAGAGAGCTGCCCTTCTCCTCGATGTCTCTGTTCATCTGGTTCCTTCTGAAGATAGCCAATATGGACATATTTCCTGCATCTTATTTTATTTACAGGTAAGAAAATACATAGGATTTTTTTTCAGGTGTAGCTTTCACAGTAAAAAGATTGTCTGACTGGGAGGACAGAATGGAAAATGTATGGACTTCATTTTTTTTGTAAGTGCACTTCATTCATGCAGTGCCCATAGAGGCCAGAAGGGGATGTCAGATCCCTTGGGCATTACCAATAGTTGTGAACTGCTGTGTGGGTGTTGGGAACTGAACCCCAGTCTTCTAGAAGAGCAGCCAGTGCTCTTAACTGCTTCAGGATCTTTGTTTTGAAGTAAAGCCTTTCAAGCCTGCATGATTTATGATATAGAAAGATGGCAAAGTGGAAGAAAGGCTACCAAATGGTACACAGAGGTCAGCACAATGATCTATGAAATATATCTCTACATTTAAAATACAAAGAAAAGAGACAGAGGGACACACATCTCCAGATGTGTCAATGACTAGCTCTCCCTGCAGGATCTGGGGTGAATTTAGTTCTTCCAGGAAGTAGTGTGGCTTTGATAGTGGAGCAATGACTTCATCTGTCCTTGTCTAAATGGAGAAGACGGTGAGAGGGTGTCATCAAGTCCAAGTTATGAAATCCACTGACCCTGGAGAATGTGCCTGTCATTGTTCCTAAGTGTTAGCAATTCTATTCACCTGAGCTTCATAGTTTTTCTGTCCTAGATGTACCTTATAGTGAACGTTAGGCAGCAGTGATGGGGACAATGAGAGGGCATGTGTGGCGTGGAGCTGACATCCTGAGGACCCTAGAGAGCAGTGAACCTGCCCGCCCAGAGACTTCGATGCTGCGGGAGCCCCGTGGAAAAGTCTTCCTGTTGTTATTCTTTCTATGACGTCATGCCTAAGATGGGGAGAATTACAGGCCGAGAATGCCAAGATAATGGTGCAGGTTTCTAGTGCGGTCGCTGCAGCTTCGGTGGGCAGCTGGGATGGCTCTGTGACAGCCCATAGTCTGCTCAACGAGTCTGCAGTCCACAGGAAGCACCACCGCTCTTAGTGAGCTAACCTTCCCCACGGCGTCACCACCACCTTCAGCACTGTCACAAGCAAATGGCAAAGACTGGTTTGGGGAAAGACAAACTACATTTAAAGCCTAGCATCCCACCCTTGCCTCCTCACGGTCTAAAATACTCCATCCCCAAATCTTAAATTGTTCCAAAGTCCATGCCAAAAGTCTTATTTTGTTCTGGCACCAGCTATAAAGCCCAAAGTCCCATTTACCAGTCTGTGAAATCAAAGTAAGTTCTCTATATCCAAAACACAATGTCAAGGCCATCATAAAGTGGATACACTCCTGTCAAGACCATCATAAGGTCTCCTGTTCCAAAAGGTGACGTAGACATAGGCCATCCTCCCCTAGTGCTGAGTGTGGAAAACAGCAGCCGCTATCTCAGGAGGCTTCACTGCTCAGCTGGGGCTCATGCTCTGCACACACAGGGTGTGCCCAACAGTTTAGATCCCCTGTCCTCAGGGAAGGAAGGAAAATTTGAGGCCCTGGGTTCTAGCCTCAGTGCTGACAATTAGTGTCCATATTAGCTGGACTAACCACCTTGATACGCTGGGTCAGCCTGAGGACAGGAAGGGCTAGAAAAGAGAGCTGCACCAGTGTTAGAACAAATAATGAGATCGGCAGCCTAAAACCCTATCCTTAATCCCCAAATCCCCTGCTCTGAAAAATCAAGATTTTTTTCATTATATTTGATGTCAGAACTTCATATATTGACAAGGTGGTGGTGGTGCACAATTTTAATCCCAGCACTCGGGAGGCAGAGGCAGGTGGATCTCTGTGAATTTGAGGCCAGCCTGGTCTACAAGAGCTAGTTCCAGGACAGGCCCTAAAGCTATAGAGAAACCCTGTCTTGAAAAACCAAAAACAAACAACAACAACAAAAAAATCCCCACTTCATGTATTGTGGCTGTGTGTTTTTTTTTAAATTGTTCTGATGCCAGTATTCATAATAAACGGTAGAACATCATCCAAGACAGGGAAAGGTGTAGCACCTGCACTACAGGACAGTCTGCGAGCCAGGCAAGGGCTGGTTGAAACACACACACACACACAGAGAGAGAGAGAGACAGAGACAGAGAGACAGAGATATGGGTCATCCTTGAAACAAGAATGCCAACTTGAATCAAGTTTATTGTGTTTCAGGCAGCTTATATAGATTTCCTTGACTAAATGCCATGTCCCAGCTCTCAGCTGCAAGCCACCAGAAACCACTCCCCTGTCTCATGCTCAGAGCAGCTGCAAGCATAACAAGTTGTTTCCTCTGGCAGGCAAGTCATAGGAAATTTAGGGTCTGGGGGTCCACAGTCCCCAACAGAGGGGTGCATAAGTTGATGACATCACTCGTTATGTTATGGTTAAGTGAAAGGTTTTTTAGTGTAGATACAAGGGATCATGCAGGCAGAGGCATCAGGCAGAGTCCAGAGAAGAGAGAGAATGTAGTAGACTCAGCGTAGGCTGGACCGGGAAAGGAGAACAGAGAGAAAGGGAGAGAGAGAGAGGAAGAGACCCGAGAGAGGGGCAAAGAGAGACGAGTATAGCTGAGATAGCCGGGTTATAGGGCAATGAGAAGATGGGGTGGGGTGGAAGTAGAGGCAGAAGAGCTAGGTTCTTGTGATACTGAGGGAGCCTGGAGACCAGAAGCCATTTTCCCTTCTGCCAGTGGTAGAGGGGAACCTGGTTCACCAGGTCCTGAGGAGTGCTGGCTTTTGACTAATGGCCAGAACTTGGATTTGACAGTATCTACAAGAACAGGAAAAGGCCACACCTAGGTTAAAGTGTCTACAAGGGCAACTGACCAATTAGAACTTCCTGATGAGAACTTTAAATTTGTTGATCCATAGTCAAAATTATCTTGTGTTATCTTCAGTCTCCATATTTGTTGTAGAAGGCTGTGTGTTCATTTCTTAGCTACCCAGACTCCTGAAATAACCACACAGAAATTGTATTAATTAAATCACTGCTTGGCCCATCACTAGAGCATATTCCTCGTACATATTAAATTAACCCATTTCTATTATTTTATATTTTATCACGAGGCTTGTGGCCTATGGGCAAGGTTCCACCTGGTAGCTGGTGCCTTTCCCTTCTGGCGGCTACATGGCATCTCTTTGACTCTGCCTTCTTTCTCCCAACATTCAATTTAGTTTTCCCTGCCTACCTCTATTCTGCTCTGCACAGGACCAAGACAGTTTCTTTATTTACCAATAGTATTCACAGCATGCAGAGGGGAATCCCACATCACATATTAGTCATTCATTGTCTATCTGTGTGTGTAACAGTAAACCTTTAAAATTTTTAGGAGACCACTAGCTTCTATCAATTCAAAGCCTGAGAAATGTCATCAGATAACATCTGAAACGGATAGCAGAATCTTTTCCTGCTCTGCTTAAGCCACTGAAAGACCTGGATAAATCCAGATCCCCCTAGCAGGAAAACAGAGCCAAAAATCTAGCAGGAAGAGAAGAATCAAAAATCTAGGATTAGCCAATTTCAGGGTTTCAGGAGCTAGCTGAAGATAAAGGTAGATTGTAATCTTGAGAGTAATCTTGAGAAATAGGGAGATTCCCCCTAGTAATTATCACCCCCTAGTAATTATCATTGGTATAGGAACTAGCTGATTACGACCTTGAGAATGATCTTGAGAGGCAAGGAGTTACCCCCTTGTAATCATCACTGGAATTTTCGGAATTTTCTGTGACACCCTCTCTGCCCCCCTTTCGGATTACTGGGCTGCGTGGTTTCTTCCTATAAAAACTACTTCTCCCGGTCACTCGAGGTCGAACTCTTCCCCTGCGTGGGTTATGAGTCTCTGCCCCAGTGCACTGGTCCCATCTTGTCGTCTTGTCGTCTGGTCATTAAACCTCGTGTGATTGCAGCAAGGACGGTCTCTCATGAGTTACTGGGGGGGTTCGCGTCATCCCGAGGCTCGAGTGAGAGTCTCCCCTAATCGGGGGTCTTTCACCACTATGTTTATTAGAGGGTGGAGAGATGGCCCATAGCCTAAGAGGATCTGGGTTCTGTTCCCAGCACCCACACAGTGGCTCATAAGCACCTGTAACTCTGGTTCCAAGGGATCTGAAGACCTCTTCTGGTTCCCATGGACTCCTGCATGCACGTGGTGCACATAAGCTCACACAAGGTAAACATATACACACATACGTAAATAAACCATTTTAAAAGAAGCCTATGTAAGCACTTCCATGGCAGGACATCCCATCAGGACAACCTGAGTCTGCATCCCTGGGCTGTGGTCACTGATTCTTGGCTCGGAGGAAATGATCTCTTACTCTTTCAAAGTGACATTGTGCTTTGCATCATCGGGTTCAAATGCGAGGATGACCCATTTTCTCTAGGACGTCACCAAGGTCAGTGTGAAGTCCTATCATGGGATGTCCATCGGGCGGGCGCTGGTCCGCTCTGAGCTGGCGGTGGATGTTCTCGCCTGTCTCCTGCCCTTTCTTCCTGTTTCCTGGGGAGACACCCAGTGTGTTGGGCTTGTTTTATGTCAACTTGACTCAAGCTAAAATCATTGCAGAGGCGGGAGCTGCAATGGAGAGAAAGCACCTCCATGAGATCAGGCTGCGGGTCAGCCTGCAACGGCATTTTCTTAATTAGTGATTGATGGGGGAGAGCCCAGCCCGTTGTGTGTGCTGCTCTCTCTGGACTGGTGGTCCTGAGTTCCGTAAGAAGCAGGCTGAGCAAGCCAAGGGAACAAGCCAGTAAGCTGCACCCTCCATGGCCTCTGCACATCAGCTCCTGCCTCCAGGTTCCTGCTCTATTTGAGTCCCTGTCCTGACTCCCTTCAGTGATGAACAGTGATGTGGAAGTCTAAGCTAAGTAAACCCTTTCCTCCCCAGGCTGCTTTTAGACATGGTGTTTCATCACAGCAGTAGTGACCCTAAACAGGACACCTCAGATATGACACCAATGACTGACTAGAGAGAAATGGTTCCACCCGAGACTTCCTTGGTGAACCAGTGAGTTTATTAGGGTCACTTACAGACTTCTGCTTGTCTTAGAGTAACTATGACTCCACTGGCACTTGCTAGTAACGATACTTGAAGATTTGGGGTTCTTTTAAACAAATTTATACAGAACAATTCATCTCCAATAAAAACATTATTTATGATGTTTTATCCTCTTGCCTACTTCCTTCTGAGATAGCCAGTTTCTCCTTAGGCCTGGTCCCCCACCTTGGCTGTGATCCACCAGGTCTTATGACCCTTAGCTCACAGGACCTAAGGTACTGCTTAGGCCAGGTACTTTTCCAGCTGGCTGGCCTGGGCCCCCCAAGCATAAACTAAATTAATTTAACTCTCAAATTCCTCAGATGCTTTACCCTCTCTTCTGAATATCTCTCAGATTTTTTTAAAAAAAAATTCCATTGTTTACAAAGGACTTCTTAGCCTGGCCAACCATAGACATCAAGGTGATGGCCTCCTCGCAGAACCCTTAGTGACCCAGAGAAGGGCCACGGAATATTTTATTTTCTTCCCTTCTTGCAATGCCCTTGACTGGTTTCTTTCCTGCACTGCTTGCTTTACCTTAAACTCTTTAAAAAATATTTTTTTATGTTTATGGATGTTTTGCTTGCGTGTATTTCTGTGCACCATGTGCGTGCCTACAGAGGCCGCAAGTTATTGGATCCCGAAACTGAGCCACAGACAGCTGTGAGCCACCATGTAAGCACTAGTTATCAGGCCTGGCTCCTTTGGGAGGAGCAACCAGCGCTCTTAACCACTGAGGATTTCTTCAGCCCTGGTGCTTACCGTCTTGAGAGCTAAAACATCCGAAGTCCACGGTTTCACTTCATACAACTCGGGGCTAACCTAAGATCTATAATTACTATCGCATTTATTTTTTTCCGTGCAGTATTTGCATATTTAAAATTAAAAGGTTCTGTCAGGCATGATGGCCTGGAACATGTCCATAGTTCTAGCACTTGGGAGGTGGAGACAGGAGGATCACCAGGTGGAGGCTAGCTTTGACACACAGTGAGTCTGAGACCAGCCTAGACTGCCAAGACATCCTGTCTCAAAAACAAAACAACAACAAAGAGGCTTAAATGATTAGTTAAGTAATTGATGACACAGCCATTCAGTGAAACAATAAAGCCATTACAAAAATAAGAACAATTGATCTGGTGAGGACCAGTGAGTACGGGCATTTGCAGCAAGGGATAGGGCAGTCTGCAGAATACACACATTTGGAAAAAAGGAGGAGAAGGAACAAGGAACCCAGCTATTTTGCTTATGTACACACAAGACATCTTTGAAAAGAGTTACAAAAACATATAGTGTAATACTTTAATTTTGAGTGCGACTAAATGTCTGGGCAAAGAGACCTTTTACTACAAAAATCAAGCCTTCTGGGTAATGAAACACATGAATGTCCCTGTCCAGAAATAATGTTAACTGGGCAGTGGCAGTACACGCCTTTAATCCCAGCACTGAGGAGGTAGAGGCAGGAGGAGTTCTGTGAGTTCCAGGCCAGCCTGGTCTACAGGACAGCCGTGAGCAAAAGTGGTCTTCTTTCGGAAGATGGTGAGACCATTCATGGGACAGATCACAGGGCTGGACGTCCAGGCTCCACTGGAACTTCTGTGTGTGCTTCATTTGCATTTCCCATTATTTACCTGACCATGTTATAGTGACAATAATGACAGCTCTAACTGAAGCTTACTTAGTGTTTCTGTGTGCCACCTACTGTATAGTAACATTTCATCTGCAGGCTGAGTAGGGGTGTGTGTGTGTGTTGCACGTAGCACCCAGAGCAGGATGTCAGATATTTCTGCTTTATTCCTTTGAGGCAGAATCTTCCATCAAACTTGAAGCTTGCTGTTTAGGGTAGTCTGGCCAGCAGAATCCCAGGCCCACCGGTCTCCACCCTTCACCCACCACAGTGCTGGGGTTACAGGCATACCCAGGTTTTTACACGAGTGTTTGGGATTTGAATTCAGGTTCTCGCACTTGCCTAACAAGTGCTCTTAGCCCCGCCCCCCAGTCGGTGGATTTTTTTTTCCTCTCCAGATTCAGGAGAGGAACCCAAGACTAGGAGAAGTCTTGTCTTCGTTTCTAGTATATATTTAGAAACCACTGATTCTAGATTCCTAGTGAGTCTGACGTCTGACGTTGAAGAATTCAGGCACTTCCTGCTTATGCTTACTGAATGGTCATTTTACTGTTTTTGTTTGTTTTGCTTTCCTGCTTGGTTTTCGGTATTTTGTTTTCCAAGAGCTTTTGATGTGCCTTCATTGCAGGGCCTCAGAGTAGCCATGTACCTGGCTTTTGGGATCTTCTGACTTCTCTGAAGTCAAGGCAGGTCAGCCGGGAGTAAGAGGAAGGCTGGAGCTCCTCCCGTTGCAGGACAGAAGTTTGCAAGGATGAGTGAACTTCCTCCTACCAGCTCAGAGAAAGCAAAGGTGACTCACAAAAGCAAGCATCCAGGTCTCTCGGATGTGTAGAGGTCCAAAGTCACCCGAGGAGGAAACCAGTCAGAGAGTGGATCAAGAGCTGGGAGATCCATGCAAATGAGGCTGACCCCAGCGAGAACCAAAACACCTGCCGGGAACTGTGTTGAGAGAGGAGGAGTTGCTGAAGCTGGCGAGGAGTGGGAGAGGGTCTACCAGGTAAGGGGTGGGAGAGGGTGGAGCAGGTAGCATCGCTTGGTGTGAACTCTGACCTGGGCAGCCTGGGAAGGCTCCTGGGTCAGTTTTCAAGTTCTGCAACCCTGGCTCTGAAGCCCTGGCCAAGCCACTTTACATCCCAAGCATAGTTTCCTCATCTATCAGATGGACATTAACAAAACCATGACAACCCACTGTGCATGCTAAGGGCAATTCCATCCTCACAGCAGCCTGTAAGCAGGGTCCTAAGCCTCTTCACCGGAGGGAAGTAGAGTTCAGAGAAGTGAAGTCATTGAGTTCAGCAAGAGTCTTGTTCTAGGCTGGGTTGAGAGATCAGATGACCTCATGAAAATGAAAACAGCTGGAAAAGGCAATCACGTTTTCTAGATGTGTTACCATATTCAGCTCCTAGCAAGGACCAGACCCCAGGAAACCATCAAGTACCATCAGAATGCCAGTTCTTTATGCCTGGTGTCAGGATGGCATGGGGGCAGGGTGCTACAGACAAGTTCCTGTTAATAATAACCACTGCCAGGTGGCTTACCGTTGCTGAGTGGCCCATAAGTCACCGAGCGTCTCCTAGAGACATGGAACTCTGTGCAATGGGTGCCTGAGATAAGCACCTCTGGTAAGGACCCGAGCATAGTTGCATCTCTTTACTGACCATCCGTTTAGAGCTGTGGCCATGGCACTTCAGAGAAAGTAGGTCTGATCTAGGATGACAGGGGAGAGCTTCAGAGATAGGAAGACAAGCTTACCAGAATAAAGTTAACATTTCTTTCTTTCTTTTTTAGTGATTTATTTATTTTCATTTTATGTGCATTGGTGTTTTGCCTGCATGTATGTCTGGGTGAGGGTGTTGAATCCCCTGGAGCTGGAGTAACAGACAGATGTGAGTTGTCATATGGGTACTGGGAACCGAACCTAGGACATCTAGAAAGGTAGCCAGTGCTCTTAACTGCTGAGCTATCTCTCCAGGCCCAAAGTCAACATTAATTTTCAAGTAATAGAATTAAGAAACAAAAGTTCTAGCAACAAACCAGATTGATGGTTTTACCCGCATTGATAACCACATGCAGTTGTTTCTAGGAATGGTGGTGCACACCATTAACCTAGAACTTGGGAAACAGAAAATAGCAGGTCACTGAGAGTTTGAGGCCAGCCTGGTCTACACAGAGAGTTCCAGGCTAGCCAAACAGGGCTACAAAGTGAGACCATGCCTGCCTCAAACAAAAAAACAACAAAAAACACTTGGTAGGTAATCTTCTGGGAGATATATTCCCGTCGTGCACATATTTCTCAAAGTAGATTGTTATAATTGTCTCATCACTGATTCTTTAACACTTAATAACGTCATAGGCGAACACCATAGATAAAACATAATAAATGTTTTGAAGACTGCAGAATGTCTCCCTCTTCCATCCATTTTTGTAATAATACAAACCACCTTTCAGAGAACAGGGTATGTGCATGTGTAGGAGGTGGCAGGGGCCGGTGACACTGGCTTCTCGGGAGCTGGAGTGACAGGCAGTTGAGAGTCACTTGACGTGGGTTCTGGGAGCTGACTTCACGTCCTCAGCCGTCCTCAGCGTCTTCCCATCTGTGTGCATCCTCTCTGCCTGGTGAGTTCTGGGAGCTGACTTCACGTCCTCAGTGTCTTCCCGTCTGTGTGCACCCTCTCTGCCTGGGCTCTAACGGAAAGGCTCGCTGACAAATGGGATACAGTTTGTGATGCTTGCCTAACATGGACAATGCCCTGGTTCAATCTTCAGTACTTTAAGAAAACAAACTAAATGCATCATGACTTTTAACTTTCTTTTTCATGAAGGGAAATTGAGTCAAGAGAAGTGAAGCGACCCACTTGGAATTACAGTCCTAACAAGTAATGCTCATGAGCCCCAACAACTTGTCCCAGAATCTATAACCTCACTCCTAAGATGCCTGCCAGCTTTCTGGAAATGGTCTTGATTCTGTTTCTGAAGGTATCTTTCATGCCATCCTCACCATTTCTCTCTTTCCTTTTCAAGTTAAAATGCTATAGTCAGTATAGAAAACCAATAGACTTCGTAATGTCATGTTCACACGTGTACATCATTGTACTCGCTGAGATCCGTCACCTCACTGCCCTCTCCACCCCTCCTCATCTCTTCTGCTGCTCCCTTCCTCCCACCAGTGTTGTCTATGTCTCACATCTGCACCACACGTGTACATGTGTCTCCATTCCACATATGAAAAGAAGCATGCGATATTTCCTTCTCCAGCTACCCTCTCTAGTTACCCATATAGCCTCCATCTGTCTGTCCATTCATCCATCCATCCATCCATACATACACACATACATACACACATACATATAGAAAACAGAGTGGCTGGAGAGATGGCTCAGTGGTTAAGAGCACTGATTGCTCTTCCAGAGGTCCTGAGTTCAATTTCCAGCAACCACATGGTGGCTCACAACCATCTGTAATAAGAGCTGATGCCAACTTCTGCCCTGCAGGGACACATGCAGGCAGAACATTGTATATATAATAAATAAATAAATTTTTTTAAAAAAGAAAGAAAACATATACATTTAAATCTAGATTCTGCATATGAGAGAAAACATTTTTCATTTTGATTCTGGCTTATTTTGTTTAATATGGTAACCACTTAAAAGTTCCATCCACGGGGCTGGAGAGATGGTGGCTCACAACCATCTGTAACGAGGTCTGGTGCCCTCTTCTGGCCTGCAGACATACACACAGACAGGATATTGTATACATAATAAAGAAATAAATATTTAAAAAAAAAAGTTCCATCCACTTTCCTGCAAATGGTATAATTTCATTCTTTATGGCTGACTAAACTCCACTGTGTATATATAATAATTATTCTGAAAATCCACTAATGTTTTTTTGTTTTGTTTTTCCTGCAGCACTTTTATATTTCTTTACACAATGATGTTGCTGGAGCCTAATGTCCTCACTGAACAGTAGAAAACCAAAATTTGTCATTTCTTAAATTGAGTACAAAAACCTTACATAAATTAAAAGAATGGAAACATTTACAGATGTCAGTGCAAACGTTCCCAACTTAAGGCAAGTAACTAACACCCCACAGCAGTCAGGAGGGAAAACTCCAGAACAGACACTGGGTCCTAAAGCTCGGACGTTCCCACCCTGTTAGACCCTTGCCAGCCTCCAGAAATCCTAGAAGTCAGCAGTCAGTAATACCCTGCACAGACCACTGCACGGTGCCCACACATCCACCAGGCTGGGGAATTCTCTTCCACAGCATGCTCTCCCCAGCCACCAAGTGACCGAGCCACTTACACTAGGGACTAAATCAAGAGATGCACAGGGTATAAACATATTACCAAGGGAACAGTTAACCTGAATACAAGGTCGAAAATTAGCAACAAGTTCTACAATCCAGTGCTGATATTGGATACAAGCTTCAAGGACAAATTTCTTTTCAAAGGCTTATTCCAGTTTCATGAGGCTAGCGTGAGGTGTGTACATTTGCCAGGGCAAATTGATACTTCAGAATCAGCTCATGCAGCAGATGCCTGGCACCTGCTCAGTTCTTCTAGAGGCATTCGAAGAGGACGATGGAGGGGCCCGACTGGTCATACTCCTGCTTGCTGATCCACATCTGCTGGAAGGAGGACAGTGAGGCCAGAATGGAGTCGCCAATCCAGACTGAGTACTTGCACTCAGGGGAAGCGATGATCTTAATCTTCATTGTGCTGGGTGCTAGGGCTGTGATCTCCTTCTGCATCCTGTCGGCAATGCCTGGGTACTGGTACCAGCAGACAACACTGTGTTGGCATACAGGTCCTTGCGGATGTTCACATCACACTTCATGATGGAGTTGAAGGTGGTCTCATAGATGTCACAGGATTCCATGCCCAGGAAAGAAGGCTGGAAGAGAGCCTCTGGACACTGGAATCGCTCATTGCCGATGGTGATCACATGCCCATCAGGCAGCTCGTAGCTCTTCTCCAAGGAAGAGGATGATGCAGCAGTGGCCATTTCTTTCTCAAAATCCAGGGCAACACAGCTTCTCCTTAATGTCACGCACAATTTCCCGCTCAGCCATGGTGGTGAAGCTGTAACCCTGCTCAGTCGGGATCTTCATGAGGTAGTCTGTCAGGTCCCGGCCAGCCAGGTCCAGATGCAAGATGGCATGGGGAAGGGCGTAGCCCTCGTAGATGGGCACTGTATGTGTGACCCAATCACCAGAGTCCATGACAATGCCAGTGGTACACCCAGATGCACACAGGGACAGCACCGCCTGAATGGCCATGTACATGGCTGGAGAATTGAAGATTTTAGACATTACTTGCGTCTTCTCTCTGTTAGCTTTCGGGTTCAGTGGGGCCTCGGTCAGAAGCACCGGATGCTCCTCAGGGGCCACATGTTGTAGAAGGTGTGATGCCAGACCTGTTCCATGTCATCCCAGTTGGTGACAATGCCGTGCTCGATGGGGTACTTCAGGGCCAGGATACCTCTCTTGCTCTGGGCCTCGTCACCCACGTAGGAGTCTTTCTGGCCCATGCCCACCATGACACCCGACGATGTTGGGGGCACCCGACGATGGACGGGAACACGGCCCTGGGGACATCGTCGCCAGCAAAGCCAGCTTTGCATATGCTGGAGCCATTGTCAATGACAAGCGCGGTCAGGGAAGGCCAGACACGGAGCAGCGAAAAGACACGCAGTACAATCCAGTGGTGGAGTGTGAGCAATCCACTGATCCTGATGGGCATCTAGGTGGGGTCCATGTCTTGTCATTGTTCACAGTGCAGCAATGAACAAATATCTCTGTGGGTCTGTATCTGTGTTGCTGAACTTACAGACTCTGCTTCTTGCTTTCACTCTAAGTATGTTGAACTCTTGCTTAACCCAGCCCCTTAGCCATCCTGGCCTTTCACTTTCTTACACTGGCAGAATTTACCTCTGGACTTGGCATGCTCTTCCTCCACATCACCTCTTTGAAGAAAACTTCCATTCCAAGCCCATTTTTTTTTTCAAGACAGGGTTTCTCTGTAGCTTTGGAGCCTGTCCAGGAACTAGGTCTTGTAGACCAGGTTGGTCTCAAACTCACAGAGATCCGCCTGCCTCTGCCTCCCAAGTGCTGGGGTTAAAGGCGTGAGCCACCACTGCTAGGCTCCCAAGCCCGTTTTCTTTTTTGTTCTTTGTAACATTCATTAAAATCATGTATTTTGGAGCTGGAGAGATGGCTCAGTGGTTGAGAGCCCTCTTCTGGCCTGCAGGCATACATTTAGGCAGAATACTATACATGACAAATAAATAAATAAATAAATATTACGTATTTCACTAGGTATGGTGGCACCAGGACATTCAGGGTTACATTGTGATTACATATATATAAAATTATGTATAATATATAATTATAGTTATGTATAATTATATGTAATTCTTTGTTTCTCATTACTCATGAGGCATCGTTTTCGCCTCAGCAGCCTATGACAGCCATGAGATGAAGGATAAGGTTGATTTTGTTCACCCTTGTCTATCAGCGCCTACCTAGTTCGGCGCCTGGCACGCGGTAAGCCTTCAGTGTTCAGGAAGGAATGGACGGCTCATTGCATGAAGCTCTCCTAGCTTTGGTTATGGCCATGTCATCTTTCCCTGAATGTCTTCACTTCCTTAGTCCATGTCTGAGCCGTGACTGAGGTCTAGACAAAAGCAGGAAGGTAAAAGTAGACACAGGTTTTGCTTCAGGTTCCAAATTGCTAGGATATAGAGCATCATGTTAAGTCTCCAGGAAGCTGCACTACCCCGAAGTCTTCCTTTGCACAGTTCCTGGGTTCCTACCCAGAGAATCCTAAGGGACAAAAGGAGTCTTAGGAGAAACAGCTCTTTCCACACATTCTACAGGTGAACTAAATGGCTGCAGCTTCTGTCTTTGTGACTGTAGCACATGGGGACTGGGAATCCAAAGACACATGTCAGGCCCCATGTGTGCGAGAGAGCACACATGTGTCGTCAGGCCCCATGTGTGCTCTCTCGTGCACACGTGTGTTGTTGTAACTCGCCAGAACCACTTCTTGTTTTCATGCGTAAAGTGAATGTTTCCATGAAGTTTTCTTGAACACCTCCCCGGAAGCAACTCAACTCTTCAGATCATTTAAATGGTCAACATAGGCAAGAGATAAAAGTCAAATGTTTCTGTTTGAAGTGGGGAAGCGTGGCCAGAATGCTCCTCTCCCAGGTGGGACTGTCTCTGTCCTGAAGGTTTGCCTATTTTGGTTGTGGCTACCAAAGCCAGTAGTTAAAAGATAAAGAGAGGCTCAGGCTTTGGGTGACTGATAGATCTTATAGGTTTGTGCAGCAAGCGAAGCACATGGCAGGTAATTCCTTTGTGCAAGGAGGTTCCAGCATTTTATAAATGAAATGAGGGCTCACGAGAGAGGAGCCCCAGAAGACAGAAGAGAAGACTGTCACTCTTACCAGTCCAGGGATTACAGGGTGAAAAGAGTCACCCTCTAATCTCTACCTGCTCTACATTCAATTGGTTGCCAGACCCGTGTGTGTGTGTGTGTGTGTGTGTGTGTGTGTGTGTGTGTGTGTGTGTGTGCGCGCACGCGCGCATACATGCGCCAGCGGGTGTACAACTCATTTGGATCTCCCAGGAACCACTCAGGCAGGTCTCTGGCCTTGACTCCTGGCAGCTCCAGGTGCTGTGAGCACGCTGTCAGGGAAACGGTCTTGGGCTTGGCCTAGAGGTGGCAGTTTTCCAGAGTTAGGCGGTTCAGTAGCGGGGAAAGACGGGAAACACATACCCTTCAAGAGTGGTCTTTCTGATCACCTCTAAGTCCACAGAAGCCCAGGTGGGTGCCGGGAGAAAGTGGGAGGAGGAAGGTGAGAACTGGGAAGAAACACCGAACTGATCTGGGGCCTGAGTAAGGGAGTCCTCTCAAGAGTTGCTCACCGGAACCAGTCAGTCGACTGTAAAGAGTTGGCCTCTGGCCCAAAACTTCCAAAGGAGCAGAAAGGGGGCTGGCATTTGTCCCCAGCAGAGGGGCACACCAGGGAAATCACAGAGCCCATCTCTGCTCTAGCCAGGGATTTGAGGTTGCGGGGAAGGAAACTCACTGGGAGCCAAGGCAGCCTGGAGCAAATGCAGAGCGAAAAGGCTGAATTTGTAGCCATCCCCAAAGCCCCAGGCTGTCCCCTCCACTACCAGTTCATTCTGGTGCTGCCAGTAGGGTGATTTATAGGGTGGCTCAGGTCTCCACACTGGGTGACTGGCTATGTAGCTTCAGACTTAAGTCAGTGAGCAGGACTGGATGTCCTTGGACAAAATGCTTTTAGAGTTGCATTCTTCTACCTGTGAAATGTGGGTGTAGACAGCGTTTAGCCTCTGAGAGCTTGGGGCTGCGGTGGAAGCTCAGGGACAGAGCCCATGGGGATGCTTTAATCTTTCTCTGCTCTACCAGGACCCCCTGTGAAGCTCCCTGCATGTGATCTGAGGATGGCAGAGCCACAGGGCCAAGAGCTCACAGCTGAGTGCCCTGTCTGCTGGAGCCCCTTCAACAACACGGTCCACACTCCCAAAGTGCTACACTGCTGCCACTCCTGCTGCGTGGAGTGCCTGCTCCACCTCAGCCTGGCAGCTCCAGCCCAGCGCCGCTTGCTCTGCCCACTCTGCCGTCAGCCCACCGTGCTGGCTTCAGGGCAACCAGTCACTGACTTGCCTACAGACACTGCCATGTTGACCCTGCTCCGCCTAGAACCCCACCACATCATCCTTGAGGGCCACCAGCTCTGTCTCAAGGACCAACCCAAGAGCCATTACTTACTGCGTCAGCCTCAGGTCTATACCCTGGACTTTGGGTTGGAGCCTGGGAGTCAGACTGGAACCTCTCATAACACAGTGCCTGACACCAGACCTGTGCCCATCCCCAGCCACTACTCTCTCAGAGAGTGTACCCGCAACCCTCACTTCCGGACCTTTACCTACCTGATGGCTGTCATCCTCAGTGGTACCCTACTGCTCATCTTCTCCATCTTTTGGACTAAGCAGTTCTTTTGGGGCATGGGATGAGCACCCTCTGTTCCAGCACAAGGAACCGAGCCTTTCTTTGTGGTTGCCGGAATGGGGACCACCGAGCCTCCTTTGATGTTGTCTTCCTTGTAGTATTGCTCATTTGAGCCCAGGGTTTGGTTAGGTCATGTGTCTGCTTTGGAGAACAGAGATGGCCCGACAGGAAAAGCCAAAGGGTAGAGAGCCCTGAAGGTGAACTGTGGGGTCCTGGAGTGTAGAGTTCTGTGGCTCCAAAGGGCTGGACAGCACGGTCCAGACATTTCACTGGAGCTGTGCTGAGCTGTTCATGCGTTGCTGACAATTCTGGAGTGTTTCCATTTGTGGGCCAATGTGTTTGTCTCTTCTTTCAGCTTTCTCTGATTCTTACCATTCCCAGTAAAATTAGCCTGCATTCTTTAATTCATTGGTTTCTTCCTTCCACAACCATTTATCGGTCAGAGGCTGAGAGAGAAGATAGACTGTTCCTGGGGTTGCAGGTGGCCCTCAGTTGAAGGGAGGGCATGCGGGCCGGCTGGTGAGAGCCCGGGGCCTGAGAGGCCTCAGCTGCACCTCAGGCTGAGCAGTCTGGGACACAGGGGTGACCCGGCCTTCCTCCTTCATATGACAGAACCCAGGAATCAAGAATCTAAAATTTAGCCAGACCAGCTGCTGCTTCTCTGGTTTGAACATGTTTTTCTGGCTCCAGACTGTGAAGCAGTCCCAAAGTGTCTAACACAATCAGGAGACATTTTACTTTTTTTGATTTATAGAATAAGCTGTCAGAGATCAGAGCTTGAGTCAGTTTTATTTGCTCTAAATATTTTTGCAGAAGTATCATTTATTTATAAATTCCTTAGGGGTCAAGGTACAAGATACTATAAAATAGTCAAGATACAAATTATATTTTGATTAAGTAATCCAGATAGTTTTCAGCTCCAATGTGGAGGAAATTCCATTACGAAACTGAGACTAGCGACTGTGGCACTGATCCTGCACCAGCACTGAGGCTCACATCCCCCACTGACTTCATTTCTCTACATACTTTTGTTTAACTTTGTGGCAAGTAAGTTAGGCAACTATCTCACCATATTCTCTGAGCTAATTGGGACAGGGAAAGAGGAGCTGGTAAAGGCCCAAGCAGAAACATTTTCCCTCCTCCAGAGGCCCTGGTCCAGGGAGGCTTCATTGTGATGGGACTGAGGCTCAGGCCAGGGTTACCCAGCTACCATTTTCAGGATGGTGGATCTACCAAAACTAGTAAGTTTGTTAGGATGGACAATGTTTAGAATGTTCACTCCTACTTTGCATTTATTAATTCTAACCTTGGGGTAGCATTAGTCATTAGTCCCTGTGACGGTATCAGAAACAACTTGAAGGGAGGTTGATTTGGGCTCATGGTTTCAGAGGGTACTGAGCACATGGAGGGAGTTTGTTGGTGCCTGCCACATCACAGCATACCAGAAGGCAGAGGGCAGCTGGGAACAGGACCGGGGCTAATCGCTTTCAATGACTCCTCACTGGTGGCCTGTTTGCAATAGCCAGGTCCTGAAGGTTTAATAGCACACAACAGTGCCGGGACATCTCTGAATCAAATCCTAACAAGCAGTCTCATCCACTTACAGGACATCTAGAAACATGGGAACACCTTTGGGTGTGCTGAGGTTAGGGACCTGCGGCTGCCTGCTCTACACGACAGGATTCTTCACAGTCAGAGTGATTTGTCAGCAGCAAGTGTAAGGAAGAAAGGGGAAAATGCTGGCTACCCAGCAGCCAGGCCACATGTGCAGTCCTGGTCCTGTCTTATGGCCAACTTTCTCCACATAACTCTGGGAAATCACTTCACACGGTCTCAAACCCTTAGTAGCTGGATAATTTTGCCGGTCACTGGAGTCTGTTTTGCCCATAGAAAGGGAATATATCTCGGCAATCCTTTATTTATTTATTCAGATCATCTAAGACAGGCTTTCTCTGTGTAGCACTGGCTGTGCTGGAACTCACTCTGTAGAGCAGGCTGCTCTCGAACTCAGAGATCCACCTGCCTCTGCCTCCTGCCACCACCTGGCTCTGGTTTCACTTCTTAAAATGGTTGAAGAAATGTCTGCTTCTCCAGATACTTGCTCTGCCTAAGTCTTACAAAGTACATTTTCAGCTCAAATGCTCTCGTGGGACAAAAAAAAATGTTGTCCTAGTAAAGTTTAAACCAGAGGAACCAAAACTTGGGGCGGCACAGCAGTCCCACCACTTTATAACTACAGGGAAATCAAGAAAAGGTATTCTTCATGGTCCACTATTAAGGGAAAACAAGAGCTTACGGGTAAGCTCCAAATGAAGGGTAGACACGAGATGCTTACAGCTATAGAGAAAATACCTTTAGCTGTAACTGGAATCAGATTAAAATATATATTTAGCCAGGCATAGTGGGCATGCCTCTTTAATCCTTGCACTTGGGAGGCAGATGCAGGTGGATCACTGAGTTTGAGGCTAGCCTGGCCTAATTAATACACCAAGTCCCAGGTTGGCCAGGGCTACACATAGTAAAAAACTTAACAAAAGTTAAAAAACAAAACAAAGACCTCAAACCATGTCTTGCTTTCTATCACATATCCATAATCTGCAAAGGAGCAGGACCTGACAGATGGCCGACAGAGTGCAGCACTCACTACTGGGGGCACCATCTGCAGAGGAGCAGGACCTGACAGATGTCCGACAGAGTGCAGCACTCACTACTGGGGGCGCCATCTGCAGAGGAGCAGGACCTGACAGATGTCCGACAGAGTGCAGCACTCACTACTGGGGGCGCCAGCGTGAGCCATGCTAACTTTCCTCTACAAACAGCCTTCTTTCAAACTATTGTCTTGTGTGAGTCTTGCAATTCTGGAGTCTAGAGGTGAAGAAAATCACAAGACTGACAAAGAACTGTGGAGTCCAGAGCTCACGTTAGTGCTCCCCAGGCCAACGACTCTATCCCTGCAATTCACAGACCTTGAAATGCAGAGGCAGGAGCATGAAGTCTGAGGCCAATCTGAGCTACAGAGCAAGACTCTGTCAAAAAGACCTACACCTTTCCCCCTGAAAACACCCACTATAAAACCTGTGAAGAGTGGTAGAAATTGGACAATTCACACCCAAAATTATATTAGATCTCAAAACTAAAAAAGAGAACCTCTTTGGACTAATGGTTAAGATTCATAAAACGGACTAGAAAATAATCCTTTGAAAGATATTTTTATGGTAGAATTTTACTCTCAGCAAGTGTATAATAAAAAAAAAGTTTATGTTTGGAATGCCCAAACAGAAACTCGCGATTTCCCTCCACCATTTACTGTGACATGAAGTATCCTTTAATACAGAAAATACACCCTTTAAACAATCGACAGGAAGGAGGCTGTACCACAGACATCATGTTTGTTTTCTAAAAATTCCTTTGAATATGGATACAATAGCCTTAGGAGGCCAAACTTCAAAGCAAAATGGAAGAGGTTTTCAACCACAAGGCGGATGTGTTCAGTTCTGAGTTATGGATGCAGTCAGCACCCTCGGTGAGCTCTTTGCTGCAGTCCACTGCTCGACACCCCATTCTCAGGGGTGAGAGAGGAGCTTACCCTCAGGTCCTACTCGGCCTGCCTTATTAACTGGGGGATTCAAATACAGTCTGCTATCTTCCTGCTGGATCGCATGTAGTATGGAGCACAAACCATGTTATAGAGAGCCATGTTTCAAGCATTACAAACCCAACTGTCAGGCCCAGCAGCACATTTCTGTAATGCCATCACTTGGAAGGTAGAGGCTGGAGGGTCACTTACAATGTGAAGCCTCCTGACATATACACCAAGTTTTAGGACAGTCAGGGCTAGAGAGACAGACCTGTCTCAAAATGCCAAATAAAAAAATTTTAAAAATGAAATAGTCAAGGTCCTGAGCACTGACAGAGGTGGGAGGGCATTCAAAAGTGATGAGTCAAAACAATGTCTACAAAGTTCACTGCAGAACCTGAGACGAGAATTGCATTCTAATCATGAAGGATTTGCCATCACCTAGACTGGGCTACTCAGAGTGGGGTTGATGTGAAAATCCAATCCTACACATGGTATTTGGCAGAAAACATGATAGAACACAGCACAATTCTTTCCTCTGAGGAAAATGGCTCCTTGGTGAGAGGACAAGGCCTGAGTCCTTCCATGGTCTTGCCTACTCTGCCATCCAGAGCTTGAAGGTCCTGTCATACGAGCAAGTAGCTATGAGCTGTCCATCAGAAGAAATGTCTAGGCCCATTACTTTGCCCTCATGACCAGCCAAAGTCTTCAAAGGGGACCAGCCTGGGTGGGTCCAGATCTTGGCTGTGTTATCATAGGCACCTGTGAGCAAGAAGTCTCCATGGATAGCTGTAGGAGAAATAAAGCAAGCATGAAAAATTTAGGTATTCAAAAAGATCTTAAAAACACAAAAGCACAAAGATCTGCCAAAACATATTAATTTGAAAGAAAGGTTATGTCTGCATTCAGATAAACCTAACACATAGATTCTACATTTCTAGGGCCCTCCAAGGTAAGGGACAGTCATAAGAGGATTGAGAATACCCAATAATGGTATGAAGCCTATGTGGTCCTTCTCTGGTGGACAGTCTGTTCAGTAACACCAAGCATTTCCTGCCTGCCTGTCCATGGAAGACAAAATGAAACAGAGCCTTCACAGAAGTCTTTGCCTCAAGAAGCATGCTTTACCACATAGGTATGGCAGAGGGAAGGTAATTAAAATTTGCTTCTTTAATAGAGGTTCCATGTCTAAGTCCAATGCCTGGGCATACATTCCATGAAGAGTCTGGTGTTAAGGCTGAGACAAGAGCAAAGCTTACGCTCAAACTTGACACCGGTCACTAAATTCTGATGGGCAGGGATGGTGTAGACACAACGTCGCTGTCGAAGGTCCCATACTTTGCAGGTGTTGTCACCGCTGCCAGTCGCAATGTGGTATCTGTGGATCAGAAGCATCATAGTTAGAAACAAAGAGTACTATCTGACCAGAACCCTTCCCATTCACTGAATGTGCTTTACCCATTGGGGGAGAAATTTATTCCATAGATTTCTTTAAGGTGGCCTTCTAGGAACATAATGCACCGTCCTGTGCGCAGGTCCCAAACTCGACCAAATGCATCCAGTCCCCTGAAGAAACAACATATATGTGAATACTCAAAATCCAGTTCCATAGGGAAGCAGGGATGCCTAAGAGGTGAGACTACTGACCTGCCCACCCCCTTGCTTTGTGGAGGAAGTCTTACCCAGTGCCAGCCAAAGAGCCATCTTGATGGAAGGCAATGTCATACACACCCATGCTGTGGCCTTCCTGATGCAGGATCTCCTCTTGAGCTTCTAAATCCCACAAGCGCCATGAACGGTCATAACTTAAAAATAAATCAAAGAGATCACACCAACGATACAGGAGCAGACTGATTCGGTGTCTTCTATATTCAAGGTACTATAGAGAACTGGAGCTTAGCTCATGTTCCTCAAACTATTCATTCAATCATATTAACAAGAAATTCCTTTCTGGCATGAACAATGCCTCACCACTCAAGCCTATATGTCTTAAATGACAACTGGGAGAACAAGAACATTCTATACTTTGCTTTAGTGGCTATTTTTAAAAAGGAACTCCTGAGCCGGGCAGTGGTGGTGCACATCTTTAATCCCAGCACTTGGGAGGCAGAGGCAGGCAGATCTCTGAGT
This sequence comes from Myodes glareolus, assembly GCF_982192425.1. Taxonomy (NCBI): domain Eukaryota; kingdom Metazoa; phylum Chordata; class Mammalia; order Rodentia; family Cricetidae; genus Myodes; species Myodes glareolus. Next base: position 128,592,298 of record NC_142028.1, read on the forward strand.
TCAGGACAGGCCCCAAAGCCATAGAGAAACCTGTCTCAAAAACCAAAACAAAAAAGAACTCCCTGGTTCAGGGTTAGGGGCTCAAGAGTAGGAGGTGGGGCTTGCCTGATATGTGCAGGGCCCTGGGTTCAGTCACCAGCACAAACAAAAAATAAAATTCTTGAAAAACAGTCCAGCAAAGACTGCACTGTTCCCCCCCCATTCCATTGTTATATCCTTTCATCCACCAAGCAAACATTTGTATATTTACTAGAGTCTCAGCTGAATGTTGGTGTAAAAAAATCTAGATACAAATAGACCCAAATATTCATGAGTAGGGTTCACAAGGGTGCTACAGCAGTTTTAATAGAAATTTTCAGTGATTTCTACATGGTGGTACAAATATAGAAAAAATAAACTCAAGAAGGGCAAAGCAAAGAGTGGACCCTGCACCAAAGAAGGCACGCACATGATTCACAAGCACATGGCAAGAGCCTACAGCTGCCAGAGCAGTAACACTAACAGGTATTGCTAGGTGCCAGCTATAATGGCTGAGACAGGAAGCCTGACAAAGCTACAGAACAAAGCAGCCAGAATTCAGCCCGTCTTTGACTCTGGGGAGCAGGGTCCTACTATGAAGCCCATGCTGGCCTCTCCTGCTGAGACTTGGGACTATAAAAGCACGTGGCACTGAACCCAGCTTGCCTGAATTTTTAAAAAAAATATTTATTTATGTTATGTATATGGTGTTCTATCTGCAGGTACACCTGCATACCAGAAGAGGGCATCAAATCCCATTATAAATGGCTATGAGCCACTGTGTGGTTGTTGGGAATTGACCTCTGGAAGAGCTGTCAGTGCTCTTAACTGCTGAGCCATCTCTCTAGCCCTTGCCTGAATGTTTTTATAAAGCTAAATATACATCCACTCTATGAACTAGTATTTGTACTCCTAGATATTTACCCAAGAGAAAGCAGAAACAACAACAACAACAACATAAAAAGCTTCAATAAGGATATTTATAGCTAGGGATGGGGAGATGGTTCAGTGGTTAAGAGCATGGGCTACTCTCCCTGAGGACAAGGTCTGATTCCCAGCACCCAGCGAAAGTTCCCAATCTTGTATAACTCTCATACAAGAGTTATGATCCAATGGCCCTTTCTGGCCCCTGTGGGCATGAGGCACACAAGGCACACAAACATATATTAAAAGGAAAAAAAAAGTATATATAGTAGCTTTATTTCAACTAGCCACAATCTAGAACAATGCCCATGTGTCCGTCAACAGGAGAATGCATAAACTGGCACAGACACAGAGCTGAGCTTAACAGCACGGATGGGTATAACAGGTAGAATGAACAAATCAAGTCAGAGGCTGCTTTGGAAGGGGAGAGTAAGAAGGGGCAGTGAGGGTGTGGGTTATAAGCGGTATACACTTGTCAAGGTTGACCTGTATAATAAAACAATCCATTCTATTGTATGTTACTTAAACCTCAAAGAAAAATATTTTTAATAGAACTAAGCCTCACTAAACTTACAGAACCAGAAAAAGAAGTCAACATGTTGGCACAGAGAAATCTATATTAGTGTTTCAAGATAGGGTTTCTATGTAGCCCTGGCTGTCCTGAATTTGTTCAGTAGATAAAGCTGGCCTCAAACTCATAGAGATCCACCCGTCTCTGCCTCCTGAGTGCTGGGATAAAAGGCATGAGCTACCACTGTCCAACTCTGCTTTATTTATTTATTTTTTTAAGTTTTGCTATGTAGCCCAGTCTGGCCTCAAGGTTGTGACACTCTTGCTTTAGCCTGCTGAGTGTCAGGATTATAGGTGTGTGCCACCATACCCAGCTGAGAGTTTCAATATAATGTGTTGCACACTCAGTGAGATTTAAAGTAAATATACTCTGCCCTGACTATTTTTTGAATTTTTTCTGATTCTGACACTGAAGTTTGAGAATGTTTTAATTGAAGATCCTTGCTCTAAATATTTACCTGGCAGACAACTGAAAAGGATTATCAAAACCAACAGGCTCGTACAAAGTGGACACTAACATATGGCTTACCAGGTGGTGCCCAGGAAACGCCCCGATGGATGCCACATTACCCGAGCCACACGCACCGTATGGCCTTCAATATCTGCCACTGGTTCATCGCTGAAAGGAATAAAATATATAGAGAGGTTAAACACCTTGGCAGCCACGCACAGTCCATTCAGTGTACTTGCTGCTGCGCAGATGCACTCACTCTGTCGCTTGTACACAGGCATCACCATGTATGTTCTACACTGTGCAGCTCAGGGGCTGACAGCACCCTGCACAAGGCTCTGTGCTACCTTGTAACTGTACCTTTAATGGCTTACAATCTTGGGAAAACAATAATGTAAGCTACTTCTTAAGGTTCTATGACCACAGGGCAAAGTGATCACTATTTCAATTCATTGTGTCAATAAATTCTCTACCAAGGATTAGAGAAATGTTCTTCAGAGCAATGAGCAGAATAGATTCACTGCATTAAAGTAGTGCACAGATTCAAAAATGAAAACATACTTTGGTAGAGGTATGAATACTGAAATCAGTTTTGGTTCAGTGGGTCCCAAACAATCTTACCTAACCCTTAGTTGGTTCAGAGATCCAAATAGAAAAGAACTCCTAAGCTAGGAGGCTACTGATTTCTGCTACCTAGCAACAACAGAAAGGCTGGGACAGCAGAGAGGAAATAAACACGAGCCCAAGGATGGCAATTAGAAGGGAGCGCTGCCAACGAGCACACAGAGACCCCACTAGTGCCTGACAGAGACAGCATCGCTAAATATTACAAAAGCCAATTAAAACTTGCCATGCTAGTTGCTGAGATCCTATCTGGCAAAGACTGCAGATGCTAATTAGTGCTTTGGAAAATTCTGGAATAAAACCTTGCCATGCATTGAGCATTCAAATGTCTTTCAGATCGCAGTATGCTTCTAAAATTTTGAGAGGACTAGTAAAAACACCCACATGCCCAGATGAAAAAGAAGATGCTGTAGTTGGAAAATACACCCCAGACAGAGGATGACACTAGTGGCCTGTACTGCCTCTCCTCTGTGGCTGTGTGCACAGATTCAGGAGTCTACAAAACTGCATTCCACCAATGCTAACCTACTATGTAGGTTAACTTGGGTTGTTTTACAATAACGGGAACTGGGAATCAGCTAAAGGCAATTTTGGAATTTGCTAAAGGCAAAAACTGAAGCCCAAAGCAAGCGAGGAAAGAAAATCCCAGCACACCTTCTGAGAACAAAAAAGTCTATGAAAGACATCTTCTATTTTCAGTGACTTTCCTGGACTCCTGGAACATGTCTGGGGTTAAATGTCCCATTTTAAACCTGAGGGCTAGCCAACTGCCTGTCTCCTTTAGCGATGGCACTGGGGACTGCAGAATGGCAATAATCACCTGTCCAGACTCCAAAGCTTCACAGAACCATCAGCAGCACAAGAGGCCAAGTTGACATCCTTTTGGTCCAATGAGACAGTGGATTTAGGGTGGAATACAATTGCTCCTACATTTGTGTTATGGCCTAAAGAGATAAAGGAGAGCAGAGTCAGAGAGTTCTACACTAAGGAATGTGAACAAACAGTATTAAAGTGATAGTCAACTACTAAAAAAAGACTCTGTGCACTTGTGGTTGGCCTTGAATTTACAAAGATCTGTCTACTTCTGCCTCCTGAGATTAAAGGTGTGTGCCACTATGCCCAGCTATTTATTTTTTATTTTTAAGATTTAAGCTGGGTGGTGGTGGCGTACACCTTTAATCCCAGCACTCGGGAGGCAGAGATAGTAGGATCTCTGTGAGTTCGAAGCCAGCCTGCTCTACACAGTGTGTTCCAGGACAGGCTGAAAAGCTACAAAGACCCTGTCTCAAAAAACCAAAAAACAAAACAAAAAACCAAAAACAAAACAGAAAGGTTTTAAAATTATGTCTATGTATGTGAGTATGTGCACATGAGTGAGTGCCTATAGAGGTCACTGGATGTCTTGGAGCCAGAACTAGACAGTTGCAAGCCTGATGTGGGTTCAGTTCCTCTGTAAAGAATGTTTCTAGCTGCTGAACCATCTTTCCAGCCCCCAAAAGAATTGTTTTAAACAAATACTCAAATTGTATTTTTGTTTTTAATGGGGGGGGGGGCAAAAATGGCATAGTGGACTATATCTGTAACTCCAGCACTCGGGAGGCCAAAGCAGGAAGATACTGAATTGAAAGCCAGCCTGGGAAAAAGAGTAAGATTCCACTCTCAAAAGACTAAACCAAATCAAAAAGCAAAACACAAAAAAACTTTGTGTTTTTTAATTTAGATGCGGTAAAAGCCAATGTGGCTGGACAGGAGGACAGACCGCATGCATGTGAAGTCATGGTATTCTAGTGTTGTGGGGAGAGAAAACCACACATATCCACTCAAATTAAAATGCAATTCATAGGCTGGAAAAGTAACTCATCAGTTATAGGACCTGAGTTAGGTTCCCAGAACCCACATCAGGTGGCTCACAACTGTCTGTAACTCCAGCTCCAGAGGATCAGACACCGTCATCCGGTCTCTGCTGGCACTTATATATGAGCACAGAGTACATACCCACGTATAGACACACAGAAGCAGTGATGTGTACTGTATCTGAGTGTCTTCAACAGTTTTCTGAGACAGAAACTCACCTCGAAGAGTGTGAAGGAGGCTGCAGTCGGGCACAGACCAGAGCTTGCAGAGCCCACTCCTATTAAACACAAAGGAAAGCAGCTCAGCTATCACTCAAAGGCAGTTTTGTCTTGCCCCTACACATTCGACAGTGGCCAACAGAAAAAGCAAAGGCTTGTTGAAAAGAGGGCTATAGCTGCTCACGGGAACCAGTGGCTTCCTCTAGACTATCACAGCATGCAAGCTGCTACTCCAAATGGACAGGTCAACTTGCAAGGGAAGGGAGAAAAATTAAATTGGACCTGAAATCTGAGCAGTATTTTGCCATCAACCAAGTACTTTAGCCTTTGGTTTTCTCCTGAACCAGAGCTTCACCTTCTGCCTACTGTAGTCAGTGTTTAGTTTCTTAGAAAGCTATGATCCAGAAAAAAAGCAAAAATAAAGTAAACCAGGGTTCAGGAATTGGCTCACATACTCAATAAAGTGCTTGGTATGCAAACGTGAGGATCTGAGTCCAGGTTCCCAGCACTCATAGTTCAGTGTATAATGTCCATAACCCCAACACAGGGATGGACTCATGGACCAGTCAGTCTCAGGGAAGTGATAATTCCAATTCAGTAAGGGACCCTATTTCAAAATAAAGTGGAGAGCAATTGGGAAAGGAAGGAAGAAACATCCAACACTGGCCTCAGGCCTCCATATGCACACATATATTGGACTGCATGTGTGTACACACCCACATGAACACACAACACACACCCTAACACCCCAACTTTCCTGTATATGTAGTAATATGTACAAAGATAAGACTAATAATTAACACTTACCAAGTTCTTACCAAATGCATGACAAGTATTAGCTACTGTACCAACAGTACAGACAAAGGCACTGAGGCTCCCAAGGACTGCCTGCCTCAGTGAGACCACAGAACTAAGAGACCAAAGCTGGACTAAGACATGAAAATATATACTTGGTTTATAAAATTCCCCTATGAACTACTCCAAAACAGCAGAGGAAGAACAGGACAGACACTACATGCCATGGGTCTCTGGGACCTTCATGAGTAGTCAGCACCCAAACAGAAGATCTGTGGAGGCACAGCAGCAGCAGAGCCGTGACACCCGCCGCAGGACAAGCAGCAGAAGAGGACAGAGGAAAGACATCTGCGACAAAGACTTTTATTTTTCAGAATCCACGTACAATTTAGGAAAATGTTACTGTAAAATGAAACTTACCAGCAAGCTGTGGCCAGCATTTTAGAATCAGGACTGAAGTGGCAGTAGGAGATCGGCCGGTCGTCTCCAATCTGACTGCAGAAGTTATTCAAAGACTGAAAACAGGAAAACAGGAACAACAAAAAGGTCATCACTTAAAAGGCCAATCAAAGAGTTCTTTGGCTTTTCCACTTTTGGGAAAAAATGGAGATTGGGGATATGGGAGCAAGGAGGAGGCAGAAGTAACAACCTCTCAGTTTAATCCGCCTTCAGATTTTTTATGCGTGGCCATTGTTAGATGGCACTAATGTTGATGAAAGAACGGAAAGAAGAAAAATCAATCTTATCTGGAAGACCACTTGTTTATCATGGCTTCATTATCCACCCCCCCCCCCCCACTGGTTTCTCTGTGTAACCTTCGTTGTCCTGACTTTGTAAACCAGGCTGAACTCAATCTCACAGAGATCCACTGCCTTTCCCTCCCGAGTGCTGGGATTAAAGGTGTGCACCACCACCGCCAGGGTACCTCTTTAGCTTTTATGTCAGCTAAACACTAACAAAAACTACAGAGAAAAGCATAGCACAGCTTTGACCTATTAGAAGGGAACGTCCAAGAGCAGAAGCACTGGTCTCTGTGAGCACAAAGCACAGAATGTTCTTGTCACCACAGCTGGCGGTGCCTCCCACACCACTGATCCATTCCTTACCCGGAGAGATTTGTGCAGCTCTTGCATCTGGGAGGTTCTGGTTGTCTCAGGAATCTCCTTATGGAGACGGGCCTCTTCCAAACGTTTCATTGCTCTGTGACCCATAAACATCATCACTAAAGGAGCTACCAACAAGGGTCCGTACACTCTCTACTTCTAAATCCCACACAATTAACTCTACCATCATAGAGTCTATCCTCACCCGTGAAATGACAGACTCCTTTCTTCTGGACCTCTGCTTACCTGGGGAGTGAATAATTAGCAATCCACAGTCTGGCCACCTTTAGGCTATTTGGTCCTTCATGGTACCAGGTTTGTTGATACTAAAAATAAGTAACAGAAGAGACATTAGGTCTGCAGCGCACCCGCTCTCCCCACAGCTGTTCTCAACTACAACTGCTCACAAGGAAAGTGAATTGGCTCAGTAACAGAATGAAGCAGGCACATGTCCTTCTTATTAACTACTTTGCTTTCTTTAAAAAAAGAGAATGGTTTAACTCTGTGTTATGTGTCTATACATATATGTGCATGTGAATGCAGGTGCCATGGAGGCCAGAGGACCAAGCAGATCGCTTAGCGGTGGTGCACTGCTGGAATCCTGAAGATCAGAGCATACTCTGAAGGGCTGAGCTCTTTCCAGCCCCCTACCTTTTTTTTTTTTCCCCCTCCAAGACAGGGTTTCTCTGTGTATCCTTGACTGACCTGGTACTAGCTCTTGTAGACCAGGCTGGCCTTGATCTCACAGAGATCCGCTTGCCTCTGCATCCTGAGTGCTGGGATTAAAGGCGTGCACCACCATCGCCTGGCAGTTTTTGGTTTCTTATTGAGTCACATCAAGAGTGCCATGGTACCTTCACAAACGGAGAACTTAGAACACCATTCACACTCATATAAGAATTACCAATTCTTGAGATCAACCATTCCCAGATGGTAGAACCTGTAAATACTCTCCTCGTCCTAGCAAAGCACAGCGCTGGAAAGACCTATTCTCCAGTTTCTTCACATTTTACCTCTTCTTTTGATTTCTTAGATTTCTCATCATCTTTTTTAGTCTTTTTTAAGGCATCAGTTCCAACCACTGAGAGGATATTTCTTAACCTGTAACAAAAAAGGTCAGAAATCAATATGGATGAAGTGTCAAAGGGTTCAGTAGGAATCCGACACCACTAGTGAGAGATGTGTCAAGATCCCCGAATGCCTACAACCACAGGGAGCAATGAACCTTATCCATACTGTGTGTGTTTCCCAGCTCATATATTATTAGGATAAAGTTTAGTTCATAAATTAGGCAAGGTAATATGATCGTAACAAAAACCCAGATTTTTAAAATTATGTTTACAGAGTCTGTTTTCTTTCTCACTCTCAAAATACCTTATTCTACTGCACAGACAGTAAGGATACAGCAGACAAAGAGACAGCTGGGTGGTGTGAGATTTCAGTACATCACCCAGAATGGTGTGCAATTTAAAATTTAGGAAGTGTTTACTTCTGGCATTTTCCAAGTCAATATTTTTGGGCATCAGATGACTATGGATGACAGAAAACAGGACCCACTAATGCCATGATATGCAGGTGCTGATTCGGCGAGGTACATGTAGTGACTATGAATAGTTTCAAGTTGGGTATGGTGGTGCCTGCCTTTATTCTCTTCTATTTTAGTAAATATACTTTCTTTAAGGGGGTGGTTTCAAGACAGGGTTTCTCTGTAGCTTTTTAGAGCCTGTACTAGAACTTGGTCTGTAGACCAGGCTGGCCTCGAACTCATAGAGAACTGCCTGTCTGTCTTTGCATCTCCAGTTGCTGGGATTAAAGGTGTGTGCCACCACCGTCTGGCCTACTTATTTTGATTGTATGAATATTTTACCTCTGTGTATGTCTAATTGGCACCCATGTACCCAGTCCCTGTGGGGGTTCTAAGATCCCCTGGAACCAGACTTAGAGGAGGCTTTGAGCCACCATGTGGTTGCTGGGAACTGAACCCAGGTTCTGCAAGATGGCTCTTAACCACTGAACCATCTCTCCAGCCCCCAGTGCATGCCTTTTATTCCAGCACTCGGAAGGCAAAGGCAGGTGGGTCTCTGAATGGTCTACAGAGCAAGTCCCAGGACAGCCAGTGTCACATAGAGAAACCTTGTCTCTGGGGCTGGGGAAGGGCAAACAGTTCTAAAAGGAACTAGGCTTGATGGCATATACTTTTAACCCCAGCACTTGGAGGTAGAGGTAGGTGGGTCGTCCTGAATTCTAGGCTAGCCTGGTCTGCAAAGTGAGTTCCAGGCCAGTCAGGGCCACACACTGAGCTCTTGTTACAATAAAATAAAAATTGAAAGCCAAGTGTGATGGTCAGCTCTAGGCCACCCAGAGCCACAGAGTGAGACCCTGTCTCACAGCAACAGCAGCAAAACTAAAACTAAAGAAGAATTCTGAAAGGACTGCAGAGTGCAGCACAGCACACCAGACGGACAGTGGCGAGCAGAATGTGAAAGCAATATGGAAGAGTGTGGGGCAGATATCAGGGAAGGCTTTATAGAAAAGGTGTTGTCAAGTGCTTGTTCAGGCCAAAGAGTCAAAACACAAAAACGCCAGTTGAGGCAGAGGGTTAAGAAATGTAAAGGTGACAGTCAGGAAAACAGGTTGGACGCAGACCTGCAAATGGCTCAGTGCAGCTGGAATCTGGAGTACAGGAGGCCTGGGGATCGCCAAAGCCAGATTTCAAGTGGGGACCCCGTGCCCAGAGCTGTTCACGTTATCCACAGGAGGGTGTGCAGTGAGAGTGCCAGGGCAGTGAGCGGGAGAGGAAGAACAAAGGGAGAAAACCGGATTCTAGTGTCACAGTAAGCCCAAGTCACTGTGGCGGAAGCTGGGACACAATGACAAAGAACAATACTTTGTACAATACAAAGTACTTGGCAGGTAAATATACAGCCAGGCTGGTGACGGGGCTCAGCATGTAACGGTGCCTACTGCCATGCTGACTTGAGACAAATCACTGGGACACATGTTAACAAAGTACCAACTCTCATAAGTTGTTCTAGACCCCCACACTTGTATGAAGGCACACACATGTCCACAGGCATACACAAATAAACAGGATTTTAAAAGGGCTCTGACAGAAACACGGGGGCTCCCTTCACAGGAGAAAGGCTTCTGTGAACAGGGCCAGAGGATACAGCTCAGCAGTTAAGGAGTGCTTCCTGATCTTCCGAGAAGCCAAGTTCAGTTCCCAGAATCTGTGTAAGGCAGGTCACAACTGCCTCAGGGGATGGCACCCTCTTCTCAACTCTCAAGGTACCAGAACTCATGTGCACATTCCCAGACACAGATGCACACAGAATACATAATTAAAACACATCTTGGAAAACAAAACAAAACAAATCCCAGCATTTTAAACAACTTCATATTAGAGCAGGAAAAGGTCTGATAGAAAAGCTGGGCCTTCTTTATAATCCAGAACACTAGAACCTTGCAATTAAAAAAAAGTGTAACTATAAAGGACACCTTTCTCTTCGTTCAGCAGGGCCCTCTCCAAAAAGCGTGATAGGTTCTCCCAACGCTCGAAGGCAAGCCTTGACCTCTGAGTCATCTGTGGAGACATTGATTTGCCGGGCTCTCTTTCTTCTTTCAAACTCCGCCAAGACCTCTGCCTGCCGCTCGCTGATGTGCTCCTCGATCTCAAACACCTCCCCTATGTGAACAACAGGCAACACAGGCAAAAGAAACAATTAGAAATAACGTCCAACCAGAGTCTGTGTGTTTTACAGTATAGCTTCTTACACTGGATGGAGGTGCCATAAGGTGTTTAAGTGTGGGGCTCACAAAGAATTCAGCAATATTGAAAGGTTTTTGAAGGTGCTAGTGTGACCAACAACTAATGCAAAATCAAATGAAAAACAAATCAGAGCTGTTTTTGTCAGTGCCCGAGGGTTGCACCATGTATCTTTGCTGCAGCTTTGTTTCTGAGCATGTGCAACTTTGCAATGCAAGTCTGTTGTGCTACACAACACTAAGGAACACTATCTCAAAGCCATTACCTGTTATGAATTGCAAAGTCTTTACAAAGTTTTTTACTCTTATAATATGGTTCAGTCATGGGGGACATGTGGCAGTACATGCCTGTAATCTCAACACATGGGAGGAGGCAAGAAGACCAGGAGATCAACGTCATACTTGACTACATAAACAGTGAGTTTCAGGACAGCATGGGCCATACCGACCTTGTCAGAAAGAAAGGAAGGAAGAACCGGGTAGTGGTGGCGCACACCTTTAATCTCAGCACCCAGGAGGCAGAGGCAAACTCTGTGAGTTTGAGGCCAGCCTGGTCTACAAGAGCTAGTTCCAGGCCAGGCACCAAAGCTACAGAGAAACCCTGACTCAAAAACAAACAAACAATCAAACAAACAAACAAAAGGAAGGGTCAATAACAACAACAACAACAACAACAACAACAAAAATCCACTATCTGAGTTGCTGATTTAAATTAAAAAAGAAAAAAAAATCAAAGTGCTATGAAAAACATTTAAAATGCCCTACCTTGCAATATTAAATATTCAGCCAAGATTTAATCCTATTAATAAATAAATATATCCATCTTATTAATATGCAAATTTATTTGGTTTTCAATAAGTTGGAAAGTTGTAAGCATATGAAAGAATTAGCCTACCTAATCTATCTTTTTATAGTTCAGCATATTTAGCTTATTAAATGACACCAAACACATAAGCCAAAATGATGCTTTAAATTGAGAGCAGGAGAGCTAGGCTACGTCTTCTTTCATTCTTTGGTTGTCTCGTTATACAGCTTAGAGAGCACAGAACATCCCTAAGCAAAGGAGTCGACCAGGCTTTTATTCAAAAGGTCCAACAGAAATATTACTTAAGAACTGCCAAAGCTATCTGCTAAAGTAATACCACTATAAGAGCATTCACACACATTTACTGGTAAGGACGAAATGCTGGCCAGGAAAGACAAGACTTTGTGACCATATGCTTTGTGGATACTATAGAGACGAGTTTTAAAATCCAGAGTAAGCACCCACATTTGGATGAAAGGAGGCGTATGGGAATAAAGGTCGCTTAGCGACAGTCAAACAGTATCGGGTGTGCAGGGAAATATACACACAACCCTTTCTGCATGGGAATCTTTTATTTCCTTTAAAAAAAAAAAGGCTTAATTTTCTTATGGTTCTAGGGATTGAACCCAGAACCTTACACACATTAGGCAAGCACTCTATCCCCAGTACTGTGTTTTCTGTCTATTTGTTTGAGACAGAACAGCCTCAAACTATGTAGCCGAGGATGCTCCTGACCTTGTGATTCTTCTGCCTCTAGTACCTGTGTGCTAGGGTGTGTGCCACCATGCCAGGCAAGCACCCCTAGCCCCCAGACGAATTATTAAACTTTTCTTCACCTTTCTGTCCTAATCTAATTTCTTATGATAAATACGCATAACTTTATCTAATAATATAAAACTTGAGCTGGGCATGGCGGCTCCCATCTGTTACAGCACAAGGAGGGCATGGGAGGAAGACCACCACAACTTGGAGGCCAGTTAGAGCTAGAGAGCCTGTCTCATAAACCAAAATGAATTAATGCATTTCTTGACAGTAACATAAAGAGACAAACCTCAACAGTATACAAGTGGGAAAATGTAGGCTATAAAACAATTTAAACATCATGGTATCATTTACAGAGGAAAAAAAGGCACATTTATAACTGCATGAAACTCCTCAGAATCCATCCAATGCATGAGCGCTGGCATTAAAGGTGCCGCCACCACTGCCTGGTTTAAAAAAATCTTTTAAAAAGTAACTGGCCCCTTATACTAAGAAGATTATTTTAATCTAGATTAAAACAAAACAAACAAACAAAAAACTAGAAAGCTGGGTGGTGGTGGTGCACACCTATGATCCCAGTATTTAGAAAGCAGAGGCAGGTGAATCTCTGAGTTTGAGGCCAGCCTGGTCTAGGGTTACACACAGAAACACCTGTCTTGAAAGACAAAAACACAAACTAGAAAAAAGCAAATACTATAAACAGATTGAATTACACTTCAATGCCAGAACTAGGTTACATCTCCCGAAGACAAATACAACTGACAAACCCAAACACTCACTGACTTCAAAGATTACCAGTAATTTGTGTATAGAACTGTATGAAATATAAGAAATGCACACATTGCCGAGAGGGCAAAGTCGCAGATTCAATGGTAAGAATCAAAGGGAAAGGTTGTGTGTGTGCACATACGCGGAAGTTAGTCTGTCTCCTTAATGTTGGATTACAAGAAGGTATTACCACATTCAGGTTTTAAATTTTTTTATTTATGTATGTATTTTATATATGATGCTCTAACATCAAATATGCCGGCATGCCAGAAGGCATCAGACTCCACTATAGATGATTATGGGCTGCCATGTGGTTGCTGGGAATTGAACTCAGAACTCTGTAAGAGGAGTCAGTGCTCTTAACTGCTCAGCAATCTCTTCAGCCCCTTTTTTTGTTATTTTGTCTTTTTTATTTTCAGAGCTGAGGCCCAAGCCTAGGACCCCGTGCTTGCTAGGCAAGTGCTCTACCACTGAGCTAAATCTCCAAATCCTTTTCCAACACCCCTGCCCTAAACCCAAACAAAATAACATGGGTTCTGGGGAATCAGTCGCAAGTTCTAACGGTTGCACAGCAAACCTTCTGTCACCTGAACTAGCTCCCCAGGTCAAGAACCAAAGGTGCTGACCCTATAAACCTTACTGTTACGTGGTTTGGGAATGTGTTCATCAGAAAAATTGTCATCAAAGGTGCATAGTGTGTAGACCTGGTTCTAGGGCCTGGGAAGAGGCAGAGGGAGGCAGAGTTCAAAGGCAACTGATTAGCCAAAGGATGGGACTGTGCGGTTCAGTGGTGGAACACTTGCCTCGTATGCAAAAAACCCTGGATTGGGTTGGCGTCCCCTGCATTGTAAAATAAAATTTAAAAAAAAAAAAAAGGAAAGATGATTCACAGTTTGTATCTTTTTGGTTTTTTGAGACAGGGTTTCTCTGTAGCTTTGGAGCCTATACTGGAACTAGCTCTTGTGGCCCAGGCTGGCCTCGAATTTAGAGATCCACCTGCTTCTGTCTCCCAAGTGCTGGGATTAAAGGCATGTGCCACCACCACCCGGCCACAATTTGTATCTTACCAGAAGTTATATTAATATTCCCAGCTTCAATGCCTGCTTTGAGTCCTTCTTTCCCCAAAATCCCAGATTCTCCTTTGGCCAGGCGTTCCCTCTCTTTCTCTTCCAAGCTTCCATAATAGATGTGTGGTTTCTTCACAACAGGAGCAACTAAATCATCAGGTGCTTTAGCTTTGGTTGCCTGTTAAATCAAAGACCCCGATTAAGGCTTAATCCTAGTAAACCATGTAAACCTAGTAAACCAAAAGCATGGAAGCTAATGCGTTTTCGTTTTATTTCCTCCAAAAGCTAAGGAACAAGGTGGGTATACATCAATTTAGATTGTGAATTTAGATTCTCGTTAAGTTAGGCAGACAAATACAACGAATCAATTTCTGTTTAAGTATCTGGCTTGCTTTGGGACTCGTATACTTTATTTTATTGGAAAGGAAATCTTCGGTTTTACAAGAATAACTGCTCACCACTGGACAAATACTAAGAATAAACTAAACACAATTAGGGCGGTTTTAGGTGCACCAAGTCACAATGTTACTGGAATACACATTTCAAATACTTCCAGAGCCGATTAGAAGTTGGGAGGCCTCGTCCTAAGTACCGAGTTATACAGTTTAAGTCAAGACATGTTCCCATTTTTTAAGCTCTGTGTTTTGGAGCAGTTATAAAAAGTGTTCACTGCTCGGGGCTGAAGTAAGGGAGATGCAGAAAGCTGCAGCACACGAAGGCGTTCAGAAATCAGGAAAAAGCTGCTAAGCTCCGTACTACGGTTCCTTAGCCTTACTCCTCCGCCCTGACCCGCAAAGTAACGGCCCCTTCCCGTGGGGACCCCGCCCTTTCTGGGAGAGGATCGGCCTGAGCTGCGATCCGAAGCTCCGTACCGTGGAGGAGGCTCGAGAGGAGGCCATGCTTGGCACAGGTGCCGCAAGGCCCTAGCCAAATCCGCGCTCTGCTTTTCAGACTGTCCAAAGCGCGCCCAGCGAAGTGGAAGTGCGTCACTGGCCGGAAACTTATCAGGAGCGTACTCCCGGCTCTGGGAGTCGCGGAGAATCCTGGGCGTCGTAGTTGGCAAGCGTCGGCTGGCTTCGAGGGGCGTGGCCTCTTAGAGTGTTCGACACAAGCTCGCGGGAGAAGAGGCGCGTGGGAAGAGAGGCACAGAGCAGCCTGGGAACTGTAGTTCGGGCCGCGCAGCAATGGCGTCATGGTGGGAGTTGAGGTTCTGGGAAACTGCAGAGGCCTGAAAAGAGGTAGGTTCGCGGATCTCGACTGTAATTAGGAGCGAACCGAGGGTCTCTGTTCTCCTTCGGGAGGACTTCCGTCATCTCGAAGCCGAGGACTGTGTTGCCATGGAAATCTCTCCCTAGACTAGTGCATCCTTGGAGCTGAGAAAGAGACTGTTGTCCACGACGGTACGGAAGTTCTCCCGAGGGCCTCTCGTGACTGGGTGGCTTCGTAAGAATTTGGACTTCAAGAAAACATTAAACTCGAAGAATCTTCTAGGCCTAAAATAAAGACGCGGCCAGGGAGCTGCAGCCTAGTTTGTTGTTGGTTTACTTGTTTTTGTTGTTGTACAACCTTACAACCTATTCTTTGTACGTGTTCTTTGAGATAAAGGATCCAGGGAGGCGCCAGGGAGCGTGCATGCAAGCAGCTCTTGCTCCGCTGATTGCTAGGCCATCTGAAAAAATACTTTTTTTTTTTTTATCTTATTTCTTTTAATCCTTACATCAAGATTGTGGAGATTGCCAAACTATTCATGTGTCCTGAGCTGGGCAGACTCACGTGCGCTCTTTGAGCCTCTTTCCCCAAACAAATGCAATTATAGGAGCACTTCCTCTTCTAGTGCTTACCAAATGCACAAATCATGAGGAAGAAACTAATTCTGTTTAGGTTATTCAACTGCGTATAGAAAATAAATTCTGGTTAGGAATGAAGCTAACCCGTAGTTCTGGAGCCATAGTGTAGTAGGATTGCTATTGTGGCGGCTGTAAGTTCTTTTAACCTGCACTCAATACTTCCCTCTAGTGGTGAGGCTTTCATTTTGTACACAAGTAGAAAAACTAATTATGTCTTCCTTTTCCTTTGGAGCTAGCTTCCTCTTCCATTTCTCTACTTAACCATCTGGTAAAAGGTAGTATCAGACGTAGAATAATGCAGTTTGAAATGTCATGGGCCAGTGTTATGTATTGACTATATCACCCCTGGCTATGCTATGCCTCCTGAGAGAATGTTTCTTCATTTGTATACATTGTAGTCTTTTGTTTCATTCTAGATTCATACAATAGCAATTTATATGTATGTACACTACACTATAGCAGAACTTTCCCTTAGATCATTAACATTTAACTCTAATGGTCTATGTGTAACTTCAAGAAGGATGATATTGTTAACTAAACTGTTTACTTCAATTTTACAAAACTGGAATAATTTTTCAAGCTTCACAAGGCTTCTGTATTAAAATAATATAAAGAATAGGAATGTGGCATGGTTCAGTGGGTAAAGGAACCTGTACCAAGCCTGGCATCCCACATGGTAGAAAGAGAACTGACTCCCAAAGGTTGTCCTCTGACCTCTGATTATGGGCTGTGGGCTGTGTGCTTCCACCAACACCAATAAATAACTAAATATAATAATTTTCAAAAAGCAAAAGTTTTTAAAGTTACGAAAGAGAAAAAAGCAATAATGGAAAAGTCTAGGACTAAAGAAAAGTTAGTTTCACTTTCTCTGGATAGCTCAGTTTATTCTGAAATTTGTTTGCTTATTATAGTTGCTGTGGAGGACAGAGAGATGATACCTTCCACGGGTACTAAGCTCTACTTATTTTTTTTTTCTGAAACAAATATGGGCTTTGTTAACACAAGCATTCATTTGCCATATGAAATGATTTTGAACTTCTGCAGCCTTACTGGTCTCCATCTTCCTACCCTTCAAATTCACCGAGACACCTTTTCCCACAGCTACTCCTGTGCAGCCCAGCCTGGCTAAGTGCTCATGCAGTGCTGTTGAAGGACCCGCCTGAGTTCTGATTTTACACTAGATTGGCATAGTCTGTTTTCCCCACAGGTTGTGACAGTGACTTTAAACGTCCATAGAAGTATCTGATTAATGAATGATTCACCCATTTAGGACCTGTGAATTGGTAAGTGTGGTTTTAAGATGATGATGTTTCTAGAAAGCAGAGTTGTGTGTATGTGACTGTGAGTGTGATATATATGTATATATATATATATACACTTTGAGACCTGAGCATGTTTGCTACCTGTCCTGCTGTGTTAAACTCTGCCTTACTTCAGAGTCAGGCTGATAGCCAACAAACTCCAGCAATCTTCCATTCCTTCATAGCTCAGGGTTACAGGCCCCTATAAGATCATGCTCAGCGTTTTTTTTTCCTTTTCTTTTTCTTTTCTCTCTTTCTGTCTGCCTGCCTTCCTTCTTTCCTTTCCTCCCTCCCGCTCTCTCTCCCTCCCTCTTCCTTCCTTCCTTTCTTTTTTCTTGAGGCAGGGGTTTCTTTATAGCCCTGGCTGTCCTGTAACTTGCTTTGTAGACCAGGCTGGCCTCAAACTAAGAAATTTGCCTGCCTCTGCCCCCAAGTGCTGGGATAAAAGGGCTGTGCCATCATTGCCGGACTATGCCTGGCTCTTTATCTGGGTGTTGGGAATTTGAACTCAGGTCCACTTGCTTGGGCTGGAAGTACTTTTATTTGTTCAATCATCTCCCCAACTCCTAACTTTCTTCCGTTTGGTGTCTTTTATTTATTTATTTATTTATTTTTTTTCAGACAAGGTCTCCATATGTTTCTGTTTCTTTGCTGGCCTCCACTCCCAGGCTCAGGTGACCCCAGTGTTGGGGCTGGAGTCACAGTGACCCCGGGTGTTGGGGCTGGAGTCACATGCCACTACAGTCAGTTCATTTCTTTTAGCTACTGTATTTCTTTGGAGGTTATTGGAGCACAAGATTAAGGTGATTGTTGGGTGTCATGCTTGGGAGCTCACAGCTAAAAGGGTCTTGGGACCTAAGTCTGGGGTCCCAAGCTTGGTTTCTGACCTAAAGCCTCTGGACAGAGAAGAATTTCTGTGTGGCTGTGTCTGTGGTGTCCCCCAGGTTTTGAATAAAGCATCTCAAAAAGTGTTTAAAAAAAAACCTAAAAGATTGCTGCCTAGATTCTCTACTGACAGTTTTCTGGCTTTTGTTTTTAAAGATTTATTTTATTTTTAATTTTGTGTATGTAGGTTTATGCACACGAATGCAGGTGTCCAAGGAGGGCATAGTCATCTGTTCCTCTGAAGCTGGCAGTTAGTTAGAAGCTGGGAATTAAGCTTGTGTCCTCTGCAAGAGCGTAGATATGCTCGTAACTGAAGAACCATCCCCGTAGCCCCCAGCAATAAACAGGTGCTTAAAGAGTTTGAAGTCAATGCATGAACTCTAAATGAGTTAATGTTCCATTTATTTTATTACTCATGTTTACAGAATTCATCTGTTTGTAGCTGAGATCTGCCACCCGAAGTTTTTTCCTCTCGCCATTTCCGACAGCCACTGGGTGTGACCGCCAGTGCTGACTTCACTATGCTACGGCGGAAACCAACGCGCCTGGAGCTCAAGCTCGATGACATTGAAGAGTTTGAGAGCATTCGGAAGGACTTGGAGGTAAGGACTCACTTTCTGGTTATTAGGGGACCCTCACACTCCACCAGCAGCCTATTTGAAATCTACTTGGGTGCTTTACAGGTATCTCAGAACAAACGTGCATTTCCCGTGATGGTGACCCAAAACAGCAGAAAATGACCCTTTTACAGTTCTTCTTACATTACTCTGTTATTTGTTTATTAACTTTTTCATATATTTTGGTCATGTTCTCCCCAGCCCCAATACCTCCCATTACTCACTCAAATTTATGTTTTTTATTTCTCTCAAAAACAAAACAAATCCCCAAGCAAGAAACAAAAAGTCCACAAAAATACCATTGAGTTCATTTTGTGATGACCAACTACTCCTGGGTGTTTAGTTGACTCAGGAGTGTGATAATATCCAGTGATATTGAAGATATTGGAGAAAACTGATTTTCCCTTTGGCAGTAATGTCAGTTGCAAGTAGCTTCTTGGTTAGGGCTGGGACTCCGTGTCTGTCTACTTCTCCCTCAGTGCTGGACCCTGTCTGGCTTGAACCTGTGTAGGTCTTTTATGTGTTGCACAGTCTCCTTGGAGCCATCC
This sequence comes from Myodes glareolus, assembly GCF_982192425.1. Classification (NCBI taxonomy): domain Eukaryota; kingdom Metazoa; phylum Chordata; class Mammalia; order Rodentia; family Cricetidae; genus Myodes; species Myodes glareolus. Next base: position 128,611,220 of record NC_142028.1, read on the forward strand.
TTCTTCACCTCTGACTCTAATAATCTTCTTGCCTCCTTTTCCACATAGATCCCTGAGCCTTGAGGGGATGGATTTGAGGAAGACATTTCATTTAGGACTGAGTGCTTCAAAGTCTTTACACTCTACACATTGTCCAGTTGTGGGTCTGTGTTAATTTCCATCTAGTACAAGAAGAAACCTCTCTGATGGGGCTGAGCGAGACACTGGTCTATGGTCAGAGCAGTATGTCATTAGGAGTCATTATTGCTATATTCCTTTATGCAGAATAATACCATGTTTTTCCTTAGTCTGAGATCTACTAGTCTCCAGGTTTGTGCTTGCTAGGCACTCTACCAGCTGAGCAACATTACAACCTATCAGCATTTTAGAACTCACTCCGAGTTAACAAAAAACACCCCCCCCCCAAAAAAAACCCCTGTGAGTTACCATTATTTTCCCCCTCAGTGTTAGAGATTAACCTAGGACCTTGTAGGACTTTGTACATGTTAGGCAATTACTCTTACTAAACATTCAGCTGCTCCTTGCAATCACTTAGTTATTTATTGTAAAATCCTTTAGATTAGGAACTTTGATTAAAGAAATCCTATCCATTTTCTTTACCATTGGATTTCTATAGAATCCAGCCTGCAGTGGAGTACTGTTTATGTGTTTTGTTTTGTTTTTGTCGGAGACAGGATCTCACTGAGTAGCCCTGTCTGGCCTGGAACCCATTATGTAGACCAGGCTGGCCTTGAACTTAACATTAGCATCTGCTTCTTGAGTACTGTGGTTAAAGGCATACAAGACTACACCTGGCAGCTGTATATAATTCTAATTTTGCCATACAATATTAGATATCCATTACTAACAATAAATTCTTCTGTGCCTTCAAGATGAAGTCCAAATCCCTAGGCATGGTCCATGAGGTCCTTTATGACCTAGGCCGTGCCCATCTCTCCCCTTTATCTGCCCAGTTATCTTTAATCTCAGTGCTGTGTACTCTATTCCCTTTGCTTGATGTATCCTGTTGTAAAAGGAGCGGCAGGCTGCTTCCCACCACCTGGCTCCTGGCTTGCTTTACCCAAGATAATTACACGGAAACTGTATTCATTTAAACACTGCCTGGCCCATTATATCTAGCCTCTTCTTGGCTAACTCTCACATCTTAATTAATCCATTTCTAATAATCTGTATATCACTACGTGACTGTGGCTTACCAGGATGAGTCTACGTCTCATCTGGAGAGGAGAGCCATGGTGTCTACCTGACTCTTGCTTCTTTCTCCCAGCATTCTGTTTGGTCTACTCCACCTATCTAAGCTGCTGTCCTATCAAAAGGCCAAGGCAGTCTCTTTATTTAGCCAATGAAAGTAACACATAGACAGAAGACCCTCCTACATCAGTATCCTATCCCTTTATTAGGCCAATGCCGCCTCATCTTGACCCAGCTGGGTTAAGTTCACTCACCACCCTGTGTTGACTGACCTCTTGTAGGTGCCACCACTCTCTGTTTTAACTCTCTGTTGGTCTTTCTTCTTCAGCTGGGCCAGAAGGTCCTTGAAGGCAAGAATTAGTATATTAAGCTCTGGACTCTTTCCAGAGGAGGGCTCCCTACAAGCCTATTTGCATTTTCTGCTCTTGGAGGTACTTTATTTATATGATACAGGACATTACATCTTTTATGTACCCAGTGTGTAATTGGCTTTATATCGTTCATGCAAAGACTGACAACTTAGGTTTCTCTTGCTCTTCAATCCAGAAACTGTAGTGCGCATGTTTTTTGTTCTCTCTCTCTCTCTCTCTCTCTCTCTCTCTGTGTGTGTGTGTGTGTGTGTGTATGTGTTGGGTGCAAGTTTTTGCCCTGCCTGCCGGTTCCCAGATAACTGACACAGAGGCTTAACCCTATGCTTTGCCACATGGCTCATGGCTTTTTACCTAATTTTCTACACATCCTGCTTCCTTGGCTGGCTGGCATCTCCTTGACTCGGCGTTTCTTCCTCCTAGCAGTCTCAGTCTGGCTTTTCCACCTATATATTTTGCCTGGCTACTGACCAATAAGCATTTAATTAAACCAATTTGAATAACAAATCTTTACAGTACACGAAGGGAGTATTCCACAGTGTGTATGAAAGAGTGTCCTCAGGCCATGGAGCCTGCGGCAACCAGAGCACAAGATGAAGGAGTTATTTCTCTCCTTCACTGTAGCTTTGGAGCCTGTTCTGGAACTAGCTCTTGTAGACCAGGCTGGCCTTGAACTCACAGAGATTCATCTGCCTCTGCTTCCTGAGTGCTGGGATTAAAGGTGTGCACCACCACCGCCTGGCTATTTCTCTTCTTTTACCACATTTATTCTTGGAATTTAATTCAGACTCAGGCTTGGCAAGCAATTATCTTTACTCACAGAGCTGTTTTGACAGTCCAATTTTTTGCTTTTTAAGAATTCATATTGGTAGTATATTATTAAAGATGAGGTTTTGTTCTTTTTGTTTTTTGAGAAAGGGTCTCACTGTGTAGCCCAGGTTGGCCTGGAACTCATTGTGATCTTTTGCCTCAGATTCCTGAGTGCTTGTTTTATAGGCATTCATCTTCAGCCCTGGAAATGATGAGTTTCAAGAATGGTTTAAATTTCAGATGTAATGAGTCAAAATGCTGGACAGTGGACTTGGACTCTGCAGAGTCAGCTCATTGTTGAGTTAGCCTTTCCACTAAAGGTAGTGGGTTTGGTGTCCTTTCCAGCAGCTTGGGAAAGAAGGACACTTTTAGAATGAATTAAAATGAAAACAGTAGAAAAAGTGGCTCTTCTTCTTTCCACCATTATTTATTTCAAATAAGTAATCCAGGCTGTTACAACCTCTTCTGTCCCTGACTCCTTCCTATGCCTGGCTCTTTTTTTTTCTTCCTTTCTTTGTGTGTGTGTCTTAAGATAGGGTTTCTCTGTATAGCCCTGTAACCCTGACTGACCTGGAATTCACTTTGTAGGCTAGCCTGGCCTTGAACTCACAGAAATCCCCTACCTCAGCCTCCTGAGTACTGGGATTAAAGGCGTGTACCACCATGCCCGGCTCTGGTCTTTCTGTTAAAAAAACAATCTTTATGAAGGTTTCTGACTACATGTGTCCTCACCATGTGCATGCAGTGTCCATGGAGGCCAGAAGAGGGCATCAGATCCCATGAAACTAGAATTACAGATGGTTGTGACCTGCCATGTGGGTGCTGGGAACTGAACCTGGGTCCTTTGTAAGAGCAGCAAGAACTTTTTCTTAACTGTGGAGTCATCTTTCTGCCTCTATTTCTTGGTATTTCATTTTTACTAAAGTTGTTTACACCTTTGGAACAGTCTAGTTGTTCACAACACAGAACTTTTAAAATGACTTCATCCTACTTGAATATTCTCAGAGATTCCTTTGCTTCTTAGAGTAGTTTTCATGAAGCTATTTGGGGGCTGACCTCTCAATGTCACTTCTTTGTAGTGTTGACTAGAGAGTAACAGGAAGTTCAATACAGACACAAAATTTTATTTATTATTATGTATATGATATGGGTAAGTGAGGTTTTTTGTCTTCTACAGTGAATGTGTGGAGGTCAGAAGGACAATTTTCTGGAGATGGTTCTCTACTTCAACCTTGTAGATGCAGGGTCTCTTCCTGTTTCTGTTGTATACTTCAGGCTAGCTTGCTCATGAACTTCTAGGCTGTCTCTGCCTCCTAGCTTGCTGTTAGGGGTGCTATGATTACAACTATCCACCACCTACTCAGATTTATTTATTTATTACTTAAAAATATCATGGGTTCTGGGTTTTGAACTCAGATTGTAAGGCTTGTGCAGCCATCTTACTGGCCAAGTTCCTTACATTGTTATTTAGAAGGTAACCACAGGAAATTTTATATTTGGAGGCATTCTAGATCCTGAATTTTTAGCTTAGGGATGCTCAATTTCTGTAGCCAATGTATAGTATTTCAAATCTGGAAAAAAAAATTGAACCTCAAATACTTTGGGTTCCAAGCATTTCAGAGAAGGGGTCATCCTTATTTGGTTGACCATAATACATTGATGCTGGGATTTAAGGGATCACAGTTCACGAGTAGGAGGTAGAATTACCATCATAATTTGAGTCAGAGCAGCTGAGTTGGGCTAAAGCACTGTAGATAGAGCATCTGTCATTTTTTAGGAAGAGTTAGCATCTAATGCCATCTTATAGTCAGGAGTGGTGGCTGTGGGACTCTGTAGTCACTTGTGACTCCAAGCAGGACCACTTTTGTGAAAGAATGAAGCCTAAGTCTTCCTCTGTATTTCACATTCAACTTGAATTGAGAAGGTTGAGTCCTGTCTCCAAATGGTCATAAAGTCAGCTGCCTCTTGTAGCCTGAATGCAGCCATTGCTGTCAGCACAGGAAGATTAAGGGCTGTGAGTCACAGGAACCAAAGCCTTGATTGGTTGACTGTATTGAAGGTACAGATGAGAGCGAACATTTGCAGAAGTGAGGCATACTCACAGATTGTCTAGTCTCGAGAAAGTCCCAAACAAAATATTCATGGACCATGGTATTGTTTGGGTAGATGATTGTTTGTTTGCTCATCCACGCAAGATTGATAGGCATAGAGTGGAACCAAAGAGCCCTTTTTGGAGAGGATGCCTTGTGCACATCAGTAGTGAAGAAAATTTTTGTTGGTGATAGTAATAATAATATTCAGAAGCATAGACTTAGAGACTGAATGGCAAGTTTGGAAGGAGTTGTGAAAACAGTGGAATAGAGAGGGTTTGTCCTTTTAACCCTGGGCCAATTATATATACTGTTGATTCAGAAATTGTTATTTCTGAATTGTTATCCATTGGCAACATTAGAACATGGAAAAGACCCCTTTTGAACAAGATGTTATCCACTGAATAACAAGGAGGCCAGGGGTGGGGGTGGTTGTGAAGAAAATTTTGGAAGTGCTGTAAGTACCTTTGGTTGTGATGGCAACTTTGGTAGATGAAGCTACAGTGATGAAGGCGGTGGTGGCTCTATAGATTTGTAAACAGGATCAGGCTGTCGAACCTAAGGTAGATAGATATACTATAGTGGTTGAATATATGGTGGCTACAATGAAGGGGATTTGGCAATGATATAAATAATTACAGTGGTGGTGAGAACTATCATGGCTTTGGAAACCAGTCAAATCATAGACCCATGAAGTAAGCAGTTTTAGTGAAGGAAACTCAGGCAGTTGTGGTAGAAATGTAGATGTAGCATAATTATTTTGTTTGGTTTTAAGATAAGGCTTCACCCATGTAGGCCATGATTTGAACTTGTAATAGTCTAGCAACAGAGTTCTAAACACAGCAGAGAAGTGCTTCCATTCTTTTTAATTTTTTTTTTTTTTTTTTGGTTTTTCAAGATGGGTTTCTCTGTGTAACAATCCTAGCTGTAGTAGACCAGGCTGACCTCGAACTCAGATATTGCATACCTCTGCCTCCCAACTGCTGGGATTAAAGGCGTGCCATCACTGTCTGGCAAGGGCTTCCATTCTTAGGAATGAGAGTTGTCAGGAAAGCTATAGGTTACTTAGGGACATTCGAGGAAGTAACATTCATACCAGGGAGGTTTCTGCAGCAGAAGCAGGAATCCTTCTTGTTAGGAGATCCTCAGCCAAAAGTTGAGACAAGTGTAGCAGCGTCGTTGATGAAGTGTGGTGCCAGCTGGATTGACACCAAGGTCACCTGTTATAGATCTTCTTTCCGTCGCATCAGACTTATTCCTTGTTTAATTCCTTGGCCGTAGTGGTACCAAGAATAGAAAGGAAATTTTCCAAAAAAATTCAAATCAAAACCAAAACGGGGGCTAGGATATAGTTTGGTGATAGATTGCTTGTCTACCACACACGAGGCCTTGGGTTCAATTCCTAGCATCACCAATAAACAAATAATTAATTTATAAAATGACCTATCCCAGGTAGCATCATCTTTTTTTGTGATACCATAGCTGTGTGTGGAGCCAGTCAGGATGTAGGTTTATTTTTTATTTTCCCCTTTTGAGACAGGGTTTCTCTGTGTTTATTTTGGCTGTCTTAAAACTCACTCTTTAGACCAGGCTGGCCTTGAACTCACAGAGCTGTCTCCAGGCTATGGGTTTTTTGGTGACTACTAGTCATGTTGTTTTTCACTTGTTCTCTTTAAACATAGTTTGCTTGAAAAACCTTTTGTTGCCTCACCTCCACTGTCTCCAACTGTAGGTTCATACTGGGCCTTTGTTTTGTACCCAAAATTCCTCCCCACCCTTTCTTTGTGTCTCTTTGGAATTGTGGACTTCATTATAACCCTGAACTCTGTATGTATATAATTGTCTCCATGCTCATTGCCTTCTAGACAGTGATATCCTGGAAGGTAGGGTTACACATTCTAAGATTGCACGCCTGTATCCTTCTTTAAATATCCTAAACTGGGGATATCAGTTTATTGTTTATTAGCCCCTAACTCTGCCCCTTACCCAATACCCCAGTACATGGTAAGTGCTAGCTAATCATTTGCTAATTGAAAGAATGTTTTTCTTTTTCTTTTTTATACTTTCAGACACGCAAGAAACAGAAAGAAGATGTGGAAGGTGTAGGAACCAGTGATGGAGAAGGGGCTGCTGGGCTGAGCAGTGACCCCAAAAGCCGGGAACAAATGATTAATGATCGAATTGGTTATAAACCCCAACCTAAGCCCAACAACCGCACATCTCAGTTTGGAAACTTCGAGTTTTAGAGATGAATTCTCCTGCATGCCAGATCTCTGGAATGAAATAAAATGATGTCAGAAATACAGAACAGATTTAGAGAATTAAGTGTGTACAACCAAGGAGAATGTTTTCTGTCTCCTGCAGAGAGAAATAATGTCTGCATGAAATTACTGCTGTTCAACTTTTCTGATAAGCTAGAAGCCAAATTCTGGCTTGTATCTGGAAAGTTGAACTGTGGAAAGCTTACCTGATTTTTGTTTTTAAAATTAAATATATTTTTGGAAAAATGCGAGACATCCCTAAAAGTTGTAGTAATGAAGTTCCCAGTTCTGAGAGGTAAACGCCACCAGAGGTGATGTCATCCTCCTTGTCTTTACAAAAGGACCCCTAACCCGCAGTTGATCCTCTGAACGTTCACTTCACCCATTTATTCAGTATTTGGTGACTGCTGACCACCCTGCAAGCAACAGAGATTCCAGATGAGTGTGTTCATGGCTATAACCTAGCACTTGGAAGGCTGAGGTAGGAGTCTCAAATGAGTTGGAGGCTAGTCTGGGCAACAGAATAAAATCTTGTCTCAGAATGTCTAAAACAAACCAAACCAAGACAAAGACTCCTACCCTTATGGAGATTGGATTCTAAAGAACAAACAAAAATAACGAAGAGTCAGATCAATTTACAGAAAGACTTTATACAGCGAGGGAAACACGGACATTCCCAACAGCACGAGCACTCTAATTCTCCTTCCTTTGGGACGCATCTGAGAATCTGCAGCAGGAACCCATCTGAACTCTGGATACTTTTGCACCATGCCCCATTTTACCATAAAATTTAGGGACAGAAGTACTGGCTGTGGAAGGCAGAACATCTGGAATCAAGTTTCAAAGAGACTCATTAACTGGTTTTACCCAGGCTTTTGGATAGTTCCTGAATGATATAAATGGGAAGGTAGAGATAAAAGGGAATTGTGTAGTTTCCTCTTCCTGCTCCAAACTTCTTTTTACAAAACCTTTATTCCAGTTTTACTGTTGACCCCTAAATCCTGTTATCTTACTGTTTTAAAAAACAATAAAACCCAAGACACAAGCTGTAGATTGGGGATTCATGTTATTGCAGCCTGCAAAGGCCTTATAGAAGGGCAAGGAGAAAAAGTGCCTGCATCAGTCAGTCCCTCTCTACTGCAACTATCCAGTATGATTTCCCATAGTTTTTATGCTTCTGCATGTCTTGCCTTTTGATAACTGGAATGCAGAGGTCTGTGTAAGACAGTGCTGGGTGACTCATGCAGACACCCTTAATTTCTGAGAGGGCACACCTTTCTGAGTTCTCAGAAGTGAACCAGAGCTCATTTCATGGAGTGGTAGGTAGGAGATTTGAATCCTGGGCAGTCTGCTTTCCAAGCCCATGCTTCTAAATGGTCTTTACTATATTGCTTTCTTAGTGTTCTTGTCTGAAAGCAGTGTGTAGGGAGAGAAGTTTCTATTTTCAGCTTTCCAAAAATTTCCATGTTATCTTATTTAACAGAATGAGACAATTATTTATCAGTAGACTAGGACTTACTGCAATTGCTAATCATTTTTGGGCACAACTACATTATATATTTCAATTCTGTATTCCTTAGGATCTGTTCATTTCCAGATTATCAGTACCCAGGAGGTTTAGTCAGGTGCTTGTAATGATACCGACCTTACTCAGAAGAGCGACCTTTCATTTCCTATGTCTTCAGGGACAGAATAATCAATAGATAGTAAAAGCATAATATGGCTTGGATATGCCTGTCTTGTATGGGGTACCTTATCCATATTGCTTTTAACTTAAATTAAAAGGTGCTATTACTCCTTTGTGTAAGTGAGTGCACACATGAGGCATGCTAGGGATCGAACCTAGAGCCTCAGAAAGGCATGCTAGTCAAGCATTCAACCACTGAACTATACCCATAGCCATTTGTTTTTGCAACAATCCATCTCACCGTGTTAGAAGTCCAGACCAGACACTGCTAAAGTTATGCCCATCTGCAGCCCCCTCTACCTCCATCTTCATGTCTGGTTCTGAGAGATCCCTGCTGCTACACAGAGACAGACACACTGGAGCATCTGTAACACAATACCCAGGTGCTGGGATTCCACTTTGTTTCCCTAGGAGATTTACAGACCAGGTTGCTAGACCCGAGGCCATTAGAGGTCTTCTGTTGGGGGCACACCTGTATGTGCCCCTCCTCACTTCTCCTATTTCCAGAGTGGTGCATTCCTTTGGCATTCCCTCCCTTCTCCCTGCTACCAAGAATTAGAGATAGCCTGACTGGAGCTGAGGCCTGAGCTCTCAGACTTTGTCATGTTGCTATCTGTATTTTCATGCTGTTAATAACTCTTAATAAAATTCTTGCACAAAAGGAAAATCACCCTGTGTTCCCCTGTACCCCCAAACTGATGACCGGCTTATTTGGAAACTACTTTGTGTAGACAGATATGCATGGACTCACAAAATCAAGATGTTTATTTTGTTCTCTTGCACACAACACTTAAACCATTCCCATTTCACCAATCCTGCTCTCTGGGAGCTCACAGTCTCTGAAACAGTCACCGTGAAATGTAGAGCCAGTGTTTAAGGCATTACATCAAATGCAGACTTGTCATTTAGATGACTCTTTGGAAGTGGCTGGAAAGGGCAGGCTCAAGATTAAACGATACGATGTACGCCCTGCCTCACTTTCCTGATTCTAGTAAGGAACCTAGGCCCAGAGTCTGAAAGAGAGTTTGGGACAACCCTACCATAGTGAAACTGATGGATTGTTGAGGATGTTCCACATGTGGGCAATGGGGTGTTGAGTGTTCTTCCATTTTGGATCTGTAACTCTGGAGAAAGGTAATCCTTTACCTAGCTTTATAGAAATTCTAATGGGGTGACTGCTTCTTGAAGCAAACTTAAGACCTCTACCTGGTTTGTAAATACCAACTTCTAATTGGTATGCTAATTATAACCACAGCATTGAATGTCTACTGTATCAGGAAACAGATTTTAAAAACTAAGCTGCCTGGGATAAAGACAGAAAGGGAAAAGTAGGCAGGGGCTAAGGAAATCCAGACACAGTCTTCCCATGGAAGAAAGTTTTAGATAAACATAGGAGCTGGGTGTTAAAGTTCAAGAGCATAGGATTTAAGCTTTACCTCTTCCTGTACTAACCACACCCTCTAGAACCTAGTCCGGGATCTCAAGTGCAGGTTTTGTAGTAGACTGCTTCTAACCTGAATCTCCCCTGAAGAACCATGTCAGAGTGAGATTTCTCTTGGTTTCAGACTCATAGCACCTTGTCCTAACTAGCCTTGGTTCTTCTCACCTCACTGATAAGGTCCTGTTTCTCATAGTGTATGCTTTATTTTTAGGATTTTTGGGGTTAAACAAGGCTATGTTTAACCTGATGTATGCTAGAGAAGTGATCCATATCTAAGCTGCATCTCAGCCCCTGGAAGGTGTTTTATGGCAGCTCATCTGGAGATCTCTAGAAAGCACCAGGGTGACCACTAAGTGTGGTTTCTGTATTCCCCTGGGTTTATTGTTCCTTAGCTTCTGAGATAACAACAGGCTATTTGCACTGTAAAGTTGGGCTCTGTCAGTACCTGTCATTCACTGTGCAAGATTGAACTAAGAGAAAAAGCTCTAAAGTTAATTTCTTAGATTTTTTTTAGCCTTAATTCAGCAGGCTTATAACCCTTTCTTGGTTCAAAGCTACCAAAGTATATATTCCTTGTTCTCCGATGTTTAGTTGGCACCCGTAGAGGGAAAGTACAAACTTCAGAATCATAATACTGGGCCAACAAGATAGCAGGTGTGTTTCTTCTGCTCTGAGGCACAACTGGATCTAGCACCAAAGAGGGCAGGGATAACAGACTAGCATAGGAAGAATCACTTTAAAGAGGTAGTTTGGGAACAAGCCTTCATGTAGACTAATGATTGACAGAACATCCAGTGGGATTTATTGAGAAAAGGGGTTTTGGCCACTGTGATCTATGCAAATCCCCATATGCAATAAAGGTGGTCAAGCAGAGGAAGAGGACTTGCACAGTGCACACTGAGAAAACCTGGCTATTAGTGGGCCATGCCCCATGCTTCTCCAAACAGAAAATTGGGTTTTTGCCCCTCTGGCCTTTGGCTGGCTGACCTGCACTGCAGATCAAAGGTCTCTTGGCCTTCAAACTACTTACAAGGAACCTCAGATCTTTAAAAATCAGGACTAGAGACTTTATATACATGTGTATACTTTGGCTATAGTCTACACAAGTTGTGTGTTATGAGCACACATAAAGGACTAGAGACTTTGTATACATGGTGTACTCTGGCTATAGTCCACACGAGTTGTGTGTTGTGAGCACATAAAGCATATCTGGAGCTAAATAAAAGTTTGTGGAATGAATAAGTATTAGCCAGCAGCATTTAGGTGTGACACATGCCCAAGACATACCACCTACCAACCAGCAGTTCAGATTCTCATGCTGGATACCAGGTAGCCCCACCCTCTGTCCCTTCCACGTACAACTTTGCTATTTTAATGCCAACTCAGGGTAATCCTCTAGATTGTCAGCAGAAACATCACCTAGAAACTTAGAAATGCCAAATTTGGTAGCACTAGGGTTGAAGTTCACCAAGTATTATCTTAACAAGAAGCACTCTGGGTGACTCTGAAACATTCTAAAGTTTGAAAATCATTTGTTTCAAGGGAAACACACAATAATAGGAAAAAAATTACAAACTTTTGCTTTGTTCATTTGGGACAAACAAATGTCTGAGTCAAAGAAAAATGCCAATGGTTTTATTTAACAATCTCTATTTCTATAGTCTCAAATTGATTGTTCTGTTTTTGTTTTGATTGGTAAGTTCATTTCTAATCACAGTGTTACGTGGAAACACAAGTTGATAAGAGAGTAAGATTACACACTCCACAAACTCGATGACTGTATTTAGTCCCTAATCACTCTCCACACTCTACTAGTATTTTGGTGTAACACATCACACCTAGAGAACTCACTGAGTTAAGATGAGATTATTTTCTACTATGAAACTGAAGCCCCGAGTTGGGTGAGATGTCCCTAATTACCATCAGTCCTGTTTGAAGTTAAAATCCTTTTCTATCACTGACTCAGAATTCCACCCACATATTATCTATTTAAAACAAAAATACACAAAACACCCAAAACAGAAAAATAAAAAGCAAATAACCATGTCATTAACTAAAGAGCTACCTGGATTAGACAAAGCTCAGGATTAGGAGGGAGAAGACATCCCACAGGTGACTTCTGAAGAGAAATGTCAATTTCATCTTACTAGAAGAACCACTACTCAGAGACTGTCAACTAAGCCTCTATTCAGTAAGTGTGTGTGCATAGAGATAGAAGAGAGAAGGGATGATTGGAGGGGGAATCATATCTTTCAGTTCCAAGATGCTTCCTACAGCAATCGATAAGGCCACATGTGGAGTCTGATGTTAATGGCAATGCTCTGTGATGTCCACTACCACTGCCTTCTTCCAGCTGAAGAGAAAGTATCCTGTCCCAGCCCCCGCTGCTACTGCGATGCATAGGTACCCATTGTAGGTCATGAAGATGAGCATGAGGAAGTAGCTGATGACTACCTGGATAATGTGCAGCACTGTCTGCAGGAGGTGGGGGAAGCTCAGCATCTGCTGCCTGGGGAGTAAACAGAGACAGGAAAGTCAGACTTGGGAGTCTGCAGGTCAAGAGAACAGCTAGCTGCAGCTGTGAGCACAGCTTTCCACTGGACTGCATCACAGATGTCCTGGAAACTCAGTGTGCATGCTTGTGTGTGCACACGCGTGTGTATTTGGCAAGACAGAACTTTCAGTTTTCCTCAAGCTGGTCTCAGATTCACTATGTAGCCAAGAATGGCCTTGAATTCTGATCCTCCAGCTTTCACAGAGTGCTGGGATTACAGGCATACATCATACTTGACTAGATTTAACTTTTGACAGAAAGGAATCAATTGCATTCAGCCATTCTTTTTCTATCTTGACTATACATTCTTAAAATGACCACTACTATTTAGCAAACATTTAAAAAATTGGATTCCTTTCAACTTCTCCCAAAGTGGAAAACACTTGCAACTTAGAACAACATGTATGTAGCTTTGCAGACTGCGAGTCCAATAACCCACAAATGGGAACTTCTAAAGTTACATGGAATCACTAACTCAGGAAGAAAAAAAAATACGTGCGTTTTTACAGTATAAGACAGCTCTTTAGAACTTTCATTTGGATCTGCTCCATCTTACCCGACAGTCTTGTGTGTCTCCATGAGGACGGTTCCGTTTGGTCCTGGGACAGGCATGGAATTGTAGCGAATGCTGACTTGAGACTTACGCAGCAGACCTTCTCTGGCTATCTTGAGTCCTTCATAAAACATTGCTAGTAAAAACACTGCTACGAAAGCTCCAGCCATCTCTAAGGAAGGAAGGAGAGGAGGTAATGGTACAGTCAAAGTTATCAGTCAGTGTGCTGCTGGGTACAGTGGCACCCGCCTGTGCTCAGGATTATGAGTACAGTCAGCCTGAGCTACATGACAAGTAACTATCTCAAAACAAACAAAATGGAAAAAGCATTAGTCTTAGTTTGTGAATAACTGGATGGTTGCCTCTTTACCCACTCAGCAGAGATAAGATGTTATTGAAAAATCACCGTCTCTGCTCAAGAACATATTTACTTTCTGATTATATCCAAAAACATTATCTAGAATTCTGAAAAAAAGAATAGCCAGCTGTTGTTTTGTTGTTTAACAGGGCTTTGTTGTGTGGCCTAGGTTGATCTTGATCTTCTGGAGATTCTCCTCTCTCTGCCTCCTGAGCACTGGGATTACAGGTATGTAATGCCACAGCCAGCTAAAACAACCTGTTTTAAAAAGTGCTACTCCTATATTTTGAGTAGGCATTTTAAGATATATATATCTTAAATATATATATAGTGAAGAATAAGATGAATATATATATATATATAGTGAAGAATAAGATGAATTTCTTTTTTTTTTCAAAAATTTATTTACTTATTATGTAGACAGTATTCTGCCTACATATATCCCTATAGGCCAGGAGAGGGCACTAGATCTCATTACAGATGGTTGTGAGTCACCATGTGGTTGATAGGAATTGAACTCAGGACCTCTGGAAGAGCAGTCAGTGCTCTTAACCTCTGAGCCACCTCTCCAGTCCCAGATGAATGTATTTCTATGACTAATTTATATTTAACATAATACTTGAAGTAAATGCTTCTGCCACCTTCTCCAAAATCAAATTGGTTTAGTTCAGAAATAAGCTTGGTACCTAAAGCAGTTTAAGTGACCATTAAGCTCATGTGATTGCATTTAAATGTAAAAGCATACCAATACATGACAGATACAAAAAGGTAGGTGACAGCTACCATAAAAAGAGTGACTATGATATACCATGTATCAGAAACATGATGTAGCAGAGAAAACACTGGTTTAGAGAGTTCTAGAATGGTACATGTTTTCTCTCTGTCATACTAACCGTGTGATTACAGATATGAGGCTTATTTATCTGTAAACAGGCAGTTGTGAGGTCAATACTTTTTTGAGGCAGTGTCTATGTAGTCTGGCTATCCTTGAATTCTCTATGTAGAGTACGCTGGCCTTGAACTCTAAAACATCCTCCTGCCTCTCAAGTGCTGAGATTAAAGGTACTCACTACCATACCTGCCAAGACTAACAGTTTTTAACCTAGGGTTACACTGTAGTATTTGATATGCTTCTCGTCTTAGGCTTAGGACAAATAACAACTTAGCAAACAAGAAAAGGACTGTAGAAGATCTTTATCTGGCATTTTAATTATTTTTCAGTGCTCCAAAACATACATATTAATTTAAGGAAGCTTGCTGGAGTATCAAAAACAACAGTATGTATTCCATCTTCTGACTAGGGAGTAGGAACCATGATGGGTATGGAGCACATGTGTATGGAGCACATGTGTATGGAGCACATGTGTATGGAGCACATGTGTATGGAGCACATGTGTATGGAGCACATGTGTATGGAGCACATGTGTGTGGAGCACATGTGTGTGGAGCACATGTGTGTGGAGCACATGTGTATGGAGCACATGTGTGTGGAGCACATGTGTATGGAGCACATGTGTGTGGAGCACATGTGTATGGAGCACATGTGTATGGAGCACATGTGTGTGGAGCACATGTGTATGGAGCACATGTGTGTGGAGCACATGTGTATGGAGCACATGTGTGTGGAGCACATGTGTATGGAGCACATGTGTATGGAGCAGCCACAGCGATCTGGTCAAGCACAGAAAGAGCTGCTGACTCCCAAATCTGTGTCACCATCTCCCATGTGACCGTTATCTTCAAAGATGACCTGATGGTTACTCACCTCCAGGTGTGTTGATTACCAAACCAGAGAACAAGAGTTCCACATTCTTAAAGTCAAAGTGGAAGGTCATAGGCTGCCAGAAAACCAAAACAAGTCAGTCAGAGAAGATTGAAGACCCTAATGAGAATCTTGGGCAAAGAGCCTTACAGTAACACATCTAGACAAGAAGAATACTTGAAGCAGTGGGAAACTTTACTATTATGGGCACTGAGAGTTCCCCCACACCTCACCCCATCTCATGTCCTTTTCTCTTTTCTATATAAAACAGAAACACCAGGACTTAATTTAGGGAAGGGTGAATTTCAAAAGAAACTATTAAAGAAATAATTCTAAAAGTCTTGGTTCTGGTGTCACTTTGTATGTTGCCACATGAATACAGGCAGATCACTTGACTTGCGGGGGGAGGATCTGCTTTGGTTTCCCTCTTTGATAACCCCCCAGTGCTAAAATCCCATGTTTCTATTATCCAAGTGTGTGGGCAAGGACACTTACCATCATCATGCCTTCTCCACCGTGGGAGTGTGAGGGCGAGGTGGTTGGGTGATGATGAGGTGGCATGGTGCTGTTGCTGTCCATGTGGGTCATCCCCATATGGGTCATCCCCATATGGTTCATCCCCATATGGTTGGAAGGATCCAGTTTTCCAGAAAAAGATGACAGTCAGCAGAAAAGTCTTTTAAGAAAAACAATTATATATTAAGGACATATTTTCTTGATAAACACTTTGTCTATATAGAACTTTGCCCAGTGAACAAATGCCTTCTGAGATACAGAAGTAACTTGGACTACTAGAGATCACCTGAGACGAAGGACAAAGGGCTTGTACTGAAGGCTTGACACACCCATTCCTTATTCTGTAGGACTACTCCTTTAAGACACAGGTTTAATGTGTGTTCAATTTAAATATAAGGTAGAGGAAAAAAGCCTCTTCAGAGTACAGGAAATAGATAATTTGAAATAATTTATAAGTGGGAGCCATTAACAAAATGTGACTGCTCTAAGGCTTTCTAATCAAAAACATGAGTAGATAGAAAGCCACAACCTCAGATAATTCTCCTAATTGGGATGGCCTGTGTTTAACCACGATATTTGGATACCACTTAGAGGACAATCAGTTTTGAGCTCTGGAGAAAGGTCTGCTGTGGCCTCAGGCAAGGAATGTGCCCAGCCATCAGACACAATTTTAGTCCCACCAGGACATCAGAGTTAAGAACACGAAAAACAAGGTATAATTGTAAGGTCTATATTAAGTTAAGTTTAGACACTGCATATTCAGCCTTATATCTTTGCACCACGTTAATGCTTTACTGCAGAAGTCAACATGAGTCAACGCACAGTAATTCCCATAGCTGCTGTGTGGGAAGGGGACTGGGAAGTTGGGACACAATGTGCAGAGGGAGATATGTTCATAAAACCTATCTTTTTTTTTTTTTTTTAAAAAGACAGGGTTTAGTCTGTCTGTGTAGCCCTGGATGTCCTGGAGCTCACTATGTAGATCAGGCTGGCCCTGAACTCTGAGATCTGTCTTCCTCTGCTTCCTGAGTGCTGGGATTAAAGGTGTGCATCACCACTGACTGTAAAAACCTATCTTTTTTCTAATTTGCATTTACTTTTATTTGTATGAGTGTTTTGTGTGTATGTATGAATGTGTATCACTTGTGTGCAGTGCAAGAGGAAGCCAGAAGAGGGTGTTGGATTCCTTGGAACTGGAATTACAGATGGGTATGAGCTAGCGTGTGGGTGCTGGGAATAGATCCTGGGCCTTATGAGAGAACAGCAAGCTTGTTTATCCTCTGAGCCACCTGTCAGATTTCAGATTTCAGCTCCTGAAATCTCTGTCTGTGTTCCTCAACTCCAGGATGTAGAAGAAATTCAAAATAGGAGCAGGGCATGATGGTGCAGGCCTGTAATTTCAGCATCAGGAGGTTGAGGGAGAAATAGTCAGAGTCTGAGGTAAGCCTGGGCTACAAGTGAGACCCTGTCTCAAAAAAGAAATTCCAATTAGGTATCCAAGATCTTGAGTCTGAGTATGCTTCTGATGACTCAAGCTCCTACCAGGGGCCAAACTCAGGGCTAAGTACTAAGTTCAACAGCAGATAAGTGAAGTACTTGATAAGGAGAGAAGTGAACAGAATAATTTCATGGTGTAATTAGCACCACGAAGGAATGAATAAACAGGGTAGCATGACATCGCTAAGATGTGGAGAAGACAAGCAGCTCAACTAGGAAATTTACAGCCAGAAAACTACATGTCTAACTCAAGAACACAAGTTTTGAAGCCACCTTTGCCTCAACTCCTATCCCATGACTCTATAACAGTAGGCTTACATAATTCTATCACACAGGCATAATCAAAGTTCCACTTTCAACTTCAGTAACTGTCATTCTAGACTCTACATTATCATTATAGAGTTGACAATCTACCTAGTCCTCTTAACCACTGTTATGGTATTAAGATGTTGAGCAGCAGTTTTGCTCATGAAAATTTTATAATAAATACCAAATAACAACATATAAAATAGTGAGCCCACAAATGCCAATGATGAGACAAAATTGGTCAGCAGTTAGCAGTTTTCCTTTAAAAAAGGAAATTATGGCCAGGTGGTGGAGGTGCAGGCCTTTAATCACAGCAGGAGGCAGAGGCATGCTGCTTTCTGTGAGTTCTAGGCTAGTCTGGTTTACAAGAGCTAATTCCAGGACAGGCTCCAAAACTACAGAGAAACCCTGTCTTGAAAAACCAAAAATAAATAAATAAAATAAAAGAGGAGTCAGAAGGACTAATATAGACATGCAAACAGAAGTTATAAATTTTATTTTCTTTCAGTGCAAGGCTGGAAAATGATAAGATTAGAAAAACATAAAAGATAACTTCATTCTGTGTTATCGACAGGAATCCAGGTCATGGACAGGCAGGGGAGATAAAGAAATGAGTCAGACCAGTCTTTCTTTAGACTGAAGAGTGGAAGGGGAAGCTGAGCAGGCACACCTCATGATGTGGTCTCTTTAAAGAGCAGAGCACAGCACTACAAACTACTTGAGTCCTACACCCTTATTTCTTTGAACTCAGATAACACTGTTTTCAGTAATAATATTTGAGGACCTGTAGCTTTTCTTTCATTCAAGCTCCATGTATCAATTAGAGAAATCTGTGTAATGGTGCACATTATCAGAAACCCTTCAGACAGATCAGTGCCCTAGGAATTCAAGCGTTCAAAGCTCAAGAAAAGCTCTAAACTGCACCTGCTCCACAGTGCCATGTGTGTAGGCTGCGGTTCACATTCATCCACTTTAGGGAAGAGAGCAGGAAGAGAACCAGCTTGTTTTTCTTGTAGTACACAATAGACTTCTGTAATGGGAACCTTCTGCAAGGCTTACCCAGTGGGGTCTTGACAAGGAGGAAATCATCATATAAACAGTGTAGCTGAAACTCCAACCTGGTGCACCATTGTATTCACTAAGCTTCTTCTGATTGCTATAGCTCAGGGACAGAATTTGCTTTGCATGTGTGAGGGCTCTGAATTTGACCCTAACAGTGACTGGGTGAGATTAGGAAAAATCCCACAGGTCTATGTCAAACCAAAATTATATACATATATAATTTATACTATATATAATTAATATATATATATCAGAAAGATCACAGAAATTATTATCTATGGAAACACAATATATAAGGCTGGAGTTTATAGCTCAGTGACAGAGCTCTTGCCTAGCACTGCTGAGGCCCCTAATATTAAACACCAGCACGACAAAAACAAACGTCGTTTTATTTATTTTTTAAAAATTCTGTATCTTTATTTACTTTTACTGTATGAATGTTTTGCCCTGAATGTATGTTCATGTATGTATGTTCACATGTGTGCATGGTCCCTGTGGAGGTCAGAAGAGGGCATCAGATCCCCCGGAACAGGACATAAAGTGGCTGTGAGCCACTGTGTGGGTGCTGGGAATTGAACTTAGGTCCTCTGCAAGAGCAACCAGTGCTCTTAACCATTAAGCCACCTCTCCAGTTCCCTTAAATTTTAAATCATAATATGTAGATGCCAGTCTATATTTTTTTCTGCCAACTTAGCTTTTCAGCCATGTGTCTGGATAACCGATTGTATACACAAAAAAACCAACCAAACAAAAAACAACAAAAAAACCAAAACAACAACAACAAGAAGAAAACAAAACCAAACCAAACACACTTAACCCATTCATTCCCTCTAGAACAGAAATTCTATTCATAGGCACCAAAATGGTATTTGTTGGTTTTCCTCTGATAGTTTAAAGTTGATCCAAGCTCGGTTTATTCTAGAACGAAAATAGATACTGACAGAAGAAGAGTAAGTCAGAACCCAGAGGCACACAAGGCTCTGAGTGGTTTGACCTTATGTAATCCGGGCTGGTTGGCTGTTTGACTTATTCATGTCATGTCTTCCAAGCTCCACAGCAGCCTGCTCTCTAAGAATTGCTTTCTGTAATTTAGTTTCACCCTCACCACCTATTTCTAAGAACTGGGCTCAAGGTCCACAAAGCAATTGGTATACATTTTATGGAATCAAGTTCTCCATTATAAAGCAATTAGTAGAACCTGAGGGAGGGCAATGATGAGTAAGAGGCGGAACTTTAAATCTCTGCCATAAGCATTGATAATGCTCATAGTGTTTGGACACACTATGAGCATATGTTAATTACATGCTAAAACTCAACTTTCTCTTTGCTCCTTATTCTCTATCATTTCTTCAGGTTTACATGTTATTTATAAAAAAGAAATAACAAAACATGGATAGAACTGAAAAACAAACAAAATCCTTGATTCTTAACTGATAAAATCTACTTGCAATAATGTTATGTTACTAGGCTCTTTATAAGACAGCAGAAAGAACAGAAATACTGTACTTTTATTTATATTGCTGCCATTCAGAATAAGCCAGTTCTTTAATAGAATTCAAGTGGGCCCCCCTACTAGAAAAACACATTTGTATTAGAAAATGTAAAAGCAACTTAACAGCAGGCATGTGTTAAGCTCCTAGTATGGACAACTTGGATTGTTAAGGAAATACAAAACAGTCTAAGAACTGACTTCAAAACAAAACATGGCACAGATTTTCAAGGAACCTAGTCCATATAACCGCCAAGAAAGCTCTACTCAGCTTCTCAGGAGTACCTTTAGAGATGTCCTGACGATGAGGAAATGATCAAGCCTCACAGGATACTCCAGTCAGGACTTGATCATAATTCTAATTCTTTAGGTCCCCATAAGATTATCAGTGTTGGGGCTGGAGAGTTGGCTCAGAGGTTTAGAGCACTAGCCTCTCTTTCGGAGGTCCTGAGTTCAATTCCCAGCAACCACACGGTGGTTCACAACCATCTGTAATTTGATCTGGCGCCTTTTTCTGGTATGCAGGCAGAACACTGTGCACACAATAAACAAATAAAGCTTAAAAAAAAAAGATTATCAGTGCCCCCAATCAGCAGGAAGTGGCCTGGAAAACTATGCCCACATTCCTAAAAAAATGGATTATGGATGTTTCCCTTTGTTTAGAATGTTGGTTACAAGTTGTTATGGATAAGGGACAGAAAGATAAACAAAGGAGATTCGATTCAGAGTTCTTGTTTAAAAAAAAGGGGGGGAGTGCTGTGGGACAATGGTCTGTACCCCGTCACTTGTATTTTAAATAAACACCTACATTATTTAAATAAATACCTGTAGTGTCTATGCTGGGTAGTCCTGCTGTTTTTTTTTTTTTTCTGTGTCCTTCTTTCCTGCATCTAAGCAGAGGAGTTTGTTGAGGAATACTTAGCTAGCAGGACAGAGAAAGACTCGTTACAAGTGTTTATACAATTTCTTTTTATTACAATTCAGTCAGTTTACCCCTAAGACCTATCAGAAAAAGGCAGTTTTCCCTATCTTCTCTACCAAAGACTCACCTAAAAGATTATCTCAAGGCAGGTCACAGTACAGACAGACCTGTAATCCTAACACTTGGGAGGCAGATCACAAGTTTCAGGTCAGCCTTGAGCTACCAAGTCTCAAAAAACCAAGCCAAGTTAAGTAAAACACAATGCTTAAAACGTCAGACTCTGCAAATCCTAGAATCTCTAGCAAAATAAAAATGAAATTTTGGACAGAAGCTAGAATGCAACAAGAAGGCTAAATCCTGATGGCATTCTGAGCCTCAGCACTCCCTGCATTTCTAATAGGTGTCCTGGCATTACACAATGATGGAGGAGAAACACTCCTTTGGACTCACAGAAGGCAATAAGGAAGTAATTATACTTGGCATGCAGGTTCTCTACAAAGCCTAGGCAGATGTAATCCAGAGTCTTGGACAGTTTTTCTGGAGACTGCCTAGGCCTTTTCCGACTTACATGTCAAGGAAAATAAAGAAGGCTTTTATTCATAAAATGATTTATGTTTCCTTTTAGACTGGTAAAACATAAAATAGACACTCAGCTTTCCTGCTTTTGGCAAAAAAAGATGAGAAACTCAAGGCCAAACATATTAAACTACAATAAATAAGAATTCATGTTTATGGACTATGTTCACATGATCAAGTAACCAGTTTAGCTGTGCAAGTAATACCTTCTGATGACCTGTAAGGACTAGCATATATCCTATTGGACTGACTGCTTCAAGTGCCTTTCAAAATCTCCTTGTATTAAAGATTGATCTACTCTTCGACAGATGACCTTTGAGGACAGACTTTAGGGGACCTTTCCAATGGCTAAACTTTAAATTCTCTTGGTGGTTTTATGAAAATCTCTCTCTCTCTTCTCTCTTAGCTTTTCATACTCTTCAAAAAGTTTCTCTCTCTCTCTCTCTCTCTCTCTCTCTCTCTCTCTCACACACACACACACACACACACACAGACACACACACACAGACACACACACTTCTCTCTTAGCTTTTCATATTTCAAAAAATTCCCCAATGAGCCGGTCCTGGTGGCTCAGGCCTTTAATCCCAGCACTTGGGAGACAGAGGTAGGCAGATCTTTGTAAATTGAAGACTAACCTGGTCACATAGTGAATGCCAGAGCTATACCATGAGATCCTGTTGCAAACATTAAGAAAAGAAAACCGCAAGAGAAACAAGGTTCATTCTATTTGTTGGCTGATAATAAAAACAAGGCCAAGGGTCACCTATAAATTGTGCTTCTGTCCACAGTACTGGTTGGGCTGAGAGAGATGCCAGAATGGGTTAAGGATGACTTCAGTGATCACCATCACTGTGCTATTTTCTCTGTCTTCACCACGTCACAGAAAGCGTTACTTCTGTCACCTGCGGGGTCCCTGAAAGCACTTTTCCACTGTTCACATTCAGACAACAGGAGAATTCATGTGGCTGCGTTACTTATACATTAGACTCCCAGGGTGCATCAAAAGTAACCAACCACCAGACACATAAAGGAGAAAACCACTTTAAACAATTAGACTCCGGTTTTTCTTTATAAAAGTGGCCAGTAATCTAGGCAAACAAGAAATGCTGCATGGATTGACAGGTTTTTAAAATCATAAAACAGTAGCTATCAATTAGTGGCTCTTCTACCTAGATGGAGGCTCTTGGCTAGGAATATCTATTCAGCAAGAACAGTAATTCGACTTTCCTTGTCTCCAAATCTTATTCTGTCTATGGACAGCAAACCTGTGATCTGATTCTAATTTGAAAGAGACAAAAAATACCTTTTCTGGCTATTAGCTGAAGGTCACCTTCTCATGTCATAAACGTCATCAGCCCACATCGCCCTAGTATTAAGCTGTTCAGACTGAACAAGCCAGGTAGAAAACCTGTTGGGGCAAGACAGATGCTGGGGACTGACTGCATGAGGAATTACATGAGAGAAATCACGGCAATGTCAAACAGTGTTTAAAATGCTCCTGTCCAGTCCCCACAACACTTATGCATTCTGGACAAACATGAGTGGATGGTACAACAACCACATAAGTAACAAAACATAGGAGAGGAAAAAAAAACAAAACTAGTTTAAACATGAGACTTGGTAGTTAGTTTACTATGAAAATTGTTTTGTACTTTAGAGGTTCATTTTTCTTAACCGTAAAAACAAGACAGTATATTATTAGTGGAAACCTACCCACAGTAAAGCCTCATTCTCCATTCCTACTTGTATCTAGTAGGACAGAACGCTTCTAGTACTCTTACTACTGGACTGTAACTCCAGGGAGCACCATGCTTATTTACGTTTGGATTGCCTACATTTTAACACCCTGAATACGGTAATAAATTATAATAAAAAATCTTCATAAATAATTTTTTTTTTTTGAGATGATCTCACCACACAACTCTGGCTGGCCTTGAACTCAGAGATCATCCTGCGTCTGGCTCCTGTGTGCTAATATTAAAGAAGTGTGCCACCACACCTGGCTTCCTTAATGTCCCCAGCTAGGTCCGTGGGCAGCAGAGGAGAGGGTGACTGAACTGGCCTTGCCCAACTATCACACTGATGATTATCTTGAATATCACCATAGAATCTTTGCCCAGCGACGAATGGAGATAGAGACAGAGACCCTCATCAGAGCAATGGACTGAGCTCCCAAGGTCCAGTTGAAGAGCAGAAGGAGGGAGAAGATGAGCAAGGAAGTCTGGACCTCGAGGGGTTGGTCCACCCACTGAGACAGTGTGCCTGTTCTAATAGGAGCTCACCAAATCCAGATGGACCGAGACTGAATGAGCATGCGATCAAACAGGTCTCTCTGAATGAGGCTGACAATGGGGGCTGACTGAGAAGTCATTGCTAAAGGTACTGGGACTTGTTTCTACTGCATGTACTGGCTTTTTGGGACCCTAGTCTATTTGGACAAAGCTTCCTAGGCCTGGATGTAGGGGGGAGGGCCTTGGACTTCCCACAGGGCAGGGTTTCCTGCCCTCTCTTAAGGAGAGTGGGGAAGGGAGGAGGGTGAGTAGGGGAGTGGAAGAGGAACGGGAGGAGGGGAGAAAGTGAAAATTTTTGAATGAAAAAAAGAGTATACTTAATTTCTTCTTTATTACATTAATGAATCTGACATGTTATATAGTATCTGATATGCTTCAAA
This sequence comes from Myodes glareolus, assembly GCF_982192425.1. Lineage (NCBI taxonomy): Eukaryota > Metazoa > Chordata > Mammalia > Rodentia > Cricetidae > Myodes > Myodes glareolus. Next base: position 128,635,337 of record NC_142028.1, read on the forward strand.
ACTATTCAATAGCTTTATCTTAAGTAGTAGCAAACTGTAGTTGATATAGAAGTACCATAAGCAAGTTCGTTAGCCTTACTTTGGACCCAAGTTAAATTGAGGACAGGGACTTTGCAGGTAATTCATTATTTTCTGGAGTGGTGGAACTGAACCCAGGGTCCTATACCTTGACAGGGAACACATAAACAACAGAGGAAATGAGAGAACTGTCAGACTAGATCAACTTAAATGTACTCAGTACATTTGCTAAATAAATAATTGCATAGAACCCGAATAAATGTTAAAAAAAAAATCCTTTCTGGGGGATGGAGAGGTGTCTCAGAGGTTAAGACAACTGACTGCTCTTCCAGAGGACCTGGTTCAATTCCGAGCACCCATTGAAGGCTCACAACTGTCTGGAACACAAAGATCATCCCTTACACAGACATACATGCAGGCAAAACACCAATGCACATAAAAAAATCCTTTCTGAAACTCAAACACAGTATCTTTTCAGGATGGAGGAACCAAGGCACAGAGAGCCTCACTGGCCTGTTCAATGCTTACTAGATAGATGAGGCCCCTTTGCTAGAAGCTGCACAACTAGCCCATTCTCTGTAAGTTAGAAGATCCGGCCATCTCTGGATTTCACCATCAACAGCTCTGTTCCCACCTTTGTGCTTACATTACTCCTGGGCTCCAGACAATCACTTCTTCAGCATCAGAAGCCCACCCCTCCAAACTCTTGGGCAACACGTCCTCTCCATCTTTCAGGGTCTACTTCTAAGACTGCTATACTTCTGTAAAACAGTGTACCTTTTCCAGTAACCTAACTGGGGCTAGGTAGCAACAAACCTTAAACTGTTTTCATGACCTTTTCAATCTGCGCTAATTTCTGACAACATGCCAAGAGAACGGTGTGAGAGAAGGTACAAATGGTTGACTGGAGGCATTTCTTCAAAGTTCCTTCTTATCAACCACAAACATTTCAAACCTCTTCTGCAAACTTACTTTTGGCATGCTAAGGAAAGACACCTGGTTTTAAGCAAAATGGACCCCCTGGAAAAACCTTAGAAGTCACAGTATGGACCTTTCTGTAAACTTAGTACTTTTTAATAACTGCTCCAACACCTGTGGAGACATGTCAGGATGTGTATTGCTCCATTCCAGAAGCATAAGTGAACTCTTCCAGCCAAGACAAATGCAGAAGTTCCACCAGGATCTGAATCATGCTATTTGATGGTGATGATGTTGGTCAAAGAACCAGCAGTGCAGGTTAAACTAGTGTCTCTACTGCAGGTGTTTGCTGCTTCTCAAGCTGGAATTTGCTTATTCAAGGCTGCAATAGGAAGGAACTATCTTCCCCTCAACTGGCATACTGATTTATTACCTGGCTTTTATGTTTGTCTGTCTGTCTCTCCCCCCTTATCTAAGTCAGGTAATCCTCTTCATGTGGATGTGTTTAGCTTACACCTCCCCTATTAACATCAGAGACTGCTAGGTAGTTTGTCTTTAATATCCTGCTTTAAAGACAATGGACAATATACACTATTGAGTCCACAAGCTTGGATGTTAGTTCCAACATTGTCACACAGAATTATTTTGTGTAAAACACTTCTCAGTCTCAGGATCACTGACATTTTGAGCTGGAAATCCTTCATTACAAGCTGCCACACGTTACAGGATATTTAACAGCATCTCCATCACACAGTAACAGCTAGAAAACCATGCCCACCCACAAACTCACACTTCTCTACAAAATTCCTAGGCACCATGAGTTCAAGGCCACCCGAACCTTTATGGTAATTACAATTAGAAATGTTAGTTCTAGCTTTGATTATTTTTCTTATACATTAGGCAATTTAACTTTTCTGGTCATAGGACCCTTAGTCAAGGGATGGAACAATTTATCTTTAGTGTCTATTTAGTTTAAAAGTTCCGCTTTTAACTGAGCTGAGGTGAACAGCAGTTTCAATAAAGCAAACACACACCTGTCTTCTAAATGCACTTGGAGTAACAGCTGATATGTTTTAGATGTTCTGACCTTTCAGGGTCTTTAGCATTTACTTATCAAACATACTTAGATCACCTAGCACTTTCCAGTTCACTCTTTTATTTATAGTCAGCTCCTCCGAGATGCATTTTGCCAAAGTTGAGACAGCAAGAGCCTTTGCTGCTTCTGAAGTTGAGCTGCTGACTGGTGTACAGCTCTGCCATCACTGGAACTCAGAACAAGTTATTAAAACTCTGTGAGAACACTATGAACACATAAAACTGGGATAATAACATCACAACATTATAAAAACCAAGTGTAAATGTATATATGAAAGCAACAGCTACCCTAATAACACACACAGTAAATAACAAATCCTAATTACTTTCTTCCTAATTCAGGTGGTTCTCAAAGTGCAGTCCAAAGACTACTTGGATCAGAATCACCAGTAATGTTGCTGAAAATAAACCAGGAAGCTAAGGAGACAGGATTATGAGGTCCTTATCAGCTTGGACTACAAGATAAATTCAAGGTCAACCTGGTCTACCAAGTGAGACTTTGTCACAAAAAAAGAAGTTATCTATTCACTTTGAGTGTTACGGGTTTATAGACAAAGTGATATTTTTTGGGGTACTGAAAAGATACATGTTTGATATACCCCTATTCTGTTCCTACTATGTGTATTTCCCTCCACAGTCAACAAAACAATGTTCCAAATTTCAACTCTAACACCAAGAAACAGATTGGAAACCAGAGATATGTGCATGCACTTATTGCAACACAGGCACACTCACACATAACTCCTCAGGATAACCGTCAGTCTCGGTAACATACAGGGATGAGGCACCGAAATGTGTGAGACATTTGTGCAGAGAAGAGGAAAGGCGAGGACCTGCAAGGGGACCAGAGGCCAGATCATACTCCCCCCCCACAATTACCCTCTGCCCCAGGTGCCATTAAAATCAACAGAAAACAACAGGTTCTGGCTTAAAGCTGTAAGAACACACAGCAAATTTCAGAAATGGCCTGGGCACCTTGCAGCAGAATGAAGGTAGGGGGAAAGAGAAAGAGAAAATTACAGTTTATGTTTAAGTATGAAGGAAAACACCGGATGTGGCAACATGCATGCCTCTGAGCCTGAGATTCCAGAGGCAGAAGCAGGAGGACCAAAAGTTCAAAGCCCCTCAGCTACATAAGTAATTCAAGACCAGCCTGGCCACAAGAGACACTGACTCAAAAAAAAAAAAAAAAAAAAGATGTTAGCAGAATTTTGACCTGCTTTATGGTCTCTAACCTCAAAACTATGAAGGTGCCACACAGTTCAGAAAGTTATCATACATACCCCATAATTATTACACCATCTGAGAGGAGGGTAAAGCACAGTACTCTTTTTAATCTCAATCCCTCTGTGGATTGCTATAAAAAGGGAATGTCTTTTTTACATGACTTTACAATGACTCCTATGTGTAAGGACATGGTCCCCTTTCCTTTCTTCCTTCCTTTCTTTTTTTTCGAGACAGGGTTTCTCTGTGTAGCTTCGGATTCTGTTCTAGCACTCACTTTGTAGACCAGGTTGACCTCAAATGCACAGAGATCCACCAGCCTCTGCCTTCCGAGTGCTAGGATTAAAGGTGTGAGCCACCACTACCTGGCTCCCTTTTTCTAAATTTATAATATATTACTTTGTAAATCAGCTCTTAAATAATGCCATACTGAAAAGCATTAGAAAATGTGTAGGACTGTGATACAGTAGCCTCAGTGCAGTCTGTAATGCCCAGCAGAAACTCCATTCATATGAAAAGAACATGTGCTAAACCCTCTTATGCAATCCTAGTGGCTGCTCCTAGTTTTACCTTATCAGCTCATAATTCTACCCAAGGCATCTCCAGAGCTACCTCACTTATCAAATAAAAAAAGAAAAATGGTTCTTATCAACCACTTAAAGACATCACCAAAATGAGACATGGCTAATTTAGACAATTAGTTACATACTCTCTTAGAGTAGTTGGGCCCATCTTGCTTACCCTCTCTTCCTTTGGGAAGCTTAAGTACATCTGCTTATCTGTCTTCTGTGCACTTTTCTTAATCTTCAAACTTGAGCCTATATTAAAATAACCTTAATGTTCTTAAAAGTTTCAGAGACTTCCTCAGGCCACTGAGGATGGCAGTGTAGAGCTGTGCCTGTCACCTTACAACTGATAAAGTTATCTATACAAGGTCTCCACTGAAGATTTTATCTCTAAATGAAGATTTTTGTCTCTAAATAATAGAAGTTAAGATGTTTCAAAACTATTTTTTCTTTCTTTCACTGTACATTGTCAATTAACACCTTGCAAATTATAAGTTCATCTTCAGTTATCAGTCCCAACACCTTGAAACAAGCTTCAAAATATTTATCCTAAAGGCAAATATATGAACTGTTACATGTATAAAGAAAGCTATGCACTACAGGACTGTGTCTGTGTGATGCCAAAACACTGAAAATACAACCCAAGTTCACTGATTAAATTAGTTATATTTCCAGAAAATGAAATACTTTACAGCCATTTAAGAGTAAGAAAGTCTGTCCACCTTTATAGGATGATCATCCGGATATATGTAGGGGGAGCAGAGCACACTGTATGATATAATCTATAAAAAAATTTAAAGGGAAAAAGTATATACACATAATTTACAATTTTAAAATTAAATGATCAGGTTCAATCCCTTTATTTTCCAGTAGGGAAACCAATGTACATGCTATTAGAGAATGATATTAACATACTTTCCAGTAGGGAAACCAATGTACATGTTATTAGAGAATGATATTAACATGCTTTCCAGTAGGGAAACCAATGTACATGTTATTAGAGAATTCTGCAATGGGAATTGCAGAATGGGAATTGAGAGCTTCTGCAATGGGACTCTCTGTAAGACAGCCTTCCCATTTCCCCAGATGGTTTGCTGGGAAGTGTAAGCAGGAGGGACTTTTGAGCCACATGTACCCTGTTTGGGCAGTGAACAGTGGAAGGCTCTTTTTCTTTAGCCCACTCTCCCCTTTCCACATGAAGAAGATCTTCACAGAGGCCTTTAGAAAGCTTTATTTGCTTGTTCCCCAGAGCACGACTCAAATCTGATCCAACAAACAAACGGAAAGGTCCTTTAGTTATGCAACGGCAGAAGGCCCAAGTCCACTGAGGAGTGATCTCCTGGGCACTGCACCCACTATTCCGCTACCATTCGCTGCTGGCTAAGTCACATCCTGGAATCAAGGAAGCAAGAGATACACTCTCTTTATGCTCTTACTGCTCCACTGTAGTCTGGGTGCAGTTTCAGAACTATTTCAAGCATAATTTATGTAAGGATTTCAGCTTTATGTATAGTATCTGAGTGGAGCCAAGTACTGCACTATGTTCACAGATGGAAGTTTGTCACATAAGCACTTGCTGAGCAAACCTGGACCCAAGGAAAGGTGGAAGGAAAGAACTGACCCCACAAAGATGTCCTCTAACCTCTCTACACATGTGAATACCTGTACCCACACCTGTATACAAAAGTAAATAAATAGTTCAGCTGGCCTTGAACTTACTATGTAGCCGAGGACAACCCTGAATTCTTGTCTTCCTGCCTCCACTTCCCAAAGTATATAGTCTTTTGTCATTTGATTTAAAGAATCCCAGCTATTCAGATACACACAGGGAAAATAGTTCTTTGGCTACTTGTTGTAGTCAAAGACTGACTGTACTTGCTACAATCCAAAGTCTTTAATTGTTTAAATTTTTCTTTAGTTGCAGAGGATTTCAACTGTCCAGGCTATAATGTTGATGTGCCCAGAATGTGATATGACACAGAAATTACAAAACAGCTGAGTTGTTCCTTTTTTTTAAAATAGAAAACTGCAATTGAATATACTATGTAATAGGAATTTATATTCCATTGAACCACTAATTAACAAAAGATGATTTTATCAGACTGCATAAGGTAGTACAATTGAAAACAAGAAAATTGTTCCTGGTGTGATGATGGTTCAGACCTTTAGTTCCAACACTCAAGAGGCAAAGGCAGGTGAATTCTGTGAGTTCAAGATCAGCTTGGTCAATATAGTAAGAAGTTGTTACAAAACAAATGCACAACAAACCCTCAAAACACTGAGTTGTGTGAAATGTGGACAGTGGCTTCATGGTATACAAGTGGTATCCAAGCAACAGGTGCTGAGCTATGACTGGGAAGAGTGGTACTCTAGACCTGAGCCCAGGCACCTGTTAGTGGTGTGAACCTGAGGAACTTGTTTACTCACTCAACATTTCTAAAAAAATTTTTTAAAAATTTTTTATGTATGAGGTCAGAAGAGGATAACAAATCCCCCAGAACAGTGGTTCTGGAGACCCCAGAGGGGAGACCCCTGGGTGTTTACAGGGGTTGCTTATCAAATATCCTGCATATCACATCATAACAGTAGCAAAATTAGAGTTATAAAGTAGCAGTGAAATAATTCTATGGTTGGGATCACCACAACATAAGGAACTGTATTAAATGGTCGCAGCATCAGGAAGGCTGAGGACCACTGCTCTAGAACTAGAGTTACAGGCAGTTGTAAGCTGCCATGTGGTGCAGGGAAGCAAACCCAGGTCCCCCTAAGAGCAGCCAGTGCTCTTAATCATGGGCCCATCTCTCCAGGCACAGAACTTTTAGCATTTTAGACATTTTAGATTTATTTATTTTTATGGGTATGAATGTTTCGTCTACATGTATTATATGTACCATGTGCCTACCTGATAAGTAGTACCATGTAAGTCAGAGAGGGCATCAGATTCCCTGGAATTGGAGTTATACATGGTTGTTAGTCACCATGGAGGTGCTGGAAATTGAACCCAGGTCCTCTGCAAGAGTAACAAGTGCTTTAACCACTGAGCCACCTCTCCAGACCTCATTCAATACTTCTTGCTCATGCACTTAATGAAGGTACCATAATGAAGCCCTATCCCAAAGACAGTAGAAGAAACATGTAACTACAACATAATTTGAGATGTTTTAGTTACAGATAAAGATTGTATGGGAGCTGATAAAAAGCTAACAAAGGCTGGGCATAGTGTCACACAACTTAAATCCTAGCATTTAGGAGGTAGAGGCAGGCCCTTCTGAGCCTGGTCAGCCTGGTCTGCATGGTGAGACCTCGTCTTAAAAAAGTAAACAAACAAACAAAAAACTAAAAAGAGAGAAAAAGCTAAGTGACAATGGAATTGAGATTATGGGTACATAGTCAGCAGCACTCCCCTTTACTTTATAAACCAAGTAACTACATTCTAGTACTCGGAACTACTTGACAGTTATTAATATATAGTTCTCTAACATATACTTATTTAGGGAAGAACTCAACAAGGCTAAAAAGGGTCCATTAATGTGTCACTGGTTGTTAAAGTTTTACTGTCAAACCATTTTTTTGAATTTACTTTTTGAATGCAGACTTCCATGTCATGCTGTATTGCATAATGTCCTCAGCCTACAAAAGCAGGTTCTATACAAACCCCTAGGGCCATTGTGTAAAGGAAAAGAGGTAGGGTGGACCCTTCTCAACCTCTTCCTTCTCCACAGGGTTTGCATTCCTAAGGATGGGCCCCTCCTCTGCTTGGGGGGATGTTACCTAAATCATAAAATGATACAACCCAAAGCCATGGAACTTCAAAAGCATTTTCTTCCCAGTACCTACTATAAGATGTGTGTACGTGTGTGTGATAAACAGCACACTGTAATAAGTATAAGACTTTTGATAACTTGTTACAAAGGCCAGCTTTTTTAAAAAGCTGTTTTAAAAAATGGCTTTGTTGTGCTAAGAGCTAAATGTAGGAGTACAGGCACGAGCGACTTTCTACTGCCCCCATTCCCTGCCCCCAGTCATGCTTGTCTGGCAAACTTTAAAAGGCAAAGTTTTCTGGATGGTTTATCTGACATCAGTTGAACTCTTGTCAATATAAACGTTTCATTTTTCTGTGATAACTGTGCCTGTCATCTTTTCCCTCTTGTGGCACTGGCACATAAAGACTTAACAATAGAGTCAAGTTAGAAACAAGAAGAGAAGGAATGACCTAAAGAGCAGAAACATTTGACAGACAGATAGACAACACACACACACTCGCTGGTCTCATGCTTGTTTTCTGCTTGCCTTCTCTGATCTTGAACTCCTCCCTCTTGCCTTGCCCTCCCAGTGCTGGGATTACAGGCCACCATCCCAGCTAGCTACGGACCTCTAGTATTTGATTGTAGCTTTACAACAGTCATTTCATTTTATGTACAGCCTTGAACCTTTGTTTTCATCAACCAGAAATTTAGATTGTAATCCAAAGAGAAACTGAATTGAAGTTTTTAAGATTAATCCCAGTGCCAAGTTGTGTTTTACCATGCTTTACCTCAGTCAATCTGCACTACCCCACATTCTAGAGATTACATTTTTCCTCTAGAAACTCCTGAACTAACTGGATTTTTAAATGTTGACCATCTCATGCCGTGGCAGTAGAGGGAGGTGGATCTTTGACTTGGAGGCAATCCTGGTCTGTATAGCTCCAGAATAGTTGGGGATACACAGTGAGACCCTGTCTAAAAATCAAACCAAGCAAAAATATTAGTCATGTCATTTAGAGTATAAATAATTTCATGCTGATCTAATTGGAAACTTGTCATCTTGAACTCAAATATGGCTTTGGGTTTCTTTTACATAATTTTTTTTAAATTCTCTGAGTATATTATTAATCTTAAACTCTCAGAAAAGAACCCCTGAATAATTTGACTGAGGAGGAAGAGATTTATTCAATGTGGCCACACCAGGAAGAGGGAAAAAAAAAAGTACTGGCCCTCCCCCTACAGTCCACCTTCAGGATTCTGAAGTGAAGGTGAAGTTTCAGGTAGGCCTACCTAACAGTCCCAGTCAACGTGTGGCTCCACACAGCACTGAGTCTTCTAGAAGGTAGTTAGACAGGTTTTAATCTCTTTCCAGGAGAAAGGGTTCTCTCTGGCTGGCCCTGGCTTTAGACTCCTTGTCTCCTAGCATGAGACCCAGGGATCATTGCTTTAATAGTTTAGAAGCTAAACTGTGGGACACAGGTATCCCTGCTAGATTAGGTACACCAACACTAACTGAGCACTTACTATCTGTAAGTATTCTTCTAGCACTGTATGCCTTATGTGAATTAACTCATATGACCTTCAGAAGAACTCCAGAAAATGGGTTACCCCTATTTTATAGAAGAAAAAACTCAGCAACTTGTCGAAGGCCTATACAATTAAGTGAAGAAATCTGACCCCAAAGCTTAAGTACATGACTTCTACTCTACAGAGCCATTCTAGTGGTTGTGTCTATGAAAATGAAGTTGAATGCTTTGGCTAGACTAGGTAAGAGACAGTCACACAGATGCCCACAACCCGTTGTTAGATGCAGGAAAAAACTCTAAAGGTTGGCAGAAAATTTCATAAATATCTAGAAAAATTTTGTAGTAAGGCTTCTTTGTGACTTAACTTAAGCAGTTATTGTATGTTGAAGAAAGCAGTCATACATGATTCAGGCCAGGGGTTGATAAGCTTTCTATAAAGGACCAATTACTAAACATTTAAACACTGTGGCCCATGCCGTTTTCGCTGCAGATACACAACTCTACCTTGTAGGATGAAAGTAACCATAGATAATATGTAAATAAATGAGCACGGCTGTGTTGTAATAGAACTGTAAAACAGGCAGCTGAGGTAAGATTTGCCTGTAGTCCGTTGATCTCTGAGAACCATACTCCAAGAAAAAAATTGAGGTTTTAGGTTAAAAACAACAAAGCCTACAGAGGATATTTGTGCTTAAAGCTGAAATAGGACGGGTAAAATGTGTATGATTCCCTACTTTAACATACTTTAGTTAGCCAAGCCATAGTCCTGAGTGTAGCAGGTAAAAGGACAACTCTTGTCTTGGAAAATTTTGCGAAGCCCCCTTTAGGCTGGTGATACATAGCTTAGTGGTAGAATGCTTGCCCAGCTTGTGCAAAATCCTGGCTTCACTCCCCAGTGCCATGGTAACATGTGCCTGCCTGTGTTTGACAAAGTTGCTCCTTCGACCAGGAAAACCTTACCTCCTCCCAGCATTCTTTCGGAATTCTATTCATCTTCAAAGCCCTCTATGTAACCCTACAATATCAGTAGTTGAGGAATCTAAAAACAAAAAGATTAATCCCCAGAATGTGAGGTTATGCAGATTGGCTGAGGTTTAAGGCATGGTAAACACTGTTTAGGGCACTGGTATTAATCTTAAAAACTTCAATCCAGAAACTGGGTGGTTGTAGCACATGCTTTTAATCCCAGCCTGGTCTACAGGAGGGTTCCAGGACAGGCTCCAAAGGTACATAGAGAAACCCTGTCTCGGGGAAAGAAAAAAAAAAAAGAAACTTCAGGCCAGTTTCCCTTCGGGTTATAATGAAGAGAAGATAGAATCTCTTTCTACTTTGATATTCTACAATAATTTCCTAGAGGTTCATTTTCAATTGACACAAAGTTTTACACACAGTAGATTCTGAGGTAGTATTTCTCCAATTGTATTATATATTCTACTTTTAGTGACTTGAGTGAATAAAATACTATATACAGTTTAAATATACATTCAATTCATATCTCTATACCACTGGAAGATCGTAATATGAACTTGCCTAATAAAAAAGTTATCATTTTTTGCAAATTTGATTTGAAAGGAATTATTAAATTTGCTGCTTCCTAGTTAAGGAAATGTCTCTCACACTCTCTCTCTGTATGGATGTACGATTTTCATTATGTAGCCCTTGCTGACCTGGAACTCATTATATGGACTACACTAGCCTCTAATTCTCAAGATCCACCTACCTCTGCTTCCCAAGTGTTAGGATTAAAGAGGTGTGCCACCACACTTGATGATCAATACATTTTCTACACATTCAGAGTTGTATGGTTAAGAAACAGAACAAACACACTGAACTGGAACCTGAGCTCAGGGTTCAGACGTGTCTACATCTGATCTGTCCCTTTTTAAAGGTGTTTGGGGAACCTGGCCCAAACTCTGATGCGTTACAAAGGCTGGGGCAGGAACTCAGGTTTCCTGACTCCAATCCAATAGTACCAAGCTGGATATCCTAATCCAGGAAGTGGTACCAGCTTTGCAGAAGCACCGGATCCGACATTTCCAATTCTAAGCTTGAAAGGAAGACTCATTTCTACCTTTCTCTTCCTCAAGTTGGGAATGGAGTTCAAGATCAGATACTATGCCTGCCTACTGTGTCCAATAACCAAACAGGCCAGTTTTAGGGTTACTAAAAATCTAAGAAAAGCCATTTAAAACATCCATGAGAAAAAAACTCCTCCACCCAAGAATGCAAGAAAAGAGCTCAGACGTTCTCTTAGGAGGACCTCAGTGAGCGTTCGAAGTCAGTCTGGTCTACATATTGAGTTTCGGGGAAGCTAGGGACACTACATAAATAGACCATCTCAAAAAAATAAAAACACCACCACCACCACCCAAAAACCAAAAACCAACCAACCAAACAAACAAACAAAAAACCATGCCAGGTGTATACCCATCACTGAGGCAGGCAGATCTCTGAGTTCGAGGCCAGCCTGATCTACAGAGGGAGTTCCAGGACAGCTGGGGCTACATAGAGAAACCTTGTCTCAAACAAAACAACAAAATACCAAACAAAACAACCCCAAAAAACTGAGAGAGAGAGAGAGAGAGAGAGGGAGAGAGAGAATATTACTGATATGTTTTAATGCTAGAGTGATCAGGCCTAGGGCAGAGTTAGAACCTACCCATTCACCCCCCTGCCTGCCACACCCACTCAAGTTCACAATTTAAACAGAGCTATTGCTCTAGGCCTACTGCATATTTCAGTTATCATTGCTCTAACAGTCAGATTTCACTGCTTGAACTATCTTAATCTGTAAAATAAACACAGGAGCAGACCAACAGCTTTATCTGAAGATAAACAGGAATAATTTACTTACAAAAATTATAAGTAATGTATAGTATTTCTAGTTATTTTATCCCCTTCCCCCTCCTCCCCGGGAGTTTTAGACAATAGTACAGTCATCTTCAATGAACAAAAGAGACCAAGCAACCCAGACAGTTCACAGCCAGTACAGCATTTTTATCTTTCTGGAAGCTACTTATAAAAAAACAAGAGCCATCGCTGGCTCTTTGGGTCACAGGGGGTAGGGGGGATATGAATAAATTAAGGAACCAGGGAACAAAGATAAATTCTGTTAATCAATCTAATAAAAAAAGTTAATGAGAACCCACTGTGGGCAAGAAGACTTACAACTTAGTAGTTCAAAAACTATAATAAAGAGGGAAGAGCCAAGATGTACAAAGTTCTCTGGAGGGAGCTACCCATCCCTTCAACATTATCCTAACACTAAAGCAATCCGGTAAGGGACACTTAGAGGAACAACCTGACTGAGAAGAAAAACTGAGAGAAAGAACTCCAAAGACATTGCGGAAATGGACGCTACAATGGGACACACTATCTGCGTATCCACAGCGTGGCTAACCAGGTCTGGTTCATGATCGTTCAAAAATGATATCGGGTTAACCAAAGAAATACAGTACACAGAACGCGCGCCACGCGCGCGCGCGTACACACACACACACACACACACACACACACGGTGAAGACTAGAGGCGGAGAAGTCAGCAACAAGTAACACTGACTTAAAACCTTGGCAGCAAAACTCAGCCCAGCAAGTGTGAGCTGATGATTTTCTACTTTCAAAGTCCCATCATCCATCCTCCTGAATACCTCAGTTCTTCTGAACCTCTCCTATCTAGATTTTAGAATCGGTGTCCTTCCCCAAGCCGTAAGCCACACGGTTAAGTTAAGGGCCAGGGCTGTCCTTCACTCGTCGGCTCTCTAAACCCTGATACAAAGGATGAGGTTTCCCTTTTACTCTGCTTGACCTCGGACTAGTCACCCAAGCGGTTAGTTTTCTTGTTTGCAAATTCGTTGATTACGAAGAGACCCGGATAGGACTCGATGATCGCTGAGATTTAAAACCTTGGCAAGCCGCACATGGAAGCAGTGAACACACGGTCCTTTGCGTAAATGGGGAAACTGAGGCCCCGAGCATCCTGCCTAAGGGCATAATAGCAGTAACGCTGTAGGGGCCAGGCCGCCGCACGGCTCAGATCCCCAGACTTCCAGTCACGGGCTCTTTCTCGGTTCACAGAGCCAAAAGGAGCGGCGGGGGGTCCTGGTTCGGAAGGGGAAAAGGACGGCGAACACTCTGGGACTGGGAAAGGAAGGGGAGAAGGCCTTACCTTTCCAGGACGAGCTCCGCCGCCCGTGCCTTCCTCTCAGAACTGGATCCCTTCACCCGGTCTGGACTTCTCCCAAGCCCCAGCCACTACTGCTCGGCTCGACGTGTCCCACGACCGCAGCAGAGGCCACCGATTCCCGCTCTGGACCCGCCCCCTGGGTTATCTGCCCAATCCTCCCTCAGAGCCTAGGAACTCCACCCTCTCGGGGGGCTGGCGAGGCCTTGCGTCACCCGGCGCTCACCGTCTCATTTGCCTTTGCTCCACCTTCTCCACCGCCGGGTCTCCTCTGGGCCCCGCTACCACCAGAGAGTTTTCCTGCCGGAAAGCAGCTCGCCGCCGCAGCAATTTACGACATCGGTTGTGACAGGCCCTGGGAACATCCGACTTCCTCCCTTCACTCGAGCAAAAATCGACGTGATGTTCGGGGCCGGAGACGAGGATGACACCGACTTCCTTTCGCCAAGCGGCGGGTGAGTGGTTGAGAAGTCAGGGCCGGAGCGCAGGGCCGAGAGACCGGTGGGTGGCTGCAAGGGTCCGTCTCTTCTCAGGCCTCTTCTCAACTTCCGGGTCCAGACCCTTGCCGCACTCTGGTGTCAGATTTGGTTCAGGACCTGGCATCTCCCTTGACACACTTTTGCTTTATGAATCACAGTGTCTCTCTCCAGGGAAATGGAGATGATTGCCGAGAAGACTGCCTGCCTCGGGGTTTTTATAGGACTCAGCTCCTATAATTATGAGTTGTAAATTCAAGAAACTTTCTCTTTCCGGTGAACCAGGTGGTGTCACTTTGAACCAGGAGCTGGAGGGTCAACTTCCTCCAAAGCCTACCGTGGACGTTACCTTTTTGGTGGTTCTCTGCCTTCACAGCCCCAGGCTGTTATCTTCCTTCTTCCCACTAGTCTTTGCACGTGGAAGCCACTGAAATCTAAGTCCTGACAGAACTGCTTATGTTGCTTATTTCACTCTGGCACTCAGAACTTTTACTCCCGGATGATTCTGATTGCTCAGGAAGTGCCTGAAATCACATTTTGTAAGCCCTAAGGCTTAAAGCCAGCGGAAGAGACTGCATCCAGTTTTGCGCTGTCTCAGGACAGTCGTTTTAAAAGGGAGGTTCCCCCGCCTTTAACAATTAACTTAGTGTTCATCCTTCCATTGTCTTAGTGGACCTCTGACTCCCTTCAGCCTTGGTAACTGCAAAGCTCACATCTTTGCAGAGTTTCTCTTTGAACATACACTGTACAAGTTTTCTGCATAGTGATGAACCTACTTAAGAAAACACAGACTCGTCAACATGCCCATCATCCTATCAGATGCTGAGAGGTCACAATAGTGATTGATCTGCTATACTGGAATTCAATACAGAAATGACCGTAAAATGACTAGCTCTCTTTTGGTTTTACTTATTTGTGCACACATGCGTGCATGCACACACACATGTGTACATGACACATGCGTGTGGTGTATGAATTCTGTGAACATGTTTGTAGAGGACAGAGGTCCTTCCACCTTATTTTTTGAGACAGGTTCTCTCATTGAACCTGAACTTACCATTTTGACTGGAAAAATGTTTCCATTCTTTCATATTTCACCACAAACATTTACAACCTCTGCTGCTGTTGACTGGATTTTCAGCCCAAACCTGTTTTGTGTGTGTCTGTATATGGGGCCTTTTGAATATCTTCAAGGTTTGTTTATTTATTTGAGACAGTTAGACCAAGCTGGCCCTGAACTCAGAAGGATATGCCTGTCTGCCTCCTGAATGCTGGGATTAAAAGCATGTGGTATCACACCCAGCTTTAAGGCATATTTTAATTTCATAGTCTTCACTATGTGAGAGTATTTGAGGAGAGTCTATGAAGGAATTTTAAGACTCTCAACTTCCATGCATCAAAGAATCTGCTGCTGACTACACAGATGACAGTCATGTGCTCTTCTCCTGATTCCTAACCCAAGAAAAGTTTTTGCGGGCTCAGCTAGTCTGCTTCCCTGAGCAGGCTTAACGAAGGACTCGAGATTCATTACAGATATGACTGAGGGTCCTAGGCATGGCAACAGACAATTGGATGATGAAAGGCTCAACAAAAAAAGGTAGATCGAGTTTTGTCCCTAGGAAAACAGAATCAAATTTAAGCTTAAGGATAGGAAAAGTGAGCTGGGGAGATGGTGCAGTGGTTAAGTGCACTGGCTTCTTCTCTTCTAGAGGACCTAGGTTTGATTCCACCACCCACATGGTGGCTCACAACCCTAGGAATCCAACACCGTTCTGGCCTCGTTGAGCACCAGGCATGAACATGGTGCACAGGACACACATGCAGACAAAACACCCACACACACATTAAATGAAGAAAGAAGACTATAGAAGGTTTGGCTTTGTTTAGGACGTGGAGCAGCTGTGAACACTGACACCACCTTTCGGTTCCTCTTCTGCAGTGCGGTTCACTCTGTGACTTGACTTCACAACTTTCCTGATCCTCTTAGGATATTGAGAAGTAGTCAGAGCACGAGCACTAATGTTGTGTAACTAATAGTCTGCTTTTCACGTTCCTGGGCCTCTTTTTGTTTGTTTGCTTGTTCTTCTGAGACAGGGCTTCTCTGTAGCTTTGGAGCCTGTCCTGGAACTCACTCTGTAGACCAGGCTCCGCCTGCCTCTGCCTCCTGGAATTAAAGGCGTGCGCCACCACCACCTGGCCCTTGTTTGTTTTTGAGACATAATTTTACTGTGCATCTCTGGTTGTCTTGGTACTCACAATTTATGCCAGACCCCAGCCTCCAACTTATGCTAGATCCGCCTGCTTCTGCCTCCCATGTGCTGATTAACCAGACTAATCAAGCCTGGGCAAGTTCCCCAACCTTAAAATCAATGGTTAACCTAAAAGCTGTAATCAAAAGACATGCCTTCTCCTTCGGTCTTAGCCTTTTCCCCACCTTTATGACTCTGAAATGAAGAAATAGGTAAATGTCTGCTAAGTACATCATATTTGACTTCAGCTAATACGGAGAGGAATAAGGCACAATTCCTACCCCTTAAGCAGTAGAACAAAATCAATCCAGCAATGATAAACATGAAATCACAAAGCTTTTAAAATTTTAGATTTATTTACTTAATGATAATGTATACGAGTATATGTACGGGGTATCAGGTTCTCTGGAGCTGATCTTACAGATGGTTGTGAACCACCATCTGGGTGCTGGAAGCTGAACCCAAGTCTTCTGCAAGTGCTCTTAACATCTGAACCACTTTTCCAGCACCCACAAGGCCTTGTTTTGAGATAGCCTCTTTAACACAAGTTGCATGGAATCTGATGCCCTCTTCTGGCCTCTGTGGGCACTGCATGCACGTGACACAGACTCTAATGCGGGCAAAATCATGATTTCTAGAACAACCAGGGCTGTGTAGTGAGAGAGAGAGAGAAGAAAACACACATACACAAAACAAAACCCAACGACAACTAACAACAATAATATTTAAAATCTTTAAAAAGAAAAGAAGCTGAAAGTTCCTTATAGTAGCTGTGGCACACATTTAGAGATAAGAAATGGCCATGTCTGAAGCTTTGGAAGTAAGGGGATGAATTTTTAAGGATCTTCTAAAACCACCTTCATTTTGTAGAATTTGGACTTAAAAAAATATTTGTTTGCATTTATTTGTTTACTTATTTGTAGTGTGTATGTGTGTGTACATGTGAATGTGTATATATGTAGGTGCATGGGTACATACACACATGTTTGTCATGGCATGAGTATGGAGGCCAGGGGCATCTTTTAGGAGTTGTTTCTCTCCTCTCACCACATGGTTTCTGCAGATTGAGCTCATGCCATTGGGATTGGCGACAAGCACCTTTACTTACTGAGCCATCGTGGCGGTCCAAGTTTCTAGTCTCTATCTTACTAATATTGAACAGTCATCAAGAATAATCATGTAGATGCCGTGTGTAGAATGTATGAGAAGTAGAGAAGACTTGGGTCTGGTGGCACAGGCCTTAATATCAGCTGCACAGGAGGACTGAGAGGTCAAGGCCAGCCTGGCAAGACTCCATCATGAAGTTAAATAACATAAAAGAGGTGATGGTGTGGATGTAGCCTGCTGGTGGATCACTTGCCTGGCATGTTCAATGCCCTATGGTCACTCCCCCGTACTGGAGTAGGTTTAGGGGGAGAAAAACCTGCGTAAGATATAGGTAGGGGGTTGAATTAGGAGATTATTGCAGTGATAAAACTATACAGAGGTGATGGCATCATAAATGGAGGACGAGGCAGTGAGGGGGAAGTGGGGAATACATTTGAGAAATCTTTACAAAGTATAATCATGTGGAACTTGATTTCAAATAACAGATATAATCTTGATTTCAGAGAGCTTCAGCTGCTACTTCTGTTACTGAATGGTGATCCACACTACCAGAGATATTTACAATCACAGGCATTAGCATTTAAAGTGATTAAAAGTTTGAGATATGTCATACGGAATTTTATTTTCATTTTCCATTAACAGTGCCAGGCTGGCTTCTCTTTTTGGACTGGATCAAGCAACTACGGGCCATGGAAATGAATTCTTCCAGTACACAGCCCCAAAGCAGCCTAAAAAAGGCCAGGGAATAGCAGCAACAGGTAATTTAAGAGGCATTAGCATTGTGTCTTAATGGGTTGGTTGGGTGGCTGTCTTTGAAAGTGGCATGCTTTAATGGCTAATATTGGTTGCTGACTTTGATAGGATTTAGACTCATTCTGGGCGCATGTGTGAGGAGTTCCTGTACTGGATTAACTGGATGAGGAAACCCACTCTAAATGGGGTGACATCCCGTGGGCTGGGATCCAGCTCAGTGGAAAGGGGAAAATGAGATGAACAGAAGAAATGTCTCTCTGCTTCTTGACTGTGGTACAAATGGCCAGCCATCGCATGCGCCTGCTTCCATTCCTTCCCTAACTATGGACTGTGTCCTCAAACTGAACCAGAACAAACCCTTCCTTAAGTTTTCTGTCAGTTATTTTGTTTTTATATCACATGAAGTTACCAGCACACATACTAAGTCCTCTCTCAGTCAGCCCAAGCTCACCACCAATGGTGGTTGCCTCTAGAAGCTCTCAGGTACTGGGTTTGAGCAGCTAGATGATGACTTTTGTTGGGAGCTGATGGGGACAAATTCTTCTGCTCTTTGTCTCCAAAACCACCCAAAGTGCTCATAGTTACATCTAGTTCATTCATCATGAAAGACACAGGAATCATTTGTTAAACAGCATCTGTGGAAAGGAAGGGGAGTGAGAGACTAATACCTCTATGTGTCTTCGGAGCTTTACATGGATCCACATACTTCATACTCAAGATAATTTTGTAAAGTAGGTGACGTGACCAGATTTTGGAAGCTCTGAGCAGTTTATTAGTTGGATCAGTCAACCTTAGAGACAGAGTTGAAATTTGAATCCTGAATTGATTGACTCCACAGCATTTTCTTTCCCCTACACTTTGCCAAAGATGATAAGGGATTGGTGATACAAGATCCCCGAGGAGAGCAGGTAGTGGTGGGCATTAAGTTAAATACTCGAAGACTGAAGTGTGCAGAGCCTTTTCCGTGCCAGACATAATGCTAACTAGTCTGAGGATACATGGCTGGATACTGAGAGAGCAGCGGAAGCAGATCACTCATGTATGGCCGTGTAAGAGAAAGGCATAAACACTCCTGTCCATTCCTTTGGACGTTAACCTGGTATGTTTCTGTGATCCTAGGAGTGTGTAGGATTTTCCTTACATTCTAGATGGCTCTGCAGCTGACACAACCTGAGTATGTTATAGTTCAGTTCAATTCTGAAGTTATCTACCTAGACATAATGTGCAATCCCTCGGATTGAGGGTTTAGTTTTATGAGACTGTCCTCACTAAGAAACCAGGCCATCTGTACTTCTGACTGGCCAGGGGCCCCATGACACCATCTCCTGGGTTCAGTTAATTGACAAGACTTGCTCATCGAATTCAGGATCATTAGTTGTTTCTTTTAATGTTGGTTTATTAAAAAGATATTATAAAGATACATATGCATATCTCTTCATGTGGATGAGGCGATGACTCGAGGGTGACAATGGTTGAAAGGTCGAGAGATGTCTAGCTTCTGGGCCCTCCCCCCCTTTCTGGGTGCACCACCCTCCTAGTACTATCTGTGTTTTACAACCCGGAAACTCTATAAACTTTGTGGTTCAAGAGTTTTTATACAGCTTGCTGTAGTCTGTCTTTCCTGAAAGTCGGTGAGTGGAGCTAGAAGTTATAGTCCCTAATTCTGTAATAGTTTTCCTGGTGGCTGGCTCTATCCTGAGGAGCCCCACTTGAGTCACTTCAGCATCAATGTCAAAAAATAAAATTCCAGAAATTTTTTTCTTTTTTTTTTCTTTTCTTTTTCTTTTCTTTTTTTTTTTGAGACAGGGTTTCTTCATGTAGCTTTGGAGCCTGTCCCGGAACTCGCTCTATAAACCAGGCTGACCTCAAGCTCACAGAGATCTGCCTGCCTTTGCCTCCCAAGTGCTGGGCTTAAAGGTGTACGCCATCACAGCTTGGCTCAGAAAAATTTTAAGACCTTTTTTTTTAAAAATTATTTTTAATTTAGGTGCATTAGTGTTTTGCCATGGGTGTCAGGTTCCCTGGAACTGGAATTACAGACAGTTGTGAGCTACCATGTGGATGCTGGGAATTGAACTTGGGCCCTCTGGAAGTCAGTCTTAACAATCATTGAACCATCTTTCCAGCCCTTGAGACCTTTTAAAACTGGCTTTCATTTGCAGTCCTAGGATTGGGAAATCCCGTGGTATAAATGAGACGTTCTGATAAGTTGAGAGTAGGACCTTGGCTTTATATAGGCAGAAAAGAGCTGAAGAAGCCAGATTCCAAAAAAAAAAAAAATAGATTAGCCATTTTCAAGTTCCTTTTCTTATAAAAGAAGAAAATAATCAATAGAATCTGGTCTATGTGAGGTTTCTGACACATCACCAGACACAGCCATGTGCAAATTTGGGGACTTGGATATTATTTATCTCTCTTGATTTAAAGATCAGTTAAAAAATCTTTGTTTTTCTTGGCGATATGGAATTCTAAAGCAAGTAACTCTTCTTTTTTTTTTTTTTCCTATTGGGGCCCATGCAAAAACTAAGTCCAAAGCAGCGCCTCTCATCATGTAGACAAGTCTAGCCTCCAGCTTGAGATCCTGCTCTTTCTGTCCCTCATAGGCTGGGATTTCAGGCATGGCATATGTCACTGTGCCTGACAATGCATAAACTCAGCTACGACTAAAGGGATTAAACACAGGACTCCAGGGAATTTTAGGGAGCATTATCAAGAGCTAATACATTTCTTAAAAGACATTCGTACTGCTCTTAACGCTAAGGAAACCACAGAGGATTTGGGAAGTGGAAACGAGCCAGTTGGGGCTCCCACAGCCCACCAGGCCCTGTATTCCCTGTGCATTCCCCTGGCTTCTTCACCAGCTGTGCCCCTCTGCCCCCTTTAAAGTCCTTGAGCACACAGACGTGAAGGAAAACAAACTACCTCAGGCTTATCTGATGAAATAATTAGATTTTTTTTCATTTAAAAAGTGGATTGGTTGCTTGTGTGTATGTGTATAGGCATGCACGTGTCTGGGGATCAGAGGACCACTTGTAGGAGTCAGCTCTCTCCTTCTACCATATGGGTTCCAGGGTCAGACTCAGGCCACCAGGCTCAGCAGCAAGCTTCCCTATCTTCATAAAGGTAGGGAAATTTATTTTTTCCTGTGAAAAATTATTTTTCAAGTGAAGGAGAACCTAAAAGGCAACAGGAGTGAATAAATACAGATTTTGTCTTAAAGAAACAGTAGGTTGAGAGAAAGCCCCCTTTAAAAAAATGAAGACATTAAAAGGGGCTCAAGAATTAGCAATTAGTGACGGCAACAAAAATACCTAACCATCCCCTCAACAAGGAGACATTCAATTAAGGAAACTTTAAGACAAGGAAACTTTGCTCAAAATAATTTTTTTTAAGACTACACATTGCAAGATTTCCTTTTGTGTGCCAAGTCCAAAAATCTGAATAATGTTGGCTTCAGAGAAGGAGGAACTTCAAGTCAATGAGACTCTCAGGGTGACGGCCATGCTGTTCTTGTTCCCCTGGCAGATGCAGACTCAGTTTCTTCTTCAGAGCATGAGCTGGGCTGATGATACTAGCATGAGAGTGCTGCAAGAAGCTGCCTTAACCATGGAGGAGGCTGCTAGGCTGGCCTCCACAGATAATGATTTTTTTACGGGTTTCACACGTGTTTAAATTCTCTAATGCTGGCCTCCCCACTCCTGTAGATTGCTTCATCAGGAGAAAAGATTTGTCTTAGTACTACATATAACTAAGAAGTACAGATTAAACTAAACTGTATGTTGTTTTCTAAACATAGGAGGAAAACATAGAACATGCCATAAGAAAATAAGCAAATACCACAGTGGACACTTGATTTTCACAACTGTTACCATTCATTCTAGGCCAGCATCCTGCTTCTGGACCTGAGCCCAGGGGAAATGTTTACTTTCCTGTCCGCTTTAATCAGTAAACCAGATAAAACAACCACGAGACAGTACTCCTTCTGTCCTGTTTCTCTTCTTACTTGGTGAAGATTTAAAAAGACCGTTTCCCATGGGCAGTGACGTGGGGCAGTCACAGCTGTGCTCCTGATGGGAGTGTAAATTGCCATGTAATTTCCCAAGGTGCCACTTCACCTCAGAATTCCATTTTCAGGAATGTAGTCTAAGAAAAGAGTCAGAGGTCACGTCAAAAAATGTGTGTTTTAAGAATGTTTACCATAGCATTATTTATAACAGAGAAAATTTGATAACTGCCCAAAGAAATGTAACAGAGTAAGAAGTTGGGTAAATTCTTGGGACTGGAGAGATGACTCAGCAGTTAAGAGCACTGGCTGCTCTTCCAAAGGACCTGGGTTCAATTTCCCAGCACCCACATGGCAGTTCACAACTGTCTGTAACTCTAGTCCCTGGGGCTTGGACACCCTCCTACAGACATACATGCAGGCAAAACACCAATGCACATCAAATAAATAAATAAATCTTTAAAAAATTAAAAAAATTAGATAAATTCCCAGAATAGATCATAGTATCTCGTGCAGTCATCAGGAAGCAGTTTGGGCAGTGGCCAGGAGCCGTCCATCCACCTAGGTTTGCTTTGGAGAAAATAGAAAAGACTTATGAGAGTCAATGAGAAATGGAAGAGGCGAAGTCGAATTTTCATTTTGTATTAAAATGCTAAAAATGCTACTGTAGAACTTATGTGTACAGAGAAAGGACTCAGGATAAATACTTCAGTTTACTGGAATTTAATTTATTTTCATTGTGCTTTCTTATATTTATCTGACTTTTTTTTGATATATTTGAGACAGGGTTTCTATATAGCTTTGGAGCCTGTCCTGGAACTAGCTCTTGTTGACCAGGCTGGCCTCGAATTCACAGAGATCTGCCTGCCTCTGCCTCCCGAGTGCTGGGGTTAAAGGTGTGCGCCACCACCTGTCCCTGTCTGACTTTTTACAATGCCCTTGTTCTCTACAATTGAGGGAAGTTGTTCCTACAGGAAAATAAGAGAGGAAAAGGCTTGTGAAAGTAAATTCATTTGATTTTTAGTTAGTGTTCTCTTCTTACTTTTCTATGAAGATGTTCATCTAGTGAGCTTAGCTTGTCGTTTACCAGTGGGTGTGGTGGTGAATGCCTGTGGTCCCATCACTCAGGAGGTTGAGGAAGGGAGATCATGAGTTCCGGCCAGGTTGGAGACAAAAACCAAGACAACAACAGAATGCAATTTGCCCTTAATATGCTACTTAAACATTAGTTTTAACTACTGGGTGTGGTTTAAACATTGATGCAAAAACTACAGTCATCACCTCAAAGGGACAGAGTTTATTCTAAGCCATATATGAGCCACTGTGGCCCAGGAACACAGATTCAGGTCTTTTCAAATCTCATGTTACAATGTGGTGACGTTTGGTGAAGTTTTATGAGAATAGAACAGAGAAAATCACAAATCAAGGTACTTTTCACATGCATTAGTAGAGTCATTTTTATTTATTTACTATTTACTAATTATGTTTTCTTTATTTTTAAATTTTATTTTTTTAAAAAACAAACTATCTTTATTCATTTTAATACCAACCCCAGTTCTCATTCCTTCCCCTCCTCCTGTTCCCTTCACCTTTACCCCCCACCCCACCCCTCCACTCCTCAGAGAGGGAAGGCACATTGTTTGGGGAAGGTCCAAGGCCCTCCCTACTATATCTAGGCTGAGCAAGGTATTCATCCAAAGATAATAGGTTCCAAAAAGCCAGAACAAGCAGCAGGAACAAATCCTGGTGCCACTGCTAGTGGCCCCGCAGTCTGCTTCAGCCATGCAACTGTCAACCACATTCAGAGGGTCTAGTTTGTTCCTATGCTGGTTCTTTCCATGTCAGTCCAGAGTTGGTGAGCTCCCATTAGCTCAGGTAGACTGTTTCAGTGGGTGTCCCCCTCATTGTCTTGACCTCCTAGCTCATATTCTCACTCCTTCCACTCTTCAACTGGACTTTGGTAGCTCAGCCCAGTGCTCTGATGAGGGCCTCCGCCTCTGCTTTCATCAGTTGCTGGATGAAGGTTCTATGGTGACATTTAAGATATTCATCAGTCTGATTACAGGGCAGGCCAGTTTGGGCACCCTTTCCTTTATTGCTTTGGGTCTTAGCCGGGGTTTCCTGGGGCATTGGTGGAGTCATGAGGTTAAAACAAAGTGAAAAAAATATCTGTTGTGGGCCTCAGATGCTATCTAATGACATTCTTAGCCTTGTGGTACGTGGAAGCTAGTGTTCTTTTAAGTTAATACATTCCAAAAGGCTCAACGTGTTAGTCACCAGGATGTTAGATTAGACAGATGAGTGGGCAAGGGAGGGCTATTAAGCAGACTGAAGACAGCCCAGGATAGGCTGTAATAAGGCTCTAAGCCTGCAAACATTCTTGTCTCAGCCCGATCACTGGCCTTCTCGTCAGTTTATCAGCCTTGTAGGAGATTCATTGTCAGGTGGGGTTTCTTCCAGGAACTTTTATCCACACTGTCACACTAAATTCCCTGTTCTAGAAGAGGGAAATAGGTTTTCTTTTATATATCCTAGTGGTCAGAGCGTTGAGAAGAGAAAAGAACACTGTAGTGTGGCCCTGTTTTCTAGACAACACTTCTTGTCCAGCCATAAAATTTGTGATGTATGGTGTTTGGGCTGGAGTGAGGCTAATACTGTCACTGTATCCAGCTCTCACTTAGAGCCTTTCCTCACCACCAGACAAGGTCATGGAGCTCTCTCTGTCTAGACCCAATGAGGATGGTGATAATGAAAGCATTGTTACACTAACCAGAAAGTGTGAAATGGAATTTTGAGGCTAATTTTGTGGTTAAGAATTAAAAAAAAAGGTGAATGATACCTTTGTTTCTTTGTTTTCTGCATCTTCAGGAAATCAGACAGCACCAAAACCAGCAGCAGCTCCCACAGGCATTTCATCTGTGCTGTTTGCGACTGCAGTGCATGCATACCGATAGTAAGTAGTCGGGAGAGAGAGCGCTGAGCTAGTGGACGGCTGGGAAGTGTAGGATGCAGTTCCTGTCCTTTCTCAGAAGCTCGCTCATTGCGGCCTAGATAGAGCCTTAGATAACTGACTGTTTCTTGTCTGTGCTGTTAGTGTTTGGGCCTCCACAGCAGCTTCTTAAATTCTCAGGGATACTGTGGACAATAGATGATTGAAGAATGAAGAGGGTGGGGCCGGGTGTGGTCACACTCACTTTAATCTTACCACTTGGGTAGCAGATACTGCAGGATCTCTGTGTGTTCCAGACCAGTCAGAGTTATGCCAATGAGAGCCTCTCTCAAAGAAAGAAAAAGAAGTTGCAGAAGAGGTTTAGATTAAAAACTACCCACCTCTGACCTCTTCTCCAGGCAAGATGCCTAGTTGTATCAAAAGAGAATACTGGCCTTCATGGTTTAGAGGGGTCCTGATATCTGTTGTTTTCTTGCTTCAATAGCATAAATGGTCAATATGCAAAGCACGGCAAATTCGGAGCTGCCATCCTGGGGAACCACACAACCAGAGAGGTGAGAACCCCCACATTGATTGATATACCACATCCCAAGTATTGTTAATATCAGAGCTTTGGTTTTTGTCTGCCTGATATGGCTCATGGGTCAGAGGGTAAGAGTGGCTACTAATGATAACTCTGAGTGTGTAGGACTCAGTAGATGGCCTCACTTTGCTTACTGTTATACATTAAAGCAAGTGCAGCTGCTCAGATTGCTTGCTTTAGACATTTCCTTTGTGATGGTTCTAGTGTCAGAGTTGGAAAGCTTTAGTAAACTGTCAAGGATGCTCTTCGTTGGGTAATGATCGTTCATTGTACCACTCCATGTTTATGCCCATGTTAATGACCAATATTTATTCTTTGCAAGTCTGAAAACAAGGTTGAACAGTCGATTGCTGTACATTAGTCAGGGTGAAGTGTACTGGATGTCACTAAATACCTCCAAGCCTGACTTCTTTAAGTTAGTAATCCAGTTCAAATACCTCTCCAGAACGTTGTTAGACATTATTGAGTTAAACATAAGAAATTTTCACATTTCAGAGGCCCAGAGAACACAAGGTTCATGCTTCTCGGCAAAAAGCTAAGATTAGTTGCCCTTGGTGACTGATACAATGGACAAAGCTGTAAGACACACAAAGACAAGTATAGGAAATTTGAAACACAAGTAAGAGGTGCAAATACACAGTACATCTTAATCTCAGTCACTGCCAGGAAGTGTTCACATTTCTTTGTCCCTCTGTGGTTTTTCTTCTTGTACACCCATTGAATCAACATCTAGTGAGGTTACCCATTGCAGTTGGCTCCTGTGTCCCTAAATCTTCCATCTGCTGGTTGTTTTTACTCATTATTCTTTAGACTTTTTGCTCCTTTGCTCTTTGCTCCTTTGGGGGATCTGCCACCTAGCTCCCAAATAAATCACACTTGGAGACTTATTATTTCTTATAAATGCCTGGCCTTAGCTTGACTTGTTTCTTTCTTTTTTGGGGGGGTATGGAGAGTTTATTGAGTGGATCCTGGGAGGGTGTAAGGGTAGGGAAGTTATGGAGGAGGAGAGGAAGGGGGAGAAGAAGGAGGCAGGGAGCTGCCTCTTCAGAAGAACAACAGAGAGAGAGTGTGCATTATTTTAGACAGATACAGTAACACAGCTTCACGGAGTTAAACAAATGCAACATAAGCAAAAGTAACATGCCTTAAATTAATATTCCCCAACATCCATCCTCCCATCAGGAAGCAAATGATGGCTGGCTGTGTCTTGTTTTGTGTTTTAGCAACTGCTGCTGACTATTATCTGGACCTATTAATTAATTAGAGATCGCAATTTGGATCTTAGGACTCTAGTTGTGAGATATCACTGTGCTTGATGGCTAGAAAGAGGTAGCAGGTTGGAAGAGCAATTATAAAGAAGCAGATAAGGGACTGGAGATACGGCTTTGCGGTTAAGAGTATCAGCTTCTCTTCTAGAGGACTTGAGTTTGGTTCTCAGCACTCACATATTGGCTCACAACCGTCTTTAATTCCAGTTCAGGGAATCTGATACCCTCTTCTGGCATCCACATGGATGTGATGCACAGACACACATATAGGCAAAACACTCATACACATAAAGTAAAATTTAGGGACTAGAGAGATTGCTCAGTGGTTAAGAGCCCTGGTTGCCCTTTCAGAGGACCAAGATTCAATTCCCAGCATCCACATTGCTACTACAATTGTCTGTAACTTCAGTTCGAGGGGATCCAATGCTCTCTTCTGGCCTCGACAAACACCAGGCATAAGGTACAGACATGGTACACAGACATACATGTAGACAAAGCACCCATTCATATTAAGAAGTTGATAGCTGGGTGATAGCACATACCAGGACTTGAGAGGCAGAGGCAGGAGGATCTCTTAGGCTCAAGGGAGATATGGTTTGCCTAGGGAATTCAAGGCCAACGAGAGCTACACAGTGAGACCCACACAGTAAGAAAAAGAAAGACACAGATAGATTGCATCAGTTATATTGTAAAGTTCTTTAGATTAAAAAAAAAAAAAACCTCACTGGGGAGCTGTAGAAATGTTGAAGGGAAGATAAATGAAAAAAACCAACAGGGCCGTGGGGTGCGTCTGTTGTGTACCTCGAGCATGTCGCTCCTTCAGGTGACACAAGCAGAGACACTGCTCAGGAAAAGAGGAATTAACAGCCCACAGGCTTTTTCCCTGTGGAACATTTGTTGAGGTCGGGGATGGTATTAAGTCCAGGCACTGGGCCAAAGTCAGAACAATTTCTGCAGCTTTGTGGTGCATAGGAGAAACCCTCCTAGAGGGAGAGGACCTGCACAAGTGACAACTGTCTTCCTCTCCTTGTATTTGCTAGATTTTGAACTTCATGGGGAAGCAGCTAAAGAACTCAGCTAAAAGTCTGTTGAGTAGAACTTTAAAAATCAAGGAGTTAGAGACTGTCTAGGCACTTAGCTAAAACCTTGAACAGGTCCTGCCTGAGAATCAGACTGGTTTGTAAGAATTTTTTAAGATTTGTTTATTTAAGTATATGAATATTTTGCCTTCATTGTTTTTCTTTGTACCAAGTGAGTGTGTGGTGCCCATAGAGGTGAGCAGAGAGCATTGGACCCCTCTGGAACTGAATTAGGGTAGTTGTGAGCACATGTAGGCACTAGGAAGCCTGGGTCCTATGCAAGAGCCACAGCTGGGCTTGCCCACTGAGTCTCTAGCAGTGATCCTCTTACGGCCACTTCAGTTTACCGTTGTGGTGGTCAGCCCTTCACTTTGAAAAATAGAATAATATCTCATGCCAAAACTACGTATCAGATTTTATTCTTAAAAATATTTATTTTATTATTTTTAGTTATGTGTAAGTATTTGTGTCTATGTGTGGGAATATGCATATTCATGCAGGTAGCTGAGGGGCCCAAAGGTATCTGTTACCTTGGAGATAGAGTCACAGATATCTAGAGGATATATATCTAGAGGAGATAATCTAGAGGAGATTGAGCCTCCTATCATGGATTTGGGGAACTAAACTCAGGTCCTCTAGAAGAGCAGCAAATGCTCTTAAGCACTGAGCCATTTTGTCTCTAGCCCATAGGGTGAATTTTAATTATTTGGATGTTTATGTTTGTTTAATTGATATATAATACACATGCACACAGTCATCCATAGATAACCTCATGTAAGTGAAGTCATATGATATTTATCTTTTTGTGATTGACTTACTTTATTAGCTCAGTACCCTCAAAGTTCATCCATGGTTTTTCTTTTTTTGGGGCGCAGGGCAAACTGTGTTGTATGAATCAACAGAGAAGAAGAGGCAGAATGGGGGTGCAAACCATGTGGTATGAATCAGCAGAAAAGAAGAGGCGAAACGGGGGCGGGACGAGAGCGTGCATTTGGGAACTTTTGGAGTGTTGTTAATTTAGGTTAAATAGCCCCAATTAAAAGAATTTTTTTTTGTAAAAGGCTACTTAAGGGTGTTTGAATAATTGGCTTGGAATTGTAAGTACCCAATGGAAGCTCATGCCTGTGTGACTCAAGCCTGTTGTGATGCATCCATGAACAGAACCCTTGAGTCACGAATGGGGTGCATGCGAAGTCGGTGAGGGACATCTGACACCCAAGTCCCATCTCAGCTAAAGGCTTGATTTTTGCTGCATGGATCAGACTTTTGGAGCGGCTAAGACTTCAACGAAAGCCTGAAAAATGAATGGGTCACCCCAGGGGACCCTACCTACGTAGAGCAAAAGAAGGGAAACTTATTGAGTCCAAAGCTAGTCTAGTCTGGCTGAGGGCTTAGGGCGTTTTCCAGCACTTTGGCGCCGTGCCCGTTGGAAAAAACAGACCCATCTTTGTGGGACCTCCAACTGTTAAGAATATTTTTTAACTGAGCCTCTCTGCCAGTACAAAGAATTCCAATCAGAGCAGATTAAGCCAAGGAAAGAATAATTCTATCTAGGTATATTCATAAAGAGAAGATACAGCTATGAAATTTAGATGAGGTTTAGGAAACTTGGCTGTGGCTGTGGCTCTCTGATTACCAACATAGTTAACCTATGTTTTCCATCATTAAACTAAACAATTTCATCAGCATTTTTGGCATGATCAAAGTCCCAGCTTATTTTCAAACCTGAAGAGCAAAGTGTGCAGTTGACTGGGTCACAAAAGAGTCAAGAAACTAGGTGTTTCTTGCTCAGGGCAAACAAGGAAAGCAGAGACCTTGGACATAGACCTGGAATTCTGTTGACCATCCTTGAAATCCAGGAATAAACACACCCTTTGGTCACACTGCAAAATTCTTGTAGTGTGCCGCTGGACTCAGTTCAGCAGGATTGTGTCGAAGAGTTTGAAGCAGTGCTGTAGGGTGCTGTAGCAGTGTGTACTTGCCTCTAGGCATGTCGGGTCCATGGAAAACAGCCCCTTTCGTTTCTGCAGAATCGTATTTACGTTCCCCAACACCATTTCTGATTCTACTAACTTGAGTTTTCTCTCTTTATTTACTTAAAACTTTTTAATTTATTAGATTTAAAAAAAAATACCAATCCAAGTTCCTACTCCCTCCCCTCCTCCCATTCCCTCCATATGCCCTCCCACCCCACCCCCATCCAATCCTTAGAGAGGGTAAGGCACATTGCTTTGGGAAAGGTCCAAGGCCCTCCCTACTATATCTAGGCTGAGCAAGGTATCCATCCAAAGAGAAAAGGGTCACAAAAAGCCAGTCCATGCAGTAGAGATAAATCCTGGTGCCACTGCCAGTGACCCCTCAGGATGCCCCAGCCATGCAACTGTCAACCACATTTATTTTTTTTTCTTTTTTTTTTTATAATTTTATTAAATTATAAAAAGTTTTCATTTACGCCCCTCCTCCCAACGCCCTCCCACTCCCCCCCTCCCTCTCCTCCTCCCTATGTCAACCACATTTAGAGGAACTAGTTTGGTTCTATCCTTGTTCCTTCCCAGTCCGGCTGGAGTTGGTGAGCTCCCATTAGCTCAGGTAAACTGTTTCAGTTGGTAAACCCAATTATGGTCTTGACCTCCTTGCTCATATTCTCATTCCTTCCGCTCTTCTACTGAACTTTGGGAGCTCAGTCCAGTGCTCCGATGTGGGTCTTTGCCTCTGCCTCCATCAGCTGCTGGATGAAGAAGGCTCTATGGTGATATTTAAAATGATCATCAGTCTGACTACAAGGCAAGTCAAGTTCAGGCCTCTCTTTTCTATTGCCCAGGGTCATAGGTGGAGTCATCCTTTTGAATTCCTGGAAATTTCTCTAGAGCCAGGTTTCTACTAACCCTATAATGGCTCCCACAATCAAGATATCTCTCTCCTTGCTCTCATCTCTGTTCTTCTTCCATCTCGACCATCCCATTTCCTCAAGTTCTACTCTACCCGCCTCTTCTCTTCCTACCCTCCCCTCTTCCCTCTCCCCACCCCCATGCTTCCAACCATGCCAGTCAATCCTGTCTGTTTCCAATTTCCACATGGGTCTCTATATATTTTTCTTTGGGTTCACCTTATTACTTAGCTTCTCTAGGTTCATAAACTATAGGCTCAATATTCTTTGCTTATGACTAGTATCCACTTATGAGTGAGTACATACCATATTCATCTTTTTGGGCCTGGGTTACCTCACTCGGGATAGTGTTTTCTAATTCCATCCATTTACATGCAAAATTCAAGATTTCTTTTTTCTTTTTTTTTAACTGCTTGCTGGCTAGAAAAGCTGAGGGAGTTGGGGGAGGGGCCTGGGGTTTTGTCCCATCGGAGAGGTCCTAGAGCCATGTGGCTGTTCTCTCATCTCAGTATTGAAGTAAGCTGTGTTTCAAAGTTCCGCCGAGGTTGCCCATCCATGGTTTTTCTTACCCATGATCTTTCTAAGTACATGCTGTAGTTCTTGCTATAATCCTGAGTCCTGTGTGTAGTCCTATACCAAGAAAAATACCGGTAAGAAATAAGGACAAAATAAACAACAAAAGAAGGCAAACAAACAAAAGTTGAGAGAATCTGTTGTCAGTGCATTGTTACTGTGAGAAACTTGGAAAGAAGTTCATTAGGTAGAAGGAGGTACATGTCCATGTCCTCTAGAAAACATGGAGAAAGTTCACAGATGCTCTGTCCATAATGGTTTCCAACTGGACACAACTTGAATAGCCACGACTAGGAGAGTGAGTAAATAATCTGTGGTGTATTCATGTAGAATAATAGTAATGCATGATAGAGAACCAAGTATTGGAAAATAATCTGTGGTGTATTCATATAGAATAATAGTAATGCATGATAGAGAACCAAGTATTGGAAAATAATCTGTGGTGCATTCATATAGAATAATAGTAATGCATGATAGAGAACCAAGTATTGGAAAATAATCTGTGGTGTATTCATATAGAATAATAGTAATGCATGATAGAGAACCAAGTATTGTTAAATTCAGTAACAGGGCTCAAGTCTATGTTAAAAGGCAGGACAAAAATCAAGATCTAGAATCATTTATAGTAATTTAACTATAGTGAAACTGACCTGTGACTGAGTCATAGTAGTGGCTCCCTGGGGTAGGGAGAGATTATGATAGGAAGGGGCAGAGGAAGCTATTAGGAAGTAGGAAAAGTTGGTCTTTTCTCAATCTGGCTGATTCCACATGGGCACATATACATGTGAAAATTCACTGAGCTGTACACGTATTATTTTTGTGATTTCTCCCTCAAGTTTAAAAGATTTTTGTTGTTGGTGGTGGTTGATTGGTGTTTTTTGTTTGTTTTTTGAGACAGAGTTTCATTCTGAAGCTTATATTGAACTCAAACTCATGGCAGTCCTCCTGCGTCAGCCTCCCAAGTGCTGGGGTTACAGGCATGCACCATCAAATCTAGCTTGTATCTTCTGTAAAACATCCAGGCACCATCTCTTAGTTGCCCCTCGCTTGAATGGAAATGCCAACAAAATAAAGCTATTGTTAATTATAGTTAAAGAGTGAGCACGAAATGAGAAGAGTTAAAGTGGGCAATGAAGAATCGTATTCCCAGACTGAACAGTTTCGAGATTTATAGCTGTGTGAAGCCTCATGTCTTACTGATGGCCCTGTGTTGCTCTTTTTCTGTCCACTGTGTTTGACTACAGTATAGGATTCTTCTTTACATCAGTCAGCAGCAGCCAGTGACTGTTGCTACAATTCATCTGAACTTTGAGCTAATGGTAAGAGCCCCTCATGCTGGAGTCACTAGCCCCTTTAGGTTTGTGGGAAAGATGGCCCTAAACATTCCTAATAGGAAAAGATCCTCTGTTCAGACCTGGACATCAGTAAGCAACTTTTCAGAAAGGTCTCCTGGCTCCTTTTGGGAACGTGGACTAATGGGAGGCTGGGGAGGGAGGGGTCCTTACTACCTCTCCGAGTCCCCTGAGTCAGTCCTGCTCTGAGAGCAGTGAGATAGTACTGCTCTGCTTGAATTACCCACACTTTTTTTTTCTTTTTCTAGGTTTGGTCCAATAACTACAGCACCTTTTATGATGACCAGAGACAAAACTGGTCTATCATGTTTGAGTCAGAGAAGGCTGCTGTGGCGTTCAATAAACAGGTAACATCTTCTTACTCTTTCCTGTGCAAAGCCAGAGCACTTGTTTGGAGTCTTCCTTATTTAAGTTATGGCAAAACCATTGCTGCTCTGTGTTATTAATGACAAGGTTAAAGAACCCACTAAACTTGCAGTGTTGCAGGAAAAGAATAGAAGTTCTTTCTGAAATTACCTGTGGAAATCTTTAAAGGGAAAATGGAGAAATATAAGCTTATTTGATTAAACATTTTTTTGCTAGGCTAGAGCTATGGTCAGAGGTGTTAAAATACTTGTTGCCGTGCAAGTGTAAGGACCAGAGTTCACATCTCCAGCACTCAAATAAGTGCTAGATGAGTGTGGCAGAGATGGATTCCCAGAGCAAACTGGTTGGTTAGATTAACAGAATCAGGGGTCTGTGGGTTCAGCTAGAGACCCTGCCTCAGTAATTATATCTATCAAGGGAGACAACTAACATTATCTTCTGACCTCCAGACACATGCAACCTCATATCCATGTGTCCACACACACATATACATGCAAAAATCCTTACCTTTTTTGCTACACAATTTTCTTAAAGGTACGTGGAACCTGCAAAAGTAGCATTTCAAAAGACTTAAAATTTTATAAATTCATTGTAGAAAAACATCTAAAAAATCATGTAAAGGCTACGTGGTAAAGTGCTTGCCATGTAAACATGAGGACTTGAGTTCTATCTCTAGAACTGTGTGATAAAGAGAAAGCCAAGAGTGGTGGTGCATACTTAGAATCCATGTGCCCCCTCCACAAGCATATAACACACACGCTCATAACTTTATTGTCCAGTGTAATGGACCCGACCGTTTCTCTGCCCCTCACAGCCTTTTCTCTGTCCATATAGCCGGTTTTTAAAATAATCACTCAGAGGCTTATATTAATTATAAATGGTTGTTTATTACTAGCTAGCCCTTACGTTTAAATTAATCCATATCTATTCTGTGTATTGCCACTTGGGCGATGGCTTACCAGTGCTCTAGCATCTCGCTCCTTCAGCCGCTGTTTGAGTCTCCCAGACTCCGCCCTTCTTCTCCTGTATCTCTGCTTGGATTTCCTGCCTGGCTCTATCCTGCCTTGCCATAAGCCAAAGCAGCTTTATTTACCAAGCAATGAGAGCAACACATATTCACAGCATACAGAAAGACCATCCTACATCAACCCAGAGTAATGCATATTAACACATTATATTGCTTTTTTAAATGTGTATAATAAGTATAAGTATGTGTATTCCTTCAAGAGTTCTGTATTTTCTGTATTTTATCTTTCCACCTCATAAAAATTATTTAGGAAGCTTGTAATATGGATGTTATCTTTTATGGATTGAATGTGCCTTTCCATCAGAGATTATTGAAATCTAATCACTGAGGTAATGGTAGTAGGAGATTAAGTCTTTGGGAGTTGATTATTAGATCATGAGATCAGAGCCTCTGTATACTTACTTTTCTTTATTTGACCAATGAAAGCAACACATAGAAAGAAGACCCTCCTACATCAGCACATTGCTGAGCACTCTGTTTGAATTGGTCTGTCTAGTTTTCATAGCCACCCTATATGATTTGCAAAGCTCTTCTTCATTTCGCAAATGGGAATGGGTAGATAGATATGTGGAGATTAAGTTAATTGCTGTAGGTCAGAATTAAGAACTGACAATGCCTGGATCTATACCCAGGTATTCTGACTCCAATGTTGTCTTCTTAGGCACCTTGATTCCTGGCCAGATTACTTACTTTGGAATGGCTTACTTCTAGACTTGTTATCTGTTTGTTAGTATGTAACTGTTTGAGAAAGGTGATTGAATGGATACGTATGAAGCTTAAACCAAGCTGATGGTGCTCTGATTTTGACCTTGCAGGTGTGTGTGGCCAAGTGCAATAGCAGTTCTTCCTTGGATGCAGTGCTATGTCAGGATCTGGTTGCAGCAGAGGGTCCTGCAGTAGACATTGGAGATTCTTTGGAAGTAACCTATACGGGCTGGCTCCTTCAGAATCAGGTGCTGGGCCAGGTAAGACTTTATTTTCCAAGTGGCCTGCGACCTTCCATGTGCAATGGAAAGTGAACTATGGTCAGTAGAACCCTTGTGGAGGCTGAATCTGTGTCCACACTGCTTTGGGGCACATTCATGAAATGCTCCTGTGCAGATGTGCACCTCATGTCTAGGAGGGACATAGTTTCCCAAGGATAATTGATGTGTGTGTCTTGTCCTCACTACCACTTTTTTAAATTTTTTATGATTTATTTATCTTTATTTTATGTACATTGGTGTCAGATCCCCTGGAACTGGATTTTCAGACAGTTGTGAGTGCTGTCATGTGGGTGCTGAGAATTGAACCCGGGTCCTCTGGAGAGCAGTCAGTGCTCTCAACCACTGAGCCATTTCTCCAGCCCCCTCACTACCACTTTTAAAACCTGAATATATCTTTAAGAAATAGATCTTATTTTTAAAACTTTTCATCATATTTTTTTTTCTTTTTGAAACAGGGCTCACTATGTAGCCCTGGATGGCCTGGAACTTGCTAGGTAGATCAGGCTGGCCTGGAGTTCACAGAGATCTGCCTGCCTCTGCCCTCTTTCCAGAGCTGGGATTAAAGTCACACCACTGTGTCTAGCTACCATTTCCCTTTTAACAGACACTGTAAATATGTTGAAAATTTTCTGTTTTTAATACTAAATTCTCAAAAGCAATATGATCTGACAGAAAGAATTGTGTGACTTAAAAAGTGTGAATGTGTGGGCCGTAGTGGCATTGATGTTTAATTCTAGCTCTTGGAAGGCAGGTGCAAGCGGATCTCTATGAGTTGGGGCCTGCCAGGTCTACATAGTAGATTCCAGGCCAGCCGGGTCTACATAGTAAAAACCTCTATCAAAAAAGGATAGTGAGCTGATTAAGTCCAGTTGTATCCCAGTTTGACCTGGACCAAATCTGTTAAACTCTTGATTTTCCTGTTTGTACAGGGAGGTTAGTAATCCCATCCCAACTTCCTAGCAGGACTGTATCAGCACCAAATGAAAACATTTGTTACTGAAAACACTTGTTATAGATGAAAAGGTGCTTCAGCTGATGGTGCCAGAAGTGTGCGGCTCTCCAGTTTGATAAATCGTTGCTCCTGGGGCATTCGTTGTGATAACCTCCAACCATAATGTAGTCCTATCCTTCTAATTTCTTCAGGAGCTGTGTGCCCGTCGTACCTGTCATTTCCTGTTTGGAAGTACTGACCCTGTTAGTTGATTATCATGATTATTATTGTTTTTGAAACTGACTTGACTTTATTTACTTTACCAAATGGCAGGTTTTTGACTCTACTGCTAACAAACCACTTCGCCTGAAATTGGGATCAGGAAAAGTAGTCAAGGTAAAAGCCTGTTTTGGAATTTAACTTAAATGTTGTAATATGCCTAACCTGTCTTTAACCTCTAGAATCTGGAAATGCTTGGTTGAAGGGTAGGAAGGTGTTTTCTACACTGTTGACATTGGGGAAATGTTTACCTATTAGAAGCTTCTTATACTGAAGATGAATGCATTTGTTTTCTTGAATCCTCCCTTTCTTTTTCCTCCTAAGGCTGTGACGAAATTATTCCATTGTTCCCACAGCCTAATGGAGAGGTGGCACTGTTTCTTCCAGCAACTGCCATAATGCTCGATTCTCATCTGTTTGATTTGATGTAGCACGAGGAGCACCGCTCTACGATTTGAGTTGTGAATTTTGCTTATCAATGAGTACTTTAGT
Source organism: Myodes glareolus (assembly GCF_982192425.1). NCBI lineage: Eukaryota > Metazoa > Chordata > Mammalia > Rodentia > Cricetidae > Myodes > Myodes glareolus. The sequence goes on from NC_142028.1 coordinate 128,671,972, forward strand.
GTATGATCAGTGTCATGGTGTTGGGCATGTTAGGGCATTGTGCTGGGTCTATTCATCCATGTGCAAAAGGTTTTTTTCTCTTTATTGCCTATGCCTGTTCCCTCCAAATTCTTTAGAGACTTTTTCTATTTAATAGTTAAAGCATACTTCTTGAAGTTAGACAGAGTTCGTGTCCAGCATCAGCTTAATACCTACTGAGTGTATGGTCTTTAATGCAGCCAGTGAACTTCCAAAACTCTCTTTTCTTACTTAAGTGAAGGCTACGCCAGCAGTCATGAGATTAAACAAGCAGGTGAAATTCTTCACCATAGCACCTGGAAAAATGTGATTAGTATGTGTTAGCTTCCATTCTCTTTAATAGTATGTAATTCTGCCCCCCTCATCATTTAAATGTTTTGCCCAACTCCAGATATGCTAGCTTTTATTCCATTTTTTAGTTTGTTTATTGTGTGTGCGGTATATATGTGTAAGTTTATGTGTTTGTGTGCATGTTCTTTTTGTCTGATGAGGTTTTCCCTACTTCTGGTTTCTATAGGGCTTAGAGGATGGACTATTGGGCATGAAGAAAGGAGGAAAACGGTTAATTATCATTCCTTCAGCCTGTGCTGCTGGCTCTGAAGGAGTGATAGGCTGGGCCCAGCCGACAGACTCAATCTTGGTGTTTGAGGTAGAAGTTAGGCGGGTAAGTGAAACTGACCTGTGTTATGCTTGTAAACCAGATATGAAGTTACAGATTGTTTTTTTAAAATAGAAATGGCAGAGTAGGGAGGAGGTTTGTTAAGTCCTTGCCTTCAGGCGTGAGGTCTGAGTTCAGTTCCCAGAGCCTACATGGACATGCTGGTATGGTGGTAAGTGTTAATAATGACCATATGTATTTGTATACATAGTCATATTTACATATATGTATATATAAACACATACAAGAGACATATATATGGTCGTGCGTTCATAGGAATTTCTGAAAGCTTTAGAAGAAATCTTGAGTAGTTTTCTCTGAGAATGAACTAGGAGTTCATTGTCTTGTCTTTTTTTAGTGTGTAAAAGTCTTGTCAGCTGCCAGGTGGTGATGGCACACACCATTAATTCCAGCACTTGGGAGGCAGAGGCAGGTGGTGGATCTCAGTGAGTTTGAGGCCAGCCTGATCTACAAAGTCAGTTCCAAAGCAGCCAGGAATGTTACACAAAAGAAACCCTGTCTCAAAAAACAAAAACAAAAACAAACAAACAAACAAAAAAATCTTGTCAGTCAGGTGTGGTGGTGTATATCTTTAATTCCAACATTTGGGAGGCAGAAGCTGTCAGATCTTAGTGAGTTGTTTGTGATCAAACTTATCTACTAATGAGTTTCAGACAAGCCAGGGTCACACAGTGACACCCTGTCTTTGAATATCTATAATTTCTATACTAAAATTTTGGTTAGTTTATAGTATTCCTTTTTTCAAGTGACCTTGTTATTGTTATGTTTAAATGGTGTGCTGGTGACTATACACCATAAAATATAGTACAAGTAATAAATAGGATGACTATATGTAGGTGGCCCTCCTAATGGGAGACCTTTCTCTTTGCTGGGACAATCTAATCTTCTTACCACATGTTCCCCAGCTGCCTTTTTTATTTTTAAACATCTAGATTTTTCTTTGAGTTTGGGAAAATCATGGGTAATGATAGACAACAAACTAGTTCAAAACTATTAATACTGACTTATAAACGTAACCCAACGTTTTCTACTTTACCAGTAATCAAGAAATTAAAACTGAGCATAGTGGTACATGCCATTGATCTCAGCATTTGAGAAGCAGAAGCAGGTGAATCTCTGTGAGTTTGAGTCCAACCTGGTCTACAGAGTGAGTTCCAGGACAGTCAGAGCTACATAGTGAGACCCTGTCTCAAAGAAAGAGAGAGAGAGAGAAGTTAGATAAAGCATACTTGAGAGTGGAAAAGAGACTGGCAAGGGAAAATGAAGGGGAATGGAGGGAGATGAGGGAGAGTATCTACTAAATAGACTTCACTTAAAAGTGCCTTGTCATGTCTAATATTTTAAATGCTGATTGAACAAAAAGCCAAGAGGACCTTGAGTTGGGAAAAAAAAGAAAGAAAAAGAAAAAGGAGGTCTGGAGAGGTGGTTCAGTAGTTAAGAGCCCTTACTGCTTTCCCAGAGGCTCAGGGTTCCGTTCCCAGCACTCATATTAGGCAACTTATAATAGCCTGTAACTAATTCCAGAGGATCCATTAGTTACTGCTGGCCTTAGCAGGTAACTGTGTGCAAGTGCTGCACATAAAGTCATGCAGACACACTCATCTATGCATAATTTAAAAATTAAAAATTTATCTTTAAACAGTTGGAGCCTGCCAAGCATATTCAGTTGACAAAACTGATAATGATAGCCCTTACTTAGCATGTCAAGGAGTTGAGAAAGGTTTATAGACTGCTGTGCTTGTGGACCAGTTTAGATTTTACAAAAGTGATTTAATAATTTATGCAAAAATTTAAAAATGTGAGCATACTCTTTTAAAAAACATTTACTCTGTGTGTGCATATGCTATAATGCACATGTGAAGGTCAGAGGACGACTTACAAGAATCAGTTATCTCCTTCCACCGTGTAGATTATGAGAATCGAATTCAAGTTGTGGGTCTTGATGGGTAGTGCTTTTACCCACTTAGTGATCTTCTGAGCCCAGGAGTATACCTTTTATCCAATGATTTAAGTTATAGGAATTTGTACTCAGGAAATATCTAAGATTATATGCAAAGATCTAGACGTAGAGCTAGACATTAAAGCATATTATTTGTGATAGAAATAAACCATCTAATTAAGTGAAATAGGTTTTTATAATAGCATGTATATTTATGACTTCTGTTTCAAAAATCCTTTGGAGATTTTACCTTGTAGATTATAGCAAGAAAGAGCATGATCTATAAGTTAGACAATCCTTTCAGTAGCTGAAAGCAATGAAGATAAATATTTAGTGACATGGAAGTGCATTAATGTGTAAGCAGGGAGGCAGAGCATCTGTGAAGCTGTGCCCCATCTGTGAAGCACGCGTGCCCTCATTCATACACACAGGTCATGTAATGTAGCTAACTTGTAACTAGCCATTTCCTTTGTCTTCTGTATTTTCTTGATTTACCTATATGAATAGGCAATAGCTTATATGCAAAAGAATAAATAAAAGAGAGTATGGAAGGGTAAGCCTGTACATTCTGTTTCACCCCAGGTGAAGCTGGCTAGAGATTTTGGCTCTGATGGCCACAGTGTGAGCTCCAGGGGCTCTGCAGCACCCTCCCCCATCCCTGCTGCGGACAGCCTCTCAGGTGACCCTGTTGTAACACCACCCATACCACTGCCTCTCAAATCTGGGTAAGACTTTAGGGCCATGGCGAGCGCTAGGATTCTTCAACATGGTTCCTGACATATAGTTTGAAACTGCAGTCAATTTTAAGTAATTGGAAAAAAAATAAACAGGATCAGGAAAATGGAAAAATGCTGCATCAGATTCTTCTGACAATGGATTAAGTCTGTAAAAGTGGTGTTAAGAATATCTGCAAAACTCTGGAAGAAAGCTGGGCAAAGGGCAAAGGGCATGGATACAGAATGAGAAAGTGGGATGAATTTAAATGGAAGATTGTTCAGCTTTGGTGGCCTTCAAAGACTATACAAATAAAATTCTATTTAGCTATTCAGTTGAACATTTCAAAAGCAGTGTTTTTAAGCCATCTTAATTTGGGTTTGTGATTTATAGATTTTGTATTTTCTTAGGATGTTTTATTTCATTTCAGGGAGCCGGCTCTTCATTCCAAATCTAACTCTCTCAGTGAACAGCCTACTTTAAACACAGTAAGTATGATTCTGTACCCCTGAGCCCTGGAGTGCTTGGTTTTATGTGCCTAGTATGTGGTTTGAGAGCCACTGACTTAGGATAGAAATTAATTATTACAATATTCTTTTTATCCTACTTGGAAATCAGTCAGTAGAAATTAGCTTGTGCTTTTACATCAGTAGTTCTGAATTAAAGGTGTATGGCCCTGAGAAAATGATCTAACTTTTCAAATCCTCAGTTTCTTTATTGTTGCAGTGGAAATAATTTTCACAGCCCCCCTTTACAGTTCTTGTGAGGATTAAAGATGCTCTTACAGCCCTGAGTGCAGAGCCTCTGCAGAGCCGCTCTTAGTGAGGCTGTGGTGTGAGGTTGGGAGGGAACCCCACCAGTGAAGTGCACTTCCATCTTAAAGATGCCTTGTGTTCCCCCAGAAATGGATCAGAAGTTAATCCTTGGCTTTCTCTGTTGCTTATTCTGTGTGACCTTGAAGAACTCACTCTTTAAGCAGGTTTATTTCTTCGTATATAAACTGACATAAGGAAATGAACACTTGCTGAGTTTTCAGTATTATATGTGACATATTATAAGTGCTTAATAAGCATTGTTTATATTACAATTGATGCTAGTATAATTTTATGTTATATATACTTTATCTTGAACAAAAATTCTGTAACTGCCACTACCACCAAAGAAAGTGTATGTGTGTGTCTCTGTGTGTGTGTGTGTGTGTGTGTGTGTGTGAGAGAGAGAGAGAGAGAGAGAGAGAGAGACACACAGAGAGAGAGAGAGAGAGAGAGAGAGAGAGAGGAGGATTGGAGAGCAATCATTTACCTGAAAGAGTCGCTATCTTGTGATTTTATTCTTCCAGAGAAACTGAGGCTTCATCCATTGCTTGACTTTGAGCAGGTCACTGATTTTCTGTTTCTCTGATGGTCAGAGGAGAGGATCAATAGCTATTTCAGTAAAATTTGGATTTGAATGACTTTAGGAGGGATGAAAAGGTAGTTTCCTACTGCCCTGCTTGGTCCATGCAGCCTCTGAGTGTGCTGGAAGTGAACCAGATGATAGAAAAAGAACTTCAAGCAAGGCCTTCCCTTGCCCTGGGTACAGTAGGTGATGGGTGAAGCCAGGCCCTTCCTCCAGCCCTGTGGACCATTCAGCCACAGCAGGACACACTTCACAAGTAATTGGTCTAGTGGGGAAAAAACTTTCTGCACCCAGAAAGTTAAACCAAGTGTGTATTAGCACGCACATTTTACAGTGAGGACACTCGGTTTAAAGGAGATAAAAGCAGTATATAAAAGCAGTTTATTCTAGATCTATAGGCACTTAGTTTTACTGTTGTTATTATTAATTGTGTGCTTCTATGTATGACATCCTTAATTCTTACTTTTTTAGGGGACACTATAGGGATTGCATCTGAGCTGAATGTGCACAGACAGACATCTTTCTTGTCATTATTTCCTCAGTACTGTATTTACATAGCATTTGGATTGTATTTGGTATCATAAATAATTCTTGCTTTTTTAGAAGAAATGGTTTCAAAAAGGGAATAGTACTGTTAAAGGTTTTGACCCAAGGCAGAAGTAGACCTGTTTGAAAGCAACCTCAGTCTCAGTAATGTTTGTGCCTTCGTTTTAGAATCCTGATACAGTCAAGGCCAAGCTGATCTCTCGGATGGCTAAAATGGGCCAGCCCATGCTGCCCATCCTTCCACCACAGCTGGATTCCAATGACTCAGAAACGGAAGTATGTCCCCTTGACTGTATTAAAATGTATTGTACAGCTGCTCCATCTTCTCTTTCTTTGGTTGAAATAAGTTCCTTTCCTACTTCTAATTCAGAAGTAGGAAGTATGAGATCAGTATGGGTACATGTCTTTCTTCTGTAATTCGGCCTTCCCCAAATGGAGGTAAATCCTACACATCTGACTCAAGAACTGGACCGTTTAGAGAGGTTTGGTTAGTGTTCATGTACTAGGATCTGGAATCTGTATTGCTCATAATCTTTAGATGTCTGTCTGGAATAAATCTGCTTCATGTTGAGAAAAAAGGATCAATCTTCAGACAGGATTTACAACCCACAGCAGGCACTCTATTCTACTTTTTAAAAGTTTCTTTTACTCTTTAAATTTTTTTATCTTTATCTATCTATCTATCTATCTATCTATCTATCTATCTATCTATCTGTATATGTATTATGTATGTATGTATGTATATGAATGTTTTGCCTGCATGCATGTCTATATGTCTATCGGTGCTCAATTCTTCCTTTTCTTCCTTCAAGATTGAGTCTCACCATGTTGCCTACTCTGAACTTTGGGTTCAAGTGATTTCCTACCTCAGCCTCCCCAGTGTATAGCACTAAAGGCACATACCACTACTTCTGGCTTACATCCATGTTTGGATCAATCCAAGTCTTCTTGCCAATAATACCTGTTGTTTAAATACAAAACTGTTACATTTTATGGCTTTATATATAATGCTTTTTCTTGTGTTTTAAAAATGTTATTTAGCTAGGTGGTGGTGCCACACACCTTTAATCCCAGCATTTGGGAGGCACAGGCAGGCGGATTTCAGTGAGTTGGAGGCCAGCCTGGTCTACAAAGCGAGTTCTAGGACAGCTAGTGCTGTTACACAGAGAAACCCTATCTTGAAAACCAAAAACTAAAACCAAAACCAAACCAAACCAAGCCAAAATAAAACAAAAAAGGTGTTATTTAGAAGTTTAAGAATTTTGTTGATTATCTACCAATCCCCCTTGCTTTTTGCTCTTGACATTTTGCGTGAAAAGCATCTCCAGGCTAGGGAGATGTTCAGTTATGGGAAAGTACTTGCTGTAGCTCTCCTGCCCCACATAAAAGCCAGGTGATGGCACAGCCTGTGATCCAAGCTCTGAGGAGGCTCCGGCAGAGGGATCCCTAGGCTTTCGAGCCAGTCAGTCCAGTCAATCAGTGAGCTCTAGGTTTGGTGGGAGACTCTGACTCAAAATTGAGGTGGAAAGTGATCATGCAAAACACCCAATGTTGATCTCTGACCTCCATATGCACAAAAGTGCACACATGTGCACATGCCCTCCTGTATACACACATGAACACATATAAACCCACACATACAAAAGAAAACACTCCCATTTTTAGATTTTAGAAATATGGCATACTTTTAGAAATATGTTTATTTTGCATTTATTTAAATCTACATATGTAACCCGCAAGAATATAAAATAACTTAAAGCCGTTTTTCATTGGTTAGCTTTTTACTGATCAGACAGTTCTTTTTCAAATGAACTAATATATATGATAGATTTATTTTTGAGAATTTTTTCATTTGATATAAAATGAAAAGATAAGCTGGGTGGTGCTGGTGCACGCCTTTAATCCCAGCACTCAGGAGGCAGAGGCAGGCAGATCTCTTAAGTTTGAGGCCGACCTGGTCTAAAAGAGCTACTTCTAGGACATGCTCCAAAGCAACACAGAGAAACCCTGTCTTGAAAAAACAAAAATAAATAAATAAAATTAAAAAATAAAATGAAAAGATAAAATGTGCTCTGAAATAGGCTTTTTAAATAGTATTGTTTTATTTGTTTCCTGGAATATTCTAACATTTTAAATGGAGCTTACTATTTTGTTATTATTTTCCTGGTTTCTATAAATAAAATTTGGATAATATAATTAATTAAAAATTGCTTTTTTTTTGTTTTTCAAGACAGGGTTTCTCTGTAGCTTTAGAGTCTGTCCTGGAACTCCCTCAGTAGACTAGGCTGGCCTCGAATTCACAGAGATCTGCTTGCCTCTGACTCCCGAGTGCTGGGATTAAAGGTGTGCACCACCACCTCCTGTCTAAAAATTACTTTTTAAATATATAATTAATTAAAATTTAAATATAAGTAACTAAAACTAAATTACTTTATTATATAATAATTAAAAAGTATAAAGAAAGGGCTGGAGAGATGGCTCAGAGGTTAAGAGCATTGCCTGCTCTTCCAAAGGTTCTGAGTTCAATTCCCAACAACCATGTGGTGGCTCACAACCATCTGTAATGGGGTCTGGTGCCCTCTTCTGGCCTGAAGGCATATACACACAGACAGAATATTGTATACATAATAAAAAAAAGTATAAAGAAAATTTGTTTAATAAAGGGTAATTTTCTTCATATATAGCTTTATTAACTTTTAAACTTAATGTTATATCATAAATGCCTTTGTTAATATCAGTAATACACATAAAGTCTATAGCTTTAAAGGCAATTCAGTGACCTTCTATTTATCATAATTCCTTTTACTCGCCTGGCAGACATTTGAGTTGATTTAGAAATTGCTAAAAATCTAACAGTCGGCCAGTTTTCCCAGAAGAGAATATTAGGGACTGGAGGAGCTTTAAAGTATAAGAATGACCAAGGAAGGGGGCTGGAGAGATGGCTCAGCGGTTAAGAGCATTGCCTGCTCTTCCAAAGGTCCCGAGTTCAATTCCCAGCAACCACAAGGTGGCTCACAACCATCTGTAATGAGGCCTGGTGCCCTTTTCTGGACTGAAGAAAGAATACTGTATACATAATAAACAAATAAATAAATATTTAAAAAAAAAAAAGAATGACCAAGGAGGGACGGTCTTGAGCCACAGCACAACAGATTATCTGTGTCAGGACTGTCTGTCCTTGCATGAAGCAAGAAGATGGAGCAGCTTTGCTTAGAGTTAAAGCTTTGGTTTTATGATTTTTTAAAAAAATATTTTAAGACTGAGAGCAAACAGCTGGGTGTGGTTGACGCACACCTTTAATCTCAACACTTAGGAGGCAGAGCAGGAGGCCAATCTGGTCCATTTAGCAAGTTTTAGGACAGCCACAGCTGCATAGAAAGTCTCAAACTTCTCAAAAACAAAAACAAAGCAACAATAAAAGAATTTGGGCAACAGTCTAGACTGCCAGCATCAAAGCCAGCATGGTAATGAGGAGCAGTGAGTCCCACTCTGTCTACTTTCCTTGACTGCTCTGTGAAGTGTTTTGGCAGAAGAGGTGAAGCTTCATTATTGTTGGCTTTCCTTGTAGGAGGCCCTTATTGTGGGAACAGGTTAGATCAGTCAGGTGTGTTCTGTAGATGGTATGTTCTGTAGATATGTCGGTTAAGGTGCTTGAAATGATGAAATGACAGTTTAGAATATCTGCAGAAATGAATTGTATTCATTTGATATGACTTATAGGAAGAAGGGCTCTTACTCTCTTGTATAATTGAATGCTTGCTTCATACAACTCATGTCCTTGACTGTTGGCTTTCTTGCCTGTATTGCAAGCAGAATTAAAGACGGGTAGCCTCAGTCTTCAGCTAAAGGCCTAGACATAGAGACCAACCCTTGTGCCTCTTTCAGGATGCGACTGTTTTACGAGGAGCTGGGCAGTCCCTGGTGACACCATCTGTCCAGCCTTCTCTTCAGCCAGCCCATCCAGTGTTACCACAGATGACCTCACAGGGTAAGAAAGGAACCTCAAAGGCTTTCCCCTTGAATTGGATCCAAGTTTTTGTCAGTGTTCCTTACATTATTAGCATGCATTGTCAGTGCTGGGGCCTGGGTTAGGGACTTGTCAGTTTGTCCTGGTAGCCTGTTCGTGTGACTTTTGCTGTGTTACATTGTCCCCTTTGGAAGTCTGTGCTCAGCTGTTCAGACAGCTCCATCTGTTATTTTGCACTTGTGTCAGCAGATGGGATCTGAGTTAGATGCACAAGGGACATTGTTTTCATCAGTTGTTGGCATTGCCCATGAAGCTGCTTTGGGAGACTCAGTGTGGAAAGTGGTCTGGTTTAAAGCACGGGAATGTCAAGAGCTAGCCCAAACCTAGGAGTGTGAAGGAAAGTTCCTGGAAACTGGCACTGGACCTTCTACAAAGCTGACTTATGAGAGGGCAGTGGCTGTGGAAAGGGGGTTTCCAGCAGGTCCAGAGACCAGTTGTAACTTATCTTGGGCTATCTTTAGCACCCTTAATAACCATTTTTTAAAGAAAATTATTTATTTATTCTCTATGTCTTTTGCATCATGTATCTTAACCCCATTCATTTCCCCATCCTTTCACATCTGCCATCATGAACCTACAGTGTGACACCGCGAGTCACACTGTGAACCTCTTTGTCCATGTGTCTTTTCTTGCAAGTGTTCATTGCAAAGAGTCATTGGTCTGGTTTGAGGTCTTTGGTTCTACTACTTTGTTGTTGCTGGGTGCTCACTTGGGCTCCTCCTGAATATCCTGATGTTGCCCTTTGTTGTGGAGATCCTGCTGCTTTGGGTGTGCAGGTCTGGCCCTTCACATGCTCCAGGAGATCATAGATGGAGTGGATGATGGGGCCGGCCGTATCATATCCTTGGGTCTGGGCCTGGGTAGCTGCAGGGCTGGTCCACCTGAAATAGGGACAACTCTCCCATGCTACCCCTAGCATGTGCTTAATAGCTATTTATTGTCCTTCTTTGTGTCACTATTAGGTAAATCCTTTGGAATATACAGAGTACTAGCCTCTAGACTCCATCAACCAAAAAGCTGGCCTGAAAATGAGATCTCTTCCCTTTGTGGAACATACCTACCTGATGTTTCCACCACCGTATTTTAAAATTGTCTAGATTTGTGAAAATTTCATAAAACTGTTGACTGCATAGGAACATGGAATTTGAATTTCCCAAATCGATGTTCCCGGGTCATGACCATACATATTTGGCTCAAAATAAATTATGTCTTATCCCCTTTGAGGTAAAGTTGTGTTTTTGCATTAACACAAGAAGCAAGGATGGATAACAGTAAAAATATCTTGATTTATCCTAGCACCTCAACCATCTGTTTCTGGGTTCCAAACACCCTCTGCTGCCTTGATGCAAGTTACACCCCTTGATTCCCACTCAGCTGTAGCTGGAAATGCTCAGAACTTCCAGGTAACTATTTTTTTAATTAATAAATTTCTTTATTATTTTGAAACAGGGTCTCATATAGTCTTGGTTGACCTTGAACTCTCAGAGATCTGCTTGCTTCCTGCCTCCTGAGAACTTAAATTTTGTCCACATCCAGCCCTCGGGTAACGACTTTAGTCATGAGATTAATTTCTGTTGGTCTTCTTCTGTGAACATAGAAGATTCCTTCTTTCATTTTTACCAGGCAGCAGTTTTCCAAGTCAGTGTTTGTAATTAAAGCATGAGACTGTCAAGCGCTAGTCCAGACTTAAGAGTGTGAAGTGTTTGTAATTTCCCTTTCCCTAAATTACTACTTTCTTATCCCTAAAACCACATAATGTTTTCTGTTTATAAGTTTCAGTGAAAGATTAAGCACAATAGTATGCAAAGTACCTATTAGAGCCTGGCCTGGCACACAGTAAAGATACATATAGCAATAGCTATAGCTCTTTGCCCAGCCCCCACCCTCCATGGTGATTCTGAACGGAGGATCAAAGATGGAAAAAAAGTCTCCCACAAAAATCCTTCTGTCCATAGACTGAGAATTTTTGTTTTAATTAAACAATGTTTGGGTTGTTATATTGTCTTTAGAAATAAGCTAGTTTCCTATGGGGGAAAGAATGACTTTTCTTAGAATAATAGCGAATGTTTATTGAGCTTTTACCTTTTGCTAGGCACTTAATTTGCAGTTGTTATGGGTTTGCCTGTATCACCTCATTTAGTCCATGCAGAAATCCCCATAAAACAGTAACATCTTCCTTTCCAGTTCAGAAAATGAGAGCCCCTGGTCACCCAGATAAGCATCAGGATCTAGCAAGAGTGTTGGATGTGGTAGCAAATGTCTGCAGTCCCAGCACTAAGGAACTGAAAGCAGGAACATCAAGAACACAAGGGTGTCCTTAGCTATGTAGTGATTTTGAGGCTAGTCTGACCTACATGAAACCTTATCTGAAAACACACAGAAAACAGAGTCTAAGGGTTGGGCAATGATGGCTCAACTGTTAAGAACCCACCATATTGGGTGGGTTAGAAGCCCCCACACATCTGTGCATAGACACACATGCATACAATGATTTTAAAAAGCCTTTAAAATAAAAAAAAATTACTCTATCAGGGGAGAGGCATCCTGAGGCTTCCAGGAAACTGTCTGGCTTAGTTTTGAATCTTGAAGAATAACTTTTTTTTTCTTCAAAAGAAACCAAACAGGGTTTGCTTAGTTTCAAGTTTTCCTTAAAAATAGGCCTGATAGTAGGGAATAAAATCCTGTGTCATTAAATCACATTGCTGGAGGACTGGGTAGTGATCCAAGATTCCTGTTCCACAGGTTCTGGGTAGGACTGGAGTGACCAGGTACCATCAAGTCCCATAGACAACTGACTCACCCTGGTCTTATCAACCTCCTCTCTGTTTATTTGTTTTGTTCTGTCATAGGAAAGTAAACAAATAACTGGTTATTTTCTCAGCCCTGTGCAGGTGTGCAGGCCTACACATATCCCCAGGCATGCTCAGTTACCTCACAGCTGCAGCCTGTTCAGCCCTCGTACCCAGTGCCACTGTCCCAGGCTTCCCACTTTCAAGGTAGGGACTACCTTCGTCCTCCCAGTCTCTTCTCTCTCCCATTATGTTTCTACTTTTCCCCAAGAGCGCTCTACCCTTTCTTTCTTTTCATTGTTTTAACAGCTTGATTGGGTTGTAATTTATGTACCATAATTCATTTAAATATATAGTATATATAGTGTATGCTGTGTATGTGTATATGTGTGCAAGCATATGAGTGTGCAGGTATGCACACCTGTGTACATGTATGTGGAGACCAGAGGAGGACATTTAATGTCTTCCTCTATTGGTCTGCAGCTCATTATTTTGAACTAGGCCTGTTAGTGAACTGGAAATCTGCCATAGAAATCTGGGTAGACTTTGGGAACTTTTAGGATCTACCTGTGTCCACCCCCTAGTGCTGGGGGTTACAGGTATATACAACCATGCTCAACTTTTTTGTTACTATTTTTGGTGGGTGCTGGGGATTCAAACTCAGTTCCTTGAGCTTGTGGAACAAACATCTTTATTTATTTATTTATTTGGAAAAGTTCAGAGTTGTGCGTCTATCACAATCCAAGTTTTAGTATGTTTGTAACTTCCCCCAAACACCCTTGGTCCACACTTTTTGGGTCTTCTTCCCGCAGTGCTCTCCTACCAGCCCTTTGTCCTCTGTCAGGGTGACTAGAGTGTGTAGCAGAGAGTGAAATACTGGAGAGGATTGAGAGGAAGCATGAGCACTGCTGTGGGTGTTGAATGCCCCAGATTAAAATTATTTGGTTAAAAACTCTAAATTATGATAGCAATTCACTTTAATAAAAAGTCAAGCAATACAAAATGGGATAAAGTAAAGGTAACTGTCCTCTCTGTCACAGAAGAACATCGTGTGCAATTTTGTGTGTATTTTATGCACTTGTGCAAGCATAGGCGTGTTTTGTAAACAAAGTCCATCCAACAGACTGACTTACAGTGGGGAGGGCTTCCTAATGCAGCTTTCACTGGAGCTGTCGACAGAGGCTTCTGTCCCGCCTGATCCTGCAGTTGTTAAGTCCCAAAGAATCACACAGAGGTCTACAGTAATTATAACCTGCTTGGCCTATTAGCACAGACTTCTTATTAACTCTTGTAACTTATATTAGCCCATAATTATTAGCCATGTGGCTTGGTACCTTTTTCTGCGAGGCAGTCACATCTTGCTTCCTCTGTGGCTGGGTCACAACTGCAGACTGAAACTTCTCTCTTCCCATAATTCTCGTTGCCATGCCTCTACTTCCTGTCTGGCTACTGGCCAATCAGCATTTTATTAAATATTAAAAATAATACAAGTGACAGGATAAAAGACCATTGTCCCACTGCACTCCACCCCTGCTTTTTTTAAGCGAGAACTCTGAATCTAATCTTCTTTGTTTAGCTTTTCTCCTGACCATTATCCATAACAACTTGTAACCAACACTCTAAACAAAGGAAAATATTCATAGTTCATTTGTTGGGAATGTGGGCATAGTTTTTCAGGCCTCTTCCTGATGATTGGGGGTGCTGATAATCTTATGGGGACCTAAAGAAAATTTAAAATTATTATCAAGTCCTGACTGGAGTATCCTGTGAGGCTTGATCATCTCAGGCAGGAGTCTTGAATCTGTTCTGGATGTAGAACTTAGACATCTGGGTCGTCTGCTCCTATCAGAGATTTCTCAGATGATCTTCCTTGATCAAACCTGATTTTTCTTAACTCAGAATGAATCCACAGCTTCTCATTTCCTGTGGAAACAAAACCTCTTCTCCAAAGTAACATACCTTTTGACTTCAATTTTGAAGTCAAGGTATTTTCAAAATACCTATCTTGGATTAATTCAGCAGCATTTATAAACAAATATCTTTTAGCAACTGTTCCTTCTTCCTAAGCATTCAAACAATTCAGAGAGAACATAACAACATACAGTATCCAGAGTCTCTGTGTATTTACATCTTTACGTGGCTTTATTTTAAACTCTGTTTTATTTTTATTTTTAATTTTTGGCTTTTTTGAGACAGGGTTTCTCTGTGTATCTTTGTCCTGGAACTCACTCTGTAGACCAGGCTGTCCTTGAACTCACAGAGATCTGCCTGCCTCTGCCTCCCAAGTGCTGGGATTAAAGGTATGAGCCACAACACCCAACTAGTCTCTATTTTTTCTTTTTTCTTTTAAGGACTTTATTCTTTTTTTTCCTCCCAAGCCTACATATATTTTTAAACATAAGGTAAACCATTCAAACGTTTTCTTCATCTTTGGATCTATCTTTACTGTATCTCTCTCTTTTTCTGACCACATGAGTTTTTAATTTTTAAGCAATATGGCTAGGAATAAAGCTGTGGCTTTGATAGCTGGATCCAGTCTATTCCTTAGCTTTTTTTTCTGAGAGTCCAGCCTCATGGCGGAGGTACTGGCTGGAGCCATGTTTATTGCCACAACTCTATGGCGTTTCAAGGTTCTGCCACCACCAAAAAGTATGCAGTCAGCTAAAGCTGAGTCAGGAAGCCTCTCTTAAATGAGAGCGCTTGCCTCTAGCAAGCAGAGCCCACCCAAGAAAGTTCTGCTATCAAAAAGCCATGCTTAACTCTATTCTTTTCTTTCTAGAATAACTTCCCAAATTCTCTCAGGCTTTTAAGTGGATTTGGTCAGCCCCACGTTGGCATGCCATGGAGCCCTGTTCTTTCTCCATCTTTGAAACACTTTTCCATCTCTCCAACCTGGCATTTCCTCTGGCTCACCATTTCTCCTTCCCCTGCTCTTACAGACACAACTGCATATGAATGTCACCAAAAGATTACTGTTTTTAAGGTGCTACTTTTGTACTTTATACATGGCCTATCTTTTGCACTTGAAGTCACCCTCTTAAAAAAATTGTTTTTGAGATAGTATTTCATGAAGCCCAGGCTGATCTTGAACTCCAAATCTTCCATGTGCTGTATGTTAATCATGTGCTACTATGCCCATTTTGCATTTAACATACTCTGTTGTAATGATTTGTTTATATGTTAGTTTCCCAGTTGAAGCCCACTAAGATCTGAAACCATGTTTTTTTTCATGACTGTATTCCTGATGCCTATGCAATGCCTGGTATGCAGTTTGGTGAAAGGGGTGCCAGGATTGTAGTAGTCCACATTCTAGCCCTTGGTATGTTTTGCAGAACTATAACCTAGCTATTATTAGCTTGTGAGTCCTTTCTCTATTCCCTCTTCTGTGTTTTATCCTGACGGTGTGAAATCACTTACTCTATGTCCTAGTACATGGAAGGGGTCCTTTCTTTCCTCTGCTAAAACTGCCCTTAACTTTCCCACATGTAGTTTCTTCTTTCCAGGTTTGTAAGTTCTTTTTGATGTCTGTTTAGGATCAGGTGACATGATGTCCTTTCTCATGACTGAAGCTCGGCAACACAACACTGAAATTCGACTGGCAGTCAGCAAAGTGGCTGATAAAATGGATCATCTCATGACTAAGGTGACTAAGTCAGAACTGTGTGGCATGAGGGCCTGCTTGTGGGGGTTTCTGTACTGCCCAGTTCCCACAACTGGCAAATCCCATAGAAAATCACACACAGTTATAAACTGATTGGCCCATTAGGTCAGGCTTCATATTAGCTCTTATGACTTATATTAACCCATTATTCTTATCTATGTTAGCCACATGGCTCGATACCTTTTTCAGTGGGGCAGGTCACATCCTGCTTATTCCGTGATCTGGGCAGGACTGCCAAGGGAGCTTCCTGCTTCCCAGAATACTCCTGTTCTCATTGGCCCACCTCTACTTCCTGTCTGGTTTTCCTGCCTATACTTCCTGCCTGGCTACCAGCCAATCAGCGTTTATTTAAAACATAATTGACAGAATATAGAATTGTCCCACACCAGAACTGGGGCTTTGAAAATGGAGCAGTTGGGCTAGAGATGGCTCAGCAGGTAAAAGCACTTGCTGAACACATTCAGCAATCTGAGTTTTATTCCTGAAACTCATCATGGAAAGGGAGAACTGACTCCTGCAAATTATACTCTGACTTGGGACATGTGCTGTGACACAGGTATGCATGTCCACACTCTCACATATCGCGTGTACACATTGTAATACACAAATTATACTCTGACTTGGGACATGTGCTGTGACACAGGTATGCATGTCCACACTCTCACATATCGCGTGTACACATTGTAATACACAAATTATACTCTGACTTGGGACATGTGCTGTGACACAGGTATGCATGTCCACACTCTCACATATCGCGTGTACACATTGTAATACACAAATTATACTCTGACTTGGGACATGTGCTGTGACACAGGTATGCATGTCCACACTCTTCACATATCGCGTGTACACATTGTAATACACAAATTATACTCTGACTTGGGATATGTGCTGTGACACAGGTATGCATGTCCACACTCTCACATATTGCGTGTACACATTGTAATACACAAATTATACTCTGACTTGGGACATGTACTGTGACACAGGTATGCATGTCCACACGCTCACATATTGTGTGTACACATAGTAATGCATAGGGTATTTCCAATAAATAAATACTAATTTTAATAAAGGGGAGTAAGTATAATATTCATTGTTTATAAGTATGAAATTATAATAAAGAAATAATAAATAGAGGGCTGGAGATACATTTCAGTGTTTAAGAGTACTTTTGCAGAGGACCAAAGTTCAGTTCCCAGTACCCATAGTTCCAGGAGATCTGATGTTCTCTTCTCTGATGCACCAGGCACATACATGTTGCACATACTTCCTTGTAGACAAAACACTCAAGACACATAAGATAAATAAATCTAAATATATATTTTTTAATTAAAAAAAAGACAACAAAAATGTAAAAAAAAAGGATGTGTATGTGTGTAACAAGAATTAGACAATAAGTAGGATGTAACTAGAAGAAGCCACAGCTGTAAGAAAATTCTTCTCTGGTTTCCCGTATTCACACCTGTAGTCCTTTGCCTAGAAGAGGGCTCATCTTCACTTGGGATCAAGTTAGCAGAAAAGGAGACTTACATTTAGATATTGTCTCAGACATTTTTAACTCTCTCGAAAAAGTGCTTGGTCTGGGTGAATTGTATCTGCAGTCCCACATGCTCGCAGGGTCTTTCTGGCTTCCGTCTTGCAGGTTGAAGAGCTACAGAGACGCAGCTCTAGCAATCCTGTGCTTCTTCCTAACATGTCGGCCACAGTGGAAACAAGCATGATTATGAGCAACATCCAGCGGATCATTCAGGTAAGGGTGGTGGAGCACAGCACAGCCTGGAGAACTTGTCCGTGTTCCCTCCGCAGATGTGCTACCCTTTAAAAATCTGTCCCTTGCCCCCAGACTACTACAGTTAGACAAGCCATTATGGCTTAATTTGGTCCTATGACTTGTACTATCGTATTAGTTAATTTTCTTATTGCTATGACTGAATACTTGACAAGAAACAGCTTAAGGAAGCAGGGTTTATTTTGCCTCCTAGTTTGAGAGCATACAGCCTATCATGGCAGATAGGAGTGGTAGAGACAACTGGTCCTATTGAGCCGAGAGCCAACAAGAAGTGGGACCTCACTAGGAACCCTTAAGTTCTATCCTCAGTGACCCACTTCATTTAGCTGAACCCTATGTCCAGTCCACCCAGAGCTGGAGATCAGATACCCAAACATGTGAGCATGTGAGTGACATTTCATATTCGGACCACAACCACCTATATTATACTGTATATTACACTCTATTATACTAAGCTATGTTAGAGTATACTCTGTGTTGCAGCTGGGCAGTGATAACGCACGCCTTTAATCCAAGCACTTGGGAGGCAGAGGCAGGTGGATCTCTGAATTTGAGGTCAGCCTGGTCTACAAGAGCTAGTTCCTGGCTTCAAAGCTGCACAGAGAAACCCTGTCTCAAAAAACCAAAAGAGAGAGAGAGAGAGAGAGAGAGAGAGAGAGAGAGAGAGAGAGAGAGAGAGAATGAAAGAAACATTGCTTTTTGTCCCAATTATAAACTCTCACTTCATTTTCTGACCATTTCAGTCCTCAACCTATCTAGCCTAGTAACTAGAATCCATCCGGTATAATTCAGTTTGTTACTTTAACAGTTAAATTTGAGGAAATAAGTTTTAGTGTTTGTTTCAAAATGTGTTCACAAAGCTACCCATAGGTTGAAGTTATTCTGCCTTATGGTCTGGAGATAGTTTGTCATGCAGGGGAGGCATGGCAGCAGAACACGAGGTCGCTGTCACACTGCACTGCGGCCAGGAAGCAGAGAGTGGGGAGGAAGTGGCACTCTCAGGACACTTACTTGCTTATTGTGTATTTGAGTTCAGGAAAATGAGAGACTGAAGCAGGAGCTCCTGGAGAAAAGCAGTCGGATAGAAGAGCAGAACGACAAGATTAGTGAACTCATTGAGCGGAATCAGAGGTACCCACAAGGCCAGGCTTTCGTGCCATTTGTCCAGTGGAATGCATGTTTGTTGAGAACACTATAGTAATCACGATTCTCTATATTTGTTTTGTTTGGGTTTTGAACCCAAGAACCTTGAACATACTAGGTACACAATACCTTTGAGCTTCAGCCTGTTCACCTGCCCATGTCTTCAGCCATTTCTGTTTCTGCCCATTGTGTGAATTGCCTCTTTACTACTTCAGTATAGAAAACACTGAGGTGGGTGTGGTTGGTATAAGACCCACCTGTGTGCTCCACCCTTCATTTATTGTGTGGCTTTGGGTATTTTGTTTGTCTGCAAGCCTAGCTTCCTCATTTCTGAAAATGGTGTTACGTAGAAAAGCATGTCCACTCTTCTCTTCTGTGTGGGCTATTTTATCAATCAGAACTCAACCAGAGCCTCACTGATTTCATAAAGCACAACCTCTCTGTGTTTTTAGTGGATCCTTCTCAGCTCTGTGAGGGGAAAAGGTAAACAAAACCAGTCTCAATGCATCATTCCACTTGAAAAACTCATTTATTCCCTGTATTTCTTATCTAGTGTTTTTTGTCTCTCACACAGAGGGTTGGAAGAAGGCTTACAATCAGTCTTCTTATTCCTTTTCCTTTCCTTCCCATCTCCCATTAGTACACACCCTGTTACTGGCTCCCTTCATTATGCAGAGTGTTCATCTGTGGCCCAGGTTACCACTTCCTTGGTTACTGCAGATAGCTTGGTTAATTCCTGCAGGTCTCAGAAAAGCAAACTGCTTTCACATTATTTTTTTTAAAGATTAAAAAAAATATGCATATAGATGTTTTGCTTGCATATCTGTTCCTCTCTCTCTCTCTCTCTCTCTCTCTCTCTCTCTCTCTCTCTGTGTGTGTGTGTGTGTGTGTAGTGCTTGCATATCTGTGCATTGTTTATTTGCAATGCCTTGGGAGAGAAGATAGAGTTGGATCCCTTGGAACTGGAGTTACAGATTGTTGTAAGCCACCATGTGGATGCTGGGAACTGAACCCAGGACCTCTGCAAGAACACCAAAGGATCCTTGTAAGCAGAGACTCTGCTTTCATTTCCTGGTCATCCAGACCCGAATAATCACACAGAAACTATATTAATTAGAACACTGTTTGGCCAATGGCTCAGGCATATTTCTAGCTAGCTCTTACATCTTAAATTAACCCATTTCTATTAGTCATTTTCTGCATGCCTTGTTTTTTCGGTGTCTGGCTAGCATCTGACCTGACTTTACCTCCTTTTTTTCTGTATCTCTGCTTGGATTTCCTACCTGGCTTTACTCTGCTACTTCATTGGCCGAAACAGCATTATTCATTAGCTAATAAAAGCAACACATATACAGAAGAACATTCCACATCAACTCCTAACTTATGAGCCATCTCTTTGACTTCCTTCAGATTGTTTCTGATGAAGGTGTTGAACAATATTATGAGAACTGAGTACCTTTATGAAAACTTGTACCTTTCAAACATTTGGTGCTTGATAAATATTTTCTTTGTCTTTATTTCTGTCTCAGGTATGTTGAACAGAGTAACCTGATGATGGAGAAGAGGAACAACTCACTTCAAACAGCCACAGAAAACACACAGGCAAGAGTATTGCATGCCGAACAAGAGAAGGTAAAATAGTCAGGTCAGGATATGTTGAGCTGAAGAACTTTCAAGTTTCTATTCAGGATATTTGCCATCTTTGGGAGAGATGTAGAAATCCTCCAACAGATTTTTATGTATTAATCACCTCTAGATATGTTTTACTAAATGTTCTGCAGTATGTTGACTCAAAAACAATGATTGAACTAGGGGTGATTTATGCCTGTAATCCCAACTTCTGATAGGCAAAGGCAGGAGAATCTGCAGTTCAGTGTCAACCTGAGCTACATAGTGAGATCCTCTCTCAAAAAAGAAAGAAGAAAAATTCAGTCACTTGTTTGTTTGTTATATTTTGATAATGGTGAGAAAATTATAGTTTATAAGAAGCTAAATTTATTCTTCTGATAGAATCAAAAGAAAATTTCTATTATGTCATGTAATAAATTTATATGTTGTTCTTAGTGGAATTTAGGAATATATAATTTGATCTTTTATCTGTGTTTAGTTGATTATTCATTTGAGTCTGACAAAATCATTTTAAAGTGCTACTTTAGAGTCAGACAGGTGGCCTATGCGTGGAATCCCATGGCTTGGGAGGCCAAGACAAAAGGATTACTGTAAGTGCAAGTCTGCCCTGAGATACATTGCAAGTACCAGGCTATATAGTGAGACCTTGCCATTAAGAATAAAATTCCAGATGAGATAACACACACCTTTTAATCCTGTTAATTGGGAGGTGGGGACAAACTTAAACCACTGTGAGTTTGAGGCCAGCCTGGTCTACCTAGCAGTCTGGAGTTCAGGGTCATTCTCTGCTAGGCAGAAAGTTTGAAGCCAAAGTTTGAGCTACATGAGACTCTGCCACAGCAAATAAATGAATGAATAGATAAATAAATAGAATAAGGAAAGAGGGAGGGGGGCATGAATTCTGTGACTTAAGTCCTTCAGATGTAGGAATTTTGATCTGCTCTGAATAGAAGTGAGAAAGATGCTAGTGAGTCTTGTTGGGGTTACCTAATTCTGGAGCCTAGTTTTCCTTTTATCTAGTGGACACTATCCAGAACAGATTTCTTCTTATTGGGTCATCACTCTTTAGCTGGGAATCTTTGCTCTTGATCTTGTATTTTTTTTTCATGAAATTCTAAGCAGTTCATATTTTATAATTGACTTTCTTGGAAACATACAAAATTGAACAACATGAACTTTATAATTTATAATTTTTACTTGATTTCTTGTACTCTGATAATAAGGGTTCCTTATTTATGTTTCAAGCTAACTTTTGTGTTTGCTTAGCCATACTATCCAGGAAGTAATGTTTTTGGCCAGTGTGGTGATTTGAATGGCCCCTATAGAGTCATATATTTGAATGTTCGTTTCCCAGTTGGTGGACTAAAGTTTAGGAAGGGCTGGGGTGTGGCCTTGTTGGAGGAGTTGTGTGACTGGGGGTAGGCTTAAAGCCCACAGCAGGCCCAGTCTTGCTCTCTGTGCCTGAAACTTGTGCATCAGATGTGAGCTCCGAACCACTACTCCAGTACATGCCTGCTTTCATGCTCCCTACCGTGATGATCATAGATCAACCATCTAAACTATAGATCAACTTTCTAAACTATAAGCAATTGTAACATAAAGGGGCCGGCTTGTTGGGGTATCTGTCCCGCCCAGTACCCCACAGGCGGCAAGTCCCAGAGAAAATCAATCACACAGAGATCTCTTTAAGTTATAAAACTGATTGGCCCATTAGGTCAGGCTACTTATTAGTTCTTATGACTTATCTTAACCCATTATTCTGATCTATGTTAGCCATATGGCTTGGTAGCTTTTTCAGCTGGGCAGGTTACATGTTGCTTCTCTGGTGGTCTGCGCAGGAGTGGGGAGGGAGCTTCCTGCTTGCCAGAATACTCCCAGTCTCTTTGCTCCACTTCTACTTCCTGTCTGGCTTTCCCGCCTATACTGCCTGCCTGGCCAATCAGCATTTTATTAAAATATGATTGACAGAATACAGACAATTCTCCCGCATCAAGCAATCCCTCAATTAAATACTTTTTTCTCTAAGTTGCTTTGGTCATAGTATCTTAGCAGTAGAACAGTAACTAAGATAGCCATTTAACCACCAATGAGCTGTGCCTTACCCTGCACAGTCCTGTCCTGTTCCAACACTGTGTCTTTCCCATTGCTACTTCATTCCTTGCCTGTTGTGGCTGTCTGTTAATGTCTATTAAAAGAGCAGCAGCCTAGAACTTCATTGCTCTCCACAAATGTGCCTTACTATGTCTCCTTTCTCTGATTTTATTTTCCCTCTCCATTTTCTTTATCTCTCTAACCCAAGGCCTACTGAGGCACCCAAATCTACTGTTTATCCTCACTCTTACTATTCAGGGGTAAATAATGACTATGACTTATTCTGTAGACCAGTGATGCCCAGACAGTGGCCTAACTACCTCAGATTGCTTGGGAAACTTGATCAGAATTACATATTTTGAAGCCTCTCCTCTGGGTTTCTAATTTAATATATGTAGCCAATATAAAACTTTCCCAAAGATTTTCTTTCCCATTTCTTTTGTCAAGTCTCTGGATGTGACATCTGGATACTTTTGCTTTTTATTTAGGTTCAACATGTAACTTTCATATCCAATGTTACTGTTGTATGTGCATGTATTCACAAGTATATTCTAATGAAACTTTATTCCCTAAAACAAGCAGTTGTCCAATTTGTCCCATGAATCAGTTGTAGTTTGTCAAACTCTTACTTAGCTTGCTAGTCCATTTGTGTTTTTCATTTTAAAACTCCCCGAGTGCCTGGCACTGAGCCTAGCAGGTGTCCTGTGTGTAATAGACAGATGCAGGAGTAGAGCAACAGCAGCCTCCCATGGATTCTACCAACCCCATCATTTCAGTGAGACATTTTAAGTTTTAACTGTCCCCGGGTGGTTGTTTTTTCTTCTTTGTTTGTTCATTGTTGGGATCCAGGGCCAGCTCAAACCATAAATTATTTCTCAGACCAGAGGGGAGGCGTGGGAATAAAGACACAACTCACATGACTTTATTGGGAGGGAGTCTTAGGGATCCCTCATGAAATCCTGAGTTCACATCCTGAAAATTCACCCGCATTTATTCTCCAAACAGCTTTTACACCAAAATGTAAACTGAGGGGGAAATTCATTGGCATTCTGCTTCCTAGGTAGCCAGGAGAATGACTGTGGTCAGGTCCACACCTTTCTATACCCATTTTGTCACATCTTCCTGTCAATCTTCCTGCTCTGTATGCCTGCTCTGTCATGTAGACTGAATTAACCTCCTTCCCAGGCGACCTCCCAAAGTTACAAAGAAGGAGCAGAGCGACATTAGCATATCCTGACCCTTTGTTTAGTACGGCCAGGTGACCACCTTCTGTCTGGCAGGTGCAAACTGTGGCCTGAAAGTCTGGCCACCATACAGTGTAAAAACATGGGCCTATATAATATGGCCCTACGGTTCATGTAATTTCTCGCTATGTAGCCTGGGTTTACTCAGACAGGGTTTTGCATACATAGCTGCTGCAGACTCTTAGCTTCCTGCTCAGCCTTCCAGGTGTTGGAATTACAGATGTGTGCCACTGTCCCTGGATGAGCTACTTCTTTTTTTTAAAGTTGCTATTTGAGACACGGTGTCACTATGTAGTACTGGCTGGGCTGAAGCTAGATATGTAGAACTTTGAACTCACAGAGATGGGCCTGCCGCTGAGTGCTGGGATTTAAGGTGTACACCAGCCTTCATCTACTTAGCAGTCTCCCTGTGATCTCCTGTAAAGGGAGACCAGCAGTTCCTTCAGGAGGCAGATTTCTGTCTCCAAGCACTTCTCAGAAAAAGTATGGTTAAGTGTTCATTGACTATTCAGTAAGTGAAACTTTTTCTCTGTGACAGAATGGGTCCATGAGAAGCTGTTGTCTTATGAAGTGATGATTCACAGTGGAGGAGCTGCTAGAGGATTGAGTTCAGTGGACTTATCTTTTTTTTTTTAAATATTTATTTATTATGTATACAATATTCTGTCTGCGTGTATGCCTGCAGGCCAGAAGAGGGCACCAGACCTCATTACAGATGGTTGTGAGCCACCATGTGGTTGCTGGGAATTGAACTCAGGACCTTTGGAAGAGCAGGCAATGCTCTTAACCTCTGAGCCATCTCTCCAGCCCTGGACTTATCTTTAAAAGAACAAGTCAGGGCCCAGGAGGTGGATAGGACTTGCTCAGGGGCACATCTCCAGCAGTGTCCTCTCGTACTGGAGTCCTGCTTCTCCTGAGCTGCTTTTCTGCTTCTACTGTCAGTGCTTCCTTCTTTTTCCAGCTCTCTACCTCAACAGTGGACATTTTCAAGGCTTGATTTTAGCCCAGCACAGGGAAGGTGTTCTTTTCTCTCTTCCAGTCTACCAATACCATCCATCAGCTTAGAGTCACATGAGGTTGAATCAGTACTTGGAATGCCTATGTCAAAAGTGATGTCACCCCTTGTCACTGTTCAGGCCAGGGTGACAGAAGAGTTAGCAGCAGCCACTGCACAGGTCTCTCACCTGCAGCTGAAAATGACAGTTCACCAGAAGAAGGAGACAGAGCTGCAGGTGCAGCTGACAGAAAACTTGAAAGAGACAGATCTTCTCAGGGGCCAGGTCACCAGACTCCAGGCCAACCTCTCAGGTAAGTTCTCAGAGGAGAATGTCTGGCAGGACTGCCATTTAAACTCAAGGCGTTAAATGTCTCCCTTCCTGTCAATTCCTATAGCACAACACTCTTGAGGGACTGGTAGAAAAACTGCTAATTGTTTTACATAAAGAACAGGAAGACACGCCGTCCCCCAGTTCAGTTGTAATTGGCAAGTCCCTCTGTTTCTGTGGGGAAATATTGCTTCAGTTCTTTGTTACTTACTAACATGGTACATTTTTATAAAGAAGCACTTTCTTCCCACTGTGTTTTCCTCCTTCCTGGAGCATGGGTTACAGTGCTCCAGCTTGGACTCAAGGCCACTGCCCTCTGCTCATCTCCTGCTCTACCCCAGAACCCTGCTGACTGCAGCCCTGTCTCAGAACAGCTGTGTTTAGATTGGCACTTGGTGTGCTCACCATTAGCAGTGCCCCAGTCCACTTCTAAAGTCTGCCTCTTGCACAGCTTTTTTTTAGACCATTTGACCTCTTGTTTAAAGCCCTTTATCTCTTAGTGCATTATTCTGACCATTAAAATAGCCTTCCATAAACATCATTTATAAGTCTCTTCTTCCCTCTAGAATACAAGTCCCTGGAGGGCAAGGATAATGATCTATTCTTTGTAAAATCTTTTCTTCCATATGAGGTTTACTTTAGTGCTTGACGCAAGGGGAGTGACTAAGTAAGGCATGCTGATTAACTAGAAGCTTGTGAATGTCGGCATAGAGAAACCTGTGTGGAAAGGCAGCTAGGACCAGTGGGCAGGGGTAGAGGCAGCAGCAGTCGAGTGGATGGAGGCACAGCTCCCTGTCTAAGAGAAAGCTTGGAATTACTGACAGCATTGCAAAGGCGATCCCTTGAAGATGCACTCTTTCTCTTACAGGGCAGTGGTTGGCCCACCCCAAACATACTGGATAATTTTTAATGTGAATGTTGTGTAGCTGTCTCACTTTGGCTTTTGTGTTTTCCTCTGACAGTTATTTGTGACAGTTACTTCAAGAGCCAGTTTTCAAACAAGTTTTAATATGCTAAATTAAAAGATAACTCCAACCCCCAACCTTATTTGATAAGGTATATTTTGAAAGCAAATTCTCAGTCAACTGTCTTAGTTACCAAGAAAGTTGAGAGTCTTATCCAGGCAGTGAGAAGGGACCTGAGCTCTACTCAAGAAGGACGTTCCATATGGTCATATGTAATGGGAACAGAACTCTGAGTGATCAGTGTTATTAGAGGTGGTCTCTGACTATTCAGAGAACATTCTCTAACACTGTGCGTGTGTACAAGGAGGTGTATATATAGAAGTTACCCTTTTCAGGGTAAACATGGGTTGATAGTAGAGTCAGTGTAGGGCTTGTTTAATCCTTACGTATGGTAGGATTGAAATATTAGAGCAGGCAACTTCCAAATAGCTTCTGGAATGCCACGGTGCCCTTGTGTCTCTAGATCTACAGCCACGTCTTCTTGTTCTCTGTCCTAGAGCTCCGAGAAGCCTCTGAGCAAACACAGTCCAAATTCCAAAGTGAAAAGCAGAGCCGGAGACAGCTGGAGCTCAAGGTGACATCCCTGGAGGAAGAATTGACTGACCTCCGAGCTGAGAAGGAGTCCCTGGAAAAGGTAAGTTCCAACAGCCAAGTTTCTCTTGAAGCCAAGTGGCCAGGCATAGCTGATTAATGCACAATTTTCTTTTTCATTTTTTTAAGAGTTGAAATTTATTTAGAAAAAAGCAAAAGTCCCACCTTTCTGTACTCAGCTCACAAAGGTGTTTTCAGGACACTGCTCCTTCCAACCACCATCCCTCTCCTGACTCTATGTGCTGCTGCTGCTTGGGTGAGGGGTTCCTCTAGGCACTGTACCAATTGTCTGGGCCTGGGCGTTGAGCACTACAAAGTCTACAGTCTTCGGTTGGCCACCCCGGTAATGGCTACATATCCCTTCATGTAAGCCCATGAGTATAAATCTGGGATTGTCTTCATTAAACACTTGGTTCCTATTCTGATTGTACTCAGCCCAGAGGTGATCCAGGCATTTGTGTCCCCATAACCCAAGTTGGCCAGCATGATCCCTCATTATTCAGTAGCCCCTACTGCAGGCAGTCACTTGTGGTGCCCACTCCAGCGCTCACCACTCAGGTCCTTGTTGTGCATTCACAGGGTGCTTTGGGCTCCTCAAGTGTTGGCTTGGCTTAGCACCTGTGTCAAATCCTTAGGATGCAGCATGCCTGCATCTCCTAACCCTGGCCTGCGCCCCTTAAATTTTTTATAGTATGAATGAATTAGGAAAAGTGCAAATAATACAGAAAAGTATAAAATTAAAATACTTTTAATTCCTTTTCTCATTGTATGAGTTATAAATAACTATAAACAACACATGAACTTTCAATGTGCATATCCTGTATGCATATCCCTCATAACAACACACATGTACTGATAACCCACTGAACGACTAAAAACTCCCCACCCACCTCTTGGGAGTGGGTGTTATATTCTTAAAATTATTTCCTGATGTCTGGGGACAGCGGCATCTTTAGGGGACCCTGAAAACATTAAGATAATAGTTAAGTCCTGGGAGAGCTAGCTGTCTCATTTGTTGTCCAGCCTCTGTGTAATGAGAAAGTCTAGAGCTTATCTGAAAATTCCTGACTGAAGTAGTGCATGAGACTGGACCATCTCAACTAGCAACTTTGAAATTGTTCTAGATGCAGCATTTTGAGGAAACTGAGAGACTGGATCACCTGGGCTTTATTGGTTTTTGTTCCTCTTTTTCTAAAAACACATAAACTTTCAAAGATAACATATAATATCTGCATTAACACAAGTATGGAATGTGCAGTGTGCACAAATCAGTAAATATGTTTTTTGTTCTATGTTTGAGGAGGTAAAAGGTATCTGTCAACTATATGATTCTTTTTGGACTGTATAACCAAGCTTTTATTCATGTCACACGAAAGGATGGCATTTAATAAGTCTTGAGGACTCTGTAGCCAGCAAGGTTTATCTGGTCTCATCCAGTCAGAGAGTTGTTCCCATGTTAGAGGGATCAGCATATACATCATCTGCCTTGTAATTTTTCATAGTTATTTTCTTCATGTCTGTAGTCAATATTTTCAGGAGGTTTCCCCCACCAAATATGATCTTTATTAATTTGGAAGGAATCCATAGCTTTTCCTTTGGAAACAAAAGCATAAGCTCTCTCCTAGTGCAACACATTTCCCAACTTCCATTTTAAAACTAAGACATCCATAAAGCATATAGGCTGTTTTAATCAACAGTCCCTTCTATAATCCAATGTCTCTTAGCAGGTATTGTTCTCTTTTCATTAGCACTCAAAAATTTTAAATTAACAAAACACCTTATAAGGTCCAAATTCCCTATGTTATATTTTTCATCCTTATGTGGCTTATTTTTTATAATAATTTACTCTTTCTTTAAAGACATTATTTTTAAATTGTTTTTTTCTATGACTATCTATACCCATTTTCTTTTTTGTCTTCAGTATCTGAGCCCTTTTTTAGGCATACCGTACCTTTTTAGAGGTTTGTGTGTGTGTCTGGATCTGACTTTGTGTGCATTTGCAGCATTTCTGACCATGTGAGCCAAACCTTAAACTGCTAGGCTATTGCTGCAGAGTGGGGATGGTGGCTGGCTCTACCTCTTTTGGTTCTGAGAGAGCCTGCCTTGAGTTTGTGGGTACCAACCCAGAGCCACATTTACCTGCCCCAGCTCTGGGAATTGGTTGCATCTACCTACACCAGGCTTTTGTACCCAGTGTCAACTATTCAAGTGCCCAGCTGCACAGCAAGGCCTCTGTATACCGCAAGCACTGAGCCTACTTGGAACTTTTTTTTCTTCAGCTTTTTCAGGCCTTATGTGGATTTACTTGCCCCATGTTGGGTTCCATTTGTACTTTCTCATCAGGACTGCCAGTCTGCAAATAATGAAACCAAGACTTATTATTAATTATAAAAGGTCAGCCTTAGCTTAGGCTTGTTCCTAACTAGTTCTTATAACTTAAATTTTAATCTACATTCTTCCATGAGGCTCATTGCTTCATCTCTGTAGTGGCCATCCCATTTCTTCTGCGTCTGACTGGCGGCTCTGCCTTTCTTCTTCCTAGAGTTCTCTCTGCTGGGAAGTCTCACATATACTCTCCTGCCTAGTTTTTGGTCATCATCTTTTTATTATACCAGTCATAGCAATACACTGTACAAATATCCCACAATAAGAAACCATTCCTAGAAATGACCAACTGAGCTCACTGACTACCACCCTGTCCACACTGTTAAGCTAGTGTTGAGGATGGTTCTTTGTTCCTCAGAACCTCTCAGAGAGGAAAAAGAAATCAGCTCAAGAGCGCTGCCAGGCTGCGGAGGAGATGGATGAGATTCGCAAGTCACACCAGGAGGAACTGGACAGACTTCGACAGCTCTTGAAAAAGGCTCGAGTGTCCACAGACCAAGCAGCTGCAGAGCAGGTAATGGGCACTTGGAAACACAAGGAAGCTGTGAAGGACACAGAGAGAATATTTAGTTTATGCTTTCCACTAGGAAGATGTTTCTTATGGCTTACCCACACCTGGGAGAAT
Organism: Myodes glareolus; assembly: GCF_982192425.1. Lineage (NCBI taxonomy): Eukaryota > Metazoa > Chordata > Mammalia > Rodentia > Cricetidae > Myodes > Myodes glareolus. Next base: position 128,701,536 of record NC_142028.1, read on the forward strand.
ACCAGGAAGCCTGATACTCAGTGCCAACCCTCTCAGTGATTCAGTGTTACACTTGCTTTGGGACTAGTGAAGCTGCTAAACTGCACCACTCCATGGCTAGAAAGAAAGGTTTATTGGGGGTTCAAATCACCAAGGCCATCTCTTGGAGGTGGAGAGGGGAGAAGCAAAATGGTGGAAAAGCAAGCAAATTTTATATGAGAGTCAGCAGGCTGGGGGGTCTTTGGATTGATAGGGATTAGATGACCACTTTTGGTGGTGGATTAAGGGAGCTTCCTAGTAAACAGAAAACCCTAAAGAGAAAGCCTAAAGGGTGTTTCTGTTTACCCAGCCAGAGCCCTGTTCAGGACTTTAACACCAGCACTGCCATTTTGGGGGGCTGCTTTGGACTTGACACGGTGCAAGCATGAGAACCTGAGTTTGGAGACAGGAGGATTCCCGGGGCTGGCTGTCTCGAGGGAATAACACAGAGTGTGGTAGACACCTGGCGTCCTCCTCTAGTGTCTGTGTGGACATGAGTGCGAACATACATACACATACATGTCATACACCACTCATAGAGAGAGCAAGAAGGAATCAGAGGATACTTTCAAAGTAATTAAGATCTTTTCAACAGTTCTTTCCTGCCTACATGGGCCAGGGTCTTTAAATTCTATGGAGAATGTGAACTCCATCCCCAACATCTACCCCTACACGTGGCTATTGTTTCTCTTGGCAGCTGTCTCTCACACAGGCTGAGCTGCAGAGCCAGTGGGAAGCAAAGTGTGAGCATCTCTTGGCCTCTGCAAAGGATGAGCACCTGCAGCAGTACCAGGAAGTTTGTGCGCAGAGGGATGCCCACCAGCAGAAGCTGTCCCGCCTTCAGGATGAGGTAGTTCTTTCCCTGAGTCAGCGCACACAAGGCCTCCAGGCTGTGGGAGGTCTGTCCGACCTTTCGAGCTTAGGCAGTGTTAACAGCTAGAAAACACAGCCAGGCTTGTGTCAGTTGCAGTTAGTTATCTTTTGCATGCTTACATAGGGTGGCAGGTCAGGGACCTGGAAAAAGACAAACAGCCAGTGCTCCAGGACTTGGTCCCCATTATTCGATCCTTCATTTACTAAGCAGATACTTACTGAGCATTAGTTTGGCTCCAGTAGCTGTGCTAGAGAAAGGGCATGCAAAGAAGTCTGCTCTCAAGAATTACATAATCACAGAAAAGAAACTGAGATAAGTGGTCTGGGGAGGCCTAGAAGATCAAGTACCTAAAGTTGCTGGGAAGGAGTCCCAAAGGAGGTGACCTTTGAGCAGAGCCGAGGACAGGTAACTGTGGTTAGGGTAGAGTGTGGTATATGGTGGTATGCTTAGATGTGAAAAAGAGAGTTGGAAAGTGACTTAGGGTATGAAAGTCCTTTGTCCGAAGGGCAATTCCTTGCATTATGCAGTTAAAACCTTTAGATTCAGAGGCTTTGGAGGCAGTCTTGGAGGTGAATAGGTTGCTGAGTATTTGTATCTATGTGGCTGCTCTTATTCATATCCCCTTGTTTTCATTATATTCTTCACCTCATTGGGAACAAGTCAAGTATCCTTGATGGGAAAGAAGCTGTGAGTTGTTAAGGAAGTAGAGTGACCTGCATCAGCTGGTCTGGGGTGAGGACCAAGGCTGAGCCCAGCAGACCTAGTTGAAGTCAGGACTCGTTCCCAGAATGGTTCCCGTGTGTTTCCTGACCATCACAGTCATCCAGGTTCCCAAGGCCACAGCCCAGTCTGTTCGTTTTGCAGTGCTTAGCTCTCCAGGCACAGGTTGCAGCTTTCACTGCAGAGAAGGAGCAACTGAAGAAGAATACATCCCAGGCACCTACGGTCAGAGCTGCTACTGACCCCTCAGAGAAGGTGAGCTGACATTCAAAGGAGCAGCTAAACCTGTCATATCAAGGCAGTGAATGTGCTTACCAAGTATTCAGAAAATATGGCCCATATGTGATGCTTTTTTTTTCCAACTTTATTGAAACATCCCTTGTCTGATGTAAAAACTCTTTAGAATCTACTACTCTGATAGCAAACCCAAAGAGACTATTCCTCTGAAACTTTGACAGATATGGAAAGCACCCCTCCATCATAGAGAAGAGCTGGACGATGATGCGGTAGCCACCTATCATCCATCAGTCCTGGGGCCAAGGCCACACCGCTGGCTGTGGTACTCATAGTTGGTGTTACATCACATGAGCAGATGATCTTTGGGCAGTCTTGTACCCTTACTGCCACCTTGGCAGAAAATTCCTTTTTAAAGCTGTTCTCTCCATGGTGGCAGCTCTTAGTGTCATCAGACATTTGTGACCATCTGTGTCCCTCTGTAGAGTTCCAACTCTGTAATTTTAATGTATCACTTAATGTCTTGATTTTGGTAGCATGTCTTTTTGATCTTGGCATAGGTCAAGAAGATCATGAACCAAGTGTTCCAGTCACTGAGGGGAGAGTTTGAGCTGGAGGAATCTTATGATGGCGGGACCATTCTTAGGACCATCATGCACACAATTAAGGTACCATCAGTTGGTTCATTGGAATGGGCATTTTATTAAATTACCGTCTAAGCATTGAAGACTATCCATCAGTGATGGGAATCTCT